>NC_067144.1:40799909-41405391 GCF_903995435.1 Acomys russatus | reverse complement strand
TAAAGCTCTCGGCTTCTGGTCAGCCCCATGCCTGCGTGTCTGATGTCATAAAGCTCTCAGCTTCTGCTAAGCCCCATGCCTGCATGTCTGATGTTATTCTCCCTGCCATGATAGTCACGAACTCTAACCTTCTTGAAATGTGATCCCCCAAATTAAACACTTTTCTTCTATAAGTTGCCCGGCTTAGAGTGTTTTGTCGTAGCAGTAGAAAAGTAACTAAGACGCAAACATATATAGTAGATTATATCTTATACACCTATATTATTATATCTACTTAGAAATTATGTATAGATATCCCTAATATACAAATATTACCAGCTTAGTTCATCTGATATTGCTTGTAGATACATGTTTTCAAGGCTGACAATATGTTTTTACAGAGCAGTTGTTTTGTAGCTGGGAAGATAAATTCTATTCCATCATCTGACCGGAATCCTCTGTATATTAGCAAATTTTCATATGTTTTGCAGGTGTTGTCAAAATAAAAATTAATTACTAATTCGAAATTTTACTTAAATATTCAGTGAATTTAGTTAAACACTTGGCAATTTATTAATTTTTTGTTCTGGATAATTTTTTTCTTTGTTTTTTTATTTTTGTCTCTTAGGAAGTGTTCATTTTTCTTTAGTTCACATATGAACATAGTAAGATTATTTCTTTGTCTACTTTACTCTGCATTACTTGTTTTAAATTGTAATACATCACTATCTTAGGAGATAAAATTGATTTAGAAAATAATGTATAACACTCTAAATAAAATAATTATCTAGAACATAACTACAGATAACATAAATATTTATATAAATAAAAAAATAAGCAAACAAAAATATTTATTTCCTTCTCAATCTTCACTCTCCCTTTTTACCCTCACCCTTTCTCCCTAACTGTTGTCGACTCCTAAGTATTTCTATGATGCTCACCCAATCAGTTCATTGGGGAAAGTGTCATTGTAGGAAGCATTGTTATGCTCCCTTCCATAAATAAATCAGGTGTGTCATAATGTGCCATGCTGTGTCTTTCATCCAATGGAGAGCATGGATTTCTTTGTTGTGATACATTCAGTACAATCCTTCCTTCTTCCTTTGTAAACAATGCAATAATTTTATAGGTATGAATCATTTTTGGCACAAACTAGGCAGTTCGCCTCATTAGTGGGTATCCCTAGCGTGGCTGTAGCTATCAGTAAGAAACTGTGCTAAATAAATGGATGATTTTTTTTTTCACCTGCTAAGCTATAATAGCATCCCCAAAGTAATCTTCATCTAACAGCTTGGGTCTTTTGCAAAAACGATCAAGTGATCAATTCTGTTTAACCCTGAGGGGTAAACTACCGTGTTGTGCAGGATGCCAGGTGCAGGAACACTTACTGTGAAAAACAGAGACGTAGTGTTCATCATGCATTTGAGCTTGGATAGCTGCCACAGATATTGTTAAAAATCATTACTCCCTGCTCAAAGTAAATGAGGCAATGTCCCTAAAGGAAGCCAAGAAATGTATTAAAGAAATGTTCTATTCATTCAGAAAATATTCTGTGGCTACCTACCTGTGACATACCAGCTCAGGTGATACTACAGGCACAGAATATACAGCAATACATAAGGCAGCCATGTTCATCACCTGCTTGGAATCTGGGGACACTTAAATTTGTTTGCTTAGCTTTCAGTAAAATACACAACTTTCTACACAGACTATCATTTAATTATAATTTAGTAGAAAGCATGATATAGCACAATATATTAGTGTTCAACAGAGATTTAGTTCTGTCTCATTTTCACAGAGTTAATGCCTGTGTGTCATCTGCTACGGAAGTTGGTAGAAACTGATACGCATAAATGGTATGCAGTACTGCCAATCGGTTTGTTTAATAATATATTCATGAGTGGTTTGTTTGTTTTTTGTTTTTTTACATTTGGTTAATCTGCTGTTGTTGTTGTTGTTGTTGTTTGTTGTTCTTGTTGTTGGTTCTTGTTCTTGTTTTAAGTAGATGTCTTCCATAGCCCATGCTAGCCTCAACATACTGTATTAGAGAGCTGGCCTTGACCTCACTATCTTCCTGACATTACTAAGATTAAAGGCAAGTGCCACAATGCCTGCCTTAATTTTGTTTCACGGGACAGAGTCTCTGTGTTGTAGTGTAGTTATCCTGTATTATGTGGCTAATATCCATTTATAAGTGGGTATATACCATGCATGTCTTTCTGGGTCTGGGTTACCTCACTCAGGATGATCATTTCCAGTTCCATCCATTTGCCTGCACATTTCAAGATTTCCCTATTTTTAATAGCTGAGTAGTATTCCACTGTATATATGTACCACAGTTTCTTTATCCACTTTCTGCTTGAGGTACATCTAGGTTGTTTCCAGATTCTGGCTATTACCAATAAGGATGCTATGAACATAACTGAGTAAATGTCCTTTTTGTATAGTGGAACATCTTTCAGGTATATTCCCAGGAGGGGTATAGCTGGGTCTTAACTTAGCACTGTTCCCAATTTTCTGAGAAAGCACCAGATTAATTTCTAAAGTGGTTGTACAAGTGTTAATTTTGTTTTTATTTCAATTTCATTGTTATTATCCATGACAATAAAGAATAGCATGTGGTTATTCATTAAGATTATTTCACTACCTTTGAAGGAAGAGCAAAGCCTATGTTTAAACTGAGAATATTCTACTTATTTATTTAAATGATTTAAAGAGAAGCCATTAAGGTTATGTTTGGAGGTCTTGCCTTTCTGTGAATATAGTTCATTTAGTCCAGAGGGGATTTTGGAGGGTTATTCTGTTGGGTTAGTAAATCTCTATAGACAAGAGTACTTCCTGTCTGTAAAACAAGAGAATCTGGAATTAGCAATAAATACATACATACATACATACATACATACAAACATACAACATACATACATATATACATGGAAAAAAGTTATAAGAAAACAGAGAAAGTCAAAAGGAACCCTAAAACCAAGTAACTATTGTTTGAGACTAATTGCAGTCTGATACAAAAGCATCCATATTATCAAGTTTTTGATATTATAGGGAATTTTGTTGTTGTTTATTCATTTATTTTCTTTAAAAGAAATAGGATTTCCCTCTACCTTGTATCTCAGAACACATCAAAAAGTCAGGGTGAATTTGAGGCATAGGAAAGGATGGAAATGAAACTATTTTTTCATGTGATAAAAGCTCCTCCGAATCATATCATAACTCAGAGAAATTCAAGGAGAGAATCTAATCTTCATGATTGGAATCATATTTTAAAGGAATATGCAAAACAGTTTCAAATAAAAACATATGTATTTCTATGCAACTCAAGCACTGAATTCATATGAATAATTAACACAAACTCTGTAATTGTGCCTTTAAGCTGAATCTAAAGGCACTGATTCCTCCATGAGCGTCTCTTTTAAATAATGTATCAGTGATTTAAATCTGGTTTGTGTTTGCTTTTAAAAGTAAATAGGCCTTGATCTTCCTGGAGACTGTGGGTACAGCTCAGTAGTAAGAATACCTGGGTTCCTTCTCCATACCATACAAAAACAGTCAATTTTGAGATGTTCATTTGAAACCACTATGAGCAGCCATTGTGTTCTTAGAAAGCACCTTCTCTCAAGCTGACCAGGGCTTCTAAAGAAGGGGAGTTTAGAAAACGAAATTTAAAGATGCCACTAAATACAGATAACAAAAAAATAATATGTGAAAATAGTATTTTATCAACAGTTTGGCCTAGCATTCAGGAGGTAGATGAACAAAGATAAAGCATTCGAAGCCAGACTTGCCTACATAGAGAGCTGGAGTTTGTCAGGGCTACATGAGAGAGCTGTGCTCAAAAATGCAAAAATTAATTAGGTAATTAATATATTGTTAATAACTGGATAACTAGAGCTGTTTTCATAAGCTTTGGTATAACAATTATATTTGGGGAAAAGAAAACTGTATAGTTTGCAATGATTCACCAGGCAATTCCTTTCGATGAATTTCGAATTAAAAGTATAATCACATTCATGTATTTTAATTAGTGCAGTATAAGATTGAGTTTATTTAGAAGCACTTTTAAATGTTCTATTAATTTCAATAAATCAAAACTCCAAAGCAATTGACAGTTCGGTAGTGAATGAGCCTCAGTTTTATATTGTTCTATTTCCTCTAAACGCCACCACAGAGTCATCATTAGAAAATGTTTCGATGGAGTCATAACAATATCGCAATAGATTATATTTTCACTTCTCTACTTGAGGAACTAATAGCACAGGTTCCATTGTGTGATCCTGTGGTTCTCATAGAAATGATTTGTAACCGGATGTAAATTAAGCATACTTCTATTTGTTCTGTTGTACTCTGTAGAGGTTTTATTTTGCATTGTTTGTCTTCAACAACTATATTTTGCAAGTTAAAACAGAATCTCAATCCCTGTCAATTTATTCACTCCAAGGAATAAAACCCTTAATTGCTATACCTTGGCTTCAAATTTACAATTGCGCCATAAAATTTTCTCCCTTACAACAGTTAGAGAAAGATACCTAAAATTTAGCAGACGGTCTTTCGATAAGGCTGGGAAATACAGTCTGTCATTGCTGTTTTTATCTCATACTGAAAGACTAACTTAAAGGTTTTCTAACTATACAGGCACTATGTGTGGGTTGATATTTGTTGTGTGGCATTTCTTGGGGAGATGTGAACAGTTATCAGTTTAACCCTAATACAGAACTAATGACTGACCAAAGTAATAATGCCACCAAAGTCTATCTCCGTGAAAAACTTAGCTTATCAGAAGTACTTACAGAAGTGTGGATAAGGAGTTAAGCAAAGGAGCATACATTACTCAAAGACAACTGCATCAGCAAAAGCCCACGGAAACCTCACGTACAACTCCCAAAAGCCACACACGTACATGACTTGCAAGCAGGGAGACTGGGTGGAAAGTCTTCTCTCCCAGCAATTGTTGACTGTTTCTGTAACTTTGGGGACGTTGTTAATATCAGAGGCTTCCTGAGTGTAGGTTGTTTACTTCTATATGTGAGGGGCTTTAAGTTTATGATCTGGACCAGTGACAGTGGTCAGTGCATTCAAAACAATTGACTAAACCCAGACACTTAGCCAGAGTTCAGTCCCCAGTATCCATACAGTGGAAGGAAAGAAGCAACTTCCAAAGTTGTCCTCTGACTCCCAACTCATAAAGCACATGCATGCTCTTTCCTTCCTTCATGCAACACATGTTCAATAAACAAATAAAATAAATAAATAGGAAAAATATACTGGCCTATTACATCCTCCTTGGACACCAGAATATTTTTTTTTTTTTTTTTTTTTTTTTTTTTTTGCCGTCCACTAAAGATTCGTAAACAGCGTTATATATAAAAAGGAAACTTTCCAAAGTACAGAGGCAATAAACAGAGATGCTGTGATATGACTCCACTGTTTTTTCTAGAACCTATCCTCTTAACCTTACATGCTTTTGTGGTGTTATATGAAATAATAAAAATTCAGGAGCATAGAAATTAATGATCTTACATGTGTAGCCTTGAAAGTATGAATAATTAACACTTTTCTTGCCTCTGTGTGGTAAGTGGGAGATGGGGCTCTGTGACACTGAGACAGGGATGGGGACAGAGAGAGAGAGAGAGAGAGAGAGAGAGAGAAAGAGAGAGAGAGAGAGAGAGAGAGAGAGAGAGAGAGAGAGAGAGAGAGAGAGAGAGAGAGAGAGAGAGCTGTAGTTCTGAGGTGCTGAGTAAGTGCCCGGGAGAGCAATGAGGAAAGGACATCCAAGTGTTTATTTCCTTGGCTTTCTCACCACATGATTATTTCCTGCTGGCTGTATCTCTTGAGAGCTCTTTTCCGTGCAAATTCTCTCTCTGATTCTTCCTGTGTTTCTCTCTTTCTTATTTACTTCCTTCCCTTAAGCTCAAAGGTGGTTACAGCTTTTCCGTATATATATGGAAAAAAATATATGTTGTTGTTGTTGTATTTTTCCATGAGTATCCCATGGTTCTCCTACACCTTGCCTATGCCTTTGGGGAAAACCAAAGCAAAGCAAAGCAAAACAATGACAGCCAAAAAGGAGAAGTCCTCCTGGTTAATTTTTTTGTGAATGTACCATCTGCTTCCCGTCGCTAGCCTGACTGACATAATAGTCTTGCTTGGGGTATTTTAGAGAACAATGTCAAGTTAATACAAATAGTTAGAACATCTGCCTCAAAAAAGACAAGCTAAAAGGTATATGCAAAAACCTCTTAAAAATCAATGTGCTTGAGAAGAAGAAGGGCAGAAACTAGAAGCAAGGCAGCCTGCCCACTAGGGAGTCCCAGAGCTCACTGCTAGCTAACTAGCTTTGTTATGTAACACAGCATTGCTTTCACACTTCCTAAATAATTCATATGGACTTTCACAAATTCAATGTGCTAACTTTCAAGCTCAAAATTTACATGTTCTTTGTTTGACAACATTACCATATGTTGATAAACATTAAACCCATCTGGAATAGTCCAAGTCTTTGCCTAATAATATATAAAGAATCAAATGCCAGAAACTACCTATTTTTTTTTCCTGAGACAAATGCCAGTTAATGTCAGCAAGAAAACATTTAAATTTTTGTGCATTCTACTGTATTTACTATTTGAAGAAAGAGACTCTCTACCCTGACAGATAGAAATGAGAGATTTCCTACTTCTGCTAAAATATTGTGTGAATAATTTCAGCAGAGATATAATTTACTACATATAGACATTTCTAATACTGAAGAAGATGCCAATGAGGCATCAAATGCATGTTCACTAAATTTGAAATCTAAAGCATTCATATTATGAAGGGTAGTTAGTAGTTAAAGCTAATCAAATTAGTGAAATATGGTAATAGAATTTATTTAATCTATACTGCTACTTATTAAAGAATCCAGCTTATCAGTGATTCTGACTTTAAATAATTATTAATCAAACAGAAAGGCCTCTTTGAAATTCCGTTTTTATTCATCAGTCAAGTCTTTGAAAAATATAGAAGCCTGTATAAGCTGGGACTTTGCACCACAATTCTGCCATTTGAACAGTTTCGGTTTTCTGTATTGTATCTGTCTTTTGTTTGTTTGTTTTTGTTTTTGTTTTTATTTAATTTATTCAGATTACATCTCAATTGTTATCCCATCCCTTCTATCTTCCCATTCCTCCCTCCCTCCCACTTTCACCCTATTCACCCCCCTTATGTCTGTGACTGAGGAGGACCTACTCCCCTCTATATGATCATAGGCTATCTAGTCTCATCTTTTTAGCCTGCTATCCTTCCTCTGAGTGCCACCTGGCCTCCCCATCAGGAAGATAGATGTGGTCAAATATGGGACACCAGAGTTCCTGTGAGAGTCATTCCCTATTCTCCACTCAACTGTGGGGAATGTCCTGTCCATTGTTTAGATCTGAGTAGGGATTTGATGTTTACTGCATGTATTGTCCTTGGTTGATGCAGTAGTTTGAATAGAACCCTGGGCCCAGACCCGCCCATCATACTTTTCTTCTTGTAGGTATCTAGAACCCTCTGGATCCTTCTATTTCCCCATTCTCTCATACTTCTTTCATCTGGAATCCCAATAGGATGTCCTCTCATTTTCCCAATTTTCTGGTAAGTGAGGTTTTTCATGGGACATGCCTCTTGGGCTAGTGTCCAATTATAAGTGAGTATAAACAATTTAAGTATTTCTGTTTCTGAGTTAACTCACTCATGATCATTTCTAGTTCCATCCATTTGTCCACAAATTTCAGTATTTCCTTGTTTTAATAGTTGAGTGGTATTCCATGGTGTAAATGTACCACAGTTTCTTTATTAATTCTTCTACTGAGGGACACTTAGGTTGTTTCCATGTTCTGGCTATTATGAATAAGGCCACTATGAACATGGTTGAGTATATATCCTTGTTGTGTGCTGGAGCATCTTCTGGGTGTATTCCAAGAACTGGAATGCCTGGGTCTTGAGGAATCCCTATTCCCAGTTTTCTGAGATAATGCCAGATAGATTTCCAAAGTGGCTGTACAAGTTTGGATTCCCACCAGCAATGAAGAAGTGTTCTTCTCTCTCCACATCCTTGCCAGCATGTGCTGTCACTTGAATTTTTAATCTTATCTGTTCTGATGGGAGTAAGATGGAATTGCAGAGTCATTTTGGTTTGCATTTCTCTAATGACTAAAGCCATTGAGCATTTCTTTAAGTGTTTCTCAGCCATTCGATATTCCTCTGTTGAGAATTCTGTTTAGTTCTAAGCCTCATTTCTTAATTGGGTTATTGGGTTTGGTGTTGTTTAGTTTATTGAGTTCTTTATATATTTTGGATATTAGCCCTTTGTCAGATGTAGGGTTGGTGAGGATCTTTTCCCAGTCTGTAGGCTGTCGCTTTGTTCTGTTGACAGTGTCTTCTGCTTTACAGAAGCTTCTCAGCTTTGTGAGTTTCCTTTTATTGATTGTTGATATTAAGGCCTGGGCTGTTGGTGTTCTGTTCAGGAAGTTGTCTCCTGTGCCAATGTGTTCCAGATTCTTCCCCACTTTATCTTTTAATCGATTTAGTGTCTCTGGTTTTATGTTGAGGTCTTTAATCCATTTGGACTTGAGTTTTGCGCATGGTGATAAATATGGGTCTAATTGCATTTTTCTACATATAGACACCACTAGCACCATTTCTTAAAGAGGCTATCCTTTTTCCACTGAATAGATTGGCTTCTTTGTCAAAGATCAAGTGGCCATATGTGTGTGAATTCATTTCTGGGTCTTTGATTCGATTCCATTGGTCAACCAGCCGATTACTGTGCCCGTACCATGTTGTTTTAATTACTGTTGCTCTATAGTACAGCTTGAGATCAGGTATGGAGATTTCTCTGGAGGATCTTTTATTGTACAGGATTGTTTTAGGTATTCTGGGGTTGTTGTTTTTCCATATGAAGTTGAGAATTGATCTTTCAACATCTTTAAGGAACTGTGTAGGTATTTTGATAGGGATTGCATTGAATCTGTAAATTGCTTTGGTAATATGGCCATTTTTACTATGTCAGTTCTCCTGATCCACAAACAAGGAAAATCTTTCCATCTTCTGATGTCATCTTCAATTTCTTTCTTCAGAGATTTGAATTTTTTTTTAAACAAGTCCTTCACCTGCTTGGTTAGAGTTACTCCTAGATATTTTATATTGCTTATGGCTTTTGTGAAGGGTGTAGTTTTCCTAATTTGTTCCTCTGCACAGACGTCCTTTGTATATAGGAAGACTACAGACTTTTTTTAAAGTTAATTTTGTATCCAGCCATTTTGCTGAAGGTGGTTATCAGGTGTAGGAGTTCTCTGGTGAAATTTTAGGGGTCATTTATATACACTATCATATCATCTGCAAATAGGGATAGTTTGACTTCCTCCTCCCTATTTGGATCCCCTTGATCTCCTTTTGTTGTCTTATTGCTCTGGATAGAACTTCAAGTGATATATTGAAGAGATATGGAGAGAGTGGGCAACCTTGCCTTGTTCTCAATTTTAGAGGAATTTCCTTGAGTATCTCTTTATTTAATTTGATTTTGGCTATTGGCTTGCTGTATATAGCCTTTATTATATTGAGGTATGTGCCTTGTATGTCTGATCTCTCCAAAACTTTACACATGAATGTGTGTTGGATTTTATCAAATGCTTTCTCTGCATCTAAGGAGATGATCATGTGGTTTTTTACTTTCAATGTGTTTATATGGTGGATTACATTAATGGATTTCCATATATTAAACTATCCCTGCATGCCTGGAATGAAGCCTACCTGGTCATGGTGAATGATATCTTTGATGTGTTCTTGTATTCATTTTGCGAGTAAACATTGAACTCCTACCCAGATCTAGACAATGGACAGGACACTCTCCACAGTTGAGCAGAGAGTGGGGAATGGCTCTCACATGAACTCTGTTGCCCCATATTTGACCATGTCCCCTTAATGGGGAGGTCCGGTGGCACTCAGAGGAAGGATAGGAGGCTAACAAGATGAGACTTGGTAGCCTATGATCATATAGATGGAAAGGAGGTCACTCATAGTCACAGACGTAGGGGAGAGGAATAGTGTGAAAGCAGGAGGGAGGGAGGAATGGGAAGATACAAGGGGTGGGATAAAAATTGAGATGTAATCTGCATAAATTAATTAAATAAAATAATCTAAGAACCAGAGGAAAAAGGAGTTTGCTGTGATGACTTGCCTTCTAGAAATATCAGATACTACGCCCATGAAGTGTCACCGATGTGACTGCCTGAACATGACCTGAAGGAGGATGACAACACTAGACATGCTAACATAAACAGGGGACATTGACAAGGACTCATCCTTACACAAAAATCTACATGCAACTAAGAAATGCTGAAAGCAGATGAAATAGTCTTTTCAGGGAAAATCATATCTATTAGCCATCCAATAACAAATAATCAGCCTTGAAAATAATTACATACACGTAACAATTTACAGATTAGCAGTTTGTATTAATTTATTTATCAATATATGTACATATATTTATCAACAATTAAAGAGAAAAGAATCTGTGACTTTGCAAACAGTAACATTTATTGACATGTACAAAATTGCAGAAGAATAAGGAATAAATTGGATGGCCTTCTGCTTCTCACACTAATCTGATATAGTTCACATTTCAGCGTTCAATCCAAGATTCATAAGTCCTTCTTATTGACACAGTGAAATATTTCATGTTTAGTGCAATTCTTCTGGAATCTTGTAACTTTACCTACATATAACCTATGTATGTCTGCCATATGTTTTATGAGTCATAAATAAGACCTAAACCTACAATCCCCTGTTTTCAAATTTAAATTTTAGAGTATATTACTTCTATCTCTAGGCTTCTACCATATAAAATTAATCCATTATGGATTAAAATCAAATTTTTCCACAATGACTATGCCTTTTGGAAGGAGAGATCATATTTAATAGTTTATTGTTGATATGGCCTAAAAGTTAGAAAACATTTTGCTCATTTTCAAACTCAAGTCAGACAGTAGAATGATTCTCTTATCCTAGTGTAGCCCAGCTAGTTATTTTCAGCCACACAGTGTTTGTAGATGGCTTGACAGCAAACTCAATCCAAATTGAAGACTTAGGTATGCAGTCTCGTATTTGTGATAACTGGCCTCCACACTGAGCCTTCCATGTTTCATTCATTTGTCTACATGGTTTGATTCTGATAACAGATACTTCTCACATGAAAACTCTATTAGTGTTTTGCAAGAAGAAAAAGAAAAGAAAAAGGAAAAAAGAAAGAAAGAAAGAAAGTTGGGTAATACCAACCCATTCTTCAACTGAACTAGCAGACAAAAGGCTATATCCAACTTTAAAGATTTAATTATGGGCAAAGAAAATTCCCATTCCTGAGTAGCTCATGCTGCATAATACAGCACAATAAAAACACACAGACCAAGCAAATCTGCCTAACACTTTTTCTTATGCCACACTGATATGTGTATAGCCTGTAACTTACATGCCATGTGAAGTAAAACCATATGCAAAAGTAAGATTTCAGATATCTTGCCAGGAAATATTTGTTCAATAATAATAATAGATTATATTATACAATTTAAACATAAAGAGGGAAACATATAGCTATCAAACGTTAAATGTTAAATTGTATTTTATTGCCTGGGAGATGACAGTCTGGCCAACTCCATTCTGGATAACAGATTAACTTTGTCTAGAACTCTCTCAGGCTAAAGCTCTATGCTGTGTGAATTATGAATGTTTCCTGATTTATGTCTGGAGCAGAATTGTAAGGCTGCAATTACAATCACCTTTCCATGGGCTAATATGAATTTCAGAGCTTTTGACTAAGTTGTGCAAGACTGTGTAGCTAATGAGAAATAGAGCAGAGCTATACTACAAGTGTATCTGGCTGGGTCCATTACTACTCTTGTGCATTTCAGCTCTGAGGACATGGCTCCCTTGGTTTCTGGGACCGAGCTAACAAGTTTGGTCTCCTCTCTAGCTGAATTCATGCTCAAGTCATGGGAGACCCACATTCACTGGAAGGATCCATTGATCTCAAGCTCTTTTCATTTGAAAATTTGTATTTCAATCATTTCAGTTAATATTGACATGTAAGTTAAATGTGTGAGTTACATTCAAGATTTATATAATAGCTTGTAAATTATTTCTTACAAGTAATTCCATAGTCAACAGTGCCAGGAAATCACATTCACAAATGCTGTTGGAGATGTATCAGTTGATTCAGTCAGTCAGAGAACAGCCAGGTATGAAGATGTGAGTCCTCCTTCTTGCAAATCTGGCAGTTTGCTTTTCTAAATTTTACTTTCATTAAATTCCATGTGTCTGTGAGTCTCTTCTGCATCTGTTTCTGTCAGTTGCTGGGTGAAGCCGCTCTGACGACAATTGGCCTAGATGCTAATCTGTGTAAGTATAGCAGATTAGTATAGAAATCATTTCATGACTTTCCCCCCATCTGTTGGGTTCTATTGTGGGTCTCTGGGCTATCCAGCCTCTGATTCCTGACCCTTTGAACAGTGTCAAGGGTGCTCTCATGGCATGGATCTCGAGCTGGAGCAGTCATGGGTGGCCACTCCCATAATCTCTGTGCCATCTTTACCCTAGCATATCTTGTAGGAAAGACAAATTGTAGTTGAAGGTTTTGTGGCTGGCTTGGTGTCCCAGTTCCTCCACTGGAAGTCTTGTCTGGTTACAGAAAATGCCTGGTTCAGATTCCTTATCCCCACTGCTATGAATCTTAGCTAGGGTCACGCTCATCGATTACTAGGATCTTCAATTGTCCTAGGTTTCTGGCTTGTGCCAGAGATGCCCCACCTATTCCAGTTGTCTGTTCTAGTACTGTCTCCCTCCATCCTCCCCACACATGGTCCCTCCTGTTCCCATCCCCACACTCTACTCCTATCCAGTGCCCTCTCCCCATTCATGTACCACTATTCTATTTCTACTTCTCAGTAAGATTCACTGACCCCACTTGAACCCTACTTAGATTCTTTGGGTCTGTGGGTTGTAATATGGTTATCCTTTACTATACAGTGATGGAAATAGATACAGAGACTCACAGCCAGCATTAGGAGGATCTTGGGACTCGTGTGGAAGAGGAAAAGGAAGGATTATAGGAGCCAGAGGGGCCAAGGATATCACAAGAAAACCCACGGAATCAGTTAAGCTGGACCCCTAGGGGTTCACAGAGACTGAGCCACCAACAAGGAAGTCTGCATGGGCCTGTCCTAGACCCTCCACACACATGTTACAACTGTCTAACTTGGTCTTCTCATGGGACTCCTGACAGTAGGAGCAGAGGCTGTCTCTGATTCTGTTGCCTTCCTTTAAGACCCTTTCCCCTACCGGGTTGCCTTGTCTAGCCTAGGCTAAAGAGAAGAGGCGGTGCCTAGTCTTACTGCAACTTGATATGCCATGGCTTGTTGAAAAGGAAGAGGAGTAGATGGGGAATGGGGGAAAAGGGGTTGTGGTGGGGGGCGAGGGGGAGAAGAGGAGGAAGGGGAATCTACGGTAGGAATGTAAAATAAATAAAATAAAATTTTTATTACCAAAAAATTCCATGTGACAAGACTTCAAAGAACAACAACATTTCATTCATTGTTGTCATTAATACTCACCATTTGAAAAGGACTTAATTATTGAGAAAATATATAAAGAGCTTATGGAATTGTCATAACATGAAATGTTGTATACAATCTGGTCTATAAAAGACATTCCAGGCTATCCAGTACTACATAGTGAGAGCTTGTCTAAAAAGCTAAAATGATGAACATACATAATATATTGCATACATAGGATTGCTTCACATTACAAATAAGCTATTCGGTTAATAAATATCTTAATAATTGACAAATATATTGCTTCTAAATATATGTAAACATCATTAAAAGATAAACAATGGTTTCAAGTAAATAATTTCCTTTACAAGTAAAACTTAATAGAATTAGAATGAGGAATTTACCAAAGGGACTCTTTTATGAGGGAAGATCTTTCCTGTGTGTGTGTGTGTATGTGTATATGGATGTGTGTATCTATATATGCATGTACATTACAGATATGCACAAAATCCTTCAAATCTCCTGGCTTGTAAAAACTAAATGATTATGTTATTGTCTTCATTGAATTGGTATGCTTTTCTGTTTGTTCTTGAAACTTCATAAGTAGAAGGCTTATACTTGATATTTGCCTGCCAAGATTAGTTTTTTTCTTTTACTTTCATTAAAAGTAGAAAATAGACTGTCTCATCCATTTTGTGACAGTAATCACTATTTAATGTAATTTTTGAATGTAAAATGTACTCATAAGCACTCTTGGAAATGTATGTTTCATATGAATTATCTAAAATAAATACTCATTTCTGTGAGATTAGGGGTTTTTACTTCTGTCCTTTTGAGATTCTACAAGTACACCATGTGTATGACCTCCTGACTACCCATGTCTGAAATCCAGTAGCACAATGACAGGTTAGTCACAGGACGTCAGTCACAAGGACAATCTTGAAATATGGCAACTGTCGCCTTTCCCAGTAAACCAAGCATTTGAAAATGTAAAAGTTCTTAACTCTTGTGATCATACCTATTTTTTGTTTTAATATATAAAGGAAATCATTTTAAATATAATATAAAATTAGAATAGTATTTTACAAGTCATTTACTTTTGAAGGCAGAAAATTGACGGAGAATGGCTTGTTACTTGAGTTTGTCAAACACAAAGTTCCTAGCTCTTCAGCCCTTTAGGAAGCAGTCTCATAAATACTGCTTCTGAGATAGTGTAACGTCATTTGAAATAAAGGCCATTTCTGAAAGAAGGTGCCATTTGAGTCCGAACTGATTTGTTATTAATACCTTCCTCAGTATTTCTGAGACTTCATGTATTGTAACACAATTTAAAGCCATGAGCCAGCTCATTTCCTGTCCTTCTGTGAGAAAATTTTTTCTTCCCTTCAAAAATATTCCTTTGCCTGATTCTTTAAAATGAGTCATTTGTATTCCTGGCTTGATAGGCAAAATTACTGGGATAAAAGATACATTTGTTAGATATATAATTCAGAAAAGAAAATTCTCAGTTTAAAATGGTGAAGCTGAACTTCATGGTGACATCTACACTTTCTCGCATTGCATGCAAAACTTCTGAAATTTTTTCAAAGATCAAAAAAATGAAAAAAATATAGCTACTTGGATTTCTGTTTGGCTCAGTAATTCCTACATATCAAGCCCACTGAAGATTGTAAAGCATTAAAGTATAAATTAAGACAAGGTACCACTCACTCACATTATTAGCAATCACTGCTTACTTCCAGATTCCAATATCAGAATTAAAGCTATCATGAGCAAATATTTACTAAAAACCAGGTATGTAATGGTCCTATGCATTACACTCACACTACACCATCCTAATAGATCAAACTTTTTCTTTTATATCTTTGTATTATATATATATATATATATATTTATCTTTGTAATTTTTATATCTATATCTATATAGATATATATATAGGAAAGTGAAGGGTGAATTTATATTTAAAATGTTCCCCTTAGTCACTAAACCACCTTCTCCCATCTCTTATATCTAAAAGAGAAAGTATGACTTTGAAAACTCCCTAAAAAAAAATACAAGACAGAATCAGCAATCCTATAATAGCATGTATATCGAGCCATCTACCTAGCCACACATTTACCACTCTCTTTCCACAATTTATGGGGCAGAGCTATATGAAGGCTCCAAAACCCACCAAATGCAATTTATTCCCAAGACCAAATGTCTGCTGTTGTCCTCCTTCAGCTCACGTTTAGGCAGTCATGTGATGAGACTTGACAGTTTTGATAGTTATCACTTGCAACATTTCTAGCGTACTCAGTCTTACAGCAAACTCCCTGATCTTCCAGCTCTTACAATCTTCCTGGTCTCTTTACAGCAATGCTCCCTGAGCCTTTGGTGAGGGAGCTGTACTGTGGATAAGTCTGTTGAGACTGAGCTCCATGACTGCACATAGTAACTGGTTGTAGTTCTCTGTGATGCTCTCCATACATTACAAAGAGAAACCTTGTTGACGAGGAACAAGGGCTACACTATCAGCCCAGACCCTAAAAAATGATGAGTAATTGTTTGAAAACTGTGGTCAGTGCATAGCCTAGCAACTTATCTCAGCTTAGTTTTCCAAAAAATAAGCATCATGAAAAAGAGTAAACTTGTGAAAAATATTTGGGTCCTGACAAATATCAAGTTAATGCTTGAAAATATTAATAAATGAGTATTTTTCAGCATCAAATGATAATGATCACACCAACATGAATAATTTTCAGTTTATTAAATTAAAAATGCATATAACTATATCTTATATATTCACTTATATATATATTTTTTAATATCAGGAAAACTAAATTATAGTAAAGAAATCATATCACTAGTTGCCCTGGGATGGTGCAGGAGATGAAACGTACTGTAAATGAGGCAAGAGAAACTTTATCAATTATCTTGATGATAGTAGTAGTTTGACAAATCAAATACATAACAAAACTCATCAAATTAGAATGCTTATATTTTATAGTCTATCTTATATAAGCATTCTAAATTAAAAAGGACATTTTTTTAATAATTTGCCCTAATAGTAACAAAGATAAATACTAAGAAAAGTGTAATCAAAATTTCTCCAAATATATTAGAGAAAGTAAAGTACAAAATTACTTTAACTAGATGAACTGGATCCATACATGCAAATATTCAAAATGAAATATTCAGGCTTTTGAATGGAAGGCCATCCAATAATCCTATTTAACCATGTGCTCCAATTTCTCCTCATAATGGCTATAAAACACCAAAAACATGAAGAATATAAACAAGAAGTTTTTCAGGACAGCATTAAATGATTTTACCATTGCTTTATTTCACTGGAGTTAAAGAACGTTCAGCCTTTCAGCCTTTCCCACTCTCTGGTTTTTGGTTGAAAAATGCAAGGTCGACACCAGGAAGTTGGACAATCATGTCTGACCTGGTATGATCCATATTGAGGTAGCAAGAGACTTGCCAGGATTTCTGCATTCTGTATTCACTGTGGAATTTTACTTTCTCGAGCAAATCAGGCAACGGAGGGAACAATGTAAAGGAATAATGAATGATAAATTATGCTGGAGGCAAGGCTGGGAGACAAGAATAGAAATAATAGCTTATGATTTCATGATATAAATTCCATATTTTCTGACTTACAAATCCAACTAACAAAGATGAAAGGATAACTGGTGGAATTACATCTCACACACACACACAGAAAAAAAAGTCAAGAATCCTACCATAGGTTACTAAAGAGCTGGCTGGAAACCCTTTGTTCTACTCACATGGAAACTGAGTAGAGAAGGAGGAGTTGTTTGGGTAGAACCAGAGGCTATGGCTCCAGGGCTTAGTCAGAGAATGGTAGATATAGGTTAGAGGCAGGCTTATGTTCTGGGCTCTGACTGCCACCAGCTGGGCACTTAGCTGCTGGTGACATTTTTGGCTCTAATCAGTAACTAACATGAGCAGCAGCAGTTGGTGGCCCTCGGTGACAGCTGGGATTAGACCTCCTAAGCCATCAATGTCACTAGTTTCATTGCTCTCAAACCTCAGGTGTTGGAAGCCACAGCTTTAGACTTTGGCAGCTCCCAGGAACTGTTTCTACAAGCAAGGCCTGCAGTCTTCTATAACTGCCTTTTTTCTTCCTGCCTTCTTTTGTCATCCCTGAGCTATTCTTAGTCCTTCATCATCTTCACCAGCTTCGTTCTCTAGGTCATCCCCTGTCAGTGATGCTGGAGTACTTTGTTTCCTTACAATTGTAGAGGATATATAACCCAGCAACATAGCTACTCTGGCAACGGATCATATTCAAAGACCTAATTCTGTGTAATCAGGTTGGACATAGACATACCTTTAGTCTAAATGAGGGGCAGAAAAAAATGATGAAACAGAAAGACTTGACAGAGTGAGTAAGAGATAGGATACGTACAACTCTCACAAGAACAGACAGACAGGAGAGGCTACTTAAGAGCAGTGCAGGGAGAGAAAAAAATAGAGTTCAGTGTAGTTCCGTTGAATGCACTGAGTTTGCGCAGTCAGTGAAGTTCAGTTTGTGGAATTCCAAAGCATAGCCATTCAGTAAGGATCTAAGAGAAGCCAGTTTGAATTAGTCAGCTTGAAGAGAAGTTTTGAGCCAGAACAGCTGAGTTGAACCAGCCAGTCAGAGTTAGGAAAGAACTAGAAAGTGAGTTTACTCAGCAGTAAGTCTCAAAGGCTGAAAACATTCTAGGTTTAGGTGAGCTGATGGAGGCTAGAAGATGAAGCTTTCAATGTCTAGGCTTGAAGAATATTAGTTTGTACAGAGGCTAGAAGCTTCCACTTCCAGGGCTAGGGATAATTAGATAGAAATGCTCCAGGCTCAGCCCAAGCCATGTCTTCATTAATCTTGTGCACAGTTCTCATCTCATCCCCTCATCTGAGGAAACAAAAACAATATTTACACATCACCACTACTGCCAGGTTAGCAACCACCTTTGTGGCTAACTCTGATGCTGTGTCTTTTGTAATATCACCATGTTATGCTTATAATGATGATCATAAATGGGCAGGAAAGGACACGTAGTGTGTCTCCAGGCAGGCTTAATACAAAAGCTGAAGAGTTTGGCTATATAGAGCGAGGGGTATTTGAAATGACATGTAAATTAAGGATTAATTTGTAGCTGTCATCGCATAGCTTCAAGTTCTGCTAAAGACTTGCTTCATGTGAGGGGGGCTGGAGAGATGGCTCAGTGGTTAAGAGTGCTGCCTGCTCTTCCAGAGGTCCTGAGTTCAATTCCCAGCAACCACATGGTGGCTCACAACCATCGATAATGTGATCTGATACCCTCTTCTTCAAATAAAGTGCTCATATACAATAAATAAATAAATTTAAAAAAATACTTGCTTCATGCTAAGGAAAGGCAACACCTTTCATTCTGAATGAAAATAGCTGTGGGGAATACTAAAGTGAAGTTCATGGAAAATTATCTTTCCTAAGATGCTTTCTTCCAAGGACACAGTAAGAATCTTGAATGACTTAACTGGGCTAGGCATTCTGAAACTTCAGGGTAGCCATCCTTAAAACTTGAATGTTCTCAGAGTAATAATATAGTATCCAAAACACTCAGGTCGTCACGAGGACATTCTAGTAAGCTGCCAGAGAAGTAATTGCTTGACTGACATTTCCTTGCTCCAGGTTGCCCTATACAAGTAAAAGTTGTATTTGCTGCCATTCAGTGGTCTGACAGACTGCTTCAGGTAGGATAACTCCTTCACAGAGAAGTCATGGTAGTGTTATTAAGAAAGACTTACAGTAACTCAGTAGATAACTAACATTATAAATTGGCTTTAATAATATTTGCCAGTGTTTAAATGTTTAATCTATAAAACAAGTGCTTAAGTCCCTATGTTTTTGTTTGTTTGTTTGCTTATTCACTTTACATCCAAGTCATAACTCCTCCCTCCTCTCTTCCCAGTCCCATCATCCTTCCACATTTCTCCCTCACCTACTCTTCAGAGAAGAGGAGTCCCCCTACCCACCCCAACTTATCAAGTAGCATCAGGACTGAGTTTGTCCTCTTTCCCTATGGCCTGGCAAGGCAGTTCCATCAAGGAAAAGTGACTGAAAAGCAGGCAGCAGAGTCCATGTCAGACTCCCTTACTAGTGGACCCACATGAAGCCTGGGATGCCCATTGACTATATCTATGTGAGGACCTAGGTCCAGTCTATGCACGGCCCTTGGTTGGTGTTTCAGACTCCACAGGCTACTTTAGACCATGTTTAATTGGTTCTGTTGGTCATCTTGTGGATCTCTTATCACCTCGAGGTCCTTTAATCCTTCCCCCCACTTTTCTGCTAGGCTCCCTCTTCTTTGCCCAGTGTTTGGCTATGAGTCTCAGCATCTGTTTCAAACAGCTGCTGGGTGGAGCCATTCAGAGGACAACTCTAATAGGCTCCTGTCTGCTATTATAGCATAGTATCGTTAGTAAAGTCAGGGGATGGCACTCTTCCATGGAGTGGGACTCGGGTTAGGCATTGGTTGGGCATTCCCTCAATCTCTGCTGTATCTGGTCTCTCCTTACCCCCTACACTTCTTATAGACAGGGTAAGTTTTGGATCAAAGTTTTTGTGAGTGGGTTGGTGTTCTCCTTCCTCCACAAGGAGTCTCATCTAGTTCAGGCTCCATGACCTGTGCTAGTAGGAGTCTCATCAATAGTTCCCCAATGTTATCCGAGAGAATCTGACTTAGGTCTCCAGCTTGTCACAGAGATGTCCTACCCATATTATCTCTTTTCTCTGCAGGTTTTCTGTCTTCCTGCCCCTGCTCTCTCACCAAGTGTGACCTAGAAACAGTCCGTGTATGCTCTTAGGTTGATGGTTCAATCTTTATGAGCCCTCATGGGCCCAGGTTACTTGTCTTCTTGTAGAGTCATTCCCCCAACTCTTCCATAGGTCTTCCTCAGAAAGGGAAACAAAATAGGCATTGGACGTAGGTGGAATGAGGGAACTGGGTAAAAGAGGAAATGAGGAGGGGAATTGGGGTGGGGAATAGGAGAAGGGAAAGCTAGGGAAAGAAGGCCAGGTAAAAGAACAGAAATCAGCAGACGGGGAACATCTCTGGGATGTCAGAGACCTGAGATAAGGGGGTGTTAAAGTTACTTATATGAAACTGTGTTTGTTTCTCAGTTTTCCTCTTAAACTATCTATCACCCAAATAATTGAGATTCTTTTATGTTTGTTTAATAGTAAGCTTCACAACATAAGAACTGAGCAGTTATTACTTTATTCTTAACTCTAATCTAGTTTGGTTACTCCCAGCGCACATCTCAGAGACACTTACACTTTGAAGCTTCCTTTGCTGAGCTCTCTCTCCTGGTTCCTGCTAGAATCTTCCTTAGCTGAAACCTAAGGAAATGGGGCAGATTTTCAAGGAAGCAGCTTCAAGAGGCTAAACTTTCTGTCAGCAATCTGCTTGTCACTACTTAGTTAAAACTGAGCCAGAAGAGCAATTTGAGGCTTTCACGTTTTTGGTTAAAAATGAGCCAGTGCCTTTCAGTGGTGCTGCATGTCTTTAGTCCCTAAACTCCAGAGACAGAGGCAGGTGGAACTCTGAGTTTGAGATCAGCTTGGTCTACAGAGAAAGTTCCAGCATGGCCAGGGTCTACACAGAAAAATCCTATCTCAAAAAATAAAACAAACAAGCAATGAACCAGGGGTAGGCCTTAAAAAGGCTAGCAAAGCTAGAAAGTATAGTAAAGGAGAGCAATTCTAACTAGATGTCTCCTCCTGACCTAAAGCTACCTAATACTAATAGATAAGTCAAGATCACAGGTGCAGTTAGCTGTCTTTTTTCTCAAACACTCATAATGAGCTTGAGAACACACACACACACACACACACACACACACACACACACTTATGCAAACATAAAGCCAGCAGTAGTAGAATGAGGCTAATGATTTCATTCAATGTTTGCCCAGAAGTTTCAGTATTGTTTTCATCCCCTAGGTTCCAGTTAACTCAGGTATAATGCAACTTTGAAAACTATTAGGATTCAATGGACAAGGATTCATGGTGCCTGTTTTTTCTATTCTTCCCTGGTGTCTACTTGTTTCTCCCTGGTGATCTTTCTATGTCTTTAAAGCTGTCATCCTGTGGTCTAATCTTCACTTCCTTCTTTGGGAGAGTGTGGTAGGAGATTTGTCCCAACAGACGCCATCACTTCCAAGGCCAGAGGTGACTTTCTAGTGTTTCTGGAAATATCACAAGAAGAAAATATATGGATCTTGTTCCATAAGACTTTTATGCTCCATTTTTTCCTAGGGTTTCCAGATGTGTCGTTAAGTTGTTTATGTGGGATGTTTCCCACTTTCTTTCTAAAGGTACTTAGTGCTATGAATTTTCTTCTTAGCACTGCTTTCATTGTGTCCCACAACTTTGGGTATGTTGTTCCTTCATTTTCATTGAATTTGAAGAGGTCCTTTATTTCTTCCTTTATTTCTTCACTGACCTAGGTTTCATTAAGCAGAGAGTTGTTTAGTTTCCATGTGTGTGTAGGCTTTTTCTTATTTCTGTTGTTGTTGAAGTCCAGCCTTAGGCCATGGTGATCTGATAGGATAAAAGGTATTATTTCAATCTTCTTATATCTGTTGGGGCTTGCTTCGTGACCTACGATGTGATGAATTTTAGAGAATGTTCCATGGGGTACTGAGGAGAAGGTATAATCCTTTTTGTTTTGGTGAAAGGTTCTGTAGATATCTGTTAGATCCATTTGATTCATGACATTATTTCCCAGCTTAGTTTCTGTTTCAAAGACCTATCCTTCAGTGAAAGTGGGGTGTTGAAGTCTCCCACCACTAATGTATGGGGATCGATGAGTGGTTTAAGATTGGTTAATAGTTCTTTTACAAATATGGGTGCACTTGTATTGGGAACATAGATGTTCAAAAGTGTGATGTCTTCTTGGTTGACTTTACCTTTGATGAGTATGAAGTGTCCTTCCTTGTCCCTTTTGATTAATTTTGGTTGAAAGTCTATTTTATTAGATATTACAATGGCTACACCAGTTTCCTTCTTGTGACCATTTGCTTGGAATATTTTTCCCCAACCTTTTACTCTGAGGTAATGTCTGTCCTTGTGGGTGAGATGTGTTTTTTGAATGCAGAAGAATGTTGAGTCATGTTTATGCATCCACTCAGTCTGTGTCTTTTTATTGGAGAATTGAGATCATTGATGTTGAGAGATATTAATGACCAGTGACTGCTAAGTCCCTTAATTTTTGCTGTTTGCTACAGTCGAGAGTTTGTGAGGTTGTGATTTTGCGATGGTGTAGTTATCTATTTCCTATGTAGTTTTGTTTGTAATTTGACCCTTTGAGGTGGAGTTTTCCTTCTAGTAACTTCTGTAATGCCGGATTTGTGGCTAGGTACTGTTTGAATTTTTTTTTGTCATGGGATATCTTGTTTTCTCCGTCAATGGTTATTGATAGTTTCGATGGGTAGAGTAGTCTAGCCTGGCATCTGTGTTCTCTTAGGGTATGTAGGACCTCTGTCCAGGCCCTTCTGGCTTTCATGGTTTCAGTTGGGAAGTCGGGTGTAATTCTGATAGGTTTGCCATCATATCTTACTTGCCCTTTTTCTCTTTCCGCTTTTAATATTTTTTCCTTGTTCTGTATATTTTGTGTTTTTATTATCATGTGGTGAGAAGAAAAAAACAAGAAACAGAAACACCCAAGAGGAGTAGACATCTGGAAATAATCAAACTCAGGGCAGAAATCAATAAGTTATAAAAAAAAAAAAAAAAAAGAGAGAGAACAATTCAAAGAATCAACAAAACCTGGAGCTGGTTCTTTGAGAAAAATCAACAAAATAGCCAAACTAACTAAAAGACAGAGAAACACTATCCAAATCAACAAAATCAGAAATGAAAAGGGAGACATAACAGCACACACTGAAGAAATACAAAGAATCACAAAAACCTACTTGAAATGCATTTATGCCACAAAATTTGAAAATCTAAGGGAAATGGAAAATTTTCTTGACTAATTCCATTTGCCAAAATTGAATCAAGACCAGATAAACAAATTAAATAGCCCTATTTTGCCTATAGAAATAGAAGAAATCATTGATAGTCTACCAACCAAAAAAAGCCCAGGGCCAGATGGCTTCAGAGCAGAATTCTACCAGACCTTCAAAGAGGAGCTAATACTGATATTCTTCAAGCTACTCCAAAAGATAAAAATAGATGAAACATTACCAAATCCTTTCTATGAGGCCATAGTCACTTTTATACCTAAACCTGACAAAGACCCAACAAAAAAGAGAATTTCAGACCAATTTTTTTATGAACATTGATGCAAAAATACTCCCCCTCCAGGGGACATGGTCAAATGTGAGGCACCAGAGTACATGAGAAAGTCATATCCCACTCTCCACTCAAGTGTGGAGACTTTTCTGACCATTGGCTAGATCTGAGTAGGGGTTTAAAGTTTACTGCCTGTATTGTCTTTGGCTTGTGCCTTATGAGCATATACAGGGGGAGGTAATCCCCCTCAGGAACAGTCATAGGGGAGGGGAATAAGGGGAGGGAGGGAAGAATGGGAGGACACAAGGGATGGGATAACCATTGAGATAAATGTGAGGTATAAATAAGCAATGTAATAATGATAGCTACCAGAAAAAAAAATACTCATAAAACTAATACAAGAACATATCAAAGACATCATTCACCATGACCAGATAGGCTTCATTCCAGGCATGTAGGAATGGTTTAACATACAGAAATCCATCAATGTAATCCACCATATAAACAAACTGAAGGAGAAAAAGCACATGATCATCTCCTTAGATGCAGAGAAAACATTTGACAAAATCCAGCGCCCATTCATGTTTAAAGTTCTGGAAAGATTGGGAATACAAGGCACATACCTAAACATAATAAAGGCTATATACAGTAAACTAATAGCCACCATCAAATTAAATAGAGAGATACTCAAGGAAATTCCTCTAAAATTGGGGACCAGACAAGGCTGCCCACTTTCTCCATATCTTTTCAATATAGTTCTTGAAGTTCTAGCCAGAGCAATAAGACATCAAAAGGAGACCAGGGGACACCAAATGGAAAAGGAAGAAATCAAATTATCCCTATTTGCAGATGATATTTAAGTGACCCCAAAATTCCACCAAAGAACTCCTACAGCTGGTAAACACCTTCAGCAAATTGGCTGGATACAAAATTAACTTTAAAAAGTCACTAGCTTTCCTATATACAAATGACAAACATGCAGAGGAAGAAATTAGGAAAACTACACCCTTCATGATAGCCACAAGCAATATAAAATATCTAGGAGTAACTCTAACCAAGCAAGTGAAGGACTTGTCTGAAAAAAACTTTAAATCTCTGAAGAAAGATATTGAAGACGACATCAGAAGATGGAAGGATCTCCCTTGTTCATGGATTGGAAGAATTAACATAGTAAAAATGGTCATCTTACCAAAAGCAATTTGCAGATTCAATGCAATCCCTATAAAAATATTTTGAAGGCATTGAAAGATCAATTCTCAACTTCATATGGGGAAACAAAAAGCCCAGAATAGCATAAACAATCCTATACAATAAAAGGTCCTCTGGAAGAATCTCCATACCTGATCTGAAGCTGTACTATAGAGAAACAGTATTTAAAACAGCCTGGTATTGGCACAGTGATAGGCTGGTGGATCAATGGAATCGAATGGAGGACCCAGAGATGAATCCACACACATTTGGTCACTTGATTTTTGACAAAGAAGTCAGATCTATTTAATGGAAAAAGGATAGCATCTTCAACAAATGGTGCTGGTCTAACTGTATGTCTACTTGTAGGAAAATGCAATTAGACCCATATTTGTCACTATGCACAAAAATCAAGTCCAAGTGGATCAAAGACCTCAACATAAAACCAGAGACATTAAATCGGTTAGAGGAAAAAGTGGGGAAAAGCCTGGAACACATAGCACAGGAGACAACTTCCTGAACAGAACACCAACAACCCAGGCCTTAAGGTCAACAATTAACAAATGGGACCTCATGAGGCTGAGAAGCTTCTGTAAGGCAGAAGACACTGTCAACAGCCTACAGACTGGGAAAAGATCTTCACCAACCCTACATCTGACAAAGGTCTAATATCCAAAATATATAAAGAATTCAAGAAATTAAACACCACCAAACGAAATAACCCAATTAAGAAATGAGGCTCAGAACTAAACAGAGAATTCTCAACAGAGGAATATCAAATGGCTGAGAAACACTTAAAGAAATGCTCAGTGTCTTAGTCATCAGAGAAATGCAAATCAAAATGACACTGAGATCTCATCTTACATCCATCAGAATGGCTAAGATCAAAAATTCAAGTGACACTACATGTTGGCAAGGATGTGGAGAAAGAGGAACATTCCTTCCTTGCTGGTGGGAATGCAAACTGGTACAACCACTTTGAAAATCTATCTGGCACGCTCTCAGAAAACTGGGAATAGGGCTTCCACAAGACCCAGCTATTCCACTCCTTGGAATATACCCAGAAAATGCTCTACTACACAACAGGGACATATGCTCAACCATATTCCTAGCAGCCTTATTCATAATAGCCAGAACATGGAAACAGCCTAAGTGCCCCTCAGTAGAAGAATGGATAAAGAAACTATGGTACATTTATACTATGGAATACTACTCAGCTATTAAAAACAAAGAATTCCCAAAATTTGTGGACAAATGGATTGAACTAGAAGTGATCATAATGAGTGAGTTCACCCAGAAGAAGAAAGAGTCAAATGGTATATACTCACTTATATCGAGACACTAGCCCAAGGGACATGCCCCATGAAAGTCTTCATGTACCAGGAAAGTGAGTCAGAGAGGAGGACATCCTACTGGGATTTTAGGTGAGATAAGCATGGAAGAATGGAGAAATAGAAGGATCCAGAGGGTCTTAGAAACCTACAAGAAGAACATTATGATGGGCAGATCTCGGCCCAGGGGTCCTGCTCAAACTATGGCACCAGCCAAGGACAATAACGTGCAGTAAACTTCGAACCCCTACCCAGATCTAGCCGATGAACAGGACATTCTTCACCGTTGAGTGGAGAGTGGGGAAAGACTTTCACACAAACTCTGGTGCCCCCATTTTTGACCAAATCCCCTTGATGGGGAGGCCTGGTGGCACTCAGAGGAAGGATAACAGGCTACCAAGAAGAGACTTGATACCCTATGAGCATATACAGGGGGAGGAGGTCCCCTCAGTCACAGACACATGGGAGGGGAGTAAGGGGAAAGCAGGCGGGCGGGAGGAATGGGAGGATACTAGGGATGGGCTAACAATTGAGATGTAATATGAATAAATTAATAAAATATTTAAAAAATACTTTTATGCTCATACAAGTGGCATCTCTTACATGAAGCAAATGAAAAAAGTATAAGATGCACATGCAATAGCCATTTACCATGAAAGGAAACCACCACTTCCTGATGTTTTTCAACTATTAAGTAAATCAAGTCTGAAAACTCAAATAGTCTAGTCACCGTATATGTAAAAGTTAAAACCAAACAACCTAAAACTCCCTTTAGATTGGGCTTTTATAAAAATACTAATTGCATGCTCCCTTTTAAAAATTATTTTGTCTCTTTTTTAACATATACATTTATATTTTACACATGAATAAAATAAACAACATACAGCAGAACCATGAGACAATCATGAGTTATATAAATATTACATTCATAGTGATTTGGCTATTTTTATTTGTCAAATTTGAAGTAAACATCTTTCCTATCTTGTTGGGTCTAAATTTCTTAATAAAAATCAATATCATATCTCATCTCTATTAACTTAAATCATCTATCTTGATCTAAAAAGATCTTATCCCCTAACCAACTAAACTTTATTGTAAGACTAAACTATCTGGTCTTCAATCCTCATCAAAAACTTGGGAAGTAATAAAATTTAAATGCCTGAGTGAGCTGGAAGTATAGGTTAGCAGCTTCCAAAATGAAAAAATAACAGACAATTTACTTCTGCCAAAAAATAGGCAAGCTTAGATGCAGGCAGAGTTGACTGCTGCACTCTGCCAAGGTAGGGTAAGCAAGTCCTCCGTAGTTCCTGCCTCACAAATATGTCTGGCAGAGATATTGGGCTAGAAGGTCAAAAACGATGCTCCAATGCTATAGAGACTGTTGGATGACTGTTGAGGCATTCCCCCCTTTTAAGAAGGTTACATCATCTGTGGGGAAAGTCAACTCCTAGAGACAGCTGCTACCACTTGATTCTTCTATTCTCTTCCACAGAGGAAGCTCAGGAATTCTCATAAACATCTGAATTCCAGTCAGAACTTGAACAGGCTGCAAGAGTTTGCTGAGGGTTCTCAGGGAAAGGCAGTATTTTGTGAAGACCAAAAATGTCAGAAAACAACGAATCATTGAGCCTGATGAAATTAAAGAAGCATTATTTGGTTATGAGTTGTGGTTATTTTTGCTTGATCAACTAACAATTGCTTCACTATTCACGACCCAAGAGAATGCTTAGCACCACCAAAGCACCTGAGACATAGTGGACAACACATTCTGTCTTCAGATAAAAAGAACTAAGTATTTGTAATTTTTGTTTTCTTTAATCCTATATATTTGTGTTAGAACAAAAGTAATATGTATTTATAAGTAAATTTTATTTTGCTAAATATTGATGTCCACAGTGTAAAGAATTTAGAAACATATTTTAAACATATGGATGATGAGTATGATTTCAGTGAAAGTTTGAAAAAATATAGTACCAAAAGATTTAAATTACAGGAACCTATTTTGACAGCCCCACTAAATGCCAAGAAACAGCTTTTACAGCAAGCTTATGGAAGTGTTCAGATAAAATATTCATGAATTCTCTGCTAAAAGAAAAGCCTCTTGTGGTCTTGTTTGACAGAGGATGACCTTTGCTTCAGTAAGTTCCCATTTTTGCTGTAACTTGGTGTTTAGCCACTCTGCTTTAGATGAATAAACCATAGCATTTTGTTCTTTGTGACTTTTTTAGTATATGTGATAATTAATAGAAAGAAAGACTTTGAAGTTTGAAAATGAAGTAAATGGGATTTTTTTAAGGCATTAAGGACTCTTAGGAGATCAATTTCCCAGCAGGTTATTGGTCAAAGCTCTTAGGACCTGCCCTGGCTTGGGCATATCCAGGGGTGCTCAAATGATACTCTGACTTTAAGATAACTCAAAATTTTTAGCTTTACTGTTTATGAAGTCTTCCATCTAAAGCTTTGCACAAAGATTATCAGCAATCTAGTTATGTATTAGAAAAGACGTTCTGAGGGCCCTGTATAGATGCAGTATAGATTCTATTTATTATTTTTAGTGTGAGCTTTAGTCCTTGTATTTGTTTAGAAGAAAAAGTAGTGAATCCTTGGACATATTTAGAAAATAGCAATTAAGGTAAACAGCAAGTTACCTACTCCTTTCTTGAAAGTTTTAAAGTTTACTAAGACAACATTGTACTTAATTGTATCCTTCCAGCAGGGATTGTGTCAAAGAATCTGAAGCTTTTGGGGCAAGAGAACTCTGCTAAGACATTTAATAGTATCTAATGGCATGGCACCGAGCTAGGAATTTATTCCATAACATGCAAAGATTAATAAATATATGCTTAATATGTTGATTTGGAATGAATTATTGGTTCATTAATGAATATTCTAAAGTCATATAAATGTTCATTTTTAAAGCAGACATGGGACTTTTACTGTGGGATTTATTGCTATTTACACAAAACATTCAAAATATATGCAGAGTTTTAAAATATATTGTAGAAATATTAGCATTCATATTTGGCTCTTAATTATTTACAGAATTAAAACAAGTACAATTGCAGATGTGTGTTGGTGATATAATTTCTTTATAACATGTGTTCTCCAAGTTAAAGCTATTATTGGCCTGATTTCTGGCAGTATTAATTGTCAGGTATCAATGGATGACATCAATTAGTAATGGTCATTGATGCAAAATTAGCATGATACAGAGAATTCCAACAGTGTGTAGTAATTTAAATAGTATATAAATGTCTTCGACTTGTCTTCTGTAGTAGCATTTTTTAGACTGGTTACTTATGTGTCACAGTGACAGGAAATCTAGTCTGTTTCAAACATTTTGAAACACTAGAAACTCCACTAAGTACAACGTAGCAATAATGGAAACATTCTTGAGTGAGCCCATGCTTTGTCCTGTTCTAGCTATGGCCGTTTGCACATCCAAAATAGTATTTTAGCATTCTGAGAATCCATTAATAGAACACTAGTAAAACTATTTTTAATTTTAGCAATAATAGAATAGAAACCCTATTTGAAGACTAATCTACGTTCGTCATATCTCATCTCTCTACATCTTAAAGAAGTTGTTAAAAGTGTGTACTCTAAACTGACTAAATGCCAATTAATAAGAATATATATAATGGTTATTTAGAAAGTAAATTTCCCTGGGAAAAAAATAAATAACTTTACAAAGGCCTGGTTTTCAGCATTCATCAATATTGTAGTATCAATATTGCCATCAGGGCTTATTTCTATAAAAAAAAACTAAACTATGAAAGAGAGTGAGGAAGGTTTGATACAACAGTCTCTAGCAAGCTTAGAGAGCGAACTCCATTGACCATGCTTCTATTCTCAAAGCCTAGCATTGCATCCCAGAAAACCATAGAAATTAGCATCTCTTGGTGTAGAGGCTACTTTTGGTTGAGAGGATTTTTTAAAGGTATATATGACTCTTGCATGGATGGCTACACTTGAAATAAGCATTTGTACATTTCAGCTAAGTTCATCCAGATATAGTTGTGATTCCGTAGACACTCTAATATTAAGAAATACAGTACAAATCAGGATTATCTAGGGACCGTTGTTGCAGTTCAGGCCTGTAATCATAATACGTGGGCAGCAGATATAGAAGTTTTACAAGGTAAAGGCTTCCCTGGGATACATAGAAAATTCTGGGCCAGCTATGGGTTATATAGTGAGAATCTGAGCCAGAAAGCCTGTGAGTTCCCAGCCCCCCCTCTCTCTCTGTGCCTGTGTACATGCACACACATTGTTTCTAAGGTACTAAACTCTTTCCTATGTTTGATGGCCAAACCTTTTTAGTAATTACATATATATGTTATATATATATTTCTATATTGTATTAATTTCCAGTAATTTGGTCTATAATTATTTGAATGCCCTCTTTTTACATAAAAGTATGTAATAAATATAGCCAGAAAATAAGAAATCAGTATGACTAACAATAAAGAAATAAAGTTGAGAAATCAAACTAGATCTGTCTCAAAGATCTATAAACATTTTCTTACTTAAGTTCCATGTTCTACCAGCATGTTTTATTCCTCCAAATCACCTCAACCTAACTTCCTCTGTATATTACCTAATAAAAGATGAAGATATTAACCAAGCTCTATTATAAAGCTAAAGAGCCAATTATAACATGGTCAATTGTATCATTATGACTAAAGCTATATCCATTGACTTGGAACTGTTGGGAGACTGCACAGATGGTTCCATTTTAAGAGTGCACACTACTCAACTGCCAGCACCTACATGAGGCCACTCGCAATGGCTTATAACTCTAGTGCCATGGGGACCCTTTAACCTCTGACCTCCATAATCACATCAACTTACATGCATGCATATATGGGCACACAAATATATATATTTATATATGTATGTATGTATAATTTTAAAGTCATAAAAATAAAATGTTTTAGAGGAAGGCTTTTCTTATCCTTTGGGCTCAGTGTTTTAGTGCAAATTAAACTAGTAAGAGACAGATTAGCAAAAGTAAAGACAGATTAGTGTATACACAGGGAGACAGAAATTCACAGAAAATGTGATTCAGGCTCGGGGGTGGCTAGAACTTGGAAATTGTATGCCGTTTTCACAAGGAAAGGTGAGGAGAGAAAAAATCTCCTGGGGAAACAATTGATTTTACTAATTTATTCAGGTTACATCTGAATTGTTATCCCTTCACTTGTACCCTCCTGTTCCTCCCTCCCTCCCTCTTTTACCCTATTACCCTCCCCTAGGCCTGTGACAGAATGGGACATCTTCCCCCACCATATCGTCACAGCCCATCAGGTGTCCTTGTAGCCTGCCCACAGCCCATCTTGGTAGCCTGCTTATCCTTTCTCTGAGTGCCACCAGGCCTCCCCACCAAGGGGAAGTGGTCAAATATCGAGCACCAGAGTTCATGTCAGAGTCAGTCCCTGCTCTCCACACAACTGTGGAGAATGTCCTGTCCATTGGCTAGATCCGAGCTGGAGTTCAATACTTACTGAATGTATTGTCCTTGGTTGGTGCAGTAGTTTAAGTAGACGCCCCCTGCATCCAGATCCGCCTGTCATGACGTTCTTCTTGTAGGTTGCTAGGACCATTTGCATCCTTCTATTTCCCCATTCTCCCATAATTCTCTCACCTAGAGTCCCAATAGGAGGTTCTTGCATCTATCCCAATCTTGTGGTAAGTGAAGACTTTCATGGGCCATCCCTTTGGGCTAGTGTCCAATTATAAATGAATATATACCATGTGATTCTTTCTGGGTCTGGGTTAACTCACTCAGTATGATCATTTCTAGTTCCATCCATTTGTCTGCAAATTTCAGGATTTTTTGTTTTTAATAGCTGAGTAGTATCCCATAGTGTAAATAAACCACAGTTTCTTTATCCATTTTTCCTTTGAGGGACATTTAGGTTGTTTCTAGGTTCTGGCTATTAGGAATAAGGCTGCTATGAACATGGTTGAGCATATGTCCTTGTTGCATAATGAAGATTCTTCTGGGTATGTTCCAAGGAGTGGAATACCTGCATCTTGAGGAAGCCCTATTCCCAGTTTTCTGAGAAAGCACAAGATTGATTTCCAAAGTGGTTGTACAAGTTTGCACTCCCACCAGCAGTGAAGGAGTGTTCCCCTTTCTCCACATCCTCGCCAGCATGTACTGTTATTTGAGTTTTTTATCTTAGCCGTTTGGATGGGTGCAAGGTGGAATCTCAGAGTCGTTCTGATTTGCATTTCTTTGATGACTAAAGACGTTGAAAATTTCTTTAAATGTTTTCTCAGCCATTCGATGTTTCTCTGTTGAGAATTCTCTGTTTAATTCTGAGCCTCATTTCTTTTTCTTTCCTTTTTTTTTGTTTTGTTTTGTTTTGTTTTGTTTTTCGAGACAGGGTTTCCCTGTGTAGCCTTGTCTGTCCTGGACTCGCTTTGTAGACTAGGCTAGCCTCGAACTCACATCAATCCACATGCCTCTGCCTCCTGAGTACTGGGATTAAAGGCGTGTGCACCATTTCTTAATTGGGTTATTGGGTTTGGTGGTGTTTAATTGCTTGAGCTCTTTATATATTTTGGATATTAGACCTTTGTCAGATGTAGAGTTGGTGAAGATCTTTTCCCTAGTCTGTAGACTGTCACTTTGTTCTGTTGACAGTGTCTTCTGCCTTACAGAAATTTCTCAGCCTCATGAGGTCCCATTTATTAACTGTTGACCTTAGAGCCTGGCCTGTTGCAGTTCTGTTCAGGAAGTTGTCTCCTGTGCCAATGAGTTCCAGGCTCTTCCCCATTTTTTCTTCTAACAGATTTTGTGTGTCTCGTTTTATGTTGAGGTCTTTAATCCACTTGTACTTGGGTTTTGTGCATGGTGATAAATATGGATCTACTTGCATCTTTCTACATGTAGACATCCAGTTAGACAAGCACCATTTGTTGAAGATGTTATCCTTTTTCCATTGAATAGATTTAGCTTCTTTGTCAAAAATCAAGTGTACAAACTACACCCTTCATGATAGTCACTAGAAATGTAAGGTGAAATACTTGTTTGAAAAAAACTTGAAATCTCTAAAAAGGAGATTGAAGAAGACATCAGAAGATGGAAAGATCCCCCTTGGATAGGGAAAATTGACATAGTAAAAATGGCCATCTTACCAAAGGCAATATACAGATTCAATGCAATCTCTATGAAAATACCTACACATTTTTTTTAACACATTGAAAATTCAATTCTCAATTTCATATGGAAAAACAAAATCCCAGAATATCTAAAGCAGTACTATACAATAAAAGGTCCTCCAAAGGAATCTCCATTCCAGATCTTAATTTGTACTTTAGAGCAACAGTAATTAAAACAGCATCATACTGGCATAGCAACAAGCTGGTTGACCAATGGAATCAAATTGAAGACCCAGAAATAAACCCAAACACATTTGGACATTGATTTTTTAACAATTGACTTTTAAGAGAGAGAAATGGTTTCATTGCAGAATGGATGCAGGCTTGTGACATGCCTGCTCTGATGATTTCCTGTCCTGTGGCTGACTTCCTCTGGTCATGGTTGTCAATTTTCCCTAGCTCTTAATCACCTGGGGGGGGGTGGTAGTTATGATAGTTGAACTATTTGGAAAGTCTCTGCTTTGGGGCAGATAAGGAAGTTTGGATATGGAGGGAGAGAGGGGAGGGGGAAGCGAATTCCTCATAGTAGAATATTCCAAATCCCTTACCAACTCAGCTTGGGGGAAGGGCTGAGCAGTTGGTAAGACGTTTGAAGGACAAGCATAAGGCCATAAGTTCAAATGCACCTCATCTGTGTGAACAAACTGGGCACAGTGATGTGTGCCTACAATCCTGTAGCTGTGCCAGTGAGGACAGGCCCTGCTGCTGCCCAGACTGCCAGGCTAGGCAATCAGTGAGAACCAGCTTCAGTGGGAACAGTAGGAGAACTGTCTCACAATGTAAGACAGAGAGTAATTAGGAAGACACCCAGTGATACACACACACACACATACACACACACACACACACACACTTAACTTTGCCAACCACAGCTGCATGTACTGATGACTCAGCTTCTGTAAAGGCAAAGTTAGGAGGCCTCTTGAGCACAAGAAATAAAAGACGAAAGTTGATCATATTACTGAGAGCCTCTCTCTTAAAACAAGCAACAAGACAGAATTGGATACATGAGTAAGCATACAGACAGATAGGGACTAAGCTTCAGACTTATCTGAGCAAATTATTCTTTTTTCTTTTTTTTTCTTTTTTTCCGAAGCACAACCTTAAACTAGGGATCATCATATGGCAATCTGGGGGACTGAATGCTCAGCAAGATGTAGCTATAGAGTGTAGGCCAGTTTAGCGTTGGATAGCCACTTAGATATTTGTCTTTCCTAAACAGTAAAAACATAAGGTCAGCCTCATGAGGTCCGGTTTATTAATTGTTGATGTTAAGGCCTGGGCTGTTGGTGTGCTGTTCAGGAAGTTGTCTCCTGTGCCTATGTGTTCCAGACTCTTCCCCACTTTTTCCTCTAACTGGGTTAATGTCTCTGGTTTTATGTTGAGGTCTTTAATCCACTTGTACTTGAGTTTTGTTCATGGTGACAAATAGGGGTCTAATTGCATTTTTCTACATGTAGACATCCAGTTAGACCGGCACCATTTGTTGAAGATGCTGTCGTTTTTCCATTGAATGGATTTGGCTTCTTTGTCAAAAATCAAGTGACCAAATGTGTGTGGATTCATCTCTGGGTCTTCAGTTCGATTCCATTGATCCACTAGCCTATTGCTGTGCCAGTACCATGCTGTTTCAATTACTGTTGATCTGTAGTACAGTTTGAGATCAGGTATGGAGATTCCTCCCGAGGATCAGCTTCTGTAAGGCAGGAGACACTGTCAAGAGAACAAAGCGACAGCCTACAGAATGGGAAAATATCTTCACCAACCCTACATCTGACAAAGGTCTAATATCTAAAATATATAAAGAACTCAAGAAATTAAACACCACCAAACCAAATAACCCAATAGAGAAATGGGGCTCAGAACTAAACAGAGAATTCTCAACAGAGGAATATCAAATGGCTGAGAAACACTTAAAGAAATGCTTGACCTCCTTAGTCATCAGAGAAATGCAAATCAAAATGACACTGAGATCCCATCTTACACCCATCAGAATGGCTAAGATCAATAACTAAACTGACACCAGATGCTGGAGAGGATGTGGAGAAAGAGGAACACTCCTTCATTGCTGGTGGGAATGCAAACTACTGCAACCACTTTGGAAATCTATCTGGCGCTTTCTCAGAAAAATGGGAATAGGGCTTCCTCAAGACCCAGCTATTCCACTCTTTGGAATATACCCAGAAGATGCACTACCACACAACAGGGACATATGCTCAACCACGTTCATAGCTGCCTTTTTCATAATAGCCAGAACATGGAAACAGCCTCAGTAGAAGAATGAATAAAGAAACTGTGGTACATTTACACTATGGAATACTACTCAGCTATTAAAAATAAGGAATTCCTGAAATTTGTGGACAAATGGATTGAACTAGAAATTATCATAATGAGTGAGTTCACCCAGAAGCAAAAAGAGTTAAATGGTGTATACTCACTTATATCGAGACACTAATCCAAGGGGTACGTCCCCATGAAAAACTTTACCCACTAGGAAAGTGTGTCAGAGGGGAGGACATCCTATTGAGACTTTAGGTGTGAGAAGCCTGGGAGAATGAGGAAATAGAAGCATCCAGAGGGTCCTGGAAAACTACAGGCGGGTCTGGGCCCTGGGGTCCTCCTCAAACTATGGCACCAGCCAAGGAAAATATAGGCAATAAACTTCGAACCCCTACCCAGACTAGACGATGGACAGGACATTCTCCACCGTTAAGTGGAGAAGGAGATCTGACTTTCACACAAACTCTGGTGCCCCATATTTGACCATGTCCCTTGGATGAGGACGCCTGGTGGCACTCAGAGGAAGGATAATAGGTCACCAAGAAGAGACTCGATACCCTATGAGCATATACAGGGGGAGGAGGTCCCCCTCAGTCACAGACATAGGGGAGGGGAATGGGGGGGAAGCAGGAAGGAGGGAGGATACAAGGGATGGGCTAACAACTGAGATGTAATATGAATAAATTAATAAAAAAAAAAGAAAAAAGCCAAAAAAAACAAAACAAAACAAAACAAAACAAACAAACCATAAGGTCAGCATTTTGGGGATACAAATAAAGGAGTCACATCTGCCCAGTATCAGTTGTAGAGGCCCGATGAAGTTCCAAGAGTTTTTGGGACCTTAAGTCAGGCCAGACAAGTATTTGTGGTTTTCACATTGAAAACTATTTCAGGACTAGTCAATCTAAGAAGGAAGAGTTGGAGATAAGCTGAGTTGTCTTAACCATGAGAATTAGAAGGAAAGCCAATACATCCCTAAGTGTGAGTACTGGCTCCTCAAGAGAGAAGCCTAGGTCATTGTTTTCATACTGATAACATATAGAATTATGCTGGGTTTGTATTTTCATATCACTGGATGGATTACAGCCCACAAAGAACCAACCCATGGAGATAGGTACAGAGGTATCACTACTATAAACAATTTTGTTTGAGATTTTCTGTCAGTTCTGATAAAAGGTGTGAGACTCTTCTCAAGATTTTTATACAGCTGGGCCTTGAGGCTGGGTCACTCTAACTTTTATGTAAGATGCCTAGTTATAGAACTCTATGCGGTCAGCCTTTACAGCAAACGTTGATTACACTGCAGGTCTCTTCAGCTGGTGGGAGGCATGCATCCTGGAAGACTGATTCTTTCCCCCTCAGATCACAATCATCTCCCTCTCTTCCCTGCTCACTGCACCTAAGGACAACAGAAAAAATCAAAGGCAAATGAGCTGGGAGATGGCTCAGCCTAAGAGCTTGCAACAGAGCCTGCACAGGTCTAAGGCAGATCGAATTCCAGAACTGAGAGGAGAAGTGGGCACAATCCCCCATCTCTAACCCAGGAGCTATCCCCAACCACTCAAAAAGGAAAATATAGTTTGCACCAATAAAGTCTCGCTGGGTACTCAAACCACACTTAAAGGTTAGTCCTGTGCCCCTCCGAGGATGGCCAACACAAAATGAACTCAAATGTGGCTTTGGAGGACATTTATTTCATATTGCTTTGTTTGGTAATTATTTTTTACCTTATAGGGTTTTTTTTCTTATATATTATGGCTTACAATTTTCTATTTTTATGTGATTTCTCTGTGTGAACATGAGTGTCTCAGTGTCATTATGTGTTTCTTTATGCTTTTCTCTTTCTCTCCTTTTCTGTTTGTATGCTTTGTCTATTGGCTTGTTTGTTTTTATTTTTCTTTATTTTCTTAGATGCCTATTTGTCTTCCTAATAAGAGAAAATAAAAGGAGTGGATTTGTGTGAATAGGGAGGCGGGGAGGATATGGAAGAAGTTGAGGCATGGGAAACTGAAGAGAATATATTGTATTTTTAAATATATTTTTAATTTAAAATAAAGAAGAACACATATTTATCTTGCAGTTTCAGTTTCCAGCACTCAGGTCAGGCACTTCACAACTGCCTATCACCTCTGGCCTCTACAGGAGCCTGTACTTACATGCACATACTCATAGAGACACACACACACACACACACACACACACACACACACACACACACACACAAATAAAGCAAATCTTATTTTAAAAATGCAAAGACAAACATGTAAAGAATAGTGCAAAATCATTTTTAAAAAATTCATCATTGATTAAAGTTGATCACCTATATCAAAACAGACCATAGAAAGAAATGCAGTAAATGCCATGGTTGTAAATTATTAAGGAAAATAGCCCATATATTCAGGATACTTTAAATTTTTACACCATAGGTGTTAGCCAGATTGAACAGTTTTGGATGCAATCGATTGATTGGCAGGTACGGCTTGGCTAACTATCAGCATTTCACATGTCAGGTGTTTCTGTTACCCTGTCATCCAATCACTTCTTACCTAACCTCTTATATTGTAATTTGAATATTTAGAATCTTTATTTTCAGTTACAATGTGTTAGAAATTAATATTACGTTTTATAATTTCATGCATACTGTACAAGTGATGTACTAATTCTGAAGTAGCAAATTTCATGGTCAAATAAACACCCTCTGATAGACTTTCAAAAATTAAACTGATTTTAAGCCACATGATCATTTTCTACCTAGAAGTGTAATTCAGATTATATAGCACACACAGCATGCTGCATTTTAAATGAGGCGTCATAAAATCTTGGAAAGGTTTCTGATACTGTACATTGTGGATAATAGTCTGAATATCCTTATTTGTAAAAATTCTGATATCCTTTAACTTCCGTAATAAATAAGAAGCAGTGTCATTTGGTCTGTTAGCAAAGCTGTCAAGAAATCGTGGGAAGAAAGCATAGCATATGTACTGTACGCACTGGCAGCCGATGTGAGAAAGCAGCCTCTCTGCAGGAGCCACTGCTTTGCACACCGCAATTACTAACTGGAGAAAAAGAAGGGGAAAAGCAGGGCTAAGCCAGGTGTTGCTCCGAGTCAGTCATTTACTCTGCGGTCTGATCAGTGGGGAGAACAAAACCATCCTGTCCTCAGGAAGCCATGACTGTTTCCAGGCAGCGATGGAAGCACCTGGCTGCTTGTGTTACCCAAAGACTACAGCATTGCCAGCCCCAAGCAATGCTGGCAAACTTAATGCTATCTCTTAGGGAATAAAAGCAAGTGTGCAGCTCCATCTCTAATGATTCATCAGGAATCCTTCCACTTTCTTAGACCACTCAACATCCGCTCCAGTGGACAGCAGCGAGAATACATCTTCCTTCTTTAAACCTCTGTAACTCCTGGAATTATAGTCACTTCACACTGTGTTATACATGTAGCTTCCACTTGCCCCAAATAATAGCGATAAAAACACAACAATGCCGGTCTGTTTGTTTGTTCGGTTTTACAGCTGGATAGTTTGGAAAACAGGATATGGGATCTTAGAGAAAGCTCTCATGTCCTGCACTGTCTGTTAAATAGAACAGAATTCTGATCTTTCAATTTTTACTGACCATGGGGCACCTAAAGGAAATGAGATTAGTTTGTGGATGTGAAGGGAATGGGACTGGATGCGTAGTTCTAGAATTAGGAGAAAGTTGATCCTAGGGGGCATTTCTCCTTTTTCCTTATATTTTACTAAATTTTTAGTTGGCATCCATGATGATGTTGCTCATTATGACAATTTTTCCTCCGTATATAATATTGTGTCTTGATCATAATAGGTACCAGCACTACCACCCTCTCTCATACTTCCTCCCAACCTCTCACTGAAAATTGCAATATGATTTTTGCAATAATTAACTGCGAATTATGTTTGCTCTTGCCGTTTGATACAGCTATTTCCTTCCAATTGATATCATTAAATAATAGTGAAACAGATGGAAACTAGCCTAAATGGAGTTGAATAATATACAATTGACATATAATGCAATGCACTTCATATTTTCACTGCACTGACGTCAAATGTCAGCAGTTGAAAAAAAAAAAAGCCTTTTTAATCTTCTATCTTTGCCACTGTTAATAGTCACTTACATTAATTCTCCTTCTATAAAATGACCATGTACTTGAGATATATGAATTATTTGAACAGTTCTCATGTGGTGTCCCAGAGAATTTATAGCAAAAACTTTAGTGACAGGATTTAGGATGTAGGAGCAGGATTTAGAAGAAAAGAAACACTTAAGTAAAGGCAGCTGAGTCTGTTTGTGTAGCAGCAAAGCAGATTCCATGGAAATCTCAAGGCTTTAAAAATACAGGAAAGGCACAAGTGGAATCTGCAACTGGTCACCTTGGAATGTAGTACACTTCTCACATGGTATGTGTGACGGTGGGTCAGTTGTTTCCAGACCAATTCTTCACCCTTAGAGGGCAAAGGTAACTAGGATGACAAGGCTCTGGTGTACAGACGGGGGGGGGGGGGGGGGGGTGGAAGGGGGGATTCAGTGTAGAGGAAGGAACAGAGGAAGCTGGAAGCACAGTCCGATATACTTTTGTACATTTTTTTTTTTGCTTTTTTAAAATTAATTTATTCTTGTTACATCTCAATGGTTATCCCATCCCTTGTATCCTCCCATTATTCCCTCCCTCCCATTTTCCCTTTATTCCCCTCCCCTATGACTGTTCCTGAGGGGAATTTCCTCCCCCTGTATGTGCTCATAGGGTATCAAGTCTCTTCTTGGCAACCTGCTGTCCTTCCTCTGAGTGCCACCAGGACTCCCCCTCCAGGGGACATGGTCAAATGTGAGGCACCAGAGTACATGAGAAAGTCATATCCCACTCTCCACACAAGTGTGGAAACTGTTCTGACCATTGGCTAGATCTGGGTAGGGGTTTAAAGTTTACTGCCTGTATTGTCCTTGGCTGGTGCCTTAGTTTGAGCGGGACCCCAGGGCCCAAATCTGCCTATCATAATGTTCTACTTGTAGGTTTCTAGGACCCTCTGAATCCTTCTACTTTGCTATTCTCCCATGCTTCTCTCATCTAGAGTCCCAATAGGACGTCCTCCCCTCTGTCCCAGTTTCCTGGTAAGTGAAGGTTTTTGTGGGACATGCCCCTTGGGCTAGTATGCAGATATAAGTGAGTATATACCATTTGAGTCATTCTGCTTCTTATGTAAAGGAGGATGTGTAGCCACTTCAGAAGATGGCAGTCAATTTCAAGATGTCAGAGGAATAGGGAGCAAATGCTTTTGGAGCTCAAACATACAAGATCAATTCCATCTGACATAATCAAAGAAGTCTTAAGCTGGTCTGGTCCTCTATCTTAAGGGGGAAAATGGTAATTGCTGTTATTTTATTTCCTAGTGTGAATGAAAGTCTTTTAAATACGAACTCGAAAAAGCCCAAGGACACATCCATGGGTTGTTTCCTAGTGCCGAAAGATGACTCTAATTTTCTTGTCTGTTTGTGCACCTTAGGGGTGCAGCAGGAAAGGTTTCTTTTTTTTCATTTCTTGATATACCTAGGAAGTAAATCCATAGCACTTACGAGTCTAATTTTCATAAAGCTTCTTCACTTAAAATAATTTCAAAGTCCATCTTTCTTTTTAAGCTATAGTTTTTGTTGCAATTTTGTATTATTGTAGAAATTGAAGAATGTCAGTACTGAGCCAGCCTAGCAGCTGATGACTCCTGCATGAGCCACATGTATTAATTTATGGATACCATTTAGAAATGCATTTGTTTTTAGAAATAACAGCGAAAATTACGATACAAGACAACACTTAGTTAAGTTCTTGGAATAAGACACTATTTATTTTAAAATATATTAATCTAATTTAAAAACAAATATTTCCCAAGTAGAAGATCAATTTTTTGTTTTGTCTTATGCTTTATTGCATCTGGTTTTACTGGCCTGAGATCCAGAGTCACTATAAGCAGTTTGGTGTTAACTCATCCTGTGTATATAAATACCACCACAGCCAACTGGGAGGCATCTAATATTTTTTAATTGATCGTTCATGCTGTTTTATAACTGTTTTATCACTTTATATATCACTCACCCCCAAATGTGTAGACTTACTGTAGATGTCTAAAGTTAAAACAGTGCACTATGTGAGTTTCTCTTAAGGCTTTATACACTCACTATACTACAGTGCTTTGAGATTTCAATTTCTTTTGAAAAATTGTTTAGCTGCGATCCCCCATTCAACCATTCTAGCTAAGGCGATTTTTAATTCCGCTAACAGAACTTCCCCTACTTGATAACATTTAAGTTGGCTCATCATTTCTTATATGTGGAACGTGATGAAAAATTTTGTTGAAGATTAACTTGAGGTCCAGAAGTAATAAAATGTGTTCCAAGACAGTTAAGGTGCTAACAAATGTAATATTCATTACAATTTCATATATAATACATAATTGCATAACATAAAGTATCACTATCAGCTAAAAAAAAAAAATACTAGGGTTGAATAATTGGCTCAGCACTAACCACTATTGTCTATTCCTCCAGAGGACCCAAGTTTGATTCCCATGACCCAAACAATAGGTCACAGCTGTCAATAACTCCAGTGCCATGATACGTTGACATCTGAGAGTGCTAGAGAAACATGCAGAGTTCTGATATACACGCAGGAAAAATACCCATATACATAAATTTTAATTTTCTTTTAGCATTCAAAAAATGAAAAATTAGTGGATTTGATTTTACTGTAATGAAATATTATTTATAAAGTCCTTTTTTTTAAGCTGGAAAGATTTAATTTCTTGATTTTTTTTCTCTTTTGCTCATCCAGTTTCTCAGCTTTAGAAAGCTAGCTATGCTAAACTCCTAAAACATATTAGGGTAACACATATTCTTCCATTTAAACCTGACAGATAAAAAGAAAGTTAACAGAGTCCCTGCCTGACATAATGTCAAGATATATTTCAAAGAAACTGCTTTTATTTTTTATAGTATCTGTCATATAAACAGTTTCTCAAATACTCCTGGATCTACAGAATAACCCGTATGTATGTATGTATGTATATATGTATGTATGTATGTATGTATGTATGTATGTATGTGTGTGTATGTGTATATATATATATATATAATTACTATATATATATAACATTATATATATGTATATATAAAACCTTACTAAAAAGAGCAATGTAAAAATAAGCCATACTAAATCATCCAATTCCAGAACCAATGAAAAAGAAATTAAATGCTTTATTCTGTAGGTCTCTGAAGTTTTAGAAGACTTATCTAACTATTAAGCCTTATCTAGCTATACAATTGTATCTATCTGTTAAACCTACAGTGTGTATTCATATGATAAAATATATTAGTAATTGACATAGCCATAATTTTGTCAACTAACAATTAACTTGTATTGCTTAATTATCCTAAGCAGCCTACAATAGCACTTTCAACATATTGGAAGTAAGCCTTGTATTATAGTTGAGTTGTATGGGTACAATGTTTTTATTATTTTAAAGATTCTTTGAGAATAAGACAGGTTAACTCCTGGCAACCCCCAGCCTACCTCAAAGAAGATAATGAGCATCAATGAACCTCCTTATGGAGATGGCTTCAAATGTGGCAAACAAGCCACTGGGCAAAATGTCCTCATTTCTGCCACAGACAGAATTCTGCCTAAAAAATGGGCAAGTTTGTATGCACGAAGAGTCAACAGCCAAACTCTGCCATGACAGGGTAAGCAAGTCCTCAATAGTTCCTGCCTCATAAATATGTCTGTCAGATATTCTGGGCCAGAAGGCTGAAGAATATGCTCCAATGTGATAGAGGGTTTTGGGTGACTGTTCAGGCAACAAACTTTCTCAGTCATTTTCTCATTTGGGAAATGACCTGTCTACTCATGACCTGCTAACCTGTCTACTCAAATAACTAATTTTATTTCTTCTCAAGTCTCTGGTAGGGTTGAAGACCAGATAGTTTAGTTTTACATTTAAGCTTACTTGTTTAGGGGTTAAGATGTTTTTAGGTCTAGATAGATGTCTTAAGTTGATAATGACAATATGTGATGTAGATTGAGATGGACATCCAGAATTTTAGATGCACCAAGATAGGAAAGATGTTTTCTTCAAGGTTGCCAAATAGAAATAGCCAAAACACTATGAATGTAACATTTAAATAATTCCTGATTGTTTAGTGGTTCTTCTTGCTGTAGGTAGTTTATTGTGTATGTATGTATGTATGTATATGTGTAAAAAATAATAAAAAATAAAAGAAACAAACGAAAATCCCAGGTTCAGTCCTCAGCATCACATAAATCTGGGTGTGGTGATGCACACTTGTAATCCTTGCACTTGGAAAATGGAGGCAGGAAGATCAGAGTTAAAGTCATTCTTGGACACCTAGTGGATTGGAGGCCAGCCTGTGCTACATTGACCTGTTTGGGAAAAAAACAATAAACAAATGTCTGTTCCTTTTCTAAAAAATTTAAAAAACATTAAAAACACAGAATGTGGTGAAAAGAACTTTAAGGAAAGCTAATGACTTACAGAATTAAGTGCTGCTATTATAATTTACTGATGATAAAGTGATATTTTTTTCATGTTCATTTCTGTGTGCTCTGTGCAAGTATCTCCATACATTTATCACTGATGCCAAGCCACCACCCAGTGTCACCACGGTGCTGAAAGACACAATAGAAATTGTCAACAGCTTGCTGTTGGATGTTCGTATTTTCATGGGAAAATATTCTAGAAAAAAGATAAAAAGCTTTAAAATGCTAAAAAATTACCTCAAGGAAAAAATTAAAAATAACTTATGAAGATATGAAGAAACTATCTCTGTGGTACAAAAAGCAGAGAAGATAATAATATAAATCTATGCAAAATATCCCATTTTTTAAAAAAGAGCCAGATTGAGAACACTTTAGAAATGATAAAGGGACAGACATATTGTTTCACTCCTGTCCTGGACAACTCTTCTTTTAAAACTTACCTAATTTTCATGCTGGAATAACAAATTCATATAAAATAGATCTTTAAAGTTATATTTATCATTGATTTGTGAAATTTATTGCGTTCCCCTATATTGCTGTGTTCACGTGTGTTTCCTGTTTTTACAAATTTTCACAACTTACTGTATTAAAACAGCACATGTTCATTGTACCTCAGTTTTGGATGTGGGGGGAAAAGTCCTATGGGCCTAAAATCCAGATGTCAGGTACTCTGGGCCTTCTGGCAGGTCCTGGGGGAAATCCCCTGCTTGATTTAGTCTTGACAGACATCTTGCCTTGGCCTCTGACCCTCATGTTTCTCTCTTATGAAGTGCTTTGTGCTTTGTGTTGGGCACATCTGGAGTACCTTGTTAACTCCTCTCCCATTTCAAAACCCTGGTCTTAATAAAGAACTTGAAAGCCTCATTTTTTTCCAGATCATTTCCAGGCTCTAGGGACCATAATGTGTTATTTGGGAGCCATTATCCTGTTTAGTGCATCCACCATTTGGTTTTGCATACTCCAATGTTATTCTTGAACATAAAAAATAGAAATAAATGAGGAAGAACATAAAATAAAGTGCCAAATCTCCTTTAAGTGTGTCTCATGTGTATATTTCAAACACATAAACAGATTTCAACCACATGGGGAAAGGATATAACAATATATATTATCATTAAAGTCTGATTACAAAGGGAAGTACATCAAAGCAAAATCACACAAGGCAAATATTGTAAGGATTGTTGGATTCATTACTTTTAAAGCACAAAACATTGAATAAATATTTTCCAAACAAGACACAGACTTTCAAGAATAATATCTCAGATTTATAATATTATAGATATAGATTATATAAATATATAGATATAAATAGCTGGGTGTGCATCAATTTATCATCATAAAGCTGTGTCATATCAGCACATTTCCATTGTTAAGATGATAGTACTGATTACAAAGTCTTGGCTAAGCACACACTGGAAGAAACATCACATTTGTGTTTTGCAGTGATGTACATTGGCTTCCCAGCAATGAGAAAAAGGGATCACACAGCTGCAAATAAAATTCTGTTCTGATGAGTTTATCCTGGTCTATGCTGTTTACTAACATTTCATTGTGTTATTGATTATGCTTTTGTAAAACTTTTCTAACTCAACTTCTTTACGGTTTTCCTGAAAGTGTTGAAAAAGAAGAGCAGATAACGAGAAATAAAAAATACACAAATAAACGAAGAAAGACACAGGCATAGAAGCTGAGAAATACAAATAAGAGAGGGGTACTGAAAGAGGACAGGCTATCTAGTTAGATAAGATGATGAAAACCTTTTCCCAATCTGTAGGCTACTGTTTTGTTCTGTTGACAGCCTTACAGAAGATTTTACATTTCATGGGGTCCCATTTATTGTCGGTCTTAGAGCCTGAGCTGTTGGTGTTCTGTTCAGGAAGTTGTTTCTTGTGCCAATAAGCTCAAGGCTCTTCCCCACTTTCTCTTCTAATAGATTTAGTATTTCTGGTTTTATGTTGAGGTCTTTGATCCATTTGGACATTAGTTTTGTGCAGGGTGATAAATATGGATCTATTTTCATTTTTTACAGTAGACATCCAGTTAGACCAGTACCATTTGTCGAAGATGCTATCTTTCTTGCATTGTTTAGTTTTCCTTTCAATGTCAAAAATCAAATATCCATAGGTGTAGGGGTTTATTTCTGCGTATTTGATTCATTCCATTGATTGACCAGTCTGTGTCTATGCCAGTATTATGCAATCTTTATTACTATTGGATATCTCCTGAAATTCTTTTATTGTATAGGATTGTTTTAGCTATTCTGTGTTTTTTCCAAATGAAGTTGAGAGACTCCTAGTAGCAAGGGTCATGGAGACTGCAAAGGCCATCCACTAACTGGACATGACTCCTATTGGAAAGGGGGAAACACCCAACCCACCCACAAAAACAGTGACCCAAAACTTAACCTGTCCAGAAGATGTGCAGGGATAAAAATACATCAGAGATTGAGGAAATATCCAACCAATACCTGGCCCAACCTGAGATCTACCCCATTGGAGACAGCCAACCCTTGACACTATTAGTACTACTCTGCTATGCTTCCAGATTGGACCCTTGCATAGCTGTCCTCTGAGTGGCTCTACCCAGCCCCTGATGGAAACAGATGCAGAGACCCACAGTTAACCATTGGGTGAGGTGCAGGGAGTCTTGTGGAAGAATGGGAAGGATAAAAAAAAAACTCAGATGGGATAGAAGCTCCAAAAGAAGAGCAACAGAGCTATTAACCAGGGCCTGGGGGTAGGTGGGGTGGGGGGGTTGTGATGACTGAAGCTCTGACGCATGAGCTGGATCTAGGTCCCCTACATAGATGTAAGTGATGGGCAGCTTGGTTTTCATATGGTCCCCTAGTAAGAGGAGTGGAGGCTGACTCTGACATGGACTCTGTTGCCTGCTTTCCAATCACTTTCCCCTGGCAAGGCTGCCTCACCAGGCCACAGGGGAAGAGGATGAACTCTATCCTTATGAAACTTGATATGCTGGGGTGGGTAAGTGGGGAGGGGGGCTCCCATTTTCTGAGGAGTAAGGGAGAGGAATGGGGGAAAAAGGGAGGATAGGACTGGGAGGAGAGGAGGGATGGAGCTATGACCTGGATGTAAGGTGAATAATTAATTAGAAAAGAAAAGGTGATGAGTAATTGTAAGGTCACAATGGGAACCAAAGAGAAGTCTCTCAGAAAAACACCAACTCCATACAAAAATTTTCTTACAATTAATTTCCTAAAATAAATTGAGAGACTAATAAAGTTGTCTGATTATTAATGCAACTGCCATAACAAGAAGTATATAACTATTCACTTTCTACATTAAGAAATACAAATTTTAAGTAGCATATAAAAACTGTTCTGATATTTAGAATTCAGATTGTAACAAGCATGTATATGTCCTGGTCCTCTTTCTTACCTAAATGTTCACATATTATTCATATACAAATCCCATATATATGTATATATAGTCATACACTCAAACACACAAACAACATACTTGCATATTCACATATAAACCCATATATCCATAATCATACACAGAAACAACACATCCAAGCAAGCACATGTGTACACATCCAAATGAATAAATATTGGTATTAGAAGCAGGATCAGTAAATGAATGGGAATAAATAATAGTCAACATAATGTTTAAATATGCCATCATAATGTCAAATACAACTATAATTTATATTTAATACATATATTATATATAATGTGATATTTAAATATATATATGTTATCACAGGATATATATCATAAATCTTGATAAAATTCTAAGTGTTGCAACATATTTTGTAATTTTCTACAGTGTGGTTTTGAATGGCAGTATATGTAAAATAGCAATTTGTGACGCTGTTTCACTCTTTGCTTGTGGTTTTGAACATAGATTTTAATTTTGAACATCTTACATTACACTAGAGGGAACATTAAGAGGAACTCTCAGCAAAAATGCTAGGTTTTGACTTTGTACTTGACATTTCATTTAATGTTGAAGTTTGCCTTCAAGCATCTTTACACAATCACAGAGGTGCTCTGGGCTTCGGCTGCTGCTCATCTTAGAAGATGGGAGTATCCTGCAAACTGCACATTAGTGAGAACTGACCATCTGAGCAAAACAATTTACAGGGTTACTAGTAACTTTTTTGTGGGTAAAAAGTGATTAATTCATAATTAGGAGCAAATGTATGAACTAAAATATTTTTCAACGAACTTTGCATAAAGAAGCAAATAATACTCATGTATTGTGTGAACAAGAGCTCCCTTGATAGCCAATTCTGCCATATAATTTTCTTCAAAATTGTTATTTGATAAACTATTTTATATTCAGTAAATGCAGTAATCAAAGGGTTTTGTATTAAAAACGCTTTCAAGAGCACTGTAATCTCTTGGAACACAGTCCAAGGGTGGAGTCATGTGAGGAGCATTCTGAGTGCTTGTGAAAAAAATTCCAAGATATCAAGACAAGAAATGTTACCACAGTTTCTTCATAACACAGAATTGTTCTTGGGATGCGTTCCATGCTTGTCCCTGCTGAAGTGGATAGACATGTGTTTACTTCAGCTGTTGTTATTTATAGCCTCTATAGAAAAGCATCAATAAAAGGTTTTACCATTTGTGGTGAGTCCCTGTGGTTGAACACCTTACTCTTGTGATTCTTCTTAACCCTCAGAGTATAAATTGTCTGATGCTCTGAATAAAGTTGGCTACTGCATGAGATTTAGTCAGCCTCGTTTTTAGGCTCCACTCTCCCAGGTTCATACCACCAACTAGAACAGCAACAGTCATCCATCCAACAATCATTTTTTGAAGGTCAAAGCTAACAGTTTGAAGTTTTAAGCAAGAAGGTTTACTGGAAATACAGTTCTACAGAAAGCTGTCTTGAATACAATGGTGTAACTCAAAAAGCACCACTTGGGTCTTCAAGTCGCTCTGACAGTTTATACTGTGACAAGGTATAGGAGACATTTCTCCACCTTCATGCCAAGCTGACATTTTAAATCAGAAATAAGGAAGTTGTCCTTCTGTATCCTAAAATCAGGATTTTATTGATGAGTACACGTATTTATGGTATATTTTCTGCTCCGTATTCTAGTACAATTATAATGCTGTTATCACAGTGTGCTAATTACAGATGTTGTGTAACTTGAGACATTAAATAATAAACTCATTAAGTATATTCAAAACAAATGCTTTAAGCTTTTAATATTGAAAGTATGTTTTGCTATGGAATTCCATACAATGCTGACTTTTGTGATAACAGAAAAAAAAACAGCATTAGGGGTGTAGTAAGCTGCAAATAGCTTTCATGTCCTTTGCTTCAATTCATTAACTGTTTATAATGGGTGCCTAAGGTATACAGATACAGCTATTTTCAAAACCAGTATGCTAATGCTCAACATGGTTCAGAAGGTTCAAATTATGTGAAGCAATTTTTCTCAATGAAAATAAAATTAACAAGCAGGACCTTGTGGGATGCACCTGCAGTCACAGCTGCTGAGGAGGCTGGGGTACAATCACTTGATAACACGCATCCAAGCCAGTGAGCAAAATAAGTAAGGACCCAACACAACGGAAGGTTTAATGATATCAAAATGATTTTCATAAATAAGTATTCTGAGAGTGCAGTATTAGAAATTTGCATATCCAACATTGAAAAGTTATCAATAAGCATCAACACAATCAAATATTTAGTAATTATTGCAGACTTGGTAATGAGTGATTAAGGTTAGCAAATATATTGAAAAATAAATAGAATTGCTTCCAGTTTGGCATAGAAAACTATGTTACATTTAGATGTCTACGTACAAAAGGTTGTACACAAATGAAAAGGATTTATAGGTTAGCACAGTTCTAAGTCTCTACAGTCTCTTTTTATGTATTCATGTTCATGAATGTGTGCATCTTTAGGTATATGTGATTATATGTGGAGGGTACATGCGGGTGTATGTATGTAAGTATGTATGTGTGTATGCGCACAAATGCAGAGGCCAAAAGACAACCTTGGGTGTCATGATCAGGATGACTTCCTCAGGCTCCTGTCTCTGCTCTCCCAGCAGTGCAGTTAAATGTTACACCAGTTTTCCTGGCTCTCTTAAAACAATATGGTTCAAGGATTCAAATTCAGGTCCTTGTGCTTGCAATGCAAGTGTTTTATCAGCTGAACTGCCCTTCGGTTCCTAAAGAGGACATTAGAAGTTTATGTAATTAAAAAATTTTGATCTATAGAAGTATAACTTAAGACTTTAAATATTAAGCAATGTACCATTAATTGATGACTGGAAAGCTAGATTAGAAAAAAGATACTTATATTTTCCTCAGGTACCATTCTACCATATTGTTACCACAATTGAAAGCTTATGTTTTACAACCATTATAGGGTTGGCCTTAAGAGCAAAGTGTGATGCAGCATAATAGTGTCTGTGTTATGACATTATATTAAGGTGAAATTTATACATAGATTAATTCATATATACATGAAAAGCATGTTCGAAAATGTGTTGCTGATCATCTCCTAGCTTTCATGATTTGCTTTGAATTTATGATCTATCCATCCATCATCATCTAATACATTATATATTATAATACATTATAAATTCTAATGTAAGAACAGTGGTACAGTTTCCCATGGGGATCAATTTAAAGTACCTCAGTTTAAATAATGAATAATTATTGATTTCCTTTTCTTATTTTCTACAGTATCTTTTACTATATTTATAATAGAAAAATGATAATTTATGTAATTACATGTTATTTTTGCCAAAATATCTTAGTCTACTCTTAATTTTCTTCTAACTACAGGAGTTTTAAACATACTTTCTATTTTTTTTCTTTTTTATTTCCTCTGGGCCAAAACTGTCTTTTTCCGATGATGCAGAGATAACCTTTAGATGTAAAATATTAAAACGAGTTTTCCTAAGAAGTTTAAAATATCACAATGAGTCAGTTTTAAAATCTTACTTCACCCACTATTAACACATTTAAATAGATATCTGCAATAGAAGTGAGAGAAAATCACAGTTTCCTAAGGATCCTCTGATTTGTATTCTCACTTACCTTCGTTGATCTCGCACCTCCTTTCTCCCATGGAGGCTGTGGTGTCCTACTTCTCAGTGTTAGCAAGGGGATTAGTAACTCACACTATACTTCCAAATGTACGACAATTTCTGAACAGAACACCATCCTCTAGCCAACAAGGTCATTAGTAAAAAGCAGTGTAGTAACTATAAGTCTTTTCTAAATCTTCTTAAATTAAACTGTTGCCTTTTAAAGTCACTTTAAATAGCTCCTCTGGGAACTTGTGCCATAAAATCAGCATTCAGTATTTTTCTCCTGTATTTTTTTTTTTTTTTTACTCAGAACTCCCAATGGGAAAGAAACACTTCCATGCACTCTTGTAATCACACAGTTTGTTTCCTAAGGTAGATAACAGAGTATATGAAACACAGGAGACAAGCACACTGTATTTCCTGTTAATCCCATAACCAAACCTATTTTGAAAAAAAAAAAAACATCCTTCTTTACAGAGCCACAGGCAATGAGCTCTGGCTTTCATCTTGGAATATTTGAATGTTTCCCATGTCCCTTAATGGATATAAAAATTTGAATCTTTTATTTGGTTTGAGTGGAAAGTACTCTAAGCCCATTTTTACTAGTTTAGCATTGGCAGCTGGTATATTCTACTCAAAAGAATACATTTTCTTTGGAAGAGACACAATATATATTAGATGATGGGAAATTATCCCTACTAATCAATTATTCTTTCCTTTGCTTACAGCACCTTCTCTGATAGGTACAGTGAGGAAGGACTGGGCATCACAGAACAGCCTTGCCCTTTCGTGGCAAGCACCTGCTTTTTCCAATGGAGCCATTCTGGACTATGAAATCAAATACTATGAGAAGGTAGGTCTCAGTTAGCACTTCCTAAAACTTTGCATTTACATGCATCTATGTATATGTGTTTACATTATATATTGTTAAAAGCAGTTTGGATTTTTAAAAAATCTATTTTTCTTTGGCCTAACTCCATAATCACTGTATCTTTCACTCCTCTCTACCATCCCATTGTGCTCATAACTTCTTCATTAGTTTATCTTGTTTTATGCCACATTAAAGTAGATGGTACCAGATGCTCATGTTTTTCAGAACCTACTCTATGGAGGTTTATAATATAGCGATAATTGATAACTTCTTCAACTTACGGTTTCATTTTTCTAAAATTGTTTAAAATGCTGTTGAGAAGGAACAGCAAGACTGAATTGCTATAACATAAGTGAGCAGGCAGCACAGATCTTTGGCCAGTGAGTTTAACATCATAGTCCAACATAGTTTGGAAAGAGCGATTTAAAAGATAAATGACTAAATGTTGTCTTCATATTCAGGTCAACGGTTTCACTTTGTAAAAAGCTAGTGAGGCCAACTTCACTGAAAAATTAATCTAATTTTCATTTTCTTCTTTTGAATTATCCCTAATTATTATAGTTTCCCAAATCATACATATCCTTTACTTTATTAAACTCAGCATTTTGCTGTTCCCTGCCCCTTGCTATTTACCATTATGATATTTTTGGTATACCTATTGCCTAGTCATTGCTGATATGTTCATTGTACTAAGCATTATAATACTTTGAAAATATTAATGAAGACAGATCATTATTTTAATTAGGGTAAAATAGTTTACTATAGGAAAAATATGATTTATACATCTAGAATTTGTTATAAACAAAGAAATATTTAAACTTTCCCACTCAAGATTTGCATTTTTATCTGCTGAAATACCTGACCATAAGTTTGCAGGTAAAAAGTCATATAGATTTACTAGTATGCTTGTTTCTATAGGAGACACAGGATGTATGAGACTAAATGACTGCCCCAATGGTTGGAATTTAATCTCTGTATTCATGACAGGAAGGGAAACAGTAGATATAGATAATTCCAGAATGGATTCCAGAAGAAATGAATGTATTCAAAGTGGAGATAGTGGATTGTGTCAAGTTTCCTCAGAACTCTACATGTTCACAACTCAGTCTCATCTTCTGTGCTAAGCAGTTCGTCTTCCGTGGTTAAAGACAGTTCAGTATAAGAATCAGAGCTCTGGCCTTGGGAAGATAAAGGACTTCCTTATATTTGGTGTTCCACCAGTGTTGTTCACTGGAATGTCAAAGCAGCCTATAGTGGGTTGTCATTCTCTAAGTCTGACGGAGGGGAGGGGAGCAAATCATAAGCACATTAAATTTTCCTGAAGAAATCCAGGGGAGGAATAGAAATGGAAGCTACTTTACAACTGAGCTAACATAGTTTGAATCAAGAGAAAAGGGCTTAATATTCATAGGCTAGCCAAATGTGGTCAAATAAAGTGTGTGTGTGTGTGTGTGTGTGTGTGTGTGTGTGTGTGTGTGTGTGTATGTGTGTGTGTGTGTGTCCCAGAAGCTGAAACAGATCTCCATGTTCCCACAATGTCTATTTATTCCAAGAAACAACATGCACATATACATACAATAGGATTTTCAAAATCAAAATATTTGTGTTTTAGAAATGTATTCTGTGTTATATTTCACACACAGGAAAATACTACTAGATCTTTTTATGGTCATTTGCACTTTAGAGAATTGAATTTGGATATAACCTGCAATGTTCCCAAATAAAAATAGGGCATAATCAGGAAAAAAGAGTGATGTTCATCTTATTGAAATCTGAAGACCACTAAATTGTACTAATTAACATGACCTCTACATTGACTTCTAGTGTGCCTTATTAGTTTTACTTTGAAGTTGGAAAAGAAATCTTTTAAAATGTATTTGTTTTATAAAATATGCTAATAACCCAGAGATAATAAATTGAATATATAGTTGGAGTCAAATATTTGTAAGTCATATTCTGACTATACCTCTTATGCTTCCAGCTAGGAAAAAAGTGAATACATCTCTTTTATTTAAAAGTCACATTTACCAGAATGGAAATTAATATACCAACTTTCTAGTGCTCTAAAGATTAATTATAAACAGACTCAAAGGTAAAAACACCACATCAGTATTCTAAAAAGCCAATTAGGTAAGCCATAGAAAAATATTCCTAGCCTGTGGTACAATGTGGGATAATGGAACAAGAACATGGGAGAACGGCACGAACAAGTAAAGTGCCTTTCTCTTCATAAATATGAGTATTCAGACAAAGAAACAAAGATGTTAAACTATCACAATCTTGCAAATAAAGCACAAAATGACTGACTATTACATTTTCACTATTATAGTGTCAAATTCTAAAATTGCACTTTATATATCTATATCTATAATACAGTTTTTTCCTCTTGAGAAAGTAATTTTATAAATATTCACTGGGAAAGCTTACAGTAGAATGCACTAAAATTATAGTCTTCATTAGTGGTAGCTTAAATAACATTTAGTTAAAAAATACAAACATAAGTATTGCCCACAGTTAGAATACAAATATTCGCCAATATGTGTGCATTTGTGTGGAAATGTACATGTAAATAAGATATATAGGAAGAATAGACACCTATGTCTGTTTCAATTGCTGGTTTTTGGTAAAATGACAAGGAAACCTGGACAGGTTGTACAGAGGGATAAAAAGACAGGCATCTATAGTAAATATACATTGGTATGAACAGACAAATATATGTATGGGGTATAGAGGAATTTTATTCCAACAACATGGCTGCTCTGGACCTATGTGATCTATCTGGAATGCAGACGTACTCTAGATTACAGTGTGAGCTGCCTGGAATAGAGGCATGTCCTTACTACACTCCTTTAATCCCAAACAATGAAGATAACGTTCAATTATAGAAGAAACCAGCCATGTTTGAAAGTGTCATCTAATTAAGAGGCAGACAAATTGATGAATCAGAGAAAAATTTGACAGAATGAGTCAGAGGTAGGATACTCCCAGCTCTCATGAAACAAGGCAGGAAAAGAAGGCTACTTAAAAGTAGCAGAGGGAGAGAAAGGGGGGACTTTTACCTAGTGTTTCTTACCAGGACAGTTTTACAGAGACAGGTTGCAGAGAGAACAAGCTGGACACAGGTGAAGACAGAATGAGCCAGAGAATGAAAAGGAAACATGTTGACAGAATTAGTTTGAGGCTTAAGAGTGCAATTTAGTCAGAAGCCAACAGAAGCTATTTTGAATCAGTCAGCTTGGAGAGGAGTTTAGACAAAAACAACTGAGTTGAACCAGTCAGCAAGAGTTCAGAAAGAGCTAGAAAGGCCTTGGGAACTCATTTCATCCTCTTTTCTGAGGAAATAAAATAAACTTTTATACATAGCCCATACATAGTTTTAATATTTATTAGTAATTATTTTACCAAAAGATGCACTTGAAGCATGTGTGAATGTGAGTGTGTGTGGGCGCGTGCGTGCGTGCAAATGATTAAAAATTGTTTCTAGGAGAACGGAGAATGAGAGCAGGAGGACTGTGGAGGGAGATGTTGATCAAACTCATGGTGATTAGGACAATCTCTGGAATCTTAATAACTTCTCAGAGAGCATTCTCTGTAGACAAAGAAGGCAGGCTTCCATAGTTGGTTCTAGTTGACCTGTAGTTACAGAATTTAGTGGAAGCATATGAGTGACTCAAAAAAAAAATTAGAAGCTTCTCTGTTTCTCTCCTAGGGATTATAGTTGTGTAAGCTTAGATTCATAAAGAAAATTTCTGATTTAAGTCTTTAAAACAAAAGGGATGTGAAGAGCTTATTTAGGTGATCTTTGGAATATAAACTGTTGAGTAAGGTAACAAAATGCTCAAAGAGATGTTGGAAAACAGTTAACATGAAGGTTCTCTTCAGGTTTTTGTGCCAGTACCATGACATTTAGACTATACATTATCTTTCACTCAAAGTTGCTCTGTCATGATGCCTGTAATTAATCCACAGAGGAGCAATATTTCCACAATTTTTCCGAGGAACTTGGGCTGTTCTGTTAAGTTCTGGTTGTTTACCATACATTCATTGTAAATCAAGAAAAAATTAATCTACTTATTATTAATTATTATTAATCTACAAATACCTGAACTCAAGCAACACATGGCTGTGCTCAGCATCCTCTCTTATAGAACATGATTTCTTAGAAGGAATCATTAGCCATTGGGCACAAAGATTTTAGTGAATCTCAGAACTTAAAATTTACTTTATAAACAGTCTTTTGTTATATTAATGGGTGTCAAAAGCAGATCCTCATTTATATGGTGGCACTATACCTCCTGCCTTAGGCTATTTGTTATTGTTTGCCTATGAAATAAGGGTTAGTAAAGGTAATCCCTTATAATTTGAGATATTTTTAAATTCTAAAATAAAAACTGAGGGTTAGCTATCACTTTTCTCTCTAGCTAGATAAAAAAATGATAGATAGGTTGATAGAAAGAAAAAATGGTAGATAGATAGATACATAGATACATAGATTGTCGATATAAATATCACTATCTCTTCTCTGTGTGTCTGTGAATGCAGACATGTGCATGTGTCCTTATTTACATACTGAGAATATAATATAGAAAAGTAAAGGTATTACTTTGTTGATTATAACTAGTGAGTTAATTATACTCCCCAAATCTTACTTTTATATTTTATAATAAAAAGATTTCATTTTCATTAAAGTCAAGTGAACACTACCTTTATTCAAAATGAAAATTATGAGAAAATTATGAAGATTATAAAAGTTAACTTTTACAATTTTTTATTTTTACTGTCTTTCATCTAGAGTCAGAGTCTCCTGTGAGAGCTGAGATATATTATCTCGATACTATCCCATTATCTCAGCCTTCACATGAAAAGGATGCAAAATTTCAAGTCACAAAAGTTCACACTCTCTGTTATATACCAAACCTTCAAATCTTTATGCTGCTATAACAGATACCTTAGGACAGGCAGTTTATAGAGGCTAAAAACTTACTTCTACTTCTAGAAATGAGGAAGCTTGAAATCTGGTTCTCAGTGTGTATGAGAGACAGAGAGAGACACAGATACATACAAAGAGAGAGATAGCGACAGAGACAGAGACAGAGACAGAGAGGTAGAAAAAGAGAGAGAGTCTTGGGCATCTAGCTGATTCACAGTATCCTAAGGATGCTTGATACCTCTTGCTTGACATACTTCCTTTCTGTAAACCTACTCCCTACTCCTGAGAGGTGAAACACTGGTGTCATCTACCTGCTGTTGGGGTTGGGGCCATTCTTCCATTGTTCCACATGTAGGTTCTGCCATCATTCACTCCATTAGAAGGTCACCTGCTGGCCTAATCCATTACCTTGATCTGTTGAAATACTATTCATTCTTGACTACACGGCCAGGGCAAAAATCCTTCAAGTCCTTAAATTCTGTTTCCCCTTTGATTGCAAATTCTTTTATATCATTTTTTACGAATTTAAAATATGTAGCTAAAAGAAGCCACAAAGCACCCTAAGGCTTTATAGCTCTTATATTTCTTGCAGCAAATATTCACGTTCATCTGTTCTTAAATTCTACTTTCTATATGCCATGGGCATGAACACAATTCAGCCAAAGTTTTTTGCTAGTTTATAATAAGAATGGCCTTTTCTTCAGTTTCTTCCTCTTTTTTCTTCTGTTACTTTATCAGAATGGCCTTTCTGTCCACATTCAGAGCACAACTACCTCATAAAGAATTTGGAACCATCAAACTTTCCCTATCTTCTGCATTTGAGAATCCACTCAGTCTCCCTTAATGTTCTATTTACAATAACCTATGTCTTCTCCTTGACTGTCAAAATTCCTTCCATCCTCTAGCCATTCTTACTTGTATTTCCATTTTTGAAGTATTCTTTCTGGAGATATATATATATCCTGTATACATATATATATATATATATATGTGTGTGTGTGTGTGTGTGTGTGTGTGTGTGTGTGTGTGTGTGTGTGTGAGTGTGTGTGTGTATGTATATATATATATATACTTCTAAGATGCTACCCGAATGCTGCATCTTCCAGGGGGAGAATATGCCCTGGTATTAGAATGGAAGGGGTAAAATGAGAAGAAGGCATTGAACACACCATCTTGACACAGCATTAAAACTTTGAGTAGTTTGTCATGTTAAGTCGCTACCCACACCAGCAGTAGAATACACTCCACTGACCATGAGGAAGTGGCTTTCCTTTATTGGGCCTCCAATACTACTGTAAAGCAAACATTAAAACCATAGCATTCTTCTCTTGCTTTGTCTTCTCATTTTACCTGTTTTGCTCACATAAGCCCTTAGATACAAACTTCATTTCCATAACCACACACACTCCAGTTTCACCTCCTCAATCCTCTTCTCTCTTTTTCTTGCTATTCTGCCCAAGATACTTCTTTCTTTCTTTTTTTTAAATCAAATAATTCTTTCTTATTTATTTATTTTTAATTAATTTATTCTTGTTACATCTCAATGTTTATCCCATCCCTTGTATCCTCCCATTCCTCCCTCCCTCCCATTCTCCCCTCCTTATTCCCCTCCCCTATGACTGTTCCTGAGGGGGATTACCTCCCCCTGTATGTGCTCATAGGCTATCAAGTCTCTTCTTGGCATCCTGCTGTCCTTCCTCTTTCTTATATGTGTGTTCTTGCTTTTCTTAGTGAGTTTTTTTCTTTTCATTCATATCATAAATAGCTGAATTGGGGAAATTTTTTTTTTAGAACTCCTGTATTAGAAATTGAGAAACATTTACTCACAGTAAAATTGCATCTAACAATTAAAGATGAAAGAAAATGTGTGTGTGTGTGTGTGTGTGTGTGTGTGTGTGAGTGTTTCAAGAGCTTTCTGCTTTTGTGTGTTCATAAGCAAGACTCCCACACAAGTATCCATAAGCTAGAGAAGGTCCTGTTGACAATGAGAATAAAAGCGCATGAGAGAAGAGATTTATTTTCTTTATTATTTTATCCCCATCACAGAAACAGACATGTAGCCAATAATTAATAGACAATAATTGCTGATCCGTTATATACCAGGTACTTTGAAATGTTTATGTATGCTTAGTAATTAAACTTATTAGCAGCCATTTAAAGTAAACATTTTTACATATATCATTTAACAAAGGAAGAACCAAGGCACAAGAAGACTGAATGACTCCATCATACCCAGCAGGTGGCTGCTGTGACACACCAGGACCTCCTGCATCACTGTAGACACTCAGAAAATTCAAGATTCTGCTGATGCTGATTGTGGAGCTCCCTGATGCCAAGGGCCGATGACTCTCTATTGCCTTTTTGAATCCACAAAAATGGCAGCAATAAAAGATGCCTGTGTCACCAGGGTGTTATCCAGCTTCACTAATTGCCAACTGGTAGCTCATCCTGCAAACATGAATCCCCTACAACTGCCCATTATTCTTACGTTCAGTATTTAAATACAATGACTGGCAAATTATTTTCATAAGTACTCTTGTTTATTTTGACCAGTCAGCAGGTTTTTAACTCTGCTTAGGAAAACTCATTGTTAGAAAGGAAACATTACTCACACCCAGATGGTCAATAACCATCTTATATTATAAGAAAATAACTGCTTTCTCTCATCCAATCACAGAAACAGCTTTTTAGGAGCATTAATTAAAAATATATAACTTGATAACACTGAAAACAGTATTATGTGAGTGATAAGATTTACAGAAAGAAATTCATTATGCAAGCTATTTTTAGGAGTGAGGAGTAACTTGACATAGCTTCCTCTGGAGGGGAAGCAGACCACTTCATTTTCTTTCTTTTTTAAAAATTAAGTTATTTATTCATTTATTTTACATCCTCATTGCAGCTTCCCCTCCCTCCTATCCTTATCTCTGCTTGCCTCCCACATCTACCCCTTCTCCTCTTCTCCTCAGAAAAGAGGAGGCCTCCCATGGATATCAACCAGCCTGGGCATTTCAAGTAGCAAAGCACAGCATCTCCTATTGAATCTAGATAAGGCAGCCAGTTAGGGGAAAGGGACCCTAAGGCAGCAGAGTCAGAGACAGCCTGCTTTTAGGAGTCCCATGTGATAACTGAGCTGCACAGCTATTACGTAAGTGTAGGAGGCCTAGTTCCATCCCATGCATATTCTCTGGTTGCAGTTCAGTCTCTAGTAGCCCCTGTATCCCTAGGTTAGTTGATTCTGTAGGTTTTATTGACCCTTCTGGGTCCTTCAATCCTTCCTCCCCATCTTCCACAGGATTTTCCCAAGCTCAGCTTAATGTTCGGCTGTGGGTCTATGCATCTGTTTCCATCAGTTGCTGGGTAAAGCCTCATTGATGACTGCTATTCTAGGCTCCTGTCTGGTTATCTTTGGTGCCAGCAAGCCTTCAGGAAAGCAGGTGCAGTTGTCTTTTCTATTGATGTGTAATCAATCAATATACATCATCACTTTTGTAAAAATTAAATGAAACAGTTCTTATACTAATAATCAACATTAAATTCCCCTTTAAATTATATATATATGCTAATTGATAGATTTACTTTATTTTATTTCTTTCACTGTGATGAAAATTTCTTTATTTCTAGGCAGGCTACTGTTTCCTACATCTATTATATAAGTACAGAAGTACAGGCCTTTTTTCTCTACATCATCCTTCCTCTCTGGCTACATAACTCATTACTTTGTGAGCCTTAATGCAAGCTTGCATTTAAACTTGTGTGATTATTGTCAAAAATTTAAGACAGCCACACTGCATAAAGATTACATAGAAGCCCTTATTCATCTGTGGTTTTTGATGAAATGCAGATGATTCATCTTATTGGGCAGATAAGCATGGGATAATAGGATAAGATGGTATTTCTTTTTTTTTTCTTCCAAAATATTTTTATTATAACACATATAGGTAAATTTTGCATATTTTTAAATTTTATTTTATTAATTTATTCATATTACATCTCAATTGTTAGCCCATCCCTTGTATCCTCCCATTCCTCCCTCCCTCCCTCCCGCTTCCCCCCTACTCCCCTATAACTGTGACTGAGGGGGACCTCCTCCCCCTGTATATACTCATAGGGTATCAAGTCTCTTCTTGGTAACCTGCTGTCCTTCCTCTGAGTGCCACCAGGCCTCCCCATCAAGGGGACGTGGTCAGAAATGGGGCACCAGAGTTTGTATGAAAGTCAGACCTCACTCTCCACTCAACAGTGGAGAATGTCCTGTCTATCGGCTAGGTCTGGGTAGGGGTTCGAAGTTTACTGCCATTATTTTCCTTGGCTGGTGCAAGATGTCATTTCTAAAACTTTAAATGGATGACAGCAATACTGGTCCATGCACCATTTTTAAAGTTGTATATCTCTAGAGAACCTGCCTATTACCTCATTTCATTAAATATGAATAAAGGGAAAACAGTCAGAATGCTTTGGGCGTACACATTAACTTATATGGCTATATTAAGTGACTGGGACCACTATAGACATTATACAATTAGTAAGGTATCAGAACCTAAAGCGATGTGGGATAAATGAGGTACCAAAGCAGTTTCAGATTCAACCTGTGGTTTCTAATAAAATCTTAATTCTTGAGCTGATAAACAAAATCTTTATGCTCTTTTTTTTTCTCACATCTTATTTGTTGCAATGTCCACTGCAGAAAAATTGGATATGAGCATTTGGTACTAATTAAAATAACATTACCTGAAAGAAAATGAACACCAAGGGATTGTGCTCATACAAACATTCATTACAACCACTCCACATCTAATTTCCATGTTGTGTAGAAAACATCACACTCTCCATGGAGCCCTGTGTGGCTTAGTGGGCCAAGGAGTCCCTGCCGTGCCTAGAGCAGAGATTCTCATGAAAACAAGACTGTGGCTGATGCTAAAGACTGTAAACATAATGAGTACCAAATTGCTTTCTTTGTTGGGATTTTTTAAAAAATTCTGATTGTGCAATTCCAGTCTTGAGTTAATTTATTACTGTTTTGCTATGTAAGGAGATAGGAAACAAGAATAAGGAAAAATAAAATAATCAATGATATTAATGAAAACATAAAAAATAGTTTTGTCTATAGATAGATATTAGTCTGTTAAGATCTATGCTACATCAAAATAAGCATTTGGGACCTGACTTCCTTGCTTTTTTATTAGAGAAGCAGCTGCACAATACTATTACTAGAAAGTAAAGGTAATTCATTTCTCCAAAAACATACTTTAAATTTTTTTCAGAGTATGGTATTATTATATGGTATAAGTTTTCTGTGTATTTGATTTACTATTTGATGTTCCTTTCATTGATTCACATTGATATTTACAAAATGAAGCACTTGACACATGTAAAGAAAAAAAATGTGTGATTTCAAATTACAAACCAGTTGAAAAATTGATTGGATATTTCAATGGCCTCTTACAGACACTAGATATGCCCTTAAGCTGCTTTGCTTCAATTTTTGGCAGCAAGAATGAAAATGGATGTATTATATTATTTTGAAATATATTTTTACCTCGCTGAGAATTGAAAACAATTATTCTTTAAACTACACCGACTTGCCTGAACTTCTGATTTTAAGGTTGATTCGACAAGTGAGAACAGTTTTTGTTTCTCAAACCTTAAAGTCCTTCCCTGTTAGGAAAATACATTATAGTAACTCTATAAGCTCTTTGTGTAAAAGTTTATTAAATGAAAGTTTTAAGTATGAATTTTTTTCATTTATTGCCTATTATTTTCCAATATAGTATGACTAGTGTCATAATTGTACAATATTGGCCTTAGTATAAATATAAACACCTGCTTGATTATAGTCTCCCCAGGGTCACTATAAATTTTTATTGCTCACATAGAATGTTGCTTACACAAGCTACAAGCAGATCATCAAGATATTTATCGCTGTTATTAGATGATGTAGAATCAAACCTTATGAGTTTAAAGAGATTCTTTAGTCTATAAACTTTAGGATAGCCACATGAACATTAAATAACTAATTCAGCCAATAACATGATGTTATTTTCCATAAAGAACTTGTAAACCTATATATGTTATGGCACTCTAATTTTAAATCAGCAATCACTTCATTAAAATATGAATTGATAATTTTAAGATATGTAAAACAGTTGACATTTAGATAAGACAAAAATATCCTCACAAATTGTATATAAGCAGATGTATAACACTGTACACACAAACATGAAAAATAATTTTATTAGTAGTAAACTTTGCACCTGTAGATAAATAGCCTATCAACAACATGGACTGTATTTTGACTCAGGATCCTCAATATTCCTTTTCAGTTTTTAGGTTTGTCGTTGTTGTTGTTGGGGGGGGTTATTTGTTTGTGTTTTTATTTTTGAGACAGGGGTTCTCTGTGTAGCCTGGATGTCTTAAAACTTACTTTTTAGATGAGGCCAGCCTCAAGCTTGGAAATTCACCTGCCTCTGCCTTCCAGATGCTGGGATTAAAAGTGTGCACCACTACCAACCAGCCCCTTTTACATTTTGAACCTAGAATAACAGTTTACAAAATGTGAAGTTAGCATTGAAAGTTTTTATTGCAATTATTGCTCCGTGATTTCTTTCTTCCTCTTTGTCTATGTTCTGCAAATGGAGGTACACAGAACATGTATGACAGGAAAATCCTGCCCTCCCCTATCCATCATTGTAATCTGCTTTGCTCTCCATTTAACAGTCCCTGAACATACAGACATCTTAAAAATTGTCAGTATTTTAGAAAATAATCAAGTATTTCCTTTACAAAAAATAGTTAGAGAACATGAAAACATTCTCAGCATTATAAAAAATACAACTAACATGCATGTGCATGCATGCATGTGTGTGCTTCTGTGCACTTCTATGTGCCTTCAGGAATAGTAAAATAAGCACAGCATAGTGGGGAAAATGTACAGTACAAATACCTTGGACACCAAGGCAGTGTTCTTCAAACTTTCTACTGACAATTGAATAGTATGATTTCATAAGCTACACTTATGAGAAAATATGATAAATCTTAATCTTGTTTGCAAACCTACCATATTAGTTTCCTGATGCTGCACAGGAAAAGCTTACCTGTTTAGGACAGCACTGTCTACCACACAGAATATATGATGTCCAGGGACACACAGGTAGCTGGACTAGGTGACTCTCACTGAAGGTCCCGTGGGCGGCTTAAAGGCTCAGGTACGAGCGATCTCTCATCAGACTCACTTACATGGCTATCAGTAGGAATCCTCATCAGTTCACCAAGTAGCTCTGACTATATTTGAGGGAATGAATTCAAGAGACAGGGACTGCAGTGCCCTTATACCTGGTCATATAGTCTAATTGTGTTATAATATGAAAGATGATTGCATAAAAACTGTGAATACCGGAGTTCAGGATCTTGGAGTCTAGTCTGGGAGCCCTTTACTACATCAGCCTATGGTGGTAATGCATGATACTTCAGTTTGGCTTCCAAATATAGGGAATGGGTAGGTGCATCCCACTTCCTTTAAATGCTACTTAAAGGGTCTCAGTGATAGAACCACCTTTATTTTTCAGAATTTCCCTGCTAGCCTACCTTAATATTACCTATAATACCTTTTTCCTTCTAAGTACTGAGTCATGCCATTTAAAAAAACACATGTAGGATGATTTCAGTATCCAAAATAATAAGAGAAAGAAGCAATCCAAATAAAATTTCAAGCTAACAAATCCATACATACTATTTTTTATAAAACATAAACAGGAAGTATTGTACTTTGTGTAAAATATTCAGCTCTAATGATTTATTTGCCCTGCAAACCCTTAATATGTTTTAATAAAGTGCACTGCATCCCATGAAAGCAGTATACCATATTTTTATATAGAGTTCAAGCCAATTTTGTAATAGGAGTCTTTTCTCCATCTCCAGTTATTCACATATAATAAACTGCATAGAAGAATAGTGAATGTTATATAAACAATAAAGTAAATACATTTCTAAAGGTGATTATATAGACCAAAGTATATGTCTTCTCACACTCATTTAAAAATAATGCATTCACTATTTTAGCAGATCCATACAGCCATATAAAAATAAATAAGTGCTTTTTTATTTGTAGCAAAAACAAATAAGTGCTTTGCCACACACTTGTAAATGGAGACATTGGTAGGTGAATGTGTCAGATTATAGTCAAAAGATCAGAGCATGAATCTGTAAATGTATGTCTGTGAGACAGAGGAAGAGAGAGGTGGAGAGATAGAAAAGAGAAAACAGAGAAAGAGACATTTAGGTATTTAAATTCTCATTCTCTCTCTGTCTGCATGTGTCTGTCTGATTCTCTCTTTCTCCACATATACATGCATATGTGTTTTAAAAGGAAAATTTTAAAAGCTCATTTCCCCTAAATTTATTATCTGTATCTGTTTTACCTGAGATACTTAAATATATTTTAATGGTTTAATTGAAATACAATTAACAATTCATCACTTTGCCCTTTCGTTTCCTACCCACCAGCCTCTCCCAGCTATAGCTATCCTACTTAACCTCCTGACTCCCAAATGGATAGCATCATTTTTTTATTATCATTGTTGTATACATATATTTATATGTATATTTATGCACTAATATATATTCAACCTACAGAACAACTGGCCAGCCTTGACACAATGAATATATTTTAATAAAAACTTCTGAACACAAAGACCCGTGCTGCTTCTGTAACCAGTTTTCTGAACCTTATGATATTATTTGCTTCATCTCTTCCAGTTGTTAATCAGACTTTATAAGAAGAAGTTTCCTGCAGAAAGCGCCTTGCTTTCCTAATTTAGAGAGGTACTTAACATCTTCAAAAGATGCACCAGACCTTCAAAATCTAGGGAAAAAACAATTACAAGGAAATGCTCTGGGAGTTAAACTATTAAAGCAAAACTCTGTCTGACTTTCCCGCATAGTGAGCAGTGTATAGTAAGTTCTTCATTTTCCAACTCTGCTGTTATTATCCTCATTCCTCGAGAGGGGAGACTTAAGTGTCTTAGATTCTCAATTGAGGAGGGAAAAAACTAAATCTGTATTTTATTTCAAGAAAGTAGAGATGATTATGAAGCTTCTTTGGCCAAATATAATTTTTGCATTGAAGAGTAAAGCTAAGTCCCTTGGAGCAGTCATTATTAATGATGATCATATAATTACTATTTGAAAAAAAGAGATCTGCCCAGAAAAATCAATTATAAACCACCAAATGTTCCTTGAACTTCTCATAGAAGTTCTATGCCTAGTGTCCCTCATGACCTCTCCATTAAGAGATGGATTGGCTATGCTCCTAATGGTTGCCTTCAATTATTTAGAGGGGTTTTCTAAGCTTTTGTATTTCATATTAAAATGGCCCAGAGAACATTTTCTGATTATCTGCATTGCAGAACTGAGGGTCATTATGGAGAAAACAGTCATCTGCTTGGCTTTCTTTTTAAAAGGGGTGTGGGGGGGGTAGTAGTTATGAAGTCCTCTGTAGTTAATATTACTTGTCATAGAAACATTGTATGATGACTTTTCCACCACTGAAAAATTACAAGGAAAATAATAATTTTAAAAGTCATTAGCAGCTCTATGTCTAATGGAAACCAACCAATTTGAGCAGCTGCATTTGTCAAGACCTATTTTTGTCTCATCACACTCTACTTTTCTTAATGTTATTCCCTTAATTTCAGTTGATGAACATCCTATTATAATCATCCAATATTAATTAGTCTCCAGATGTGGAGTGATATGTAATCATTCTGTCTTATCTTTCAACACCTACACACTGGCAGTTAAGTTGGAGGCAAATGTATACTGCAGAAAGACTTCATGAAATGGCAAAAAAAAAAAATCCCAGACCTATTTGTGGCTAGGACAGGATATGAATTTGTGAAGGGGACAGACACTAGCCTAAACAGATACTCTAGGGTGGCTGCCAACTTCTCCATGGACATCCTTTGCTGGAAAAATACAAGGTTTTGACAAAATTCATAAACTGGAGTATTTTCCTTGCTTCTTTTAGAACTTGCTAAGGAATTTTCTTCTGAACTAAATAAAATCTGAGGCTTGTAGGGAATATTTAAGTCATTTGTTTATATCACAAAATGGGTGTCTTGAATCACATCCATGTCAGCAGTGTGATTTCTGTTCCTTTTTACGTTAGATTATCAGACACAAAGTACCTGTGATACATTATCTAAGACCCTTGAGAAAAATTACTTCGAAGGATTGAAACTCAAGTATATACCTATATTCATCATTCATAGAAGTACAATGGTGTTATTTTTTCATGATTTATTCAATAGTCATGATGTTAAAGCATTTCAATTTTCCAACTCAAGTTTTGAATAGAGAAAAATCTAATTTTATAATACTTGTGTTATAAAAGTCATTGTCAAAAATAAAACTATGTTTCTCATTTTTTTCTAATAGTCTTGAGTTTCTGAAGCCATATATTTGTCCAACATTGCCGTCAATATAACATGCAGAACTCTGAGAAATACTTTTATTATTATTAATAAACACTATAGGGCATTGATATTTTATTTAGTGAGAGGAAGAGTCAAAAAACAAATACCAGAATAAAAAAAGAAAGAATATAAAAGGTACTATATGTACCAGTTTAGGAGCTGCACATTTTCACTCTTTATAGCAGACCCAGTATTCTTTCCTTTCTGCATGTTGTCCCTTGAAAATTAAAGCGAGGACTCTTTTGCAATCTAAAGTTATATTCAAATTTAAAGTGAAATGAGTTTCTATAATAAAAATCCTCTGTGGATGAAACTTTAAATAATTAAAGAGGATAGACATTTTCATTTTGGCTTAGATACCAACCAAAGATGGTGAGGTATTTAATATTAACAACTGAAGAAAAATACAAGAAGGGCATTTCAGGTAAATAGAAAGCAAGTGTGAAAGCTCAAGGCCAGGAGGAAGCTGATAGCTTCAAAAGATGAAGAGTATAGTGGTTCGATGACAGAAGGAAGAAAGGACGGAGCTAACACATGAGATAAGAAAAGCCAAAATACCATTCCTTCCTTCCTTTGTCCTCTTATTTAAAATATATATGTCCATGTAAATGCATAGTAATTTTTCAATATAGGTTAATATTAAGATTTATATTAAAACTTTAAAATATTGTTCAGGAAGTCTAATTTATAATTGATTCATTAAATATTCCTTGACTTTTGTGATTATAAAACACCATGTTTTTATTAACACCATTTGATATTTATTCTTTTAATACCAAGAAAACTCTAACTAAATTTATCAGACATATCACCCTAACATTAAGTAGCTTTATTCTCTTGTTCACTTATTTTGTTGTTCTGAATCTTTAAATCGAGGTATGGTTTTATAAACCTTTCCTTTAATACTTTGATAATCCAATAATACATTTCTTTCATAAATATTTTTTCCAAAAGTATGTAGTTCTGAATGAATCAAAAAATTACATTATTCCAAGTGATAAAAGTTTCTAGGGAATGCATGTTTATAGTCATCTCTGCATCTTACACAAGCATGGCCTTCATGCTTCTTTTGTTGAAATACCTAAAATTTTAATTCTTAAACATATATAGCCTTACTTTAGTAACAGTTTTTCAGGCACAAAAGGCAATTTTACCTTATTATAGCCTTTTGTCTCTGATTCTTTTTCAGCTCTTGATGCTAGATTATGAATCCTTTGGTCATATTTTCAGGCCAGCAACTAGCACCTTGCCTGCCACATCTAGAATGAAATCTGAGGAGTTTATCCATAAGCCTCTTCTTTCTTTTATGTTCTTATTTATGGAAAAAGCTGCACCAAATATGGTTAGTGCTGTGTAGTCTTTTGGCTTATGGAATGACTGTAAGCTATTTATTCTGAAAAATCTCATCACTTAACAAATTACTAGGCATGGATGCAGTCACTCTTGAAGGAAACTTTAGTCTCACAAAATAAAGAGCATAAATTCAAAAATTTGCTTTTCTCCCTTAAAAGGGTTCACTGATACAAAGACACACACCCACACATGCACCTTGCTTTGAGGGAACTAAAGCTGTCAGTTTAGTAGGCTAGGCTCTCTTAAAGAAAATTTCTTATTGCTATAAGAGCACTATTGTTGGAATAAAAGAAGAGTTATGGGCCATGGGCGAGGAATGGCTGAAGTGAATTCCACATCCTACCAATATGGAAACAAACCCTCTTTGAAGGAAATCTTTCAAAATTAAGAACTCAATGACACTGCAGATTATGTTCTGAAAAGAGGATCACACTTAAAAAGCTGATAGTATGAGGGAGAAAATGATTAGATAATCATTAATAAACTGCAACAGATTTATGTTGAACTATCAAACACAGAACAATTATGTGTGGGATGTTTAAGAGAAGAAATGTGACCATGAAGGGAAAAGAGACAATAATAGGAAAATTTGGCAAAATGTACCTTCTGAAATTGAATGGTTCTTTTGCAAAAGTGTATATATGCACATGTTCATGTATCCATTTTTCAGACATAAATTATAATAAAATGCTACTGGGATGTGTTGATAAGAGAAACTACAAACTATGTAAACTTAGATATGCATCTGAAAATCAAGCCCAGAGTTTATCATATAGAGAGTCATGTAAAGTAACATTGAAAATAGGAATAAAGATGTGTAGAGCACAGGACAATACAATTGTACAATTATACACTGTATTTCCTCTGAAGAAGAAGAAATAGGAAGAGTGGACATGCTACAATACCTATATGAATAATGGCGGCAAATTTTCAGTAAGCAATGAATCAATAAGTATAACATCCAAAATGGGCTCATACGTGTAACATTTATATTAGATTCGCTGAGTATAAAGTAAATAGAGAAAGGATGATAGTTATATAATTAGTGAGACAATAAGAAGAGAACATTGAAAAAGAAATGGCAGACTTACAACAGAATTTTTTAGCAAAATGGAAAACAGGCAACTGAAAAAATATCACCTTCAATGTTTTTGATAGAAAACATTTATCAAACCAGCAAGATCTATGCCACAGTATTTTTTTTTTTTTTTAGAACAGGGGTAGAATAAAGATGTATAGATCTAAACTAAGAGAGAGAACCTGTCACTAAAAGGCCTCTCATAAAAGACCAGGCTTCAGTAAAATAAAAATAACTATAAAAGCACAATATAGGAAATAAGAAACTAGATCTGAATAGGGTGTCTAGGTTTAGCTAATGGACATCTCTTTCTTCATGGTTGTGGGGAGAGTGGGGACTGCCTCTGACATGAACTCTGGTGCCCCCCTTTCCAGATTTTGACCACTTCCCCTTGGTGGGGAGACCTGGCACACACAGAGGAAGGGGAATCAGGCTACCCAGATGAGCCCTGATTGGCTGTGTTCATGTAGTAAGGGAGGAGGTCCCCTTCTGTCAGAGGTCTAGGCGAAGGGAATAGGGTGCAAGACGGAGGGAGGATGGTAACAGGAAGATACAAATGAAGAAATAACAATCTAGATGTAAGATAAATAAATTTTGAAAGAAAGAAAGAAGAAAGAGAGAAAGCCAGGTGGTGTGGTGCACACCTTTAATCCCAGCTCTACAGAATGTGTTCCAGAAAAGCCAGGGATACACAGAACAACCCTGTCTAAAAAACAAAAACAAAAACAAAACAAAACAAAAACAGCAAATAAAAAGAGTGAGAGAAAGAGGGGGAGGAAAGGTGGGGGAAGAAGATAAATAAGAAGCAAATAAAGAACATTGTAGGATGTGTAGAACTCTGAAAAATTTGCTTTTGCAATATTTAGTTTTTAAAAATCTTAAATACCAGATTAAAATAGCATTCACCATACTATATTGTGAAAGGGTAAGTCCAAAGGTCCACAGGTGAAGCCTTGGTCCTAACTACTGGTATTGGGGTGCCATGGATCTGTAGGTGGTGGGAACCAGTGCAAGGTTCTTAGGAGCTTGTTAGTTTTATTAGGGTCCCATTTGTCAATTGTTGACTGTAATTCCTACGTAAACAGACTCCAAATTAGCAAGTTGTTTCCTGCTTCTATATCTTGTAGGGTACTGCCTATGTTTTCTTCTAGCAATTTCAGTATTTCAGGCTTCATCCTACGGTCTTTGCTCTACTTGGAGTTAGTTTTTGTTCAATGGGATAGATATAGATATAATTTCACTCTTCTCCAAGTAGAAAGGCAATTTTCCAAGACTATTTATGGAAGGTGCTTACTTTATTCTGTGTATATTTTTATCATATTTATAAAACGTCAAACGGCTATAGTTGTATGGACTTGTGTCTAAGTCTTCTACCTTGTTTCCTTCATACACATGTCCATTTCTATACTAGTACCATTTAATCTGGTATGGCCCTCAACTACTGGTTTTTTGGTTTGTTTGTTTTTTTTATTTTTTATTTTTTATTTTTATTTTGGCGGGGTTAGGGGTTGGGAGATTGTTGCTTGTTTGTTCCTTTTTTTTTTTTTTTTTTCAGGGTTGCTTTGGCTATCTGGCATCTTCTGTGATTCCATTTGAATTTTGAAGTCTTTTTTTTTTCTATTTATGTAAAGTACATGGGATTTTATATTGAGATTTATCAAATTTTAAATGCCTTTAGTAAGATGGTCAGCTGCACAAGATGAATTCTTCCAATCAAAGTGCATGTGAAGTCATTCCATCTGCTAGTGTCTTTCTCAGTCACCCCAGAGATTTAAATGGAAGATACACCTGTAAAATCTCGACAATACAATCCTTTAAACAAGATCTGCATAAAGACAATACCAGTTGGCATGCCAATGTGGGTGACATAAATCTCTTAAGGCCTTACCCCTGTAGGCAGGTTTTTCCAGTATACAATCTGGGGATTCACAGTGTGATTAAATATCCTGCAAATCAAACAAACAAACAAACACACACACACAACTAAATAAAATTTAATCTTAAAGGAAATTAATTATGAAAATTAAATAAATAAAATTTAGTATTCATGACAAAAAATATCATTTACTTACATGCATTAGTAGGACAGCTTTTGACTGCTAAGTAGTTTGGTTCAATAGATAATTTTTTAATTAAAGATTTTTTTTTTCAGTTTAGAGAGTTTCCACAATCAATTTCAAAACTCCCAAGGACACAGTCAATCGAAACACCTGCAAACACTCCCAGAGAACAGGGAGATAGGGATTTGTCTGAAATGCCATCTATAGAGCAAGAATAACTTTGCAGCTGGTAAAAGATGAGAGGAAAAGTGATTAGCAGCAACTAGCACTCAGCCCCGCACACACACCAAATCCTACAGCTCACTTAGCAAACACAGAAAAGGGACTAATTTGAGAATGAATAAATTTTTTCTGCTCTTTGTTTTTTTTTTTGAATAAATTTTTTAGCAGAATATAATTCATAATCTAACTGAACCATACTAACAGACTAGTGAATAAAATGTAACTATTTCAATAGTGTATTAGTTACTTTCCTGTTGCTACCAGAAAATACCCTCAGCAAACCCAATTAGGGAGAAAAGATTTTGGCTCATAATTCCAGCAGGTCGAAGTCAGTCATGATGAGTAACACACAGCAGCAGGCTGGAGTAGGAGTCTGGGTGTTCACATTGCAGTTACACTCGGGAAGCGGGAGGTGACTCGGAGGTAGAAAAGCTATAAAACCTCAAGGCCTCCCTCTAATATTCCACTTCACCCAGGAAGGCTTCACATTGAAGGACCCCACAAACTTACCCAACAGCAGTGCCAGGGAGGAGGCAAAGGCTCAAATACTGGAGTGTAAGAAGGCGTGTTACACTCAGACACCAACAAATTGAACCCCCAGAAAGGTTCTATTTTACTTCATGTATACCAGTCAGTCCTAAGCAATATTTTTGAACATGGAGAACATAAAATAACCTCACAGAGCAACTAAAATAAAATAGTGAAATAAGTACCCTAAAAATGGGAATTATAAAAAAAATCCATAATCACTTTTATAAACATAAGGGGATCAAACCATTTCAGTGAGATAGAACAAAATAAAAACTGAATTCTATGAGACAACTGACATTACTGCAGATATTGCGTCTACATAGAAATTACACTAAATTCATTACAAGTTGTTTAACTAGTTGTAACAAAGTAACTAGCCACAAAAATTTAAATGCATTTCCATATAGAATTGACAAACAAAAAACATAGTTTTCAAAGCAATTTAATTTCCAAAGTAAGACATATAGTTCCTGATAATGAATCCACAATATTTTAAATTTTTAAAAATTACTTAAAATGTATAAAAAAAACATTAAAAGTTCTCTAATAAAGAGTTAAAATTCATGGGTAAAAGGGTAAGTTACCTTAGAAAGGTCAGATTTCCCCCAGTATATAATCTTAATGAAATTCTAATAAAAAATTCTAGTAGACAAGTTTTGTGGAAAGTGACATTACTACAGAAAGAGACAATGTGATCAGTTTATTGTATGGCAGCAAGTGAGACAGACCAACTCAGATATAGTTATAAAGATGGAGTGAGTGGGAATGAGATTATAGATGGAGAGGAGTTTGCAACCTTTCCTGGTCAATTTACTCTGTGAGGGAAAGAAAAAAAAATGAAACTACGTGCTGACTTTCTATAGTTGACAGAAATTAAGCTTAATGATACAAGGGCAGAAACATCATAGAGAAACCTTTATTTTAAAGAATGGGGGGGGGGGTAGCTTTAGAATGATCTTTTATTTTGCCAAAGATAATCATTCAAATACTTACTGAAAGGGGGGACGATGATGTTAAATTCAGTCTAAGAATACATTCTTTCAAAAGACCTGTTAAGTTTGTAAAATGAAGCTGGGTCTGGTGGCGCACGCCTGTAATCTTAGCACTCGGGAGGCAGAGGCAGGCGGATCGCTGTGAGTTCAAGGCCAGCCTGGTCTACAAAGTGAGTCCAGGACGGCCAAGGCTACACAGAGAAACCCTGTCTTGAAAAACTAAAAAAAGATAGTAAGATACCATCCCAGAATACCAGCATGTTCAACAACATGTTGCTTAGTGGAAAGAAAAGTCCAAATTTACATAATCAGAAAAGTGAGCAAATAAATTGTAGTATATTAAAATGTAAATGATGTGTATTGGTGAAATTAGAGAACAATAGAGATTGGCACAGAATGGCAAACTTTAGAAAGATAACAAAGTATCAGAAAGCTATGAATACTAGAACATTACCTCTCGAAAGCTTAAATAGATACAAAGTAAGTAAAGCATTATTTGTGGGCCCTTTATGAGGTAGCACTTATTTATTTAAGCAAAAACAATATAAATATAAACTTCAACGTAGTGAAATCTCTATGAACGGAGCAGCAGAGGCATAGGGGGGAATGCAGAAATTACCCAGGTTAATGGCACCACTAAACAGGAGAGTGTTAGTGTTCATCACTGGTAGTTTTCAGAAGTTATATTTATTTACCATATCTTAAACTAATGTCCCCCAAAGTGTCATAGATACTGCCACTCACCACCGGGTTATGCGCCCAAATCAATGTGGCCAAAACAATGCAGTATGTAGCCTTCCATCTCTAATTCTGAAAAATCATATGGATATCTCGAAGGCTCAGGGTAAAAAAACTGCAGCAAGAAGCCTACTTAACTTTGTTTGACCTTGTGTTTCTCGAGCCTATGTGATTTAGGTGGCCTGTGTGAGAGTATTCTCTATTCTAAAAAGAACTTTCTGGAAATGGAGCTGGAAAAGAAGGCCATGGATGCTGCAGCTTTAGAATTCATAATTAATATTCACCTCAGGGACTTATCCTCCCTGAGCCCCCAAAGGCCAGGACCAGGACACTCCTCTATGGTGTCGTTTCTGCTCACCCCACCCCCCACCTCCTTGCCCCCAAATTCTAGGAAAAAACTTTCAGAATCAGCCCATCAGAGGCCTTTTCTCCCAGGCCAGCATCATTAACTCTCTCTTCCCAGGCATCAGAAGGATACTTCAGGCTGCAAGCTGCTGGTCCATTCTCCATCTGCACTTTTTTGGCTTGCTCAAGTGTCTCCTTCACAAATCTCCACTTTCAACACAGTTTCTTATCCCATGCCCCTCCCGCAACTCCCAACATACATGACCATAAAATATTTGTTACAGAGCCCCTGCAAAAACTGCTCTACTTAAAACTCAATTAAGTGTTATTTTAATGTAGATTTTTTTTCTGCTGGAGAATGAAGAAATTACAAAATATATATATATATATATACATTTGGCTCCTTTATGCTTTTTTAAAATTTTTATTAATTTATTCATATTACTTCTCAATGATTATCCCCTCCCTTATATCCTCCCATTCCTCCCTCCCTCCCATTTTCCCCTTAGTCCCCTCCCCTATGACCTTTATGCTTTTATCAACAGAGACATATTTAAAATTATGCAAGTCTCTTATTTTCCTCTGACTCCTTTGATTTTACTTTCACAATGAATATTATGGAGAAATAATGTTTGGCAGGAAAGTAAATCACTCTATATTGTTTTTTGCTAAATAACTTTGGTATTCAAGTACATTCTTTAATTAATTGAAGTACAAATTTAAATCAATAGGTCTATTGAATAAAAACATAAAAACATAATTGAGTTCTGGCATTATTAATTTTAAGATATTATATATGAATATCTAACTCAAAACTAAAAAGCTAAATGCAGGATTCTTATGCAAACTGATAAAAAATGATAAAATGAGTATGTTAATTGGTTTGGCATTACTATAGTACAACACTCGAGGCATATTAAATTATAAATGAAAAGAGTTACCTAGATTATAGTTGTGGAAGATACTATCTAAAATGAAGCTGTTCCAAAGGTTTGGATTTCTGGTGAGGGGCATGTGGCAGAGAAAACTGTTCAAATCAAGAGTAAGGAATAGGGAGAATGAGAGGCAGAGAAACACACACACACACACACACACAGAGAGAGAGAGAGAGAGAGAGAGAGAGAGAGAGAGAGGAGAGAGAGACAGAGACAGAGACAGACAGACAGACAGACAGACAGACAGACATAGACACAGACACAGACAGACAGAGAGACAGAGAGAGAGAGACAGACAGACAGATATAGACACAGACAGACACAGACAGACAGACACAGACAGAGACAGGTAGAGAGACAGACAGACATAGACACAGACATAGACAGACAGACAGACACAGACAGAGACAGGTAGAGAGACAGACAGAAACAGAGAGACAGAGAGAAGGAAGAGAAGGAGGAGGAAATAGATACAGAAACACACACAGAGAAACACACATACAAACACAAAGCAACAAAGAGACAGAGACTGCCATTTTAATGGCAGAACTTAGTGACCTAAAAACATCTCAAAATGCCTAGCTACTTGGAGAACCATCACATATTCTAGTACTGCTACCTGGGGTTTCATTATGTGGCCCTTTATACAAAATCTGTGGGGATGCTTAAATTAGCCATATCAGTAGATTAATATATTAACCATAGCAGTAAATTCATCTCACAATATGTACACAATAATGCACTTATTCCTCACAAACAACCAATAACCAGAAACACTTTATACACCCTTACTTCTTAAAGCCAAAAGAAATTTTAAATAAATGTATGAGAGCTAGAGAAATAGCTTTATTGTTATAATCATGAGAAGTGAGTTAAATCCCCAGAGGCCACATGTAAGAAGAGCCAGCCATTTGTGGTGGTGAACACTTGTAATCCCAGTGCTCAGGAGTTAGGGACAGGAAGACTGTTGAATCTTGATTGATGACCTGCCTAGCCAATTGACAAACTCTATGTTCCGGGACAGAAGCTATTCTCAAAACTTAAGATTAAAAAATGGCTGTCTTAGTTATGATTTTTATTACTGTGAAGAGACACCATGACCACAGCAGCTCATATAAAGGAAAACATTTAACTAGGCTGGCTTACAGTTTAGAGGTTTAGTCCATTATCATCATGGTGAGATGCAGGCTAAACATGCCGGCAGACATGATGCTGGAGAAGAAGCTGAGAGTTCTGCATCTTGATCAGCAGGCAGCAGAAGGAGACTGTGTGCTACACTGGATGTAGCTTGAACATATATAACCTCAAAGCCCACATCTACAACAATACACTTCCTGCAACAAGGCCACACCTACTCCAACAATGCCACGCCCTATGAGCCAAGCATTCAAACACATGGGTCCATGGAGGCCATTGCTATTCAAAACAGGACAGTGGCTGAGTAAAAAAAAAAATGCAGTCCCACCCTCAGGCCTACATACACAGATACACACACAGACAGGCACACACACACAAACACAAACACAACACATTTTTTAACTTAATGAGTGTTCCAACTATGGAAAAAAACCCACTCCATAAAACCAATTAAATATTTTTTAAACATTTTAATAACATATCTAGAGGTAATATAAAGAAAATAAGTCACACATATTTTCTCCAAAGTGAGCAACTAGTATTTAACATAATATAGAATATCCTGAACATTCATTCACTTGTTGGTAGAAGTAGGCTTAGCTGTCTTTTATTCTTGTTTTTCTTTCTCCTAAAAATTCTGGTGTAAAACGTAAGTGCTAGTTAATCCAGCTTTGCTGTGATCACCCTTAACCAATGGGATTTTCAATATATTAATTAAATAAAAGTAATAATTTATTTCCAAGTACTTATTAGAACACATTTAACCTCAAAATTATGGTCTGAATTTTATTCAGAAGAGTTAAATAACTCTTTTGTATGAGCATAATCATATTAAGAAAACCAAGTTCATTACTTTAATGACATAAAGTTTAAATGAACCTCTATTCATAAAGCACCCATATCTTGGTACTTTTAAAATCTAGTTGTCTTAATGGTTTCCAAAGTGTCCTTCCTTAGTAATCCTGCAAGAGAAGCTGAGTTAACAGCCTATTATGCACTCCTTACTGAGCTGTTAATAGCTTTACAGCCTTGCAAAGAATACACCTGCTGCTCATAAAAACATTTATATTGCTAAAGAATTTGGCTGTGTGTTGATATCATGTATTTGCAGTGACCTTGTAGAATGAATGCTGATCTGAAATTTTAGGAGAAATAAAAACAGGAATAAAAGACAGCTATCCATTTATATAAACATATAAGTGGAAAATTAGAAAATTTCATGGTTATTGTAAGGGTCCTAATACTTCAAAAATTATTTTTAATCAATAGCTTTAAGTATCTTGGTAGTCACTTTACACTATTTGGATTCATTTATATTTTCATTCTTCAATTTTTATTGTCCTAATTTACCTATTTTAAAAATTCGTTTTCATATAGATTTACTTCAGAAAGAAAGTGGTGACATAAATACTATTGGAAGTGCCAGTGTTTCCTCAGAAGGGAAAAATAAGAATTGTAATTAATCTGGATGTTTCTTATTTAATTCAGAGTAGCTCACAGGTATATAATCAGAGAAATATACAATTTTAGCTAAAGAAGAATTCTGCAGTTTTCCCTGGTTGAATGCCGTCTAAATTGGTTTTGGCTAAGTTTCAGTTTGCAAAGGCAAGAGTTCCCAGAGCCTGTACTTGATCCTCTTCACAAAGGGACATTTAGATAAGGCAGCTAAAGCAATCATATATCCCTTGATTCTTGTGATTTTGTGGATAAATACCACAGGTGAATGAATTAAATATTTCTCTCCTGTCTAACTTACCTATGCCTAAGTGTTCAGAACTGTGACAACTGCTGCTGCACATAATACCTTTCTGGTTAGTGAACTATACATGATGGTAGGTTTTATTTTACGTTATTCAATAATTTCATATTTTAACGACCATTATAAATCCAAACTGTCAGTAGATGCTTGTAATGTCAGGGTTTACAGACCTGAGTTTTGAGATTATGATTTTTAAGGTCAGATTCAGCTCCAAAGAGCACTGTGTCTAAAATAAAATAACAAATTCACAACACATGATTTATACCTTCTATAAACATAGTTCAATTCTTTATTAGCACAGAATAAAAGGCCATTTTCCCCACTCCTGTTCAATGTGGCAGATATAGACAACTGTCGGACATGCAGTCCCTGGCTCCTAAAATATAGAATATCCAAGGCTTATTCTGTTGTACTAATGAGGGCTGCATTCATAATTGTCAAGTGTTCATGTCCATGGGTAAAGGTTAGTGACCTGAAACCCAAATAACTGACTTTTAAAGATAGTCTACCACCTGAAGCAATCTCTTAACATTGAAATTCTACAGGTAGACATCATGGCTGAGCTCTCCTAAATTTCTACATTTCTGGACAGGGAGTAACAAGAGTCAAGTTTCTATGCTTTTCAGAGAACAATTTAATAAATGACCAATTCAGTGCCATCGACTCACTCAAAATATAGTCCATTATTAAAATCTGTCTTGTTCTATGCAACAAATGTTCCCATTATCACCATGGACATCTGTTTGATTGCATTAATAATAGAAATGATAATCAGTCCTGCGTTTTGCACATGGCCTCATTTAGGATCATGTTAGATGCATTATCATTTGATAGAGCATTGTGAGACAGTTGAAACCAAGGAGTTACACCAATTACTTCCCAGGATGTGGATTTATTCAATCATAAGACAACATGCTCAAATCACAGAAAGGGAGCTTGTTTCCCAAAACCCCATTACAAGCTTTAGCTATAAATGCCACTTCATCTGTAGGCAAACATAGAAGGTTCTGTTAAAAAAAAAAAAACTGTCACAAAATTAGACATATCAGTTTAAGACACTGGGAAGCACACCTTCTTTTCATTGGTGGCACCGGGAATCTTCCTGCACTACAGAGAAGAAAAAAATGAATCAAAATCATAATGAAAGATTTGATTTTGTCTTATTCCACCCAGTTTGTCTTCAAGGATGAGCATGAACATAAGCATGAACTGAAAATGTAATTGTATAGAAGATATGACAGTTAACTGTTTGGCTCTTCCTCATGAGTTCTTTTCCTCCTATGGTTAAAAACAAGACAAAATGGTATGCAGTGTCAGCTAGAAGTCATTAATGACACATGGAAATTATATGAGATAGTAACAAAATGTAATCTACTTAAACTTTTCTAGGACCAAGTACTTCCAAGTTCAAAGGTCCATATACCATACCTTGGGGTATGACTTCTATATATGAGTTTTTTTTTTTTTTTTTTTTGCATCTTTGTGTTCACCAACATATTAAGAAAAGGATAATATGAAATCAGTCATATTTCATACATAAAGTTTCCTAGTGACATTTGGCTTTCATATTATTTAATGTCAGAAACTACATAGGATAATAAATGGTAGTGTAGAATCTGAAGTTCAGGTGATATTGGCATCCCAGCTCAGCCAGCAGGAAATACCAAGTGGCCTTGACAGTTTCTTTGAGCACTCTGTACTTCAGTTGTGTTGTCTATCTGAGCCAAATCATGGAGTAGGTGTGAGGATTCTCTATTGGGAGTGTGTACCATGTCTTCAGCACAGACAGAAAGCAGTACAGAATTGTTAAAACTAAAAGTTATGCTCTGTTTAAGCTTTTAATTGATTTGTTTTGCCTAATCTGGCCTGTCATTTCAGGCTAAAAATGCCATCAATTCTTACAAACAACTCCTATTCTTAAACTGATTAAGCATTTTATCTTTATTTTATTTAATGTTATTTTTTCAAAATAAATAAAATTATTTATATATTTTGATTTTTCAGGGTTTCTCTGTGTAATAGCCCTGGCTGTTCTTGAACTCATCTGTAGACAATGCTAGCCTTGAATTCAGACAATCGCTCTGTCTCTGCCTCCCAAGTGCTGATATTGAAAGCTTGTGCCATGAACAGTCTAGCTGATTAACCTTTTCTAGTATTCAGACTAAATGCCATGAATAAATGTAGCGATTAAAAACTGTATATGATCTCTGAAATATGCCATATTAGAGTTGGGGACTATGAAATGTTGATACTTATATATTATAGTTATCTATTACTGCACAGTAAGCCCAAATCTATATCCCCCAAACATTGGCTTAAAGTTACAATTTAGTGAGTTAGTGATTTGACTAGAAAATAGCAGGAAAAGCTAAAACCTGCTCTAAAACCTGGGATTTCAGCCTAGATGCTGGAAAATTGTCTAGGATAAGGCAAAATTGTCTAGGATGTGGCAAGCTGGGTCAGCTTCTTCAATCTCAACTGTGGCACTGTATCACCTACAATCAGGCAACATATTTCATTTATTATCTCCCCTCCTCTCTGTCTCTCTCTCTCTGTCTCTCTGTCTCTCTGTCTGTCTCTCTGTGTGTCTCTTGTCTCTCTCTCCCTCCCTCTTTCCCTCCCTCCCTCTCCTCTCTCTCTCTCTCTCTCTCTCTCTCTTTCTCTCTCTCTTTCACCCTCTCTCTCTCTCCTTTACCCTCTCTCTCCCCCTTCCCTCCCTCCCCCCTCTCTTTCACCCTCTCTCTCCTTCACCCTCTCTCTCCCTCTCTCCTTCACCCTCTCTCTATCTATCCCTCCCTTCCCTCCCTCCCTCTCTCTCTCCCTCTCTCTCCTTCACCCTCTCTCTCTCCTTCACCCTCTCTCTCTCTCTCTCCCTCCCTCCCTCCTTCTTCTTTCTCTGACTCTCTCAGGCTTCCACCTGATTTATGCACCATAGACACATCCAAAAGTAAATAAATAATGCTAAGAATTCTCATGCTTGCATCTCTATTTGAATTAATTTCTGCTTCATTTTTTAATGTAATAAGTATGTCATGTGGCAATGTATTTTGTAGTTGACTTAGAAAAATGTGATGGCCCATATTTACAAATCCCACTCTCATTCAGGAGAGCCTCTTCTTTAAAATATTCATCAAATTCACTGCTACTCTCTCCCATGCTGGCACAAGTTTGCCTCACTTTAATTCTCCCAGAAATAGCAACCTAGACATTCTTAAAAGCAGTCTGCTGTTACTGTGTTTATTTAATTTTCAAAGTTGTTTTCTGTTACCTTGTATTGTTTATTTCTATCTTATCAGCACTATTTCCACAAACAGAGCTGCTTTTATAAAAAGACAAATTCTTTCCTCTAATGTTACATTCTTTAAAAAAAATTACACCACATGATTTCGTAGAATTAATAAAAGGACCACCCTATTCTGCCACATGGTTACAATGATTTAGCTTTGGAAATGTTCACTTTGACATTTGCTGTGACATTTATACTTGAGAAAATCCAGATATACACGTTAATGTTTCTAAATGCTGAGTGTATTTTTCTTTCTTTGACACTTATTGCTAACTTATGCTAATTTTTATAATAAAATTCTTTTATCTAGCTTGTATGTAGCTATTTTACAATCTGACCTCAACTACTACTGTCTTTAGGAATCCCTAAACTTCCAACATATTTAGTTAAAATTTAGTACAATCCTCCAATATTCTTACAATAAATAATTTTGTTTTGGAATTTCTACTCCCACGTAAAATCTTCATTTATGCTCAGTAGTCTAACATATGTGAATCACTTACATGCTTTGCTTACATGCTTTGTTCTCTGATCTTTCTATCCCTGATTTGTCTATCAGCACATTTATCCTTATCACCTACCTTTTTATTTTGCAATGTTAGTAAATAATTTAAATATTTTAGAAAGAATGACATCAACCCTCCACAAAGAATGGAGAAATGCTCCCAACCCTCTACCCTATATGCAAACTGGGAGAGGGAGAAATGGTCTGAAGGAGACCAGTTGGTCATCCAATACAAAATAGTCAAACCCAGAAACATATACAAGCAATATTATCCAGACCAAACCGGCTATATTTGGAACAATTAGCCAAGAAAGAGGCAATGAATCTGAAGGAGAGCAGAAACAGGCCTACAAACTCAGAAATGCATAGAGTTGGGAGGAAAGACATAGGAGATATAAGAGTGTATAATAACCTCCAAAAAATAAACAAGAAGAATGACTAAATTTAAGCTTATTTTTGTCTATAATATAATAAATTGTAGTAAAGTCTTTTGCACTGAAGGAACTTTTCTTTGTAGACAAATATATATGCAGAATTAAATATTTCATTTTACTTAGATATCTCCATAAATATGTGTGATACAAGAGAGAAGAAAAATCAATATCCCATCAATATGAAAATAAGGTAACATCAAAACCAATAGAAAAGTTTAAGTGAATATTTTGGTTTTGTTTATTTGTTTGATTGTTGGAGACAGGGCCCCTCTTTGTAGCACTAGCTATCCTGGAACTTGCTATACAGCCCAGGCTAGTCTTTAACCCAGAGAGATCTACCTGACCCTATTCCCAAATTCTGGGATTAAAAGTGCACATCAACATGTGTGGCATAAGTATTAATTTTTAGGTTTGGCAAATAAAGTCCTTAGCTGCTGTTCACAATATTTCTAGGGAAACAAGTTGGATACATGATGCCATATCATACTATTGAATGTTTTAGTGGAGGTGTTTATTTTTGAGATTGTATTTAATTATAACATTTATGCTTTCCCTTTCCTCCCCCCAAATCCCACTATATAAAACTCCCTACTTTCCTTTAATTCATAGCTTCTTTTGTCATCTATTGTTACTTTATTTATATATATATATATATTTGTATGTAACCTGTTAAATTTATATAATGTTACTTGTATATATGTTTTCAGGACTGCCCATTTGGCACAGGAAATTCAGTTGATATGCTCCTCTCTGGGGAGTAAAGAAAAATCATTTCCTCACCACTCATTTGAATTATCATTAGTTGATGACACCTAACTTTAGATCACTATAAGAATAATTTAATAAAACTTGGAAAGTTAATAAAACGCAAGCATTTAAGGGTGAATTATAAGTGATAAAATTATTTCTTCATTCATACTTGAGGAGACTACTGTGACAGCTGGCTCTATTCTATGCCTAATCATACAGTCTTAAGCAGTACAAATATAAGTGCTTTTATAATAATTTGCTTTTGACTCCCTATTGATGATTACTCTTGAATCAAGAGAGATATGATAGATATTTTCTGGATTCTATAATAACCTTTATACTTTTACATTTTACTTTATCATTACAGCAGTCTTGGACCCTTGAGATTGGTATATACATCCAAACTTCATGGATGAACTAACAGTACTGATCTATTCCTAGTACTAATATTTTGTAAGGCTGTGCTATAATAATCTAACCATATTCCCAGTAGAAAATTTTATCATTAATTTTACTTAACTATATATATATATATATATATATATATATATATCTGATGAACTAGTTTTTAATATCTTATTAAGATTAATAGTCATTTCCTTTGCTGAACATTTAGTGTACTAGGAATGCATCAGATTTCATTTTATATGAATCACGATACAAGTTGGAAGAAATACATGAAAGAAGGCCATGAATGTGTTTCACAGTAATTTGTGATCTTCTAGTTTGGATTACTAGCAGTAATCATGGGTTGATTGTAGTAAATTACAGCTTCAGTATATTAAATGACACTTCTCAAGTATAGCCAAAAAGTGCCTATATATTTAAAATAACTACGTCTACAATTTTCTTACTTGTGCACATTTTAAAATTTTGTCATAGCACAAAAACATTTAAGAGTACTCTACCCACTGCCCAGGTATACTTAACAGAGCCCCCCACTCTTTCTCTTCAAGTCAGGAACTTCTTACACAGTTTAAAAAAAGGAAGAGAAAGGAAAGCAGAGCGTTGTTGTTGTCGTCGTCGTCATCGTAGTTGCAGTAGTAGTTGTTGTTTGATAGCTACAAAGTCCAATTGTATATGTTCTTGATATAACGATCAACATGCAGAATGCAGAGTTGCATCTCTCAAGCTAAGGAAGGGTAGAACCAGAAAGTGGAATTGGTTTTTTTTTTTTTTTTTTCTGTGGATCTTGACTATAGAATCAATCACCCAGGAGAACAAAGCTACAGGCCTTTTAGCTCGCTCTTACCTCTTTAGCAGTAAGCCATCTCTGCCCCCTTCTGCTGCTGGGAGAGGTCGCGGGCACATGGAACTGCTCAAATATCTACCACCAGAATTGTCAATTTCAGTGACATTACCAAAAAATATATGGGTCTCGTGATAATGTCATTCTAGGACATTCCAAAGAAAAAGTTTTACAATAGAACATTTATCACTAAAACCAGAGGCTTATAATAGGAAAAAGTTTTAAATGTCACTTATAAAAATATTGGATTAAAATTTTAGTTAAAGTATCATTATATACAAAATTTTCATTTAAATGTGTAATGCTGTGTCCCTAACAAGTCAGTTTTACGGTAGGAATAAAATGATAGTTCACTAAAAATTTATAGTACATTAAAATGAAAAACATACAGTCAAGTTGACAGCAGATAAATTTTTTTATAAACATAGCTGAGTTTAAGCACATAAGAACAAAAGCTAATTCCTGGCAAACAACTAAATCAGACAAAATTGCAATAACAGCACAATTTAATGTTATTCCAATAAATATAATACTGAAATTATGCTTCTGTTTTAATAACTACTGTATATATATTTTATTCAAGATCTTAGTAATGTGGCATAAAAGGAAAATAAATATTTTTTCTTTTTTGACATCTATAGTAAAATATTAAAGATTTCAGAATATAAGTCTTGTTATTTTTGCCATATACTTAAATATTTGGAATCATGTGTCTGAAAAGTGGAATTTTTAATTTGCTACTGCATATGTAAACTAAAAGTTGTACTTTAGATAAACTAAGTTAAAGTCTGTTAATTGATTCTAAAGTTTTCCTAAGTGACTCTTTAGAAATTTCTCAGTATACAACACTAACAAGAATGCAATGGTGGTTTCCTGTAGTTCAATATTAGCTAAATGTAGCCTGTATTCTACACAAACTATTGGGCTTATTCTAGCAAATAACTAGGTTATGATTTAGAAGGACATTTTCTATCTACTATATTGATTATTTTGGGTGGAATAAATTTCTTTTCTCCAGAGAACTTTAAAGGATACATAGATTGATGCTTAGGTCCAATCAAAGCAACCTAACACAAGAATAGAACATATTCCCTTTTATGATTTCTATGGACAGAGATGCTACACCTTCAGATATGGCACTCACTCTACTCATTTGTTACAGTGTTATAAAAGTCTTAGAGATGGAGTACCCTTGAAGTCATTTCTTGAGTTTTGACATTCTAATTAAATCCAAGAAAAGACTGGAAAGCCAGCCAGGATGCTATGTTGTAATATGTTTAGTTATGATTCTATGCCTCTTGAAAAGCTCTGCTAACTAAAAGAAGACTGGTATCAAAGGAGAGATAGAAAAAAATTAAACCACATTTCAATATTATCAATTCTTTTTGTTTCAGAAAATTATTTTGAGTTCTAAAGAATGTGTGTAAAACATCTTGGCAGTTTTAAAACACTATATACGTTTTGTTCCTATAAATACTGATACCTTGATTTCTATATGTTTATAAAAGAAACAAAGAAGTCAATAGTATTATTAAGTATACATCTAGTGAGTCTAGCTGATTTAAAACTTAAAATGTACATTAAATTTTTAAATTAAAGACATGATATCTCTTAGAAACATGACTAGATCCACATACCTTAGGAAAAGCAAACTAGCTAAAGGAAAACTGTCACACTGGCCTTTTGGCTCAGAGTGCTCCAGGGCCTGCAAAGAGTGAGTGACAACTTAATGCATGTTGTAGAATGAATGCATTCATAGAAGTCTTGCTAAGGAATGCTACAGAAGCAATGTCAACATCAGATGCAAAACGGGAGCAGTCTAACCCAGAACTCTATATCTTGTGGTCCACTGAGCCTGGGTATGCTACATTTGACTAGAGAGAAATACAGAGAGAGCAACTGAGCTTGCAGTTTAAGTTTCAGTTTAAATCATATGCTACTTCCAGCTCTAGTAAGAGTGGATTTTTAGTTATAGTAAAAAGTTGCCTCCTTCAGAGATAAAGGTGTATTCAATTTTTCAAGAGGATAGAAAGTCCAGTGTAACTTTAAGACTACATTCTCAATAAAGCCTTTGTTCTCAACACCTCGGAAGGAACAATTTAAACTCTAGAATCTTCTTATCAGAAGAAATTGTAAATAGATGCTGACAGCTCTGGAGAACTATAAATGAATGTACTATTTAAGAGTGTCCTGTTTTATGTACTGAATGACAACATTTTTACACTATTTTATTTTGAACTTCTAGTTTTGCTAATAGTAGACACCATGTATAGATTTTATTCTGTAAAATGATATTTATTACACAATATTAACATTCACTGTTATTAAGTGTGTTTTCCCCAGAATTGGTGCTATTTTCTGTGTCTATCCAAGGAGATGTTGTAAAACTGTCTCTTCCCTTGTGACCAGCATGCATCACAGGATGACTGTCAGTGCCCTGGGCAGTGAACAACATGTGTACTGACCAGAGTTCAGTGTGCAATGCCACTACCACAAATGGAGATGAGTCCATGGGGATAGATTGTATAAGTTCTATACGTAGAAGACTTTACAAGTAACAATCCTGGATCTGCCACAAAGCATATCTTAAAGTCCTCTTGGGAAATTAGGAAAATTGTATTTTGGATATAGCTAATATGGTACTTAATATGAAACTCGGAAAAGAGAGAGAGTATGTGTACATACATACTTAAAGTATGAGCTCATAGGTAAGCTTGAAACAAGTTAGAAGGAAGCACAATCAACACAAACAAAATAGGCAGAGGGAAGATAATGCTTTACAGTATAAGCAGGTATTAAATGATATAGGCAAGAATGCAAAATTAAGAGGAAACAAATCTATATGTTACTTCCAAGCTCTAGAAATTACAAAAGAAATTAACATTAAGAATTATCTGGCCATGGCTATAGAGACAAACCATGTCTCAAGACAAAACAAAACAAAACAAAACAAAACAAAACAAAAAATCTGGAATGGTGGCACAAAGGTCGTGGGAGTACCCAATCAATCTCTGAATGGTACCCATGCCCAACACTTCTTGGGTGGCCAAGAATCTCAAACAAAGATAATGCAGAGACCTAGGAAAATTCAAATACTACTGTACTAAAATTTATGAAAAGTAAAATAGAAACACACACACACACACACATGCACACACACACATACACACACACATACCCCAAATGACATTCTGGATATTCATAGATCAATGCCTTGCTCAACCATCATCAGAGAAGCTTCCTCCTACAGCAGAAGAGAATAAATACAGAGACCCACAGCCAGACATTATGCATAGAATGAAAGACCTTCAATCGTTGATCTCTAAATGGGGTGTCTCAATCAAATCTCTCCCTTCAGGGGTCAGGGAACCTGGAGGAAGAGAAAGTGGAAAGAAAATAAGAGCCAGAAGGGATGGAGGACACACAAGAAAACAAAAAAGCAGGCCCTCTAAATCAACATGAGAGATGCATATATGTATCCACAGAGACTGAGGCAGCATGCACAGGTTATGCATGGGTCTGTGTCAGATGGGGCTCTAGAGCTGAAAGTACACATGGATGGATGCGTGCCCTATCCCTAACCCAGAAGCTATCTCCAATTGATAACCATTTGCAAACAAAAACTTAGCATCCTCCTTGGGAGTCTAATAGGAGAGAATTACTCTTAGGGACAGGTTACCAGTAGTAGATGGCAAACAGAAAATAGAGTCGAAAAAATTTTGTGGGTTTCCTATCATACAATTTCATGACAGGGCTTGTCTTTTTTCCCTCCAGGTCATTTGCATACATATTGTGACTTCCAGTTTAGTGTTTTCATGGGATTATTGAGTGTGGAGCAAGTGGGCTTCTGCATCCATACTCATTTCTTATGTCTTCTCCTGGGATCTTTTCCTTCTCTTTGTTTTGTCCAATTCTAATGTGTTAGTGTTTGGTTTATCTTATCGTCTGTTTTATTATATTATGTTTGACTAGTATCCATTAGAAGCCTAATGCTTTCTAATGAGAGACAGAGAGGAGGTGGACCCAGGTGGAAGAGATGTGGGGAAGGAACTAACAGGAGTAGAGGGAAGGTGAGCTATGATGGAGATATATTTGATGAGAAGAAAATCTGTTTTCAATAAAAAGGAGAAAAAGAGTAATAAATGATCATACCTTAAAAAAGAAAAAAGAATGGTCAGGGAGTTCTCCTACAGAGAAAAGATGAAAAAGTATCTGTTTAGAAACAGTGAAATAAATTTCTCAGCAAAGTCAACAACACTCCTGTCCTACAACTAAGAATTCTGAGTCACGGTGATGGCGCTCCTTGAGAAAAGCGTGTGCGACTGCTGTATTCAATTCCTTCTGCTGGAATAAGCAAGGGGTCGGTCGAGCTGTCTCATGTAGATGTGGTCTCCACCTCAGGACAGCCACTTAGACTTGGAATGTGTAAGTCAGAAAAAGAGCAACTAGCCAGTGTTCTGAGATAATAATGGCCTGTGCTTGTAGTAGACAAAACCTAACTTCATTTCCCAAGTGTTTAAAGCTCCTGAGAGGAAAAAGTCCCCTTCACAGGCTGTCCTCTGCAAGAAGCTAGCAGCAAGTTGGAAGCTGGTGGTGAATGAAGTACATTTAACCACACTACCTGCCTGAAGATTGTTATTCTGAGTAATTTGTGCAAATAAGATACCAGAAAAAAAATTCTAAAAGCTGCCTACAGTAGGCATCCTTGACTCTGTAACTTACTAAATAGGAAATTACTGTTTAGCTTAAGTTTTAGTGAAGCAACAGAGACAGTGTATAATTGTTTAGCAGCATGTAAGAGTAAACTTTCCTTTCCACGCCATCTGTCTCAGGGAATAAGACAAAATTACTTAGAATTGTTTTACACTTCTTCCCATAACCACCATTTCATATGGTAAGGAAACAGTCAAGATACAATATAACTTATCTGTTACAGGAAAATTTTATCACAGGTGGAATGTTTTCCTCCTGCACATGAAATTGAAAACTTTTAATGAACTGGAAATTTCTACTTGAAACAATATGATGAACAAGCATATTTCAATTTCTCTATGCTATGGTGTTTTTAAGCCCTTGACTACAAATGTCTTGACATCAGCTGACTCCTGCTTTCAATTCTTAGCAGAGGATTATAGTCATCAATATTTTATAGACATGGTCTTGTTTCCTTGGCTCTTGTGCTAGATGCATAGATTTCTATTTACTTTCTACTCTCAAAATTACACACACACACACACACACACGCACACATTCCCAATTTTGTATATTACTTATAATATTGCTGTAGTTTGGTCATTTTTATAATTAAATTTTATTATGTGAAATAGAGATGAAAAATCTGATTACTTGGTTCAGACACTGAATTACCATATAGTATGTAAAGTTATGAAAAATAAAGCCATGAAATTTAATAGTAAGCTTCCTGTTGATATTTTTTTCTCAAAGCAACATAAAGGAAATGATTGTCATAGTTTTAAACCTTAAGTCATCACCCGCAAGTACAAGGACCTTGACACATTCTCTTGTTTCCGTAAATGTATAAATTTTTATAATCTTTTCTTAGTCTAGAAAGTCTCTTGAAATACTGAAGTTTTCAGGCCAACCATATATGTGATCCTAAAAACACAGACAGGATTAATCATTAAATGAGTCCATCTTTCACAGGAATTTTACATTTAGACTAACAAAAAACAAAATTCACTTTGGAACCTGTTGACTTAGGTTGACCTGTGTATTGAGAAAAGTTCTTTGTACAAATATAGATTGGCTCTCCCTTACCTAATATTCTTGAGCATTCCAGATCTGGATTTTTTTTTTCAATTTTTGGATATTTACATAAACATGAGCTATCTTGAGCATGGTATCCTGTCTTAACTCAAAATCCATTTAAATTTCTTATGTGCATACCTGCAGGTAATTTTATATGATATTTTCAGTGCATCAGCGTCTTGACTGTTACATATCACATGAGTTCAGATGTGAAACTGTCAGCATGTGATGTCATGTCAGGACCTGAACAGTTCAGCTTGAGGAGCATTTCAGAGTGCAGAGTTTTAGAGTAGAGAAGCTTGTGTTTTACAGTTTATTATAAATGTCTTATTAAAATACAGATTTCTTTTTAGATGAAAGCTTTATAACACCAAAACAGTAGAAGTTTATTTAATTCATCCCCCACCACCATGGTCTTGTGAACAATCCCTTACAAAAGCAGGTAAAATGAGCAATTCTGTTCTGATAGAATGAGGGAGAGAGCCCACTTAAAAGAACGTGAACTCACCAGGTCATTCAGATTGCCAAAGTAACCCCATGTCACCTTAGCTGGATACAGTAGTTAAGCATAAAACCAGAAGACAGAACCATGCCTCTGTCGAGGTCTGTCTATGATTTCACTGGGGTTGTAACTATTCCCTACCTGTTGTCATTGCTATTCTATGGGCACAGTTCGAAGTCCATCTCACAATCACTATATACCTTGCACATGTCTAGAAGTGGATTCTAGCATCTCAGTGGGAAAATCTCATCATTTTATTTATTAAAATCCACATAGTAGTGAAAACTTCTAAGGAATTAGAATTATAAACAGAAGAAATTGATAACTACATAAAGACTTCAAACTGTAAAAACCTATTTCTTTTTTATTTCACCCAACGTCTACCCAAAGGTCTATGCACAGATAGCCCTGGTATTTTGTCACTCACCACCTATGAGTATTATGTAATAGATTCACGATTCCTGACACTAATGCCTAATCTAGTGTGTCCATGGTGATGAAGAAGAAGCTGCTATTCTGTTGAAACATGCTCTCTGGCCATCACTAGTCCATAAGAGTCAAAGTCTAAATCACCAAAAGTCCAAATGTAGTTAAATTGTGGAGACCCATGCTTACATTTCTTTCAAATCAATATATTTTATATGCAGAGCATCAGTCCTCAGTCTCCCTGGGGACCATATCTAGGAAATGGTAGGGTCACACTGCCTTACTGCCTTTCTCCTTTTTTCTGTCCCTAGGAGCATGAGCAGCTCACCTATTCCTCCACGAGGTCCAAGGCCCCCAGTGTCATCATCACAGGCCTCAAGCCAGCCACCAAGTACATATTTCATATCCGAGTGAGGACTGCAACAGGATACAGTGGCTACAGTCAGAAGTTTGAATTTGAAACAGGAGATGAAAGTAAGTTTCACTCAAAGGTGTAAAGTAAGATGGTAATTTAGGACTATTCCAGTTGCCATGATATTATAAAGCCAGGTGTCCCATTTTTTAACCACCCCTTGAAATGAGAAATAGTTCATAGAAGTATCCACACAGTCATTTGAGGCGCTGTTTTGACGCTAATCAATAGGTACCTCTTGAAATACCTTGCTCTAAAAAAAAAAAAAAAAAAAAAAAAAAAAAAAAAAAAAGCCATAAGGTGTCACAAACTTGTCCCTTTATATAGAATTTATCACACACATTGCTACATGGCATCATAATAGATGGTGTGGGTCAGATTGTTTACCAGTCCTGACATCATGATACAATACTAATGAAAATTAGGAAGATATAAAGCCAGGAACCAATGATTTCAGAAATCAATTCAAAATATACACATTTGACTTGTTGTCTCAGATCGATAAAAACAGTGGTCAGGAGACACATTCCACCAATGTGTACATTGCTAGATTAAATATGGATGCACAGGCTTTATGATGGACTCACATTATTCCCACGGGCTCAGTATACCGAAAACCAGAACAGAAGATGAAGGCAATAAAGTATATCATGCATTTAAATCTCTTAATAATTATAAACCCAGATATGTTAGTGAACACAGAAACCTATCATTCTTTCAGCGTTTTACTGTGCTGGACAGAGGTCAGCATCAGCATCCTTGTCTAGTCACTGCAGGTGCCCCAGAGGTTTTGCCTGAGGTCTCAGCGCCCAGTTCTCTTGTTGTTCTTGGTTCAGAAGCAGTCCTACATCACCCTCCCTTCCCCGGAAGCCTTTCTGACCCCTCTGTTGGGAATCAGAGCGCTTTACACCATCTTGGCATATGCTACAAGTCCAGTATCTTTAATCCAAATGTACCTGTTCATCCAAAACTTCTAGATGGAAAGCCGTGACAACATACATGGCCGTAACTCTTCAATGTGCTCTTGTATCCTGCGGAGCCTCCCGTAAAGCCTGTAGGTTATGTGTTCTACACATTGCGAGCTGAATAAATACTACAATAATTTGTGACCAACTGACCAACTGTGTGACTGTCAGTTAATGCAGACTCTTTTATCTATATCTCAGAGCATCCTGTTCTGAAATTAACATGAGTGAAAATTTACAATTGATTTCAAGTACAATTTTTACACCATTTAATCCATTTTCTTATTTGACTAGATTTCCAGATAAATTTACCTTAGTGAGTTTTCCTGAGACTGCATTTATAACATAACAATTCCCTACTCAAAAGTGTGCCTTTAAACACTAGATGAATTATTTCACTGATAAAATAAAGAGAGCTAAATGGTTGTTAAGTTTTCTAAGCCGGGCAGTAAGCTTTTAACCAATACGAATACACAAACTAACTATTCAAAAAAGATGGACCTAGGACATGAACATAGAGCTCTCAAAAGAAGAAAAATAGGTTACAAAATATCTTAAAAAAAAAAAAAAGTTATACTCCCTAGCAGCTAGGGAAATGAAAATCTTAACAATGTCGAGATTTTATCTTACACCAGTGAGACTGGCAAAGATCAGCAGCACAGCTGAAGACAGATGCTGGACACAATGTAGTGGATGGGGGCCTTATTCACTGTTGGCGGGATGGCACACCACCACAGTCATTATGGAAATTAATGGATAGAATTCTTGAAAGGCTAAAAATAAATGTACCATATGACCCAACTTGAAAAAAAAGGTAAATACAAAAAAGAATACAGCCCCCAAAAGATAGTGGCGTGATTTAGTGATGGCTTTGTCTTTGCTTTATACTTCGGCTATGCATGACAAGTGGTTAAGGAAAAATGGTCAACAGGATACGGCAAGCATACTTCCTTGAATAATTACATACTGATTGCACTGTGCAATTGTACTTGGTGATTGATAAAATGTATTCTTAATGACTTGAATAAGTATCTCGATATTAAACACCTACATCCTAAGTATTCTCTTTATTGGTTAACTTGATCCTTCCCTTAAAAATCTTTCTTTTTGCTACATTGGAATTTGTATTTGATCATGTAACAGAATCATGCATACTCTGACGCCACTGAACACAGAAGATTTGGTGCTGGCTTAACTCCAGGCATGTGCACAATTCTACCCTGAACAATTTACACAAATCATTTCCTTTAATTCTAACAGCACTACTCTACTCCTCTTTTCAGAAACATAATTAGTTGCATCCATAACTGTATACTAAGGAGTGGAGGTAATAGATGAAAGCCCTGGAACTGGCTAACAATAGCACCAGAAGACACTGTTCTGAGTATGAAAATGACTTTAATTAAACCCTTAAGAGACAAAGTATCTGAGAAGAATCAGAAACATGTGCTTCTCTAAATCTGGAGTTTAGGTATGTGAAATGGTTCCTAGTCAATTTACAGCAAAAGGAAAACACATTTAAAGGCTTATTCTTCATTGTGCTAGCTTTGAAATGCATTTTAAGGCATGCTGTTTATGCTCAGAAGAGAATTCCAGTGAATAATGTCCTGGTAGAATGGGGGCAGGTTTGCCATAATTTAATAATATGGTGATATGCACCCCAGTTGATAGCATCTGTCTTTTCCTCTTCGTGTTCTCCTAGCTCATGTGTGAATTTTTATAGCTTTTGTTTCTCAAGTAGTATATGAACTATTATGGTGTCAACTTTATTACTAAGTTCTCCCTTGTGGCTTCCATTTAATTAACTAACTTTATAATACACTCATAGAGAAGGGGTAGGGCCTGGGGGATTAGCCTCTCTCTCATTTGATAGCCTGTTTCAAATATTTTAAAGTAAGCAGAATAGTTTACTGTTCTGTCCTCTTTAACTGTATCCATTTTATTTTGTTCAGGCTATATTTTCTTTTAAAAAATGATAAAATAAAAAAGGAAAAAAAAACAAAATGGATTAATTCTTTTTCAAAATTATGATGCTCTTAACAATTAATAACTACTGTACTCTAAGTGATAGTAATATCCAAAGAATGATCATAGTAATACCACTTAATTTTCAGGCAGTGCCTTCACGTATTTACTAATTCATTCATTCATTCGTTCATTCATTCATTCATTCTTGCATCATTAGAATAGTCTAATAGAGAGTATTTAACATATATAAAGACTATTAATTATGGTTGCTATATTATACAACTACCTCATTAGCCTTTGTTTCTAGTTTTGAGAACAGCACCATTTCATATGTATACACGGAGAGATATATTGGTCATAAACTGATTAGTAATAGGTATTAATTGATAAGTATCTGCTTAGCTATATACATAGTAACACATTATTTCTTATATTTTTATGCTAAGCATATATTTACATATTTTACCAATGACAGCATTTATTGGTTTCCAGTTTTGTACTGGACTTGTTATTTACCATGCTTTATCTCTTTCTACTTTTGTTAGGATAGAGTTTAAAAAATTAGAAAAAATTAGATAATATCACTAAGAAAACAAGAATATAACATGTTCTATGTGGATATTCTTGAAAGACATAGGGAAACAGATGTAGATGATAATAAGATTTTTCTCAAAATTAAAATGAAGTGATACAATGGCCCCAAACACCAGTAAAACCGGTCAAGTGCAGTTCACTCTGTGAGATAAATGAACCTACAGAAAATATGAATCACCTCAAACTTTTTAATGTCCTCATAGTCAGAATTCTGAACAGATGAAAATTAAAATTACAAACTATATCACTAATATTTTCCATATCCTTAACACTACTTTAAAACATATTTCATGTTATAAAATAATAATTTCTTTATAAAATTTTAATGAAATTGTTTAAAGATTATGAAATGGAATATTTAAATCACTGTCTATATCTCAAAAAGCACTTTATTTTAGAATCATAGTATATAACTGTATAAGTGCATACTTAAATACAAATTAAAATATTGTCTGTTTATATCTATGCTGAATTTTTCTTTGCACTCTGGGAAATAATCTTCAGGCTATCCAATGGAAGCTGAGTCCATAGTTAAAGGTCCACACTATTGTTGAAGTTCTCCATCTATTTATTGGCCGTTTACTTCTTGCCTTGGCCTAATTGTTATCCAGGTGACTGGGAGAGCCAATACAATCCTTTTCCCTGAAAGCGTGAATTAGACTTTGCATTTTTTCATTGAGTAAATTTAGGTTTCACCTGTCGGTTACATAAACCAGTTTTTGTAACAAAAAAGCCACATTTGTCAGCAATTTTAAAGGTATAGTAACTGAGTCTAAGTCACTGACTAGTTTTATATATTATAAAATAAACATGGAAATACCATATGGCTAGATTAACAAAGATAGGAATTGCTGAATAGCAACAAGATTTAAAAGGACCATATCCTGTATTGAGCATGTATAGCAAAAGTGGAATATAGATCTGAATGAACGGCCCTAATCACTTACGTATTTTGAAAACATATGTAAAAATTAGATAATTTATCGTTGTGTGGTTAGAAGCAATTGATTTACTTGAACAGGGTGCTAGTGAGAGTGATTCTGAACACTAAGGTACAAGCTTGCTTTTAGTTCCTTCTTTCTTAATGCATTCTTCACTTATCTAATAAGCTATTTTTTTCCTAAGCTCCATATTGTATATATTTAACCTCTAAATCACTGGTGATTAAATAGCTACATTTTATTGAATGAAATATGAACTATTCAAAAAGTATTCATTTCTCTCCAAATCTAATCACAACAGACATCACTTTTCTTCATTTCTCCTCAAATAAATGTGGCTCTGTGAATGTAGGATTGTTTGCTACTTCAAACACCAAGGGTTTGTGATGTTATCATATCTGCGGTCCTGCAAATACTTACAAATGCACACTGCTGAAGTTCAGACTAGCTCACCTATTTCTTGACATAGTCTTGATGAGCAAGAAACCGTCTATCTTTAGGAGACTTTCTATAATAATTTATGCACCACCTAATTTCATTACTATAGTAAGCTTCGCAATAAAGAGACATATCACTAGCTTCTTTTCTATTGACAGACCAAAACTAGAATGAGTCATGTATATGTATGATATATACAATTTTAGTTATAAATTACTTATGAAATTTGAGAACACTTTTGAGTGAGGGACACAATGTTTTTATTAATCATGTATTTCCTTCCTAAATTTATTTTTAAAGCCTCTATTCCATTTGACCCAGTCTGCTGGTTCAAACACACTCTGCACTGCTTCAGTTGCCTAGAAAGAAATTAGCTACAACATTATTAACAGCAGCTAGAAATTTTAGAATGATTATTAATGGTGGAGCATGAAGCAGAAAGAAGACCAACTGACCCTGGTGGAACGATAAAAAAGTTAATTAATCAAGTAGGGGGAATATTTCATATTTATGAGTCTACTCAGAGAAGGACAAATTCCAGGGCATAACACATTAATCTGGAATGATCTCCCTATCAATGGTGTACTTCCTGAGTTAGTGTCTCCATGTAAAGAGAAGAATCAGTGGAAAAGAAGACTTTCCTGGTTTCAGTTTTCAGAATACACAGTAGTCTATCTTATGAAGTAATGAAGTTTCTTCCTAATATAAATGCGCAGTAAAGGTAGGACACTTATTTGCTAAGTAATAAAGGAACTTCCTGATTTATATGGAATGTTGAGACAGAGTCTAATATAACTTATGCCATTGAGACTCCACAATATGATATTTACTGAGTTGTAATTGTTTCTCAAGCACTATAAAGAATGTTGTTATTTTACCAGATGTATGGCTCAAAATCCAAAGAATGTATAAAAGCAATATATTTATTTTCCATGGACAGTAAGTGGTAATAGCATTAGGCCTTTGTATGTCAATGCTTAACATCAAGACAGTCTTACTTTTTCTCCTTCAGTATTTCTGTTTTTTTTTCCACTCTACCATTCCTTTTCATTTTCTACATGATTGGTTTTTCTTTGCTCTCATTCTTTAAATCCCCTTAATTGATTATATTCCTCTCTAGGCAAGAATAACTATTAATGTAAAGGCAGATGTTTAGGACATATAATATTTATAAATCATCAAGCATAAAGTTTAAAGAGCTATGAGATGTTTTCATTCGGTTGTTTGTATTAGTGCACACATCATGAGCTAAACACAATTCTTTAAAAGGGACAAAATAATTCAGTTAGTTTAGTTTACTTGTTTATGCAAGATGTAGAAGAAGAGTGACTGTCCAGAAAATGGAAGTCTCTTTTTAAGAAAAATTGTACTGCTAAAAAAAAGAACATGTGTAGTAATTTTATGTAGATCAAGTAAGGATTTTAAAGGATAGAAACTAGGCTTATGTACCATGAGACAGATTGAATTCTTAATATGAAAAATATTAATGATTATAACTTGCTAAATGGCCTGGAAAGAAAATCATTATCAATTAGCAGATACTTAAAAGTTGTAAAACGTGCATTTTAGAGTACAATGTTAAAATTTGGTTCATCCATAAAAGCAAGGTAGCACACAAGTGAATCTACTGATAAAGAAGATACAGGGTGATAAAAATGAAAAAACACAATTCATATAGTAGCCATCACACATTGACTAAAAGTTGTTTTTCTGTCCTGTGGGAGCAGCCATTTCTTTCGCTTCTTTATTTTTTGGTGTGTGTGTGTGTGTGTGTGTGTGTGTGTGTGTGTGTGTGTGTGTGTGTATTAAGACAATTTCAAGTAAACAACACAATATGATCTGAAGTCTTTATTGTATCCATTAGGTACTCAGAAATTGTTCATCTGGAGCTGAACTATGAACTCTGACCAACATTTCTTTATTTTCTGTTTTTATTTTTATACCGCTTATGTTGCTTTACATGTAGCTGGCTTAAAAATGCGTTCTGTGAGGGACGAAAGGACTAATGTCACTCAAGAACACATTGTCAGTTATTTCCAGTTGCTTCCATTTCATCATTCTCCACACATGCTTCCATTACTCACTATTATTTGTCTCTTGTATGCACACACTGATGAGAAGCCATATGTGGAATGCTCAGGAGCTTCAGGAAGCTCACCTGGAAGCCACATTAGGGAGTTACTCACAGAGTCCCTTATGTCATTCATGAACTCTGGTTCTAATTCTACTTGGTTTGAGATGGATTTTCTTCTCTCAGCCATCACATAAATTGTCTAAATTTTTTTGTCAAAGTCATTTGACTTTAAACCACTGGATTCTTCTAAGGAACAAAAAATCCTTAGAAGACTTGTCAATTTGCTCCAAATTTAGCAGGAAAAAAAAATTGCTCAAGGTAATAGTTAAAGATTTGGAAACATTCTTCGTACTATAAAAATCTGCATTATCGGCTGGTGGGTGTTTTAATGGCACAGTTTAGTTGTTACAAAGGCATCAAGGGCAAATGATTAAAACCTAATCTTTCATAATGACTACATAGAAGCCACCACAAAACTACAGCACACAGCTGAGCTGCAACTGGTACCTCACCTCCACAGAAGCATGATCACAAGTGGGATAAAAAAGGAAACAGGCGGGGAGTATTTACAGAGGCAGTTATGAGGCAGTATTCAAAGGTACGAGGGGACTTCCTTTACTGTTAAATGATACATATTTGTGATACACAGCTATGGCTGTGTAGAAAAGTCTGGAAATACTTGGTGTCACAGCGCAGCTGTGAGGAAGCAAGAGACTACAATGGCAGACAATACAGGTTAGGTTTATTTTAGAGTTTTCCCCCTGTTGAACTTAACCCACATAGTAGCCCATCATTTTTCCGAACTGATACGTTTGACCTGAATGAAATTAGTGGTATTTTATGTGAATTATATAAATGTTGACTATCATACATGTCAAAACATAATGGCAAAAAAAAAAAACATATTGGCACACTTAAAGCTTAATACTCTAAAATTTCTTAGCGTTACTCAGAAGTAAACTCACTTAAAGTAATACATAGCATCCTTTTTTTTTTTTTTTTTAATTTGTACTAACCCAAAGAAAATCATCTACTTTTACTTTTGTCTTTCTGGGAATGTATAATACTGAATGGGCAGATTTTTAAAAATAAACCTAGGCAGAACTCCACAGAGGCATGTGTGAAGAATTAAGAAGCAAATGAAATGTTTGCTACACTTCACTTTTCCAAGGTATTTCGCTGTATTTTATATTATTTTATTTGGAAAAATCACAGAAGCCCTGTAAAAGGTTTAGCTGTGTGTGCAAAACCCCCCAGTGTGTATCTGGGAACACATTATTACACTATAAGGAAAAGCCAGTAGCAGGGAATGCCCACCTTGCTTCCAGATAAGAAACAGCTGAAATATAGTAAAATGTATTGCTTGCTCTTCTATGCTTTTTAAGAAAACTGAGTACCTTAAAAATAGTATTGAACTATTGTTATTTTATGTCTTAGATTTGCTGAATGCATAACAAGGAAACACCTTAAATAATTTTTCAACCATTTCAGCCTATTAAATAAATATGAAATGGTATAATATTACTTGCTAAGATAGAATATATAGAATATATACATACTGTCCGCATTATACTTTCTATTTTCATGCCAATATTTTTAAATGACACGGAGAGCATTCTAAATATCACTGTGTAAATTACCATGGAAACTTTAAAAAGTGGAAATTTGGTATATTTTATCCCTAAATTTAATAGAATAGCACCGGAAGTAAAGGACATTTGACAAAAAGCTATCATAGGCCATCTGATCCCATCTCTTTATCACTCCTTATGAGTATCAAATGTCAGCATGAACTTAAAGGAAACAAACTTTGTCTAAACAGCAGCCACAAAATTCTGATTTGAGGGTCAGCACCCTCTTTTGATAAAGCCTCTTAAACTGACTCATAGGACTAACAAGTTTAGGAGTGAGTATAAGATCAAGGGTCAGTAGTGGCTCAGGTGATATATATGGGTACAAGAAATGTAAGGTATTGTCAGTGCTCTACTTTATCTTGCCACTGAGGCTAAAATTTCCAGGTTTCCAGTTTTTCTTCCACCCCTCTGTAGTTATGACGATAGACAAGCTATCCAGGGCAAGCTTCCCATAAGAACTTGTCTAGAACCAAAACTAAAACATCTAATTATTTCTTCACCTTCATTTTAGCCACACTAAAAATAAACTTTTCCAAATATCTTTTTTATTGTCATCCTATAAGCTGTCATCATTTTGCACTTCCCTGGAGACTATTTTAGCCTTCAGAATTCACATACTGAAAGTGCTGGAACCTTGGGAATTATCAATTTAAATTCTAACTCATGCTTGCTTTTTGCCAGCATGCAAGCCTGCATATCTCTCCTTGACAGTTCATATTTGGTCTTTGGAATTTCAAGACACACTGAATTATGACCCTCTCACCAGAGCCTCCAGAGAAAAGCACAGCGAAGCTACCTCATGTCAGGCCTGCAGTGAAATTGTGCAGTGGCAGAAATGTTGGAAATTGAGTTATCTGGAAGACTTCATGAATCTAGGTGGAAGGGAAGTAGCGGAGATGTGTTAGCAATGCAAAGGAAGACACGCACATCACACAGTGTCACCGGCTTCTCTTGAGCTAGGCTACTTGGCTATATAGTGTAACTGGGGAAGACAGAATGATAACTTTAAATTAGACAGCGTAAGATGTAGTCTCTTTGCTCATGGAATCTGAATTCTATAGACTTCAGTTTCTCCTTAAGCAAATACAAATGTGCTATAATATCTTCATTTGCTCTAAAACTGGGAAATTCTAGGAAAGTAATGTAAGACCTGCCTCAAATCCCTCTGGACAAGCACCTAAACCTCCCAGTTGTAGGTTTTGTGTTGGTTTTTTTTGCGGGGGGCGGGGGGGCAGGGGTGGGAGTTGTTTGGCTTTTGTTGTTGTTTTGGTTTGGTTTGCTTTGGTTTTCTGATCTTTTAATTTTTGGTTTGGGGTTTTTTTGTTTTGTTTTGTTTTGCTTTTTCTGTTTGGTTTGGGCGGAGGGATTGGAACATAAAGAGTGAACTTTATCAGTTGAAGCTTCGGTCTCATTTACGGGCTGTACCGTCACCCACTCGACTCAGGATTCCTTAGATCATGCTCTGTGTTCAAATGTTCTGTATGTGGGGGAGATATCACAGGAACAATCGAGAACCTTTGCTTCTTTGCGTGGGGTACAGACACAATGAATAAACAATAAGAAAAATGCCTAATGTTACAGCTGATGCAGAGCTATGTAAAGCTGTAGAGAGACTCCCTCAGGCCCCAGGGGCTTATTCCGTCTGCTCTTGGGAGCACTACTGAGGGTTCATGGCTACAGATATTTTTCCCTGGCCTGAAAAAGTTGTGCGCTGCAGGATCATTCCAGCCCTCCAACCCCGGGAGCAGAGAAAAATTCAGGACTGCTCACTGTGCATTACAAAGAACCCATTGCTTTAGGGAGGCTCAACTCTGAAGAGACATCAGGGCTCCAGAACGCTCTGACATTTGCTGCGATCTTTGTTGCTTCCACATGGCAGATGCCCTGCTACATCGGATTCCTTCCTGCTTTCTACACACCCCCGCAGCATGTCCATGCCGATACACGCCCTCAACACCCTACCAAATGCAAGGCTGTTGTGCCTGCGACCTGAGGAAGAGCAAGGCCGAGAAGCAATATGAGACGTGTTTACTTTCTACACTCTGCAGTCCGACACACATAATACCTGAGCATTCAAAGTTCACTGTCACTATAGCTGTAACATACTGTAAACGAGACAGCCCGTGAAAACTTCATGGATAATAACCTTCTTCATCACGGGAAGACCTGAAGTACACGAATACCCAGAAAGAAATAAAAATAAATTTCATGTCAGAGGCAGTACCCACTCCCCACACTGTGGGGAATGAAATGTCCATTTGCTTTATCTGACAGGAGACTAGGTTCTCTGTATGCTTTATCCTTGGTAGGTGCATCGATTTGTGCAGGCCCCCCTGGGTCCAGATTCACCGCTCTTGATGATCTCCTTGTGGGACTCCTGAACCCTCTGGGTCCTTCCATACCCCCTATTCTACCATTCCACTCTCAGTACTCCACCCAGAGTCCTGCTGGGAATCCTGATAAGAACTCTGTTGCCCTTGCCAGCGATTTGATCACTTGCCCTTGGCAGGCACACAGAAGAAGGGGATGCAGGCTATCCAGATGAGAACTGACAGGCTGTAGTCAGATAGTAAGAGAAGAGGGCCCTTCTGTCAGAGGTCTAGGGGAGGGGAATAGAGTGGAAGAGGAAGGGAGGGTAGGAACGTGGGAACAGAAGATAGATGGGAAAGGATAACAATCGGGGTGTAAGATGAATAAATTATAAAAATAAATAAATATACAATAAATTAATTTCATACTAGCAACAGATCTATGCAATTCTATTTGGTAGATATTTTACAGATGGACAGATCTGTAAATAGAATAACTGAAGAGGAAATAGATATATATATATTTATATAAATACATATATATATTCACATTTTGTACTTGAATTTAAATTTTAAATTCCCATAATTCAAATTTTGATGCTAGATTTTTCTAAATGCCAGAGTTGGTTGTGTCACTGCGTTGTTCTATGCCTCAGCTTCCACATCTGGAAAATGGCAGTGAGAATTCCACTTGATTTTTAGTGTTCTTATGAGCATTGACTATTTAACAGGCTATATAACGCTCAACTGACAACAATCAATAAACATTAATTAATTACTGTTTCCATCCCTAAAATCCCACTCTAATAGCAATATTGCATTTTAAAAATCAAAACAATGCCCTGTATCTTCTTTCATGTAGACTCCAATAGAGCATCATTCAAGCCATTTTCTTATTTTTTCCCTTTGACACTTCTTTTCCATGGACATCATGGCTTTTTTTGTTGTTAGATTTTATTTAATTTTTATGAGTATGATAGAAAAATTAGTGGAATTCCCAGAATGTATTGACCTCCTAGAACTTAAGAGCTGTGGAACATAGTCAACAAATGAAGTTCCACACTTCAACTTCTGAAAGTCCAGATTTTTGCCAGCACAGGATGAAAAATACAAGGAGGAATACGCCAGGCCTATGTCAATACTATCATTCAGTGACTCAGAGCCACTGTCCCTAGTACATCTGCCATATACTAGTGTTGCTGTCAGTGTGAAAGGATGGAAAATCACCTGGGCGATAAGCCCACAGCTATGTCCTTTGGCTATTATCTTGATTTAGGTTAATTGATGTGGGAGGAGCCATAGTAACTATGGACCCACCATTCCCTAGGTGGGATTCCTGGGCTGTACACTACAGGACAAAAGGAGTTGAGCGCTGACATGCTTACATCATTGCTTTCTTCCTGTGCCTGACATTACTTCAAGCTCTTCCACGATGACCTACCTGGCATGACACACTATAACCTGGATCTGGGCAGAATGAACCCTTTATCCTTTATATTGGTTTGGTCTAAGCATTTTATCAGGACAGCAAGAAAACAAACTAAGCCATATGGTAATTAGATAACTTAAGGTTTAGGCTATTTTTGTTTTCCACAGCACAATTTTAAAACCTCAAATACTAGAGCTAGACTATCTATCTATACATAAGATTTATTTCACTTGTGTCTACTCATAACCATGGGCAGGTAAATAAAATCCTCTGTGCCCTGTCTGGTTTTGTGCGTCCTCTGGAACTCACTATGTATTCCAAATGGGCCCTTAATCCTAGTCCTTCAGCCTCTGTGTATAATACAACAACTTTCTCATTTAATTGTTGTGAAGGCTCCATACATTGATATGTGTGGTATGTTTAGAAATATGGATGTTATTAACAGCCATACTAAAAGCACTTGTTATTATAATCATAAATATTGCCCCTCTTCTAAGAGAGACTCCTTCATTGAATGTATTGGAATTCTAAAGGACTATCCTGAGCCATGAATCACCTGATACTCACCTTCATAAAAGAGGAAAGAAGAAAATTTAAAGTGAAGATGAATAAAATGTTGACAAGAGAAAGTCCTTGGTGCACTGACTGTGAAATCCTCTTCAAGTTGAAATGAACATCAATATGTGTATATAATATACATATATTATATATATATTTATGTGTGTGTGTGTATTTTGCATTGCAATAAATCAAAACTCAGAACTTGTAATTTATAAATAGCTCAAATTTCTAGAGACAGGAAAAGCTTATTATCTACATCTGTGCGGCATCTAGTAAGGCCAGAGTGCAACATATAGTGAGATAGGACAAGAATGATAACTCAACATGCCTCTTGTTTTCTATATTAACTATTATGGTGATGTGGGGTCCACTCACACTAATCTGGGACCTCACTCAAGCCTCATTACCTCAAAATGACCCTGACGGCAAATGCCATTACCACATGAATATGAAGGTTGGGTTTCCAATACTCAAACTTCCAGGGGGAAAATCAAGTCTTGAAAGGAGCCAAAATGACTTACTGCAGTTGAAAAATTCAACAGCCATCCAGTTGATTTCTTTAGACAGGAATGAGCAAACCCCAGAACAGCAAAGGTAGCTGTATTTTGAAAATTGTATATTGATCAGAAAAAGTATTAACTGTGTTGTTCCTTTTTGGACACAGTGGTTTGTTTGAAGGATTTTCCTTTTACCACTGTTAGACAGGCACTTTTGAGAATACTTGGGCTTTCATGAAATCACATTTTTTAACATTACATAATGACTGAAAAGAATTTTGCTCCATTCTTTACCAAATTATTCTAAGTCACCTAGCAGACAAGCAGAACACCAAATGGAAATGTACCCAGGAGACTTGGGTTACCTAATTATCTTCAGCATATATTTTTCTTTACTGTCATGTTCGTTATTGCAACTCTCAGTGCATTTTGAATCCCTTTAAACTATTAACAGCTCAGTCCTATCCATTAGGGACTCATTTCTCTCTATTTGTATTTATCCATCTTAGGAACTGCAGTTTTTATAACCACCTAGCTGTCTCTGTCATTTTTTTCCTCAATTCCCTGCTTAAATGCCAACAGGGATAGTAGATTCCTAACTGTATGAAACAAGCGCATGCAGTAAAGAAACCTCATGTAGCACACATAGTGAATTTTAAAGCTGTGCTCATGATCAGATTTTACCCCAGCCTTGAGATAGGAGAAATAAGATCAACCCAGTGGGCTTTCATAAGAAAAAAGCAAACAGTGAAAACAAAGCTAACCACTCCTACACACTGACCCGTCAGTTCAGTCAGGGAATGGGTATTATATTCCATGCAGAAGAGCTTGATGGATTATTTTACCTTTGCACTCATGAGTGATTTCTAGAATTTCCATAGCCCAAAGACATTTATATCCAAATAGGTAAGGGGCATTTCCAGATGATCAATAAGGAGGGAGCTCCAACAGCAAGTTTCAGACTTGTAAGTATGAAACTGAGGGGTCAGGACATAAAAGATCAGCTTAGAAAAATCACGAAGCTTGAAGGTTAATGAACTGAACTAGAAAACTCATCCTGCGTGAGGTATCCTCAACCCAGAAAGACAAATATGGTAATGTATTTGCTTCAGTGTGGATATTTACAGTTAAGACAACAAAAACCAAGCTATAATCCATAGAACCAGGAGGTTAGGAATAAACTAAGGGACGTGGGAGGGAACAGAGTTCATTAGGAAATGGGAATAGAATATTTATTTTGATGAATGGAGGGGCTGGAATGTGGGGATCAGGTGAGCAGGGGAAGGAGAGAGTTAATGAAGGAGAAATACGGGGAGAGACAACTAAAACAAAGGCCATTTCAAGAGTAGTATGGAAACATGAACACAGTATAAGCTTCTTACAATACATACGTATATAAAGGAAGCCACCAAATAGTAGGAAGAATAAAATTCCCATGGGCCATCTCTTGTCACCAAATGAAGCTTCCAATATTTGAATTGGGTTGTATCTCGATAGTCTGGCCAAAGGTGTCCCATGGGAATCCCCAAACAACCTAAGCTGTTGCCAAAAGTACCGGTTTCTCTCCACAAATGATGGCAAGCCCCCATTGCTGAAGACAATGCCTACACGGTTCATTGAACGGGGAGAAATCCTGCTGGTGCTGACATACTCCTTCACCTCTACATTTTAGCATCTTTTCTATAGTAAGGTACTTTGCATGCTACCAAAAAAGAAACATAAACCCAGCCACAAAATCTTTGATATAATCTACAGCTGTTTCCTTCCTGCACAGTATGCTAGGGCAATGGTAGCAGAAAGCTTAGAGGAGTGATGAACCAGTGTCTGATTTGATTTCAGGCCTACTCTACAATGGAGCCCATACCCGACACTGCTTGCATGACCAAGAATCTGAGACTAGATAGTCATACTAATGTTTAAAAATTAACAATTAAAAGTCCCCTAATGACATTCTGCTATACTCATAGACCAGTGCCTTGTTAAGCAATTATCAGAGAAACTCCCTCCTGCATGAAATGGGAACAAAAAACAAACAAACAAACAAACAAAAAGCCACATCCAGGCATTGTGAAGAGAGTGAGAGACTTTGAAACACACACTCAGCCCTAAATGGGTTTACTCCATCAATGCCCGACTCCCAGTCAGGCCTCAGAGAACCCCAAGGAAGGGGAGGCAGAAAGAGTATAAGAGAGCAAAGGCATAGAGGATATCAAAAAAACAAGGCCCTTTAATTGATAAGAGCAAAGCTCATATAAACTCACAGAAACTGAGGAGCACAACCAAGGCATGCACGGGTCTGTGCAGCCCTTTACAGATATATATGGCTTTCAGTTTAATGGGTGCATGGAATTCCTGAGTGTGCAAAAGAGCGGGTCTCCAACTCTTCTGTGTTTTCTTTGGCTCTTTTCCTTCTGTTTTGTCCAAATCCTGTGTTTTAGGTTTTGTTTTATCTTATTATATTTCATTGTATTATAAAAACATAGAAAAATAGTTTTTGCTAACCTTCAAAAGAAAACCAGTATAAAAACACCCCTTTGGAGCTTTGTTTCTGCACCTCCAAAATGGAAGGAAAAGAAAATGGAGTTCAGGAATTCTCATATATGTAAAGTGGGCTAGAATTAACCTCTACTATACTTTTCTTATTCACTGGGTTGTTTAATTAAAAAAAAAAAAAAGTTCAACTGAATATTCTCAAGCCTCTATATATTACTAACTGAAGTCATCAGTAACAAGCTATGGAGATAAAGGAAGTTATAAAGACAAGTAGGTTTCATTTCCAGGGAAAGGCTGGGCTTTCTCCCTGGGCTGACTTTCTTTACACACTATCTAAGATACCTAAATCATCTTTGAATTATACAGAGATGCTCGCTCTGAAAGCAGGGTAAAAGAGGAAAAAAACATTTGTGCATTTCTCCCCAAGAATATTTATTGTAGTTTACAATACATACACTGAAAATTAATAAATTAGAAATAGGGGCTGAAGAGGTGGTTCATTGTTTAAAAGCACTTGTTGGTCTTCTGGATGACCTGAGTTTGGTTTCTAGACCCTCTATTGTGAAGTTAAAATCCACTTGTAATTACAGCTCCAGGAACTTCCCAGAAGCATTTGAGGCTCTTGGGCCAGGATTCCTCCTGTCAGCATGTGGGACTCTGCTGGATAAGGTAGAAGTCTGACTTCTCTGGATAGCGCTCAGTCTGTTGGTGGACTTCCTTTTCTCAGCTGGGTTCTCACTTCACCGGATCTGGTAACCTCAGATCTTGTAAGAAACATCACATAGCCCTTAGGGAAAATTAGGAGATTATCAGGTAAAGGGCCTGACCCTTTCCTGATAAGAACCTTCTTCAACAAGCACAGGGATATCCTGGAAGTACCCCACCCTCTGCTGAGGAGACCCTAGCCTCCGGCGAATGACCTTTAATTGTACCAAAAGTCATCCTCTCACACACAGAATAATTAAGTACTGTTTTCTCCTTCTTGTGATAGGCCCTCTATCACTGCATGTAGATTAAGTGCTTAAGTATCGTGATACCCTTAGCCCTAGCAAATCAGACACACTGACTCTCAAAACCCCTCCCCACTGTCCAAGGTTTATAAATAAAGGCTGGTTGGTGTGCTGGGAGCTCCCTCTCTTGTTCGCCATTTTTCCACAGTGACCATGTGAGACTCCATTTATTGGGAGTCAGGGGAGACACTGGTAGACGCCTGGTGGTCAAGCAGCAATCACAGAATTACTTTTTATAGCAGCCACTGGGGCCTGTTCAATTATTGCTGAAAGCTTGGTGGTCCCTTCATTCTTGTCCAGAGGCTAACAGTGACTGGACCTGATCTGTGGGACATGGGACTCAGGACACCCGCTGGACAGCCTCCAGAGATTAGCAGTGTCCCCTGCTCACATAGAGCACAGATGCTATAGGAAAGAGATAAACGGCACTCAGAATATGATTGCAGGCAGTTTGTCAAGAAATACAGAACTTGTATTGGTTTATTTCTGTCTATAGCCTTGAAGAGAGCCAAGGCAAAATGTCAATAGTCAAGTGAGATTTTTTTCCATATTGAGAATGAAGGGAGAAAACAAAATTACTTAAATTTCATACATAAGGACTTCAAAAAAAATTATACCAAGAAAGCTAGTAGAATCATATTTCATGTTGTTTCTAAATGATCTGTTATTCTCAGGAACTTAGAATAACCTTAAATTATTTGTATTTATACAAAATTATACAAAACCTTTGATTTGTATAACAAGTATACCATGATTTAGCCTATGACCTCTCACTAAGGCCTCACAAAGGTGTAAAACAGAAACACCCTGGAAAATCCTCAGAAATAAAGTTACCAATGTTCTTCTTAATCCACACAGTCCAAGAGAAGGATGCTTGCGTTCTAAGAGAAGATGTTAGTGCCCTAATAGGTCACGGTTGTCCACTCCAAAACTGCCCAAACAACATGATCCAAGCTGAAGAAAAGGAGAATGTGTTTGTTCCTCTTTGTGATCAGATCCCCACACTGAACCCAGATGCTATCACTGTGTAACAGAGACCAAACAGAAGTTCTGCCATGTAAGACCCAAGACTAACTAGCTGCCCTAGAGGATGCTCAGGTAGGCGTATCCCAAGGTGGCCTCAAAGGCTCAGTCTTCCTCCCTCCACATCCCAGGGGCTGAGAGAACCCAAGTGTACCACTAAGTCCAAAACAGAGGTTAGGATTTATGGAGAGTTTTAAATGTAATGTTTTGCATTCTTATTTCAATAAATAAAGTCAGTTATTACAAGTAAGGTGAAAAGAAATTGAATTTCTTTTATTATAAATATCAAGATCCCTAACAAATATTTGTACCAAAGTGAAAATAAAATCTCCCACATGTACTCTGAAATAGGCGGCAGGCTATTTTCCTTAGGACTCTGCCTTGAAACTGCTCCCACAATTAGATACACAGTAGATTGAGAGCCCACAGTCTCACACCACGGGATACCATGGGAAAAGATCTTAATGGCCTGGAAATTTTTCAAAGCAGGTGTTCTGAGTCATCGAAAAGAACCCGAGGAATATGCTCCCACAGACAAAATTCTGATGAGCTGTGTCACTATGGAGCAGGCTTCCGGGTATTAGCTGTGGGCACGTCCACATTACACAACAGAAATAGCTCCTCATGTTGCATAGAACTGTGATCAATTGCTTTTTGTCTGCCTAAGAAAATGAATTTAGGTTTGATAAAGTTGATGATGCTCTTTTTTTTTTCCTGGCAGCAATAGGATAGCAGAGTTATTTGTGTCCTTAAATCAATTCTAGTTGTTGAAAAATTAAATTCATAGCAGGGTCTTTTTAAAGGCTATCTTTCTATTTCCCATGATGGCCAATACTGATTTTTTTTTCTAATATTGCTGTTCTGTCAATGAGGATCTTAGTTTAAATCTGAATAAATAAGGCAAATTACTGGTCTCTATTACATAATATCAAAAATGTTGAGGATGTTTTCTTCTTTAGTTCAGTTTTAAAGGGATATTTACTACCCCCAAAAAGCTACCTCTTTTTTCTTTGCGTCTGTTGGCAGACAGCTGTTACGTCACTGTTAGATGCCTGGGATCTAAGTTACTTAAGGAATAAAAGGTCCACAAGCTAGGGGACACTAGGCCCAGGATGGTTAGTGATTTGTGCTTCTAGAGACATTTTTGCACAACTCCTATAAACAAATGTGGTCAATTCAAACTAATATCAGACAGAGCAGCAGCTTTTCTCTGGCTTTGATTTATTTCATACTAACATTTGGATGATAACTTTATTCTTTGACGTTTTTTGATTTGGGCAGCTCAACCACATTATACTTTTAACTAGTAACATTACTACACCCCAAAGTTTTGTCTATTCATTTGGTTTTAGTTTGTCTTTGTCTTCTTGTCACATTTATAAACCAACATTACAACTGTTAAATAGGCATCAAACACGGATTCCTGATCTGAAACTAAGAAAAAGTAAATTGGAGCCCATCCTGGCAGAACACTTAATATTTTTGTCTTCTTTTGCTTATTTATTTTTAAATTTCATTTCTTTATGTATAGCTTTATGTATAACTGTATTTTTCATAGAATACATTCTAATTATGATTTCCCCCCACCCCCAGCACCTTCCAGATCATTCCTGTCTCCCCACCTAACCAAATCTATACCCTTTTTTGGTATCTCTCATTAGAAAACCACCAGGCATCTAAAAAAAAAATATCAAGAGAAGAAAAAAAGTAATGTTATAAAATAAAATCAAACAAGCCTGAATTGGACAAAATAAGCAGAAAAAGAAAAAGGAGAAAAAGAGAGAGCCAAAGAAGAAACAATATAGATGTTGAGACACACATATTCACACACAGAGAGAAACCCCATAAAGACACGAAATCAGAAGTGATGATACATAAGCAAAAGACCTGAAGGGGAAAAAAATGCCCAGACAGAGCATTAGGCAGCAAAACACCTCTAAAAATACCATCAAATTCATTTGGTACTGGCCATCTATTGCTGAGCATTGGGCCTGCCGTTCAGTGTAGCTTGTGTATCCAGTGAGCCATTCAAATTTTTTTTTTTAACAAAACTCTGTTTTAGAAAGATAAATAATAATCCGCAACATCTCATTTTACCTTTACCTTGCCCTCCAGTTCTGTCCATCCAGGCATGAGAAAATATATGTGGACACTGTGTTTAGCATCAAAATACAAAGAAAGTCACGACACTAAAGAACAATGCCCAATGAGAAGGTATTCATGTTAAGGCAGAAATAGACCTCTTTATTTCCCATTCTATACCCTTTCCTGTGCATACAATTAGGTTATTTTTCCCACATTCGTTACATTAAATATTATTCACGGTATTCTCAATCTCAAGTAAGAGAAACACAACCGAGTCAATGGCAAGTGCAACTTGGCTCCCACATAGAAAATAAAGGAAGCTCTGTGAGACTCAGCACAGCCCAGGACAACTCCCCTGCGGATAACGTGCCCTGAGGACATCCTGTTTTAGAGAAACTTCATTAGCAGTAGCCCTTCAGGACTTGTTTGACCTACTTTGATATGTCTGAAACATAGTCCAAGATGAAGAAAAAAAAGTTGGGTGATGGGCAAAGATGGATAAGAAAATGTAAACTGGCAGTTGTCAGCATCACATTGTTTTTGCTACTTTTAAGCACACAGGTGGGGAGATAGGTCAGTTTACTCAAAATCGTAATTTTGATGGATATATATGAATTCTTGCAGACAGATGTAAACCCTCTGTTTAACCCTTCTACTCATTACATCATGACAGATTTGAGCAAAGGTATCACCACTTCCTTTGCTTTTAAACAACCAAGTCATCCTCTCTTTCTTTACGACCCTCACACATACCTATATTTACATAACTTTATTAGGTTTCTGTTAGGTTTCCCTATCTATTTCTGCCACAAAAGAGAAACTTTTATGAGGATGAGAAACTATGTTTTTAGTATCTACCTTATAAACTCTTCTCTTACCACAAAGCATAATAAACTTTTTTTTTTTTTTTTTTTTTTTTGAGACTGGCTCTCACATAGCCCAGGCTAACTTAAACTTGCTGTGTTACCAAGAATGGCCTTGAGATCTCTTGTAACTTATGCTCTCCTACTTCCACCTCTCAAATACTTGGATTACTAGCATGCAAGATCATGCCAATTTTATTTTTTAATAAAATATTTCTAATTGAATGAGAATTTTATACACATATATACTGTATTTTGATCATATTCACCCCTAATTCTCTCCCTACGTCTTACTCGATCTACTTCACACCTCCTGACGTCCTCCAAGTTTGGTGTGCTTTTATTTCTAATTACTCACTGTGGTAGTTGGAATGAAAATGGGCCCCATAGACTCATGGGGAGTAGTAGCATTATTGTATGTGTGGCCTTGTTGGAGTAGGTGTGGCCTTGTTGGAGTAGGTGTGGCCTTGTTGTTGGAGTAGGTGTGGCCTTGTTGTTGGAGTAGGTGTGGCCTTGTTGGAGTAGGTGTGGCCTTGTTGGAGTAGGTGTGGCCTTGTTGGAGTAGGTGTGGCCTTGTTGGAGTAGGTGTGGCCTTGTTGGAGTAGGTGTGGCCTTGTTGGAGTAGGTGTGGCCTTGTTGGAGTAGGTGTAGCCTTGTTGGAGTAGGTGTGGCCTGTTGGAGTAGGTGTGGCCTTGTTGGAGTAGGTGTGGCCTTGTTGGAGTAGGTGTGGCCTTGTTGGAGTAGGTGTGGCCTTGTTGGAGGAAGTGGCTCACAGTCTCCTCCTGCTGCCTGTGAATCAAGATGCAGAACTCTGGGCTCCTTTCCAGCATCATGTCTACCTGGACACTGTCATGCCTCTCACCATGATGACAATGAACTAAACCTTTGAAACTGTAAGCCAGCCCCAATTAAATGTTGTCCTTTATAAGAGTTGCCATCGTCATGGTGTGTCTTCGTAGCAATGAAACCCTAAGGGACTCATCTAGTCCAGTGTGTTGTGCATAGATTTTAAGGGTTTGGAAGCATCCCCTAGAACATGGTCAACTTAACAGGAGCCACATTATTAAAGAATATACTTCCTATTGCATGAGTGGTGACTGTAGAGACGCTGCTCTTTATGCTGTAGCATTAATTGGCTTGATCTTGTAGAGGTCTTGTGAAGCTACCCTGAGTTTATGGATGCATCAGCCCCATCATCTACAGAAGACATTGCCTTTCCCTACGCTTATCCTCTGGCTCTTGCTATCTTTCCACTCCCTCTTCCAAGATGGTCCCTGAACTTTGGGAGATGGAGGCACCACACACATTTAATGGAACTCAGAGATTCAAGCATGCAAGGAAAGCACCCTAAAATTGAACTACATTCCTAGCCCCAGCACATTCTTTGTTTGTTTGTTTATTGTTGTTGTTTTTGCTTTTGAGACAGAGTTTCCCTATATAGCCCTGGCCATCCAGGACTCACTTTGTAGACTTGGCTGGCCTTGAACTCACAGAGATATGCCTGTTTCTGGCTACCTAGTGCTAGGATCACAGACATGTGTCACCACACCTAGCTCCAAGCACATTCTTAATGATGAGAATTTTTATTATTTTTAATAAGTACTGAGAGAATGAGAATGTACTCCAGAAACTTGGAATTTTTTTTAAAATTATTGTTAATAATAAAAAGTAGTAGTAGTAGCGGTATGAATGGGTGCAGTTGCACAGTTGCACTATGGTGTGTGTGTGTGTGTGTGTGTGTGTGTGTGTGTCTTTGGAGGTTAGGCAGCAGTTTTGAAGAGTTGCTTTTCTCCTCCCACCATTGGTTCCAGGGACATAACTCAGGTTAAGCTTGTGCATCAAGTCCTTTTATCCACTGAATCAACTTGCCAGCACTCTGAACCTTTTTTAAAAAACTAAATGTGTATATTTTGAATTGTAATTAAATATATACACTAAATATAAATTAATTTTGCTGTAAATAAATCATAGGACTTACAAGGCTTATGAAATCTGTAATTTCTATTAGTTATATATTTAATTATAAAGCTTTTTACTCCAAACAATGGTTACTGTTAATAGTAAATAAATAAATAAAGGCTCAAATATATAGATATGCTTATCAACATGCTACTGTGATTGAAGTCAGGACTTGGTGTTTCTAGGTTCTTGGCCTCTTATTCAAGATTTGAAATACAAACCCCCACAGATTATATAGCCGCACAGAAATTTTTCTTAAGACAACAAAATAGTAAACATCAGAAAACACAGCAACAGAACAACAATCCAAGTGGGTGAAAATACTTAAGGGCACCTTGGACTTCCTTTTATGATATTCAAGAAAAGGAGAAGTTAGGTTTCTAAGGGTCACAGTGATGGTCTTTCTGTGTTTCAATTGATAAGTTAGTTCATATATAGTTTTTTTTAGCATGTATGCCCCTTATAAAGAGTGCATAGGCATAAAGTGGGATATAGGGAATTCTCGATACATTTTACTTGATACACAATTTTTTCTTACTATATGTGTACCAGTAACTAGTTAAGGCTTGATCACTCCCTGAATCATGACTTAAGAATATTTGAAAGGAACTGTCCAAATGTAATTGTCATTAATATGAGATGAAATTTATTTCATCATTCAGAGAGGGGTGTGCTTGTAGCCCAGGGCCAGTGAGCATCTTAGGCTTGTAAGTGCAATGTTCAGAAGGGTTATATGTGCATAGTTAAAGGTGCATCATTAAAAGTATGAGGAGTAAATAGCCCAAGCCAAATACAGACCCATATTAATAAACTATCCCCATAGTGTCATGCCTCAATGCTTACCAATATCCAAATAGCCACAAATTATATAATTGGACATAATAAATAATACTTGAAATAGAAATTCCCAACTCAGTAATCATGAGACATTGTGGCATATATAAGGAAATGCTGTTATAAACTGGACATTTAAAAAGGAGTAAAAGAAGTACATATGAAGTCGTAGATATTTCAATTATAAAAACTTAGTCTCAAAGACTAGCCTACTACAAAGAACACTATGAAAGACGGTGATTACACATTAAATTGCAGAAATTTAAAGTGTTGACAATAGTTCCAGTTGTTCAAAGGCTATGATCATTAATTTTCATTTTGAAAATTCTCTGTATGTGGCAAGGCATCTGTGCAGTTCATTAATGAACACAGAGTTCTCTTCCAAAAGCAAAAAAGAAGAAAAAAAGGTATTTCATTACTCTGTACACCTATTGCTGCCTTTTCCTCTCCATCAAGTTGTGCCAAGCTCACATTTTCCAATTATCCCTGTGTCATGTGGCATTTTATCTGACAGGTAAATTGGGCATCGAGAAGAGTGAGTCTTGAGATTGGTAGTGTTCCAGGGAAGCTGCGGTTTGATGTACTGACTCACTTTGTTTCTGGAGAAGTGGCTGCGCAGTAGAAAAGGCTCCGCTGTGAAGCTGTTTTCGGGAGACAGTAATCCCACTAAAGCCTCAGCTTCAACAGAGATGATCTGTGAGGCTTGCTTCCACCAGCTGAGAATTCCATAATCAGCTCACCTGAGGGGAAGAGAGAATCTCTTGTCTTTCTGTCTTTGAGTTTTAATCTTAGAGATATTATATTTGTGGTGGAAAATGGCCTCAAGTATTGGAGGATCATAAAGGAGAGGTGTTAATCCAACTCCATGTTTATATTGCTTTCTCTAAATATTCAGTGAAAGCTTAGGCACAAGTAACTGGGGGAAATTAGTTCACATTACTTTCCTTTAATTTTTCACTAAATGATTCTAGATCAAAAAACAAATCAATGAGTGATCATATATAAAACTAAGGCTTGTTTAGTAATTAACACTTTTTGGGGAAATCAGACAAGCTTACTATTCTTTAACGTAGAATCTTTTATCATTGCACAGAGAATGTACTTCTTTAATTACTTTTTATGGCTATACATTTGCTAGCACTTAACACATTTTAGAACATTAAGAAAATCCATTGTTATTTAGAACGTTGAAAGATAACATGTTCTACACTGAAGAATCTAAACTGTTGTTGATATTTGCCAAACTGACATCCTCAAAATCCATTAATAGCTGAAGTTTTCAACCAAAGATTTGGTTTTTAAGTATTTTTTTTTTTTATAAGCTTTAAATACTAGGTACAGAAATGCTTTTCTAACCTTGCATCCACACATTCTTTCCTTTTTAAATGATATATCTTGGACTTGATGGTATTTCTAGATAATGTTTTTAATATATTGTTTGAGAATTTTATATAATATTTTAATTATTACTTTTATGTTTTGAGATTCTAATATAACTTATCATTTATCCCTCCCACTTTCTTATCCTAATCCCAACCTCCATATATCAGTCCTTCCTCTCCTTTAAAACTTTGGCCTCTTTTTTCACTAGTTATTGTTACATACATATATGTATGTGTACACATGTTATTCATATATAATTCCTAAATACATAAGTACAACCTGCTCAGTCTGTATAGTGTTACTTGCATGTATGTTTCCAAGTATGACCATCTTATGTTGCATAAACAGTTGGAGCATGCTTCCTTAAGGAAGACTATTTATTCAGCTCTTAGCCTTTCTTAGTTGTCCTGGCTCCCCCACCATGGAACCCCATCCACATCAGCATGTTGCATCATGGATCCCTGAACCCTAAGGAAAGGGAAGTGATATAGACATTCTGTTTAGAACTGAGCATTCCAAAGTCTCTTATTTTCTGATCACTGACCTGTTGTGGGTCTCTGCTTTAATTGCCATCTACTGAAAGAAGAAGCTTCTCTGATGAGGGTTGAAGGATGCACTGCTCTATGGGTCTAACAATATGTTATTGGGAATCACTTTATTACTACGCTCATTTAGAGGGATGATAGTAGTAGGTTTTCCCTTAGGGGACATGACCTCTCTAATCTCAGGTTATTGGCCTCATTAACAGTGTCATGTGGGTTCCACCTTGTGAAGCAGGCTGAATCCAAGCAAAAAGTGGCCGTTTGTATTGCACCAGTGGGCATATCTTGCAGGCAGGTTGTTATTGTAATACATAGACAGTGGTTTGGTGAAACATAATAAGTATTTTTAATTGACTTTAATTGATTATGCCACTGAGATATAACATACATTTTTGCCCCTCTTTGAGACAAAAGTCTGTTTAATACTAAACTGTCAGCTCCTGGTGGGAAACATTTTAGAATCCTATGCCATATTTTCATGCCTGTTCTCCATTTATTTGTACTCTTAGCTTTGGACATTTCTGTGTAACTCTTTCTCTTATATGTCCATCCCTCCCTTTCTAATTCCTTGTCTATTGCTACTATACTGTTGCTGTAAGGTTAAAAATCAATAAATAATCTGAAGTCTTAGTGTGAGGAATGCATGCTCTTCTATGCACTGTTAATATATGAACATCGGTGAGATGCCTTTTATAAGATCTCTGGCTCTTTTCCTTTTTGTCTTACTATTGCTCAGTTACATTTTATATAATTAAGGCTGCCATCTAGCTGATTTCAAATGAATGTGATCAGATATGAATATGAACTGAGAAACCCGCGTAGGAAATTGGAGTGGATGAGGACAAAACTAAGGATACTTAAATTATGGAAATGGCAATGCAATATTGATGAGCATTGGAAATACTGATAAATAGTGGAAAGACAATGAGGCCAGACTCCACCATCATGTGCATAAACATCTCTGAGCCATACTTTCTAGGAAGGAATGGCTTTACCTTCTAGGCAATGAGGAAGATATGAGAATTTTTAAATAATATTCTGAAGAACAATTATCCCATTAGGTGAAATAAATTGGGAAGACACATTGTGGCAAGGCAGATCGACAGAAATACATAACTCATCTACTTGTGTCTGCAGGCAGATTTATAGCATGTTAGTGGTGATGAAGACACCATGTAAGAGGTAGTAAAAAGTTTGACTTGTTAGAAGATTCAAGATGGGACCATGTTTACAACTCCAGGTGTACAAGAAAGATAATAACAGTGTAATCTACAAAATTACAATACTGTATTTTTCTTCCAGAAAAGTTTATTACACTACCTTTCATCTGTACATAATATTCTAATGTATACCTAGGCTTGTAGCATTGAGTTGTTTTTTTTTTTTCAGACCTATTCATCTCCATTGCATGTGGTTAGATGTGTGTCTCCATCTCATATAATTTAGAATCCTGATTGCTACATATGATTTAAGGGGGGAATTTTCATGTGTCACTTGCCAATGTACCTTACAATGATTTTTTTTATCTCAGCCTATTTGTTCAAATATAGGTTATGTTTTTAAACCTCATTTCAGTGAAATGACAAAGAAATGCATTTCACTGGGCAGCAGTTTTTGAGAAGTACTTTATTCCAAACATGTCATATATCTTCCAGCAGCTTTCAGAAGAAGTTCACAACAGAAACGAGTTAACTTCAAAATGCTCCTCCATAGAAAATGACACAGAGTACAAATAACACATTTCACTTTGAAATGTAAATACAAAAAATAATCTTGATTACAGTGAGGCAGAATCATATGCCTCTGTGTAAGAAGATGTGTTAGTTAAAAATACCCAAATTACTTTTCTCTCACACTTTTCTAAAAACGTGGAGTCTATTTTTTGTAAGAATTTAGATTCCATGGAAAGAACTTCACTCTGCCTTTTCCTCTTTAAATAGAAACAGCTAGAGCTTCATTTAATGTCACCCGTACCTAAGACAAGCATTACATATACTGACTCAGTCAAAATGCACAATATTTTAATTATTTTTTTCTTAAGGGCGTGTAGTTCTTGTAAGACCATAAAATTAAACATATCATTTTAATGCCCTTATTTTTGTCAGAGAATATGACCTTCTTGTAGTTAACAAAGAAATGTTTTTCAATGAGTGAGTCACAAACAAATCCCATTTATTTCCCCAGAACCCACTATGGTTGTTTTAGGGTAAAGGCTCTCCCTATAGTTCTAGGCACATTTTCTCTGAGAAAACTAATTAGACATAATTAGCACTGGGACTGCACAAATCAGTACAAATAACACTGTAGACACATTTCCCTGATGCAACAACTATTCTTCCTCTGTAGTTTTTTGATCATTGTCTATTTTCCTACTGGCCTGTCAGTCCACCAGAATAGTAATTGCATTTGTTTTGTTCATCTGTCTCCCCACGGGTCACCTTGGCTTTTGTTGTATAATGAATTATCAATAAACACTGTTGAGTGAACTGATGAACTCTTTCACTTTGCTCTCCCGACCATGGTGAAATGTAGATGTATTACTGCTATAGTAACTCTTGCCTTCCACTCGTCTCCAAAATGTGTAGAGTAATTAGAAATGAGTGCTGAGGCTGCTGCCTTCATGTACATGGGACAACTGCGTTTAAGGGAAATCTTCCTCATTGTCAAAAGGAGGACAGTTTTGAGTTGTTCTTAGCTTAATCTAACCATTTCTTATCAGAGTTAGCCAGTGCATATGACCACTGAATTCCTCCTCCCAATATATTCAGTAAGCTACAACTACATATCAGGTCACATGGGTTTGGCTCCACATTCCTTTGTTGTTCACTGTATTACACATTTGGTGCATTAGAACAAGAGATTACAACCAGAACACAAAACGCACTTCTGCCAAACCTCTGAGAAGGAACTCTTTGTCACTTTTTTTCCTGTTCCATGTCCCTCCAGCTGGAACTCCAGCCACTCCCTCTTTATCTTCTCCTCTCAACAATTGCTGTTCGAGCTAAGACTGCCTAGATAATACATGTTAGATATGATTTTTATTTACATTATCTCTTTGAGACAAGTGAGGTATGTCACCCTGGACTCACTATGATGTCACAGTGATTAACTTTCCTGCCTCGGTGGAAATTTCATCCCAATAAAAGAGACAGGTTGCCACAAAGTAATTTGGGCAGCACACTATACTTCCATTCACAGTATAGTTTAAGGGGTGATGGCAGCAAATGACTGAGAGCCTAAGAAAATATAAACAAAAGGGAGAAAACTTTCCAAATAACTGGCTGTCCATGAAGGAGAACCGTCAGAAACTGACCACTAAGTAAAGTGTGATTCCCTCAGGGAACTGAAGGAACGCACTGTGCTTTAACCAGACAAGCCAGAGACTTGTAGTAGCCAATTGGAAAAAGCCTCATTAATAAACTTAAGGGATCTGAAGTTTACCCTGAGATGAAATCAGATTTCTGCGATGGACCAGCACGAATCTAGTAGAGATAGAACCTACACAGCAAGTACAGTGACTGCAGGAATGTTCCAGGGCATTCCTCCTACTTCCAAATAGCAAACTGTGTTCTTTCCAATATTTTATTGTGACCCTCATGGAAAAATACAATAAAATTGTTACATTTCTCTGGTAGACTGTGACAAATACATTTTTTTTCAACATTTTCACATTGTAGACTTGAGATCAAGAGCAAACAAGGTCATGCATGGTTTTGCTAGAATAAAAGAAAATCTGGGTCTAGTAGGTCCTCCTGTTACTGACAAGGATCATTTAAAATATGTCAGTAGCCAGGACTTGGAGACAGGCAAAGCAGTATTGTACTATCACCTTTTCTGTGTATAGTGTGTGTGGATTTGGACAAGTAACAGAACTATTTAACAAGAGGTAACAGTGGTACTGATACAAGCATTTAGACCATAAACATACATTCAATAATATTTTGAAGTTTTGCACATTGTCCTAGGAACATAAATGTCTGTTAATTAAATAATGTCTAAGGGCTCTAAGTGGTGTGGATAATTGTCAAATCTGTCACATTTCCCTACTCATACTAGCCTTGTTGTCTGTATTACTTTATACCCAGTACAATAGTGGCATTCGTTAAGCGTCATCATCAACTTAACTGTGTAGAGCACATGTGTATGTTATTCTGTATACAGACATGCTTAATTTTGCTAGTATGCATGTTTAGGCTTCACATTCATTCAACATCCTGCTAAGCAATTAAAGTTTCAATTCAAGCTCAGTTCATAACCATATGATCAGACGCATGCAAAAGGAGACATATTAGAGAAACCACTAGGTAACTAAGTATTACTTAAATCAACATAAATTTCTATGACAAACTTTCTGATTTTCACAAGCCACTTGACAACATAATCTTATTCTCCATCTAAGCTTTGAATACAGTCTCAGAAATCACTAGAGACCTGACTACTATGAAAATATTTGTTCTAGGCTGAACACTCTTGAACTAGATTATATCTTTTATGAGCCCAGGAGTTGTAAGCAAGCAATGTCGTCTTTTAAAAATGTCACCTTCTTTATCTTCAGAACCGTAATGTTTTCTGAAACATCAATTTCTTAAAAATTTGTTGTTTAATAATTTTCAGTGAGAAAGTATGACATTTTAGAGTACACCATTAATTCCCATATCAGTTCTATTTTAAAGATTACAAAACTTGGGGAAGAACTAATAAACAGCTTGAGTCCATTATTTACTGGATAAAATACAACTATTTAACTTGTCTCTGAACAGATTATATGTCAAAACTCAACACTGTAAAAACAGCCTGGAAATACTTTGATGAAATAATGGTGACTAAAATCTAATTCCAATGTTTAATAAATTTCTTTAACTGAAAACCGAATAAATGTCACTCTTTTTTTTTATTACATTTAGAAAGTCTCTTAAGTTGTGACTAAATGATTTCTTACTGAAGCCAACAGTTGATTCTCCCTAGTAGAGGAGGCTGTGCAAACCTTTATGAAAGCTGGATGCAGTAGCAAAGCCATCACTGGGCCCCTCCAGGAAGATGCAAGGGACAGAAAGGAAAACTCATGAAAGCTTGTGGACTGTATATACGAATCTCCAGATACACATTGGGACCCATTCTAGTGCACACTCATACAACACACACACACACACACACAGAGACACACACATACACACACATGCACACACACAAAATAAAATTCAGTTTTTTGTCAAGCTAAGGATGTTAATGGGGCTTATTTATTGATATTTTAGATTATAGATGGCAGAATTATTATGTAGACTTCTAGCATAGGAAAGAAAAGAAAACTAAAATCTAGAAGCTTGAATGAGAGTCATAAGTTTACACAAAGGAAACTCTTGAACTGCTCTGTGTTTCACTTTCATTACCACTATTTTCTGTCTTTAATTAACACACATCAATTATACATGCTAAGGGACTCATTCTAGTATTTCGGTATTATATACAAGCAATTTCCTATCACATGCTGTGTAGAAGACAGTAATAGAGAAAATGGAACACCGTGATGAACTGAACCAATCAATATATTTTAGGGCCTGTGAAAGATTAGTGACATGTAGCTGCTGCAGTTTTTAAGACAAGAATTTTCTTTTCTATAATATGTAAGGCCCCCAGTTCAAACTTAGCATAACAGAGAGAGAGAGAGAGAGAGAGAGAGAGAGAGAGAGAGAGAGAGAGAGAGAGAGAGGAGACAGGCTTTGCCATGTATTAGTTCATTTAGTTCATTTCTCTCTTTGTATATTAAAATAATCTGAGAAAAGTAAATTAAGAAAAGGTTTGCTGTAGCTCACAGTTCCAGTGTGTAGAAAGGGACGTCAAGGCTGGAAGTCAGAGTCTGAAGCAGCTGGCCACAACACAGTCAGGGAGCTGGGAGCAAATGAATGCTGCAGCTCAGTTCTCCTTCTCCATTTATTCATTCCTGGATCCCAACCCATGATATAATTCCACTCACAATTAATGTTAATGTAATCAAAATAATTCCCCACATGTAGGCTTAGAACCTAGTAACATCACTGAGAAGATTCTAGGTTCGGTCAAATTGAAAAATAATACTAAACATTGTATTTCACACACACACACACACACACACACACACACACACACACACACAAATGGTATGCTGTTACTATATGTGATCTGGCCTTTTTATTCAAAAACAAAAAGAGACCTTAGTCTTTTCTCCACCACTTCTTATCTATTTTATGCACATATATTTGCACACACATGTCCACACACACATATATCTTTGCACTGTGAAAATAAGAATGTAGATCTTCATTTTTTAATTTAGTTCTGTGAAATACATATTAAATATAAATTAAATTAATTTATTAATTTGAATGACAGCATAGTCTTTCTATATTGTAGAAACAGATGCCAAATGAATCTGCAAGGCCTGTACAGGGTAATTCACAGTCAATCTTAAAATGAAGCACTAAGAATTCATATACTTTAGTTATTATTTTAAGAAAGACGAAAGTTTTGTTTTGTGTATGATGACCTCATCTCAGCTGGGTTGTTTAGATACCTATTAAAATAAAGGTCAAATTTAAAATATGCTTTAAAAAATATTCTGTGACTGCAAGAGTTCATGTAACTACTGCCACAATGGAACATATTACTTGTGACAAACTGACTCCATGCTTCTGTTGCATGATCATGTATAATTGTTTCTGAGTAAACTATTTCCCTGGAAAAAAATAACATCACCATATTAAGATACTGACGACAAAGTGTCACCTATCTGCTATCTACATTTCAGCTTCTGACATGGCAGCAGAGCAAGGGCAGATCCTGGTAATAGCCACAGCGGCCGTCGGGGGATTCACTCTTCTAGTCATCCTCACTCTGTTCTTCCTCATCACTGGGAGGTAAATGAGTTGTCCCAGATTATCCCTGAGTCTGTGGGTAACCACTCTATGTCCTGTATGTTAGTGTGTGTGTGTGTGTGTGTGTGTGTGTGTGTGTGTGTGTGTGTGTGTGTGACAGGGACCACATGCCTGACATGAAAAACAAAACGAAACAAAAAAACAAAAATAAAAAACAAGGAACTCCTCAGGGCTACTGGGGACAGAACCACTAATAACATTCAGTGTCAATTCCCAATAAAAAAAAAAAAGCAGCCAAAGCCTACGTAAAGAAATCTAAACGCTAACAATTGAGATGTAATATTAATAAATTAATAAAATATTTTTTTAAAAGTCTAAAAGGCTGAATAATAAAAAATAATTCACTCCTGATTTTTTTCTTTATTATAATTTGATGACTCCTCGAAGGATTCAAACTTACAGCAACTTACATAAAAATCTTTTTTTGAATTTGTTATAAAAGTAATATGTTCTGTCAATTAAATATGAAAATTCCCTATAATTATCTTGTTTTATAAATATGATATTCTTATACTTTAGAGTAATATAGTTAATTTTTTTAATTATTGTAAGTTGAAAAAGTGAGAGACATACATTTGAATCCTGACTATTTGTCAGTGGGATTCACCTGCTGCTGTATATAATGACCTCAGTTGGGGGGCTAGAGACCTATTAAAAAAGGTCAAATCAGGCACCACTCTCCACTCAACTGTGGGGACTGATTTGACCTTTTTTAACAGGTCCCTAACCAACCCAGCTAAGATCATTACATGAACTCTGGTGCCCCATATTTAACCACGTCCTCTGGATGGGGAGGCCTGGTGGCACTCAGAGGAAGGATAGCAGGCTACCAAGAAGAGACTTGATACCCTATGAGCATATACAGGGGGAGGAGGTCCCCCCTCAGTCATAGTCATAGGGGAGGGGAATAAGGGGAAAATGGGAGGGAGAAAGGAATGGGAGGATACAAGTGATGGGATAACAATTTAGATGTAATATGAATAAATTAATAAAATATATTTTAAAAGGTCAAATCTAATATGCTTTAAAATAAAAAGAACCATCACTATATTAAGATATTGACCATAATTGTCTATGTTTAGCTTCTGACATGACTTGGCCTTAGTTTTTTACCATATTTTAATTTTTAAGTGCATTTGGATTATTTCCAATATCCAGGTCCAAAAACTTCACAACTAAGAATGAAGATAATATGTATGGAGCTGTTTTTAATATATTTTCTTAATTTATTCATATTACATCTCAATTGTTATCCCATCCCTTGCATCCTCCCATTCCTCCCTCCCTCCCATTTCCCCATTACTCCCCTCCCCTTTGACTGGGACTGAGGGGGACTCCCTCCCCCTGTATATGCTCATAGGGTATCAAGTCTCTTCTTGGTAGCTGCTATCCTTCCTCTGAGTGCCACCAGGCCTCCCCATCCAGGGATGTGGTCAAATATGGGACACCAGAGTTCATGTGAAAGTCAGACCCCACTCTCCACTCAACAGTGGAGAATGTCCTGTCCATTGGCTAGATCTGGCTAGGGGTTTGAAGTTTACTGCACATATTTTCCTTGGCTGGTGCCATAGTTTGAGCAGGACCCCTGGGCCCAGATCTGCCTATCATAATGTTCTTCTTGTAGGTTTCTAGGACCCTCTGGATCCTTCTATTTCCCCACTCTCCCATGCTTCTCTCACCTAGAGTCTCAATAGGATATCCTGTATGGAGCTATTTTTAAGTAACTTATTTTGAACTAGCCTTTGACATTTATTTATCAGAAATCACAAATATCTTCTAAGGAAAAAATACACATTCATTCTTGTGTTGTCTAATTTTATGTCAACTTGACATAATTAGAGTCACTGGGAAGAGATAAGCCCAATTAAAAAAATCTCCCCTAGTCTGAACAAGCTACCAGGAGCAAGCCAGTAAGCAACTGGCGATGGCCTCTACTTCAGTTCCTGCCTCCAGCTTCCTGTCCTGATTCCCCTCAGTGATAGAATGTGAATTGTAAGCTAAAATACTTTTCTCCCACATATTGATTTTCTAATGATGCTTTCTCACAACAATAGAAACCCCAGAGGCATTTCTAAATATCATCATGGGCATAAAGAACACCTCAAGACTTGTGTTAATAATCTGAAATGTGCATAATACAAGATGATGCCAATGTCATGATTTAAAAACTGCGCAAATGATGCCAATAAAATGAGCAGTAGATGCTCAGGGTGACTCCACATATAAAGCACTAAACCCTAACAGAAACCTCAAGGCAAATAAGGATGTGACATTCACAGGCAATAGATCTCTGTGTTGCCTTGGTGACAGAAAGAGATGATGAGGAAAAAGAAACTTAATTCATGTATGACAAGATTTGGGTAGCATACATTACAACATCTATCTGTTTTGGCTATATAGTGAATTATTACAAAATAGAATATTTTTAAGTTAACTTCATGAATCAATTGATTGTTTTATTTATTGTTTATTGTTGGAGATAAATATAACACCCCTCTTAAATAAAAACATCTAATATTGTATCCTAAACATCTTCAAGGAAAATTTAAAATGGGAATTAAGAATTTTTATAAATCAAAATTAATCATCATATTAAATTATCACAGTCTACATAATAGGGTATTCTTTGTGTCTTTGTGGTAGTATCTCTATATAGAATATCATTGTACTTTGAGTTTTGTGTAATTTATGATGAATAAATTATTGTTGTTAAGCTATCCATACCCAAGACTGACAAGTTACTGATAGAATTTATTTTATAGCAGGTAAAGTATATATGCAAAACAAGTTTATACAGTTAGTGCTCTCTTCATGTACTAAGCAGGCATCTATATAATGCATTAACAGTATTTTTGTAACACAATCACATTGATATTATGACTTTTCATGCAACCAAATATTTTCATTTTCATTTTCTCCCATACATCCATTTAACTCCTCAAAAACATTTTTTTCTTTCACTTGTCCCCACTCTAACACAGACCATCACTGTCTTAGCATCCTTCTCCTTGCAAGACACTATAGGATGATATTACAAGAACTTTTACCTTCTACAATAAAAAGTATTGCCTTAAACTATAAATGTCATAGACTTAAAATGCTACAACCTTTGTGGGAAAAATTTAACCTAACAAACGAGAATAGATATGAAATGTTACCTATAATCAGATTTCCTGAATTGGAATATCAAAACCACTTAGACAAAGAAAATTTGACACCAAATCATTCTCAGTTTTGAATTTCTATTTTTGCCACATCTAGAACATAAGAAATTGCCTAAATGCTTTCCATATTGAAGAGAACTATTTTGATTACATTGGTTAACAAAGTCATTCTGAAGTTCCTGTTATGAACGTTGGTAGAGGGACATTCATGGAAGTTAATTCATGGAAAATATACAGGAAATCTGAATTAATATTTAAACTATAAGGAATATAGGCACACCTGACACTAAAAATTGCACTGTGTACTACATTCTCTTTAACCTATTGGAATTATCAACTTGATGAACAGTCAAACACCATGGATGTTGCTGGAGTTACTTGAGTGGAAGTAGTCATAAGAGCCCAACTACATGGTGCTTGAAGAACTGAACATCCCCCTCAAATATTCAACTCTTAAGAAAGAAGCCACTGTGCTAACTGGCATGAGAACAGAAGCAAATTTTGTATACTTCTGAGATTCTAACTCAAAATACTTTTTATTTGTGACACTTGTAAAAATATTTATGGTCTCCAAAATTTGTGGACCATAAATATTTTTTACAAGTATCACAAATAAAAAGCATTTTGAGTTAGAATCTCAGAAGTATAGAAAATTAGCTTCTATTCTCAGTAAACTAGAAATGATCATAATGAGTGAGTTAAACCACAAGCAGAAAGAGTCTAATAGTATATACTCACTTATATCTGGACGCTAGCCCAAGGGGCATGTCCCATGAAAGTCTTCACTAACCAGGAAAGTGGGACAGAGGGGAGGACATCCTATTGGGATTCTAGGTGAGAGAAGCATGGAGAATGGGGAAATAGAAGGACCCAGAGGGTCCTAGAAACCTACAAGAAGAACATTATGATGGGCAGATCTGGGCCCAGGGGTCCTGCTCAAACTATGGCACCAGCCAAGGACAATATGTGCAGTAAACTTTGAACCCTTACCCATATCTAGCCAATGGACAGGACATTCTCCGTCATTGAGTGGAGAGTGGGGTCTGACTTTCACATGAACTCTGGTGCCCCATATTTGACCAAGTCCCCTGGATGGGGAGGCCTGGTGGCACTCAGAGGAAAGATAGCAGCTACCAAGAAGAGACTTGATACCCTATGAGCATATACAGGGGGAGGAGGTCCTCCTCATACAGTCATAGGGGAGGGGAGTAAGGGGAAAATGGGAGGGAGGGAGGAATGGGAGGATACAAGGGATGGGATAACAATTGAGATGTAATATGAATAAATTAATAAAATATATTTTAAAAATATATATTTATGGTTATTAGAAGTCAGATAAAAGGGAAAATATTCTCTAGGAACCTAATCTTTCGAATCAGTCTATTTAACACTGTTATCTTGTGCTAATTTTTATGTATATCAAAAGCATTAAATGGAGCATTTTCAAATTATAAACACATTCTAAGCTGGTCTTTATGAAGAAAGATAAGAACCTTGTCTATGAACAATATGTATTCTAATTTTGTTTTAGTTTTAAATCATGTCTATGTAGAAAGTTGTGTGTATGTGAGCACATGTGTCCATGGAGGCCAGGAGAGAATGTTAGAACTCCTGAACCTGGAAGTACCGGCAGTTGTGAGCCCTGTGACATAGGTACTGGGACTCGAACTCAAGACTTTCCAGAGTGGCAAATGCTCTAAACCACTAAACTGTTTCCCCAGACCCATAATTCTTTTTGTGTTCTTACATTACATAATGCTTAAATAAGCCTATGTTTACCTTTTTGCAAGGTGTCAATGGTACATAAAAGCCAAAATGAAATCAGAAGAGAAGAGAAGAGCTCATGTACAGAACGGCCAGCGTGAGTACTGCCCTGTCCCTTGCCACTACTCTGTGCCCACCTGGAGTCTCCTGAGCTCCACTCAGATTTGTGACCCACTGAGTTGAGAAAATAAGCAAACAGAAAATCCACTTCCCACCCCTTTTGGCATTAGGGGTTTCATGTAGCTCTAGGTTTGGTGTGGAAATTGCACCTGCTTCTCATTAAATGACATTACCTTTTCTTCAGTGCCTCCAGGAGAACCCAACAAATTGAATTTACTAAAAATACATGGTGACTGATTGTGTGTAGTTATTTACCATCAAATGGCTCTGGAGCATGAGTCGGTTTCATTTAGGGGAGCATTAGTTATACACAAGTTGAGGAATCCTTCTTCCGTTTTGGAGAGATTGTCACTTAATCATACAACAAAGCAATTTACAATTCATTAGCACTATAGAAGTATATCAGCTCTTTAACTCTTAGAATATGTATGAATCCCTGTGCTGACTACAAGGTTATATTCATTTGAAGATCTCTTCCTCAGCAAGCTATAATTACCACTATAGTTGGATGGATAATTGCCCTTCTCTCCTCCGGAACACCCACCTCCACCTTCCCCTCCAAATTGCAAACTGCTCCATCGAGATGGTTTTTCTATTGTGAGATGCTGAAGTAACAAGAAAGAGATGTTCTTTAATTAACCAAGGTATAGAGATAATATATGAAGCGACTTGTTCAGCTATTTAAACCTCCCTTTTGTTTTAAATGAAGCAAAAACAAAACAAAACAAAACAAAAAGCAGCCCCTTCCCAATCTATATCACCCTGTAAGGCAGGAAAAGGTATTATTTTATTTTATTTTATTAATTTATTCATATTACATCTCAATGGTTATCCCCTCCCTTGTATCCTCCCATTTCTCCCTCCCTCCCATTTTCCCCTTACTCCCCTCCCCTATGACTATGACTGAAGGGGACCTCCTCCCCCTGTATATGCTCATAGGGTATCAAGTCTCTTCTTGGTAGCCTGCTATCCTTCCTCTGAGTGCCACCAGGTCTCCCCATCCAGGGGGCGTGGTCAAATATTTTTAAGTAATATAATATCTGAGATGGTTTAGGGGAAATTCTAAGGCACTTAACTGTTTTTAAAAGTGGCCTAAGAACCATCTGCCTGGCAGACCTGGCCTGAGCCGACCTCAAAACATTGTAAGCAGATTGCAGAAACCTGGATGCAGACACCTGGACAGATAACTAATGCAGGGCAACCACAAGATTCACTGCAGGGCTTTTTCTGCTGGGGTGCAGAGGGAAACAGTGCTTCTGAGATATTTATTATCTGCTCTACAAGCAGTAGATTAGCATAAACTAAACCAGATGGGCTCAGCAAGACCTATTGAAAATAATCTGAAGCCGCCCAGGAAGTAAAGAAAAAGAAACCAGTGTTTAAGAAAATGGAGATGGATTAAATTAGTAACCTTATATTCATAATTAGAGCTCATTTGGTTATGTTCTTTCCAATATTGCATCTATTACGTTTTCATGAGAGAGGCATTGTCATCTAGCTATTGTATAGAAATACATTATCACTTCACATAAATGGTTTAATTGTGAAAGTTATGTCTGTGTTAGTAATGGCATTTTTACCTGTCTTTAATGTTTTCAACTGTACCATATGTACCATATATCTGATTAGCTGACACTAATTATCTGTCAAAATTAGAGCTAAATTTAAAATTATAACTCTGGTTATAAATATATGAATATAATATAGAGATACAAACTATCTCTTTTTTCCTCATATTTAAACTATGACAAGTCAATATAAGAATAACACTTCAAAATCAAGGTCAGGTCTACATATACCTGGAAACTTTCTTTCTGGTTCTATTTTTTTAATCTAATTTTCTCATGTGTGCATATCAAAACACTAAGAAGAAGTGAAAGGTGAAATGTAATGAATGAAGGCAGCAAACACAATAATCAAGGAAGCAAATTACAAGCTACTAAGAAACATCTTATTGCCTTTTCTAAACTTACTTCCTTATTTTTTTATTTATTTTTAAGATTTTATTCTGTAAGAATGTGAGATTAAAATATTACTTAATTATGAATTAATATAGCTTTCAACTTCTGAGAACTAACAAAATCAAATTTCATCCAGTCATTTTATAGTATGTGCTAGTTGTTTTTGTGCTACAGTGACAAATCAGTGGACAGAAAACACCTTACAGGTGGACGATTTAATTTGCTCATGGTCTCAGAGGTCTCATGCATCAAGAGCATGATGGAGCACGGACATTCACCTTACGGCAGAGAGGAAGCAGAATGTGCTATGAGAGACTGCCTATGCTGTGGCTTTTCACGCTTTTATCCATTGTCCCATCTGCAACCTAGCCCATGGGATTGTTCCACCAAGAGTTAAGGAAGTCTTTCCCTTACTGACTACTGTCTTAGAATACTTTTACAGACACACCCAAAGAAGACCTTTACTAATCCCCAAAGCACTCCTCTATTAAGTTGTCAATTAAAATTAACCATCATGGGTCCACCTTCCATCACCTTGACATCTAAGCATGTCCCCTTAAGCCATAGCTTCTACCCTTCACTCCAGTTTCAATGGCATTTTACAATATCAAATATATTCACCTCGTTTCCCAGAACCCAGTCATTAAAGTCTTAATAGCTCAACATTGCTGAAAAGTTCAAAGTCTCCTATAAGACCAGAGTCACAGAGACAGAATAGAGTGATACATAATCAATATACCCATTCCAAAAGCCAAGAATAGAGAATACAAAATAAGGTTTGGAGACCAAAACAAGACAAATACAATAAGGTACATATTAAATCATGTAGCTTTATGCCCAGCACCCAAGTCATCTTGTGGAATGACATAACTTGCAAAGAACTTGACCATCACATCCTTTCAGCTGTTTGAAGCACACTTGACCACTTTCCTGAGCTGCCTCTCCTTGCTGCCTTTAGTCTTTCTCAACAAGTATTCCATATTCCCAGAATCCCTAGCTTCCTGGGATCTCTATTCCTTCTTAGCTTTATCATTGTTTTACACATTATTCTGTCAGAGCTTACCACAGAAATGCCAAATCTTCTATATATTGCCTGGCTCTCCTCATTTTCTTTGATAGTTGAATAGACACCTCCACAACCCTACTCACTCATGATCCTTCTACTTTCACATGTAAAAACTAAAGTTGGTGAATAATGCTAAATCTGCCAGCTTTACCCATGAATATAGACTCCCCTTAGTGTCTAGATGACTAAGAAAATGAAATAAATATTATGGAAAAACTATTTAGATGGTCCTAGGTTAATAGTTTATACCTGTAGATCTTTTAGGAAAATTCTTTCAAATAAGTATATGTACTTATAGTCTTGAATCTCACATGGATAGAATTCTCCTCATTCCTGAAATATTCTCAAGGCATACCATATTGTCCCTGGGCAAAGCACATAGCTTCTTTTTAATGGCTCTAATTTCTTTTAAAAGCCACACCTTTCTTGCCCAGAACATTAAAATTACTTCCTTCTCACCAAATTGTAAGTTTTTTTTCAAACCCTTCTATTCTATTTTTTTTAATCAGTTCTCACTGTAAATATGGCTTTAAAAGTGGCCAGCACACGTGTATCTGAGGTTTACTGGGCTACCTTGAAATTTCTTCCACCATTATTCATCTTAGCTGGTCTTTAAATTTAGCCTTCCACTGCGGCATGGACAAGAGTTGGGGAAATTCTTTGTAAACAATGTAAACAGAATGTCCTCTAGTCAGATTTCCAGTAGTTCTCTTCCTATATGAAATGCTGCCTGCATTCTGGTCTTCCGACATCCCTCCAGAATTACTATTAGGCTCTCCTCACAGCTTCTGACATCTCTGTCACTGCATTATTTTCAGATCTTTTTATAAACTATTTCCAAAACTTCTGAATCATATCATGCAGATTAGTCACAACAATGCTCCCATTTCTTTGCGTTAGATTTCTTACAGAGGATTTAGTTTTAAAATCAGGCTTTCAGAGGATCCTGTCTGTGGCTACCTGATTCTGTATTGCTGGGCCTAGTGGATGTGTGGCAAAGACTACTCAACTATGGCAGCCATGAAGGAGAGAGAGAGAGAGAGAGAGAGAGAGAGAGAGAGAGAGAGAGAGAGAGAGAGAGAGAGAGAGACAAAGAGAGACAGAGAGAGACAGAGAGCAAGAGACAGAGACAGAGAGAGAGAGAGAGACAGAGAGAGAGAGACAGAGAGAGAAGAAAGTCCTGCACTGTGCGATCTCTCTGTTTTCCCTTTTTTGTGCAGGTGTGAACCTGGAGGGGAAGCAGAAAGATTTAAATAACAACCACTTTACTATGTCACTCCTGCCTTTACACATTCACATGATGTATGCCTATTGAAATATTATTAAATTAAACCAATCTTTCATTTTGTTGCAGTGCACTTCCCAGGAATTAAGACATACATTGATCCAGATACGTATGAAGACCCATCCCTAGCAGTGCACGAATTTGCAAAAGAGATTGATCCTTCAAGAATTCGCATTGAAAGAGTTATTGGAGCAGGTAAACATTGAATCTACACTCTTACATACAGGATTCTTTCACATTATTGCAATTGGTTTATCAACATAATATTTAAAATCTTAGCATTTTGCATCATTGAAAATATTAAGGTATAAAAGTATTTTCTGATTTTTAGTTATTTTTAAAATGTCAATGTGTCTATACTCAGTTCTCAAATAATGAGAACATTTGAAAAAGTTATTTTCACATCCTATAGTCTGTTTTCATAATGAAGATAAATTATAAAGAAACTACAGTGCCTCAGGAATTTATTTTGAAAATGCAATTTCAGGAGTTTGTCATGAGGTTATTATAGATTTACTCAAGTCCCAGCGTCTACAGACTTACACTATAATTAGTGTTCATAAAGATGACCTTGAGGCTACACAAGACCAGGAGTGTTCTGAAAATCACTGAAGGTAAAATTTAGTTCAATATAGTTTTAGATCATTTTAATGCAAATTAATAATGCCTCCTATGTGCAAATCTCTAGTACTCAGAATTTTTCATTATTCAGCTCTTCTGGTTTTTAAAAAAAATTATAGTGAGGCACCCCATAAGAATTTATGGTGTGCATTAGCTAGAAGAAATGATGCTAATATAAAATGCCTTGAGAATAAAAAATAATTTCTCTTTTAAGTCTTTGATGGAAAATAAGCAACCTGGGGTTTTGCAGAAGAGCTTTCTCTCAGCAGGTCTTGCAAAGAGGCAAGTTCCATAACTTCTTGGTGTGCCTTCCTCTAGCATGTCCTCTTCTACATGATCAAGGTTTACTTCCCAGAACATCTGCCTTTCAGCCTAAAGGAAGAGGAAGAAAGGGTTCAATCTACTTGTCTAGGCAATAGCCCAGAAATTGCAAGCACAGTGATTTGCCTATCATATGAACACACTGGAATTTGGGAAATATAAAACATGGACACAACTCCTTTAAAGCAGGTGGTATAAGAGAGCTTCTTAGAACAGTAAAGGAGATAGCATCCTTTATGGGGTCATTAGTCTTCTAATGCTGCATGTGGGCAATCCTTTGGAGAATGCAGAATAAACTGTGCGTGGTCGTTCTGGCAAGTTGTGTCTTCTCAAAGGCCACAAGAAAGCGGCTGATTATGCCTCATTCCTTTCAAAGCCCTCCAACATAACAGGCTATGTCATTCTCCAGGTGTAATGTATGATGATAACATAGGGTTACTTGTTTAAAACTATTTTACAACTTTTAAGATGGTGGCAATAATATTTGAAACCCACAGGCAACTTCTTCTAAACTTGGGCTCTATCTATGTCATTACACATCACAAGCCAGAGGTCATCTTGTTTCTCAGGGCCAGTAAATATTAGTACTACCCCAGGAACACAGGCTATTTGGAAAGGTTTCCTAACTGCACTCCATTCCTCAAGCACAAAAGGTCATCAGGTCCCTTGCTTATCCAGGTGTCCCTTTGAAACCTGGCATAAATATCTCATACATTGCACATGTATGCTTTCATTGGAAAATACTTCCCTGTCAGAAAAATGGAAGTCCTAGAAAAGAATAGAATTGTTTGATTTCCTCTATTGAGTAAGCAATAACCAAAGCTCAAGACAACAAGCACAATTTAAGTGTGTATTATATTATATAGAGAGGAAGATATTATATATTCCAGAGTTTTAGTTTTTTTTCCTAAACAGTAGAGCAATCTGAAAGAAAAGAGGTTTAAGCTGTTCCAGTTCCACTGTTCAGCGTTCGTCTTGTGTCCTACATGAAATAGTACTATTGACTTTAAATTTACATTCATCTTATTTATGATAACTTTTTCATCATCTCTTTATATGTATATGTATAAGGATGTGTGTGCATCTCTCTCTCTCTCTCTCTCTCTCTGTGTGTGTGTGTGTGTGCGCGCACACGCACATCTGCGTGTGTGTGTGTGTGTGCGCATCTGCATATGTGTGTGTGTAAACGTGTGTGTGTGTGCATTTGCGTGTGCAGGTGCATGTATAGCATAGCATGTATATGGAGACCAGAGGACAACTTTTAGGAATTGGTATGCTCCTTCCACCTTGCTGAGACTGTCTCTTTTTGTGTTTCTGCCACCCTGTATGCCCCAGGTTAGCTGTCCATCTAGATTTTAGACTAATTTTCAGCTTCTGTCTCTCATCTGGATGCTGGGTATGCTGGGATTCGAGATGTGCAACTCCACATCTATCTTCGTGTATGGGGATTTGGGTATTCACCCAGGTCTTCAGGCTGTGCTGCACCACAGGTTCTTTTAATGGCTGAGCGATCTCACTAGCACACTATAACCTTTAGTGCCACCTTACTTAATACACTCGATACAGAAGCATGTTTCTGTCATAGTCCTCCATGTGTAAATTAAGTGCCAGGGTTTCCTTGGTTTAATCCTATCCTGTTCCCTTCTACACACATCTACTCTTTCCCATTAGAGTTCATTTTTGCTGAACTAAAATGAACCAAACTTCTTTGGAAATTTAAGCTAAATTGCACAAGTAGCTGGGTATAGATGTTGGACAGTGGTGAACTGGCATAGGAGGTGGCAGGGGTCAAATACCGTAACCTGACAAGTGTCAGACGAATGACATGCAGGCTAATTGAAGGCACTAATGGTGGGGACACAGGATACAGCCTCACAATTATTTGCTGATCAAAAATCTTTAAGACCTGTGTGTATTTTTGGCAAAAAAAAAAAAAATAGTCATAACTGATTTCTACTTTTCTCATTGGTAGACACAGGTGATTTAGTGTTTCTTAAGTGAGTTATAACAAAGGAATGTAATCATGGCTACATTGATGTTCTCAGGAAAAGATAAAACATGGAAAAATGTATTATACTTGACCCCCAGGATTACTTAATCCATTGGCTGAGTAATGTCTACACTATTCAGTAGCTGACAATTACAAAAGACAGTGTGCTAATTCTTCTTTTATATGAAATCTTTATGCTGATTGGAAATATGTGTATTCCACCTGTCCTTCAAAATTATTGTCCTAAAATTTTCTCCTTCATGGCTACATATTATGCAGTGAAAAACTTAATTAGCCTGTATAAATGTGTGTGTCTGTTTAGATATTTAACAGTCTCTGTCATCACTGTAAATCTTACTGTTTTTATGAGTTTTCCAAGACAGTTTTTATTTCACTATTCTACTTAGTAGAGGCATCTTATCTTTGTTCATCAATACAGCTCCAAATCTCCATGAAAACACACATTTCCATTTAAATGAAGTGAGCAACTCTCCTGCATAGGAGACAATCTGATCAGCTATCCCCCTTTGACTCTTTGCATCACAAAATGAGATACTACCAGTAGAAAATCTGTAAAACAGAAATTCCCAGCCTAAAAAAGCCAGGGCAGATTAAGGTTGAATCATTACTGTATGCATATCATAAGATAATGAAAGAGCCTGGCAAACTGAAATTCAATCATGGTCATGCAAAGGTCAATGGAAGCCTACCTCTTTTTCAGGACATCAGAACACCTGCACCATTATAAGAAAGCCTTTCAGAGTGGAACATCTGTAATTCTGAAACATTATTCTATTGAAAAATATCCTTCCTATGTCTCTAAGCCCATAGAGCACTCTTCTTAGACTTGACCTTCCCTCTCTCCCTAGTTACAGTGGCAATGCAGCATCTTCCCGTCATGCACATTCCAGCCCTTTATCTATACGAAACTCATTATTGCTCTGCTATCAGCCTCCTCTTCTGGCTTAGTGTCACTATGCTTTTCTATTCCCAAAGAAAGTCAGAAGTTTTAAATGTTGGTTTCTCAGCAATCAGCTGCACACAGTGAACAGAAAGTGGAAAGGACATTAAAAGGTATGGAAAGTGAGTGCCCTAACACTAACTCATTCTGAATAATGTTCAAGGACGTTCTGCCCTTCACACTGTGCAACCAAAAGGCTGGCTTTTATTCTGCCTTAATGCCATTGCCCCACCATAAACTACCACCACTCACCTCTTCTCTCTGCTATCAATTTTATGTTATTTTTCTAAGACGTCAAACTCTCAGGCCCATTATTACTATTATACTTTCATGTAGTATGACAATAAGAAAGGTAGGAAGTATTACAGATGTGGTCTCCTGGGTCACCTTTTACAGAAGAAGCCAGTAATTGTGGTACATGTCCTCCATATTTAGATGAAAACTTCTTGCATGAAATCAGGCTTGTGCTTTGAGATTGAGCAATGAGTGATATGCTCAGATATCAGAGTTGTGTGGACACTACATTCATTTTTGACCTGATAAAATTGTTGCCTTGATCTGATTTGACCAAGCTTATAAAATTTAATATTCATATTGGCATGTTTTCTAAAACTATTTTAATAACCACTAGACAGGCCTGGCAATGATTTTGATGCATAATTTTATGGATTTATAAATCAAATGATAATAATTTTCTCTTTTCCATAGATAACATGACATGAGTGAGAGAGACTCAGACCAAATCAATGTTTGAGTCACAACTTTCCTGTAAACTTACTCAATGACTTTCCTCACTTTAGTGAACCTTTAAGCATTTGGCGTTTTAGCTATACAATTACTGCCTTGCTGTACTAGAGGAAGGGTGAGAGATGACAAGAGCTAGCCATTTAATTGCAGTTAAAGCATGGAAACAATACTATTAGGTTGAAAATGAATGTAGTCTTCATACAATTCTGATGTCTACGAATATCACTCATTGCTCAATCTCAAAACATGTTATGATACCAATACCTTCCATAGACATTTCAATTTCAGTGCCTTGTGTATGTAATAATTATGATTTTCAGTTAACTGAAAATTAATAATTAAAATTAAGTTTCACTCTTGTTGGTATATTGCCTTGTAACCATAACATGTTCTCTTTTATTTTTCTTCTTAATTAAAACAAACCAATTCTAAATTGTCTCTGTATCTTGAAAGAATAAATTTATCCTATGCTTTATTGTTGTCATAAACTTAAGATGAATTGGTTTTTCAAAACAATTATTTCACTTCCTTATGCAAATCTTCTTCCCAATGAAGTAATAAGACCCACATGCTAACAACACTTTCTTTTTATTTATTCTCCTTTAAAAGTTTTTCATAATCTCAGCACTCAAGAGGCAGAAGCAGGGGGATCACTGTGAGCTCGATGCCAGCCTGGTGTACAAAGTGAGTCCAGGACTGCCAAGGCTACACAGAGAAATGCTGTTTGAAAAACAAAAAATAATAATATTTTGTTCATATAATATCTTATAATTATACTTTCCCGTCTCTATCTCCTTTCAGGTCCTCCCCACCTCCCTACCCATCCAAGTCCATGCCTCATTTCTCTCTGTCCCTAAAAAACAGAAATAAAAGGGAAAAGCACAAGAAACACACACACATAAAACTCATAAAAACACTAAATGGAAATCATATTATACAAACAAAAGACCAGAGATCTTTTAAAAATACCCACACGAGACAATATGATACCAAAAAAAAAAAAAAAGAAAAGAAAAAAAAAAGAAAAAAAAAAGTCTACAAAATGCCAGTGGGTTTATTTTGTGTTGTCCATTGATTGCTAAGAATGGGGCCTACCCTGAAGTGTAGTTCATGTGCCCACCCAGTGAGTCTCCATTGGAGAAAACTATTTTTTCCTTAGCAAGCATGTCTATTGAAGATAGCTTCTTGGTTACGGATGGGACCTCATATCTAGTTCCCTCACTCAGGACTGAGACTGCACCTGGCTTGAATGTGTATAGGCCCTGAGCATGCTGCCACAGTCTCTGGGAGTTCTTACAAGCATCAGTCCTGTTGTGTATAGAAGACTGTTTCACTGCTGTCACCCATCAACTCTGGCTTTTATAATCTCTCTGTCTCCTCTCCCTGAGCCCTGATGGGAGACATCCCATTCAGGACTGAGTGCTCCAAGGTCTCTCATGTTCTGCACACTGTTCAGTTGTGGGTCTCTGTATTTGTTCTCATCTACTACAGGAAGAAGCTTCTCTGATGATGGCTTAGCAAAAAGTGATCTACCAGTAATATCAAAATGTCATTCAAAGACCTTTTATTTCTACGTTCCTTTAGAAGAACATATTTGGTATTTGGTTTTCCCCCATGACCCCTTCTTGGCCACTAAATCAGCACTGGGGATGAGTTCCATCTCACTGAGTGAGCCTCAAATCACATATTGGTTGTTTAGGTAGATCATCACTGTAGACCACAGGGTCTGTGGCTGGGTCTGTGCTTCCCTTTTTCCTTTGGTAGTAGGATGAGTACCTTTCAGTACTATGTACACTCTAAGAGTAAAGGCTCTAGTTAGGCACCATCTCAACTTCTCTGTGTAATAGCAGCTTTAATTCTTCATATTTACATGATATGTTATGTACTGGTCTATGAAAAGAATCATTAAAAAGCACCTAAAACTAAGTCCATGGACATTCACTATCTCGCAGTTGCCACAGGTCAGGGATCAAGGCATGGTTTTTTCTCCTTCAGGGATGCTCACATAATTGCAATGAGGAAAGAAGATACAGTGGGTGCCCATGAAGCTCAGCTAAATAGAACCCACCCCTGAACTCACAAAAGTGGCTGTGGCTGTGGTCAGAAAACGGCCACTTGTAGCTTGTGGAATGGAATGCCTTTAATTCTGCTCCAGCTCTAGTCGTGTCTTCATCCCATAATCTTGCCATGTGGTCTTTTCTAATGTGTCAGCTAGCTTCTTCAAAGCCAACAACAAGAGAGTCTGTCAATAAATCAGGAGTAACAATTCTTTATAAATAATAAAAGAAGTAACATAATATTAATCTTCACATATTCTGTTGGCTAGAAATACTAGGGCCACTCAACATTGAGTAGAAAGACTTCATAATACATAAGTACCAGATTGTTGGTGCCAATATGGCCTATCTTACATGTGTGCCTAGAAACTACAGTGATGTATCATGTTTGGGCATGGTGGTCAAGTTCACCCACTTCCTAAGAAATACACTCTCTTCTTTTGTTCGGTTTGTGTCAATGCTGAGTCATAGACAGCAGGTATTGCTTAAGAGTTTATACTACGCCCTCTATTGGTCTGGGCAGCACAGTAGAGCTGGCCCTGGTATGCACGGGCTCTATATGAGTCAGCCAGAAAGCATGAGTGGAGGGAAAGCTGGTCCTTCCACTCACCCATGAGGTAGCATGGGCATGGGGGAGATGCCACCTGAGGCAATTAAGAGAGTTGGCTGCAGTACTCTGGGGAGCAGGTCTGCACCTCACTGGAAAGCACAGTAGAGCTGACCCTTATACTAAAGGCATGGGTGAGATGTGAGATGCAAGAGCAAGAGAGCTGGTCCTGTCCCTTGCCAGCTGGAGCATTGGATGAGCTAGCCAAGGGTAGTGTTGGAGATCTTGCTCTGGGGATGCAACTACCACCCAGCTTCAGATCCAGGGCTTTGAGTTGTCCCACCTCAACATTCACTCCATCTGTGAACTGCAGGAACTCCATAAAACAGGGCAACAACAGGATGTCCAAGAGGAGTCCCGGGGGGCATCCAATATTGATCGAGTAGAAGAATCCAGAGGCCTCAACCAATGACTCGTGACAATGCACATTTGCAAGTAAAGCTGTGTGACACACTGCAGCTTCCACAACAAGATTTTTTTTTTTTTTTGCTTTGTTCTTTTTTTGTTTTTTTATTTTCTTTTTGGAGGGAGCTTGCAATGGAAGATACAAAGGGAAGAGGGGATGAGTGGGTTTGGGGTGCATGATGAGAAACTCACAAAGACTCTATGAGTCAATTAAGAAAAAACAGTACAATAAAAACCTTCAGGGAAAAAAAGTTTATGCTGGCACACTCAAAGGATGAGTAGTGGGGGAAGACTAGCAGCATAAGACAGACACAGCAGGTTTATCATACCAACCTACCAGAAAGATCTCCCTCTAGAGACTTTCCTCAGACTTTGGGGGATTCGCTCCACTTTCTTACACCCATGTTCAAGGAAATATTGTTGTGCTATCTGAGTATCCAAGGTTTCAGGTCCCACTTTTACAGAGACCAGACAATCCAGCAGTGCCCAAACCTGATGTTCTCTTAAAGGCAACAGACACATAGTGTTGGCCTTACAAGATGCTTATGAAGGCCTTGCAAAAAAATTTATAATTAATATTATGGATATAATATGTCCCTTATATGCTTCTGAACTTGAAAATAGTTTGAAGTTTGTGTTTCATCAATGCTATAATTATTTGGAGAAAATTTAGATAAAAATTAAATGTAGCTCTACACTTCTACATTATGAAATGTGAGGTTGTTTGTACTGTATGTTTATTTCATAATTCCATTGAGACCATGTGCACACTATATTGGTAAGCTACAAGATGTGAATTAAGACTACAAACCTCTTTAAAGGATTTGCTTATGTCATACTATCATTTACCCAGCATGAGGCAACTAGTTTATTATTCCCATAGTAATACTTGTGACCTCAATCTAATTGTATATTTATTTTTTTAATTTATTTATTCATTCACTTTACATCCTGGTTGTAGCCTCATCCCTTCTCACCTCCCAGTCCCATTCCCCACCCCCTCCCCAGGAGAGGGGAGCCTCTCTGCCCATCCACTCCGGCTTGGCTTTTGTAGAAATTTTGTCTATCTAATGTATCCATTGCTATGAAACAAACCATCCCCAAATCAAGTGGCTTCATACACTAATTAATTAGCTTGGTAGTAGTTCAACAAATTCGGCTTGTCTCTACAAGCAGGTGGGAGAATTTTCGGCCAGCTTAGCCTAAGGTTACTCCTTGACCACAGTCACTGGTGGCTTAAATGGTGTAACTGTCAGGTGGCTGGCTTAGACCGTCTCAGGACAGCCAGCTCTTCTCCACTTCATATTATCCCCTATCTGCTGCATTCTGAGCTGTGGTGATGGTAGTGTTCTTAAGAGGTGATACAAATGCTGTGTAGCCACTGGAGCTCTTGGCTCCAAATTGCACCATCACAGTTCTGAGATTTCATGAGATGAGGAGAGGGACTCTATCTCTTGGTCAGAGAGCAGAGTCACATTTTGGATGTGAATAAGTAAGGGACTGGGCAGAATTGGAGGCCACTTACTATAATGTACCATACAATGGATATGTTCTATTTATATAAAACTAAGCAACATTATATGGTCTATAGGATAACATGATGAATTTTTCATTTTATGACTGTGACTGTCATTCTTCTGCAGAATTGAATTTCTGGAAAGGTTAATCTCACCCTATCCACTTCTATATATTTGAAGACAATGAATAGGCTTCATCTATTGTAACAGGCATTTGCTATTTTGTGGGTTTCTTTCTCTATTCCATCTTTCTCCACCCCTTTGCAACTTCCCTTTTACCCCCACCCCCAACACTAGATAGGAGAGAGAAAAGGGCAACGTTATCTTTAGACTACTTCCTGCTGATTAGGGATGCCACGTTCCTTGGGAACGTTTGGTTTTCACCATCAGGATATCCAATTTTTCTTCAAATTTGTTTGTTGTACCACTACTTGATGAGCCACAACCAACAACAACCAACAGCATCCAACCACCTATCAGGTGGTTTTATTTATCTATCCTCTGAAAAGTTCCAGAATTACAATTGTCACACACTCACAGAAACTATCTGCAGATGGCAAAGCCATGCCTCTGCCAGAGCACAAGGCAAATCATAGTCAGCTGCAGCGAAGCAGCCCTGGATTTATACACCTGGGATTAAAAACATATTCCCATAACATTTCATTTTTTTTTAAGAAACCAAAATTGCAAAACTCTCACTAAAATACATCTTCATTTTTATAACTAATCTGTCTAAGGTTTTCAATCATTTCTACCTGCCATGGTGTCTGGATACTTCATCTCTATTGTCACCTTGCTCTAGGCTTTTTATCTGAGTCTTTTTTTTTTTTTTTTTGAATAGGACCCAAAATTCCATTTTGTTCTGATCAGTACAGAAAGTGCAGAGTTAGCACCTTCCCTGATGAGACTCGATTAGGGCAGCAGGGATTCGTGTTTGCTTTTGAACAGCTGCCATGTACTCTTGCTGGAGAGAGCTTCCTACCAGGTTATCCCCAGTGGGTGATTGCAGATAAGCTGCTGTTAATTCAAGCCCATTTCTATACTAGGCCAGCTGACTTTATTATTCTCAGTACAATATCATATTATTTTTATACCATACTATAAATATATGTATATGTTACATGTGTATTCACTCTCTATATTAAATACAATATTTTCATATGTCCCTTTCAATAATACTCCTAATGAAATTTTAATTGTTATTCCATACACAAAGTTCCAGAACTTTCCATGTCCTTTCCCTCCTCAATTAGTCCAATTACTGCAATTTTTTGGTTGTTTTTGCTTGTTTTCAAGACAGAGTTTTTCTGTGTAGACATGGCTGTCCTGGAACTTGCTTTGTAGACCAGGCTGGCCTTGAACTCACAGAGCTATCCACTCTAGCCTCTGGAGTGCTGGGATGAAAGGCATGTACCACCACACCCCCCTGGCTGCATTTCTTTCCTTTTCTAGTATTGTCTGTGGTGTTTTCTGTCTTGCAATTCCATCATGTGACCTTATAACAGCTCAGAGCTCCCTATGAAGCAGTGATTCAGTATTCTCTCACATTTTCTTTCATTGGGAAGACTAAGTTTGAACTGTGGGGATTCTGTATTTATTGACTCCTATGTTCCTCTTTTATAGAGTAGTACTCAACCTAATGCTGTGGCCCTTTAATACAGTTCCTCACGTGATGGTGTCGCTAGCTATGATTTTTTATTGTTACTTTACAACTGTAATTTACTACTTTAATGAACTGAACTGTAAATATCTGACATTCAGGATATCTGATATGCAACCACAAAGGGGTCATGACCCACACATTGAGAATGCTGCTCAATAGAATTCCCTAATAGTGGATAATTACACCAACCAGCATGGCTTTAACTGCCATACCAAAATCAAATGTCAGCATTCAGTAGGTCCACCCTCTTTTCCTCATTTTTTAAGGCATTTTAAGGAAATAAATGAGTCAGGTTTTTGTTGTTTAAGTTTTCACTCCTCACAATTCATCCCTTTGCAACGGCAGCTCATTTACTTATGGGTTTTTGAAAATGGTCTTTTATACTAAAGATTTTAAGTTCTAAAGTCAAAATAACCTTAACATCTGTCTTCCAGGAGAAAATGAAAGGTGTCTTATTCCTTTCTGCCACATACGACATCAGGGCATAGTCACCTGTGCCTATGTATCACCTCACCCAGTTTGTAGCAAGAATTTTAACTGATCCTATTCTTGTTTTAATTGCTATTATTTCCTTCATATGACTTTAAACCACTGATTTTAATATCCTCACAGATAACAAGGATGCTTAAACACCATCTTAAACTTCTATCAATAAAGCTGTTGTCTATGTTACTCTGCATCTTGGATATTATAAGTATCTCAGATATAAGCTTTTGTGGCATCTTCCCATATATATGAATATTGTTTTATACTTAAATACTTCTTTCCTACAGTCAATATTTAAAATATAAATATGACTTTTCTAATTACTGTCTACGTGTATATAAAGTGTTTGAGCCTCAGTGCTATGATTTCTAATGAGGCAGCTCATGACAATCAGGTGCCATTTTCTGCTCATATGGGGAAGGTGAATTTAATTAGCCCTGCCCAGTCAGACTGCTGAAATACGTGTGTGCCTTTTAATGAAGCCATTTTCTCCAGGATAGCTGAAGGACAGTTTTGTTTTTAGAAAATTGTCAAGCATTTAACATTTAAAATTAACAAGACATAGAAAGAATTACAAATACTTGTTTTAAAAAATCATGTCATCTTACTTTTAATTAAATAAAAGATAAAAGAAATTAATGGGTAAAAGAAACAGAGCAATCCATTACTATTTTTACAAAACACAAAGAAACACCAGTTCTTTACTATTTCAAGTAGACTTTTCTGTGAATGTGCAAAATAAATGCATTCTACACTTCGGCTTAAGATTGCTCATTTTTAATAAAGGAGAATCACATCTTCTCTGACAAACGCCATACGGCTTCCATTTGTTTCACTAACATGAGCATGAATGCTGTCAGATTTTGTTGTTCATGATATTCTGCAATGAAGTCCAAAGCAATAACCTGAAGTATCATTAGTTAAAAGAGAAAGAAGAAACAGGAAAACAACAAGCATCTTTGTCTGCTCATGTTGTAGTAGAATGTACACACCCTGACACACACTGAAAATTCTAGTATACTAACCTCAAATTCAAAGACTTTGTAGACATATTTTCACATTACTACAATTGCATCTCCTTTTATCTATCATTGTGTTTTCCAGTTTTTAAATTCTTTGCTTATTACTTTGCCTTCATTGTAGTACTCATTATGGTTTAACTAAGGAGATTCGTGAAATTTGTAATGATTGTACAGGGTTAGTCACTTCATGATCTGTGATGATAGTAAGTATACTGGATGCTGTTGATATAATTTTGGAACATGCTTTTGTAGAGATTAAGATTGAAGCCCATTATATTTCTCTTCAGAAATGACAAATGGGCCTAGTTGGGATGGCCACTGCTTTCCACATGAAAATGAAGGAGGTGTATTGTTTGGAGTTGCACATAGTACCTCAAAAGGATCAATTTTTTATGTATCAAAATCTAAATAGGTCCTTCAGAAACACAGAATGTTGTACTCCATATATTATTCCATGGCTCTAAGGGCATCAGTAATCCACGGCAGCAATGGGAGTGGCCAGAGTACATATTATGAGGAAGATTGTCTTTGTCTCCTGCTGTGATTCCTAAATATGCAGCTATCTCCTAACATGCTGGAATAAGTTAGCTCTGTTTGTATCAGTGGACCATTTATTTAAACCCCACACTAGTACTGTTTATTTGTTTTCACAATTAGTTCAGTCATGTGCTTGTTTAAATGAACTAATTTGTGTATGGCTCTCAAAGCAGCACCCGATATCTAATAACCTCTTATTGTCATAGAAAATTAGGGAGCAAGTGAAACTACATTAATAAACATCAAACTTTCTTGGCTTTATAAGGGCGATGTTCAAGTTTAAGATTCTGTGACTGATACTTTAATACTTTTAGGGTGACTTTCAGTATTTTAGGATAACAATTCTGGATAAGAATAGATAAATGTGTGAAGCAGTAATAATCTTAGTAGTGAAATTAGAAGCTGACAACACTAATAGCAAAGAACTTTTATTATACTTCCCTTAATAAGTAATAGGTTAAGTATAAATGTATATGTAAAAAGATTTTAAAAACTGGAAAACAATACCTGTGATCAGATTAAAAAGTTAAAATTCGATGCATATTTAGAAACAAATGTATAGCCGGTTATGTCTGTGACATTTTGATCCAATTATGTGCTTTTACACAACAAATTATGTTTAGACAAAAAAGTTCATATTATAGAAAAAGTAATAGGTTAAATAAAAAAATCAATAAGGCTAGTAGATATGGATAATACAATTATCAAACTTGTATTTGATAAATATTCGAAGATTAATAAGCCTAAAATTTCAGACTCATATTCTCTTCAATGCAGCAAAATATGTGTGAAAATGTGTATATCCTGTCAGAAAGCAGTTTTCAAATCATATTAAATATTCAGGGTTTTTTAAAGCAACAAATAAACAGGAAGTATCTAAAATGTAGAGATCTTAAAACATTCCTAAGGAATTAAGATGCTTAAGGCTCATCTTCACCTGAGCAATGAAATCAGAAAAACAAACAGTTGCATTACAGAGGGAGGAGCTGAGGGAAGGCAACTGAACCTAGAAAGGGGAACTGAGAATGCTGTAGGACAGAGGGCTAGGGTGGGGCAGAGACCAGAATGAAGCGTGCTCACAGTTAGGACATCAGATTTCTGTTATGGACGCTCCACAGTAAATGATAAGGTGAATGGGAGAACCCTAGCAGTTATCATAAATAGGTGTGTCAGAAGCCCCAAATGAGTCCACACATGCCTAGAGGCCAGATAAATGAGTTTTGTAGAGTCTACACTCTAGCCTTACTTCACAGGAAGAACTTGCACTGTCTCCCCTCAAACCTGAGAGCTCAGGCTCCTTCAATATGGCTTCATAGTGGAGCCAAAGCCACATTGGCAGAGCTGCCAATCCTGAGCACATATTCACCATACTCCACATCTCTTGCATCACCACTCTCATTGCTGAAGGGGCCTCCGGGTAGATGCCCCACCTCTAGAACTGTAGTCACATACATGCCTGGGCTACTACAGTACCCATTTTCCCTGTGGTACTAAAAAAATAATAATAATCATCTGACCCATTGCTACACACATACACCATACGCCAAGTCATGATTACAAATGACAAAGCTACCTGGATGGACAAGAATAACATACTCCAAGTTGTAAAGGAAAAGATGTACCATACTCAGCAAAGATATCACCCAGGAATGAAAAAGACAACTGTTTAACAAAACCAACAAGAGCGAGGAAAGTCAGCAGCAGCAGCAGCAGCAGCAGCAAGATACTATTATAGAATATGCTTAAAGGAATACTATATCCAAAAGTCAGAAAAGGTGAAACACACATGGTCAAATCTCACCGGAGAAGCAGATATACAATGAGAAACAGAAAATAATTAAATGTTATCGATACATAAAAACACAAAACCAACAAAGATAACAAGGTAACAAGAAAAGATCAAAAGATACTCAAACCAAACAAGAAATTTAGCGAAAGTTTTATGAGTAAAATTAACTTCTCTGTAATAACTTTGAATTTACGTGTTCCAAGTTCTCCAATTAAAAGTTTCAAATTGATTGAGTTAATTGAGAAACAATCCCTAAAGGTAAAAAACCCACTTTAATATTAACAGTAAAACAGTTGGAAGAATAGGAAATGGTATTTCTTTCTCTCTCTCTCTCTCTCTCTCTCTCTCTCTCTCTCTCTCTCTCTCTCTCTCTCTCTCTTTCTCTTTTTTTTGTGGTGTTTATGATTGTGTTTATTTTTTTTAATTAATTAATTTACATCCTGGTCATAGCCCCATCCCTTTTTACCTCCCAATCCGACCCTCCATCTCTCTTCTTCATCTTCCTTCCCTTATTCCTCAGAAAAAGGGAGTTCCCCCTTCTCATCCACCCTAGCTCATTAAGTCATATCAGGACTGAGCTACTCCTCTTCCCCTGTGGCCTGGCAAGGCAATCCCACCAGGTAGAAGTGATCAAAAAGCTGGCAAGAGAGTCCATGTCAGAAACAATTGCCACTCCTGTTACTAAAAGATCACATGAAACCTGAGCTGCCCATCAGTTACATCTTTGTAGTAGACCAGTAGTCCATGCAAGTTCCTTGGTTGGTGCTTCAGTCTCAGCAGACCCCTATAAGGCCTGGTTAGTTGCCTCTGTTGGTCTTCTTCTGCAGCTCCTGTCATCTCCAGTCCTTTTCTTCTCCCCCTCCCTTTTTCACAAGACTCCCTACATATCGCCCAACATGTGGTTGTGAGTCTCAGCATCTGTTTGAAACCGCTGCTGGATGGAGCCTCTCATAGGGCAAATCTGCTACCCTCCTGTCTGCAAGCATGACAGAGTATCATTAATAGTATCAGGGGTTGGTTCTCTTCCATGGCGTGGGGTTTGGGTTGGGCCAGGCATTGGTTGGACAGTCACTTAATCTCTGCTCTATCTGCTCTATCTTTATCCGTAGACATCATGTAGACAGAATGAGTTTTGTGTCAAAGTTTTTGTGGTGGGTATTCTCCTCCCTCTACTTGGAGACTTGTCTATTAGAGGTTGTCCTTTCCTGTCTCTATGGCTTCTGGTACTAGGAGTCTCTGCTGGAGTCCTTCTCATACCCTCCCAAGAGCCTATCCTGACATAGGTCTCCAGCTTTTCACAGAGTTGGCCACAGTTTCTCTTTTTTCTACAGGCCTCTGTCTTCCCACTGCTGCTCTCCCTAGGTCTGATCTCCACACTCATATTTATTTGCACTCCCTCTCCTTCCTTGTTCACTCTCTTCAACCGCTACCTCTGTATTTTATTTCTCCTTCTGAAGAGATTTAAGCATCCTCCCTTGGGTCCTCTTTGTTGATTATGTTCTTTGTAGTATGTTTATCCTGTACTATAGGCTAAAATTCACTTATAAGTGAAAACATACTGTGTATGTCTTTCTGGGTCTGGGTTACCTCACTCAGGGTGATCTTTTCTAGTTCCATCCATTTTCATGCAAATTTCATATTTTCTTTGTTTTTAATAGCTGACTAGTATTCGATTGTGTAAATGTACTACAGTTTCTTTATCCATTCTTCAGTTGAGGGGCATCTATTGAGGGGATTGTTTCCAGATTCTTGCTATTATGAATGAAGTTGCTATAAGCATAATTGAACAAGTGTCCTTGTATGATGAAGTGTCTTCTGGATATATACCTAGGAGTGGGATAGCTGGGTCTTGAGGTAGAACTATTACCAATTTTCTAAGGATATTGACAAATTCTTTAAGTGCTTCACAGATAGTTGAGATTCCTATGTGATAAGTTTAAACAAGCAGGACAAAGATATGCACAACAAGAACGTCAAGCCTCTGAAGAAAGAAATTGAAGAAGACATCAGATGATGAAACTATGTCCCATGCTCATGGACTGGTAGAATTAACATAGTAAAAATGACCATCTTACCAAAATCACTCTATAGATTCAATGTAATTCCCATCAAAATACCAACATAATTTTTTACAAATCTTGAAAGAACAATTCTAAACTTCATATGGAAAAACAAAAATCCTAGAATATCCAAACAATCCTGTACCACACTAGAACTTCTGTAGGTATCTCCATCCCTGACTTCAGGCTATACTACAGAGCAATAGAAATACAAACTGCAAGGTACTGGCATAGAAATAGACTGGCTGATCAATGAAATTGGTCTAAGACCCAGAAATAAACCCATACAACTACAGGCACTTGACTTTTGACAAAAGAGCCAAAACCTTACAATGGGAAAAAGATAGCATTATCAACAAATGGTGCTGGTCTAACTGGATGTCTACATGCAGAAAAATGCAAATAGATCCATATTTACCACCCTGCACAAAACTCAGGTCCAAGTGGATCAAAGACCTGAACATAAAACAGAGACACTAAATCTATTAGAAGAGAAAAATGGGAACCAGCCTTGAACTATTGCTACAGAAGACAACTTACTGAACAGAACACAACAGCTCAGGCTCTAGGATCAACAGTTAATAAACATAACTTCTTGAAACTGAAAAGCTTCAGTAAGGCAAAGGACACTTTCAATACAAAAAAAAACAAAAAACAAAAAACAAAACAAAAAAAAACAGTCCATTGATTGAGAAAAGATCTTCACCAGCCCTACATCTGACAAAGGGATAATATCTAAAATACATAAAGAATTCTAAGCATTAAGCATAAACAAACAAAATAACCCAATTAAAATATGGGACACAGAGCTAAACAGGTATTTCTTGAAAGCTAAAAATTAAGATATGTAGGTAGAAGTATGTAAGACTAAATAGGTTTTTCAGACAAAATCTGTAGATATAAAAATAGGAAATAAGAGAGGGGGATAGCTTTTAAGATTGCTACAGAAGGAATTCAGGAAGTAGACTGAATAGCAGTAAGTAAATGTGCACCCAAAATTTATGACATATTTATATAAAAGAAAATGGTTCTATGAAAATATAATCATGGGTAATTTTGGGGTCCACCCCCATTGCAGTAAACTGATTGGTAATGCAGACAAAAATAGTCAACACTAAGATATCAGACTCAAATAATGCAGATGTAATAGATTAACAGAAAATTACAGATGCATTTACCTTATAGCTACAAAATACAAAGTCTTTTCTTCAGTATAGGAATTTTGTCTGGAACAGATCAAACACTAGGCTAAAATTTTAACACATTAAAAAACATTGAAATCATATATTTTATCTTCAGTGACCTCAATAAGATACAGTTAAATCAACAAGAACAACAACAAAGACCTTATGAAAACATAATATTCACCAAATAAATAGTTCTGGAGAAATTTTAAAATAAATCTAAAAGGAATCAAAAACATGCTAAAGCTTGTTGGATACATAAAAATCAATGCTAAGATGGTAGATTATAACACTAAGAGCCTTCATAAAAATTATGAAGAGGGCTAGAGAGGTGGTCCAAGAGATAAGATCACTGGCTGATTCATCAGAGGAACTAGGTTAATTTCCCAGCACCTACTCAGTGTCTCACAAACATTCATAATTCCAGTTCAAGGGGTTCCAATATCTTCTGGCTTCCCTGGGCACCAGGCAGACACATGGCACATAGACATACATGCAGAAAAAAATACTCATACACATAAAATAAATAAATAAAACGTTAAAATAGAAAAAGTTCAAACAAATAATATAGTGATACATCTCAGGAAACTATAAAAGCCAGAACAAACCACAGCCTATAAAAATGAAATAAAAACTAATAAGTTAATAACTATCAATGAAATGGAGAGCTGGGCTGTATTTTGAAAAGATGAACAAAATCAATAAACCATTGGTTTGATGAACTAAAACAAAAATTAGAGAACTAGATAAATTTGGAAATGAAAAAAGAATTATTGCAATTAATATGCTAATGCGAGAGAATAATTACAAACTATTATTAAGGCTTATAAAGAGCACATGTAAATGATCAAGTTGAGAAACCCAGAATAAATGTGGAAATTTCTGAATGCATAACCAACCTAACTAGAATCACAAAACCTGGAAATCTACACACCCTCAGGGAATAGGAGCAGGCATCAGCTGAAGCATCCTACCGACAATGAAAGCCCACATCCCAAGGACTTCCTGCTGAACTACCAACCCATTAAGAAACAACTAACACCAATCCTTTTCAGTCTATTCCGAAAATTTGAAGAGGAAGAGACCCCTCTAAACTCATTTGATAAGGTCAGCAATATCCTGAAACTGCAATAAGACAAGGTCAACAACAAACAAAACCTCTCATGAATGCTGGAAAACTTCTCTACTGAAAAAGAGCAAACAGGTGTTCAGAGAAAAGGGGGTGGGGGGAGTACATAAACAGTTGAGTGGAACTGGAGGACATCATGTGAAATGAAGCATGCCATTTTATTTTATTTTATTTTATATACACTATCAATATTTAACATTAGTTCTCCATAAAAAATGATATCCAGACTTAAAGATTGAGGCAAGTTTTAATAAAACATAATTCCAAGATACAGATGCATCATCCTTCACATAAACTTTAAAAAATAATGTTGGAAACAAAAACTGTTTTGAAAAATATTCTGTTTAATATGCCTCTCTCTTTCCCAAGATATAAAATGTTTGTCTAGGATTATCCAGTGTTCTTTTCTGTTTATACATAAGTAGAAACCAGGTTCTGCTTTTTACTTACTATCAACATACAAAGCAAGGTCCAAATTTGCAGGCTGCATTGAAAAAAATATCTGAAGAAACAGTTGCAATTAGCTTCTATGGCAAAAGTTTTAGAATAATAAATCAAGGAAATGCTTAACAAAAATCATAGTTTTCCATCACCATCATATGTTAGAGTTTTGAATCTGATAGAAATGACTTTCCACATCATCATGTCACGCTAGCTTAAGGATAAGCTCTATCTTATTTAGAAAATGATTATTTGTAAATTCAATGATTTAATTACTTTTTCATTTATATTTCTAGTATTCATTAATCTTACATGTTCCTGTCTCTCCAGTCACAAAGCTTATATTTTCTTTTCACAAAATGGCAATTAGTCTATATAATATTTTGCTGCCTGAAATTAAGATACATCGGTATTTATTGTTTTTAGTATATGCAAATTCTATATTATAATGTAGATTATAATTTTAATAAATTTTAAACTTCAAAATCCACTTCAATTTACAAATTTTTTAAACCTAGTTTAACATTGAATGACAAACAAGTCTATATAGAACAACATTTTGCAATTTAAAGTTTGTCAAAAATTCAGTCAGTGACAATAACTGAACTTAGAATATTCTTACTGAACTACAGCTCAAAACACCAAGTTAAAACGTGTTGTTTACTGATGTTTCCAAAATAACAATATCCTGCTATGCATTTTCCCATTTTACACCATGAAATTTGGGTTGTTTCCTACAGCCAAAGCATTTATAGTTTTTTTTTTTATTAATTTATTCTTGTTACATCTCAATGGTTATCCCATCCCTTGTATCCTCCCATTCTTCCCTCCCTCCCATTTTCCCCTTATTCCCCTCCCCTATGACTGTTCCTGAGGGAGATTTCCTCCCCCTATATATGCTCATAGGGTATCAAGTCTCTTCTTGGTAACCTGCTGTCCTTCCTCTGAGTGCCACCAGGTCTCCCCCTCCAGGGTACATGGTCAAATATGGGGCACCAGAGTATGTGTGAAAGTCATACCCCACTCTGCACTCAACTGTGGAGAATGTTCTGCCCATTGGCTAGATCTGGGTAGGGGTTTAAAGTTTACCGCCTGCATTGTCCTTGGCTGGTGCCTTAGTTTAAGCAGGACCCCTGGGCCCAAATCTGCCTATCATAATGTTCTACTTGTAGGTTTCTAGGACCCTCTGGATCCTTCTACTTTGCTATTCTCCCATGCTTCTCTCACCTAGAGTCCCAGTAGGATGTCCTCCCCTCTGTCCCAGTTTCCTGCTCCACTCCTTAGAATATACCCAGAAGATTCTCCAGCACACAACAAGAAAATTTGCTCAACCATGTTCATAGCAGCCTTATTAATAATAGCCAGAACATGGAAACAGCCTAAGTGTCCCTCAGTAGAAGAATGGATAAAGAAACTGTGGTACATATACACCATGGAATACTACTCAGCTATTAAAAACAAGGAATTCCTGAAATTTGTGGACAAATGGATTGAGCTAGAAATGATCATAATGAGTGAGTTAACCCAGAAGCAGAAAGACTCAAAAGCCCAAGGGGCATGTCCCACAAAAGCATTTGTAGTTTTGTTTGAAGCTTCACTTCCCTCCCAGAAGTATTTATAATGGCATATATTATAATGTAGGTCTCAATAAAATGTGTTTTTAATAAATAATAAAGTAGACTTTTTAAAGTATGATGAGTGTCTCTAACAGACAAATAGACTGAATGAAATTTTAACTAAAGTAATAAAGTTTATATTAGTAAAAATGGAATGTTAACATGAAAATGTACTTTTATGCTAATTATTTTATTAGAAGATCTTTCTGTTATCTCCAGGGAATAAGTAAAATCACATTAAAATGTCTTCACTTTGAATCATGGTTCAATTTACAGAGGTGATAGTGATTTTCCATGAATATTTTCTATAGCTTAAGATGAAATGATCTAATAATACAGTTTTAAATACAAACATTTACTATATTAAAGCCATGCAAAGACTTTGCTGCTGTTAAAGTCATCTAATATCATGTCAGTGGTTATCTAGGACACACATTTGTCTTTTTAAATTAAAGTTATAATCCATTTGGTTTTGGAAGGGTCCTGATTCTTCTGTTACTATATGCATCTTGACCTATACAGCTGGGAAGCCGCTGATTCATCCCTCTTCAGCACTGCACTCTGCTGACCAAGTAAAAGCCCTGCGAACACCTCTTGGTTGTTTATCTGACTCGCTCTCAAAAGGCTTTATTTGCACTGGTGCAAGGATCTCAGAAAAAAGTTGCCTTCTTAGCGACTCAAGAATGAATAGTGTATCCTTCCACGGGGAGTGAAATACTCATGCAGATGACTATCAGGAGGACATGTGCTGACCCAAGCACTCAGTCACATCCTTCCCGATGTGCTCACAGTGACTGATGTCAGAAGAGCCAGAAGGCAAAGGTCTTTACTCTAAAGAGTTTCACACTGAGAAAGGCAAAGGGGCAAAATAAATAAATGAATAAATATGACAATATGTGAGAGAACTGTTGATGTCTGAAAAGAGAACTTCAGACAATACTGAGAAACAGAAGCCTAAAGGAGTGGTTCTCAAACTTCCTAATGCTGCAACACTTCAAAGCAGTTTCTCATGTTGTGGGGGCCCTCAACCATAAAGGATTTTTGTTTCAACTTCAAATTTGTAATTTGGCTACTGTAATGAATCGTAATGTAAATATCTGTGTTTCCACAATATGAAACGGTGCTTGAACCCCAAAAGGCGTCACAACTACACTGGTTGAGAGCCACCGGCCTAAAGGGTTACATTCAACCTAAAATGGAATCCACAATCCAAAAATCATTTTGGGATAAACCCTAAAATAGGGGCCATCCATGCATTTACCAGAGAAATCTCGGTGTGTGTAGTTTATAGTTCTTGAAAGTCAAAACTACCAAGCCAGTTGAGCCCAGGCTAATGGCAAGTCAGATTCCTTCAGATGGAGGAGTATGTGCTCATGCTTGTGCCAGCTTCTAAAGCTCCTCTTCTCAAAAACATACTATAGCCTCTTCAAACCACCTGGCGCTCTTTCCTCTGTTTCATGTTCACATACCTCATCCCTTCTGCTTCTCTTCTGTAAGAACTTTTGTGGTTCCTCTAGACCTGTCTCAGGGACCTGGTGGAATCATTATGCCTCAGGATTATTAATTTAGTGTGCCTTTAAGATCCTTTACTGTAAGGAATTTTGGAGATGGTTTACTTTGGGGTGATAGGGCATGATTCAGTCAACTATAACTGTAAAATAATTTAAGGGATAAAGTATAAAAAGAGGTTGCAGGACATTCTGTGTATTAACCTGTGCCCACTCCACATTCATGTGCTGAAATTGTTCCTCCAGTGAGGGAGGCTAGATTTTTGAGGGGATAAGATTTTTAGGAGTTAAAAGATAAGTGAATCATAAACAAGATCCCAATCTCTTAGGATTTGTGGCCTTTTAAGGGCAGAAAGAAAGCAATTTTCCTCCCCGTGAGTACTAAGAAAGGAAAAGTGAGGTGTGAAAAAGAAGTCACTTAACAGCCAGGAAGAGAGTCCTACCAGGAATTGAAACAGCCAGCGGATTGAACTCAGACTTCCCACCCTTCCAGCTGGTGAGAAGAGGCATCTCTGTTATTTAAGCCAGCTACTATGTGGCATTTTGTAATGGCAGGTCTGAGCAGAACAAGACAGGAAGTGATGATGAAATGGTCCTTGGGAGACTTGCAGGTGTTAGGGCATGTGCAGATTTCAAGAGAGAATTCTGAGCAGTAAATATAGATGTGGAATTCATCAGCATAAGGGTGATAGTAATTGGTGATGGGGAAAACCATTAACCTAATATAAGAGAATGTCCACTAAAAGGAACATATAGCTGAGAGCGTATATATGTGTGTGTTGTGTGTGTGTGTGTACTACCTAGATTTTATATGTAGTCTATTTCTCTAAGAATATTCAGTGAGTAGTTGAATTAACTCTCAGTTTCAGCCACAGTGTGGAAACCAGGTGGAAGACGGAGGCGCAAGCTGATAGAGACATTCACCATGCTTTATGTAAATTTTCCTGCATTAACAAACAAAGGAAACAGTCACAAAGATATGTTTTCATTACATATGATTTTTAGCATAAATCTGATAGCAGAATAGAAAAATCAATTTTGATAGATCATCAAACAGACCTACCTTTGAAATGCAAATAATTTTTAGTATAAAGAGGATTGATCTCTTTCAATATACCCTGAGGCAAGAAACTGTTGCTACCAGAATCCATCTGGTAGCAGCTGATACCCTCCATAGGAATGGATTAGTGGAAGTGGTGCAGAACCTGTGTGGGTGGAGCAAAGCATTCTCTCTATAAAGGAGCTGCTGGCTTCTCTGTCCCATTAAATGACAAAAATTTCTAAATCACGATATAAAAAAAATTGTTACCATTCTTCAACATGCTTCCTTTCTCCAGCTTTTGTCAAAAGCATGATTTTTTTTTCTTTTTTTCCTGATGAACTGCTTTCTGTTTTATTGTCTCCTTGTTACAAGCCAGCAGGGCAACCTATTTTACAGCAAGGGAGTGTTGGAGGACACTTGATGGAACACTGTTGATCTGAAATCTAGGTGCCAACCTCACTTTCAGAGCCACCCACCTTCCTAGTGAGCCCAAACAGCACAGGAAAGTTAACCAGTATAATATAGACTATAATAACTTTATCATAGTTGACAAGACAGGGTTAGGGAGAAGTATTGCCGTGGATAGAAAAATAACAAAACAAACATGTCCAAGAAGGATTTTAATGATTCCATCTAGGCAAAGATGCTATGTTAGTAAATACTGTTCACACTACTGAGTGACAGTTTTTTTTTAACTTGGAAGGTGCTACGCATGTGTCTACTTACCCTAGATTGGGAGGCCACACCAGACCAAAGTACAGATACCACCAAAGTCCAACTTGGTGACTCAATGGATTGGAGGGATGGGTTAATTATGGGAGTATGGGTAAGGGGTTACTTACAAGAGCAAAAATGACTCAAAGACAGTCCCATCACCAAAGCCCGCCACAGTAGGGGTGACAGTTCACTAAGACTGGGAACCTGGAACGTGCTGCACAGCCTGCAGATCGCTCGGCAGGATGAAGAGTGTTTTTACCAACCAACTCTGGTCTAAACCTCTCATGGGCGGCTTGTCTGGCCTCAGAATCTTTGCAGCTTTTATTGCTTACTTGTATTGGTTAGCTTTCATTGGTCAGGATGGGACCTAGTAATCTGATGAGTTTCAAGGACTTCCTGGGGTTATATTGAGTTTTTTACCATCCTGCTTAAGGAGGTTCCCAGGAACACACTCTGCTTAAACAAGATGTGCCTGTTTCTCCTTTAAATAATGAGGAGCACACCATATGGAGAACTAACATCCGAACAAGAGGATATCAGGAAGAGCCTAGGCCAGGGTTTGACCTTTTTTGAGTGATTCAGGAGACTGGGGAAATCAAGGACTTGCGTTCGATTAGATGTCAATGCTTGTTTTTGATTTTCTCACCAATCAGCTATTCAATGATTTTGATTGGAGAATATAATGAATTTTTTACTTTACGAGAGATCGATTCCTACGGGCTTTGTTAAATTTTTAATTATTGTTTTTTGTTTTTGAGATTTTTATTTAATTATGAGATTTCTTCCTTCTTTTTCTACCCCCCCCCCAACTCTCCCACTCAATCTATTGCTCCCTACTCTCTCAAATTCATGGCGTCTCTGTTGTTGTTAACTGTTCTTGTGTACACATACATTCCTAAATATAACCCATAGAGTCCATATAATGTTTATTTATTTATTATGTATACAGTGTTCTGCCTGCATGTACACCTTCAGGCAAGAAGAGGGCATCACATCACATTACATTATAGATGGCTGTGAGCCACCGTGTGGTTGCTGGGGATTGAACTCGGGACCTTTGGAAGAGCAGGCGGCGCTCTTACCCACTGAGCCATCTCTCCAGCCCGAGTCCATATAATGTTATTTGTAACTGTTTTTCAAGGCTGACCCTTTGGCACTGGACAACCAGTTGATATGCTCTCCTCTGGGAAAGACCACCTCTCCCACTCCCAGCTTTCCTGAGTTGCCTATAGTTTTTGGATAAGGTTGAGGCCTCGTGGGCATTTTCCTACCCAGTTTGGCATGTTCATTGGTGTCATGCTTGTTCAGTTCATGTTTGAGCAATTATGTTGGTAAGACTTTGTGAGTGCAGCTTCTGATAATAGTAGGAGCCTCATTATCGCAGCAAGTCCCTGATCCTCTGGCTTTTATGATCCTTTCACCCCTCTTCCACAGTGTGTTTCCTGAGCTGAGGTGCTGGAGTGATTTTGTAGATGTATTCATTGTGACTGCATTTTGCCTGTGGTTTGCTGTAGTGGCCTCTATTTTGTTGCAAAGAGAAATTTTTAGAAATTATACTAGCTTAGTAAATTAGTGATCATAGATAATGCCCCTGAATTAACCATAAATTCACTAGCACTGAGGAATTAGCTAGGTTTCTAGTACCAAACATGGTTTCCCTATTTTTGAGAGGGTGTTAAGTACAAATGGAAAGTTACTGATAAACAGCAATGTCTGTGTGCCACTACTGCACCCTTAGAGTTATTGAGCCATGGTGGTTGTTACTGTTGTTCATAGACTTCATAGCTGGGTAAAATATTTTGTTAAATTTGTACTCTTTTTCATATTCTCACATTATTTTGTTCCTTTCCTCCATTTCTGCTTTTTTTCTACTTATCTTTGCAGAGATAGACAGATGATAGACAGAGATTACATAAGTGGTAGCATCATATATTATAATAGAATATATGTAATAATAACCTAATATAAGCTAAAAAATTCCTTAACTTTATTCCTGTACAACACTCACCACTTAGACTTATCCATCACACTGTTTTTATATTGATGTTTTGCTGGCTAGATTTATGTTAACTTGACACAAGCTAGAGCCATTGAAGAGGAGGGAGTCTCAATTAAGAAAATGTTTCCATATGTAAATTGGCCCAGCTAATGTACATGGGGCCATCTCTGCCTAGTGGCCTTGTGTTCTATAGGAAACTAAGCTAAGCAATCCATAAAGAGCAAGAGCCAGTAAGCAGTACTCTTCCATGGCCTCTGCATCAGCCCCTGCCTCCAGCTTTCTTCCTGGTTTGAGTTCCTGCTTTAGACTGTAATATGTAAGCCAAATAAACCCTTTCCTTCCCAAACTGCTTTTAATCATGATGTTTCATGACAGAAAATTTCACCCTAACTAGGACAGAAACCATCTCCATATCTACTTATTAGCCAGTAGTTTACAGCCAAAATCATCAGATGGTAGGGTAGGACTGTAACATTTTTTAGGTAGTTTTTCTTTTTTTAATTTTATTTTATTAATTTATTTAGATTACATCTCAATTGTTATCCATCATTTGTATCCTCCAATTCCTCCCTCTCTCCTGCTTTCACCCTATTTCCCTCCCCTAGGTCTATGACTGAGGGGGGCCTCCTCCCCTACTATATGGTCATAGGCTATCACATTTTTACTAAAGATTTAGCTCCATACTAGAGTTAACTTTTTGAAGTACAACTAAATCATATACAAGAATGAAGAGTAATTAACATATGACCTTTCAGTGTTACAGTGTGTTTCATTTAACCTATAGCTGTGAGTTTTATGCTTTTATATGTTTTTTATCTTGTTGCATGTAATTCTTTTCTTTCAATGCACCAAACCCCTTTCAGTATTCTTGTAAAGTTAGTTTCATAGTGTTGAGCAAACTCAGTTTTTATTTGGTTCACAATTGCCTGCCTGCCTGCCTATTGTTTGAGTCAGGGTCTCTCTATGTCACCTGTCTGGCCTGGAACTGGCCTTCCCAACTTGCAACAAATCTCCTGTTGCTCTTGCCAAAGCTCTGAGCTATAGGGATGACTCATTGTACCTGTTCTTGCTTTGGGACATTATCCTGCTTTGTTTTTTTGTGTCAACTGAGGCCAAGCTACAGTTGTGTGGGAAGAGGGAACTCAACTGAGGAAAATCTTCCCATAAGGCTGGCCCATAGGCAGGCCTGTAGGACGTTTTCTTAATTAATGATTGATGTGTGGAGATTCAGCCTACTGTTCCCTGCCCTGATCAAGCAGTTCAGAGGACTATATGAAATCACGCAGAGCAAACATGAGATGCAAGCCAGTAGGCAGCATTCCTCTAGAGCAACTGCTTCCGTTCTTTCTTCCCAGTTTGGCCTTGAGTTTCTGCCCTGACTTCCTCAGATGATTGACTGTGTTGTGCAAGTAGAAGTGAAAAAAACCTTTTTCCCCCAAGCTGCTTTTGGCCATGGCACATTATCACAGCAACACATCCTAACCAAGACAGGACTTTTTATTTCTCTATCGTTTCTGGAGGACAACTTTGCCAAGTATATTCTCCACTGGCAATATTTTTTTTCCTAGCATTTTGTAAAATGCCAGAAGAAAAGCTATTCCTCTTTAGTGTTCTATTGAGTTTGGATGATTACACTATTGTGTGGGTGTTTGAAGACACTAACCCCTGTTTCAGTCTTTCGCTTTTGACAATATACTGTGTGGCCTCAATGTTGATGACGCTGTCTCAGGTATCATATCTGAATAATGTTGAATGAAAGTGGGTCCTATGACTGGCTCTGTGTCTGCAGTAGAGACTACATTTGGTGGGCTTAGTTCTAGGGGATCCAGTGAGCATGGGTTGGTTTTATGTCCCCTGGGTGAACTGAAACTGGACTCTTTCCAGGACCTGGATTCATGCCATGCTGCTGGAATCACCAAGGTCTACTATTGGATTCTCAGAGGTTGGGGGTTTGTTTTGTTTTACCATATGCATGGTAGTATCTTCATCTAGTCCTTTAAGGGTGCTCCCATTATATAACAGAGTTGCTTCCTGGCCTGAACATCTTTTAAGAGTCAACAGCTAAATTGTTCATATTAAGAAAGAAGTTTACTCCAGAATCTACAGCTATAACCAAAATCTCCAGCTCCATCGGCAGAAACCCAGGCAACATGTCTTCTAGACATCACCCAGATGAGCAGCCCAGCCCTTACATTGCAGTTGAGAAGCTCTGGTCTCAATTTATAAAAAGAATTTTATGATCTGCAATTGAGTTGAGGTCTGCACACCATCCTTCGGGGATATGATGTGCTTTCCTGACTTTCCAAATAGTTCACTAGCTCTCCTAACAAATTTTTGAGAAATCAATTTTGAGACAAAAATCAACAACCCCACAGGAAGTCTCAGGCAGATACAGCTTCAGGTGATACGCTGGCCTTCTGTAGTCGGTTGTATTCATTACTTTTCTCTTCCTGGAATAAAACACCATGATAGAGGTAGTTTATAAAAGGAGGAATTATTTGGACTTACGGCTTCAGAGGACTAAAGTGTCAACATGGCTGGGAGAGAGCAGCAAGCCAAGGGCTCACATCCCAAACCACAAGCAAGATGCAGAGAGAGAAAACTTGAAATGGAAAATGGTTTTGAAACCTCAAAGGCCAGCCCTAGTAACATATTTCCTCCACCAAGGTTGTACTTCCAAAACTTACCCAAATAGAGCCACCAACTGATGACAAAATACTCAACCATCTGAGCCTATGGGGCCATTATAGAACACAGTGGGAAAATACTAACAATGAAGTTCAAGGATGATTTGGAATCTGCTGTGAGACTAACATTTTCAAGGATGTGACAGTGTCACCTGTGGGTGAGAAACCCATCAGATTGTTGTGTGGCTCTGATACCTCTCAGGCTACAGATAAGAAAGTTTAAAACTGAGTTTAGAGTGTTGAGGGACCAGCAGTAATAAAAAGACCAGCAAACTTATCTAGGACTTTCTCTGCGGTGTTCCCTTAACAGTAAAAAATGTCATTAGGACTACAACAGAGTGCAAGTGTGGCCTAGATGAGATTCCTTCAAGATCTGTTATGAGACAGAGGTCGGCAAGCTTTTCTCATTAGAGGTGATAGGCAAGTGTCCTATGGCCTTATAATAACAGTACTGAATAGTTAAGAGGCAATTAGAGAAAAAGGACAATAGATCTTTCAAGGCCAATGCCATGATCAGTGTCAGCAGGCAGACAGACCTGTCTGAATATACATTGTACAAGGCTCCTTCTACACTTTTGCCTGGTGGCTTTGTTTGCAGGCTCAAGTCCAAATGAGCCTGAAGCCAAGCAGCTTGGCAAATGATATTGTATGTAAAGATAAAGATAGGGATAGAGTCATGGATCTACCAAACAGTTATGTATCTGCTCTCCCAAGATGACTCTTCTAGGTCTCCTGCCCCAGCTAAAATTTACAACACCTTCCACCAACCCCAACCTCCCACAAAAGGCCATTTGTATATAGATAGTACAAACATTTTTTCTTGCTAATAATATCCAATAGATATCTGGACATTTTTATAATGATTTTGTATTCCAGTAAAAAAAAAAATACTTTGGCTATACTGGGTATTCAAGTTTTGTTTCTGTTACTATAATAAAACACTCAGATGCAAAATAACTTGAGGATGAAAAGGCTCATTTCATATAATATGGAGAAGGACATGCTGTGTATCACACCTGTCCATCACAGAGAGGAAGCTCTGCAACTAAGTCATGAGTAAACATGTTTTCTGGGAAAGCGATGAAAGGAACATAACTGTTTTTTAAATTAATTTATTCAGATTATATCTTAGTTGTTATCCCATCCCTTGTATCCTCCCATTCCTCCCTCCCTCCTTCTTTTACCCTGTTCTCCTCCCCTATGTCTATGAGCAAGGGGGACCTCTTCCCCCACTATATTGTCATAGGCTATCAAGTCATCTTCGTAGCTTGTTTATTCTCATTATGAGTGCCACCAGGCCTCCCCACAACAGGGAAGTGGTCAAATATGGGCACCATAGTTCACATCTGAGTTAGTCCCCGCTCTCCAGTCAACTGTGGAGAATGTCTTGTCCATTGGCTAGATCTGAGAAGGGGTTTGATGTTTACTGCAAATATTGTCCTTAGTTGGTACAGTAGTTTGAGCAGAACCCCTAGGCCCAGATCCACCCATCATGATGTTCTTCGTGTGGGTTTCTAGGACCCTCTGGATCCTTCTGTTTCCCCATTCTCCCATACTTCTGTCACCTAGAGTCCCAATAGGATGTCCTCACAACTATCCCAATCTCCTGATAAGTGAAGACTTTCATTGGGCTAACATCCAATTATAAGTGAGTATATACATGTGAGAAGTCTTTCTGCTTCTGGGTTAACTCATTCAGTATGATCTTTTCTAGTCCCATCCATTTGTCCAGAAATTTTGGGATTTCCTTGTTTTTAATAGCTGAGTAGTATTCCATGGTGTAAATGTACCAGAGTTTCTTTATCTATTCTTTGACTGAGGGACATTTAGGTTGTTTCCATGTTCTGGCTATTATGAATAAGGCTGCTATGAACATGGTTGAGCATGTGTCCTTGTTGTGTGGTGGAGCACTTTCTGGGTATATTACAAGGAGTAGAATAGCTGGGTCTTGAGGAAGCCCTGTTCCCAGTTTTCTGAGAAAGCACCAGATAGATTTCCAAAGTGGTTGTACAAGTTTACATTCCCACCAGCAATGAAGGAGTGTTCCCCTTTCTCCACATCCTCTCCAGAATGTGCTGTCACTTGAGTTCTTGATCTTAGAAAAATGAAATGAGATCCATATTTATCACCATGCATAAAACTCAAGTCAAGATGGATTAAAGACCTCAACATAAAACCAGAGACACTAAATCAGTTAGAAGAAAAAGTGGGGGAAAGCCTGGAATACATTGGCACAAGAGACAACTTCTTGAACAGAACACCAACAACCCAAGGTTTAAGGTCAACAATTAATAAATTAGACCTCATGAGGCTGAGAAGCTTCTGTAAGGCAGGAGACACTGTCAAGAGAACAAAGCGACTGCCTACAGACTGGGAAAAGATCTTCACCAACCCTACATTTGGCAAAAGTCTAATATCCAAAATATATAAAGAACTCAAGAAATTAAATACCACCAAATCCAATAACCCAATTGAGAAATGGGGCTCAGAGCTAAACAGAGAATTCTCAAGAGAGAAATATCGAATGGCTGGGAAACACTTAAAGAAATGCTCAACAACCTTAGCCATCAGAGAAATGCAAATCAAAACAACTCTGAGATTCCATCTTACATGTAACTGTTTTTAATTACCTCCTGTCCATCTTGTTGGTCAGAGAATGACTCCAACTCCAGCATTAAATGGACAGCACAGTATGCTTGATCTTTCACTGGACATACATGATTATATATATTTATTAATGAAATGTACTCATAGTCCCTAGGAGAAAGTTAACCCATACTATGTAGGTCTACAAGGAAGTTACACTCAGAATAGAAAGGACTAGTGTTGTAAGATTTAAGATTTTTAGTATCAAGTAGGAGTGGTTATTCCGAATTCTTCCATGAGGGTTATTGGCTTAGTTCAACCATCCCATGAGCTGGCAAGCAGTTCATGGAATACTGGCCTCTAGGCTTGTCATGGACACTGCCCTGTTGAAATCCCAGCAGTCGTGATTACTACACAAAATTTGGTCCATTGATGTTCCATTGTTGAGTATGTGAGGAGGAAATGCATGGGGCCCAGTTTCTTCCCAGGAATTTATGAGCAGTTAGCAGTTACTGGGAGTGGAGCTTACGAGGTCCTACTTCTCCCCGGGAATTTATAAGCAATTAACCATTGCTGAGAGAGAGAGAGAGACTTTTTTTCAGTGGTATAGCAACCTGCCCACACTCCAGTAAGGAATTCTGATTACACTCATTGTTTCACTGAGCTAGACTTGAGTGGGATCATTTTGTTGGTCTTTCATCAGTGCTTTGTCTGAGGTGAGTAAACAGCTTATTCACATCTCTCCAGGAAAAGTCACAAAGCACCACTGAATCCTAACACTTGGCAGTGTGGAGGTTCTGCACCTGGTCTCTTTGATAAAAGGGGTGAGTGTGTCTAGAGAATCTTGTCTAAAGAAATGGAGAAGGCAGGTGGCTTCCAGTGGTGCTATTTGAGTCCCTCACAAGTTCCCAGCCTACTGAAAAAGGCACAAAATAATGAGTCTGAGTTTAAGGACATCTCCCATATTATCCTAACAAAATTTAGCTTTAAATAGTGGATGCTGGAATAGGAATGAAACATGAGTCAGGTTTGTTTGGGTTTTTTTTTTTTTTTTTAAGAGCACTCATTTTTGCCAAGAGAATGAGATGTGTAGTATTTTGGGATGATATGGTGACCTTGCCTGTGTCTGAACTTGGACAAAATTATGAAGTGGCCTTGCTCTGTCTAATTTTGTCTTGTCTCAGAATAGCCTTGTCTGAGGTTGGTATTATATCTGGTAGGAAAATAAATAGCCTGTCTATGAGTTCTGGACATACTTTCAAGTGTACAGGATGATATTATGTTAGTGGGTTTTCTTTTCTTTTGCGTTTAAATGGACAAGTTAGAAGGAAGTTTGGGAAAGTATTCTGGAACGAAGATGGCAAAGCTCAGACTTTACAAGAGACTGATAAAGTGTACATGGTACAAATGAAGATATTTGTATCACCGTTCATTCCAGTCCAGGGAAACAGGAAGTGTAAAGAAAAACATCATGAAATATTCGTTAGAGCTCTCTAGAGTATAGCAATTCAGAGAATGAATATATAGAATAAAGAGGATTCGTTCGATTGTCTTACTGGATGGGGCCTGAGGAGGCCATCAGAGATGTCTTCACACCAGAGACACTGAGACCCTGGTGGCTGCTGAGGGCACAAGGCTAGATGCCACAGCTCTTCAATTTGGTGCTGAATGCCTGGAGGATCCCTGGGGAGGCCCTGGTCTTTCCTACATAGAAGATGGCTGAATATGTGGCATTCTGATGGCAGCAAAGGGTGGCATCTGCTGCAGCAATGATCGGAAAAGCACAGGGGTCCAAGGCAGGCAGGCAAGCTCATCACGTTTCTGTCTGACCTCTTTTTATCTGAGCTGCTCCAGGGAAGGAGCTTCTCTCAATTAGTCATACCAGTAAATCCCTCAGACTCACCCGATCTTGTCTTTTACTTGATTCCAGGTCTAATCAAGTCAACAAGATTTACCATCCCCCAAAGCAAGACATGATTGGAAAAAAAAAAAAGCGACAGTGTGGCTTTTCTGTTTCTTTGTTTCAAGGGGTTGGGAAGGAAAGAGAGCCAAAATCTCAGATCACAGAGGATAAAATTTAAAGAAGGCTGTTGGGATCCTGATGTCACAGCTTTACAAGCAGATTGTACTTACTTCCCCTGCTTTCCTCCAAGTTTCAGCTCAATTCTGCGCAGCTTATGTGGAAAATCCAATACTAATTGATATTTTCACATGACCCTGTATATTATACAATAAAATTGCTTGTCAAGAAAGGTTTTTTTACCACTACCTGGAAGATAGATGGGATTGTTAGCTAGTAAATGTACTGTCCTTGGCAGAAGATCAATTACCCTGTGTATAATTTTCTTGGCCACCTTGAAACTAGACTGTCCTGTTTTTTACAGACCACCTAATATACAAGACACTTGAGCTGGAGTTCAACTTTCGTAGCTGGATAGTACTATGCCAACTTAACACAAGCTAGAGTTGTCTGAAAGGGGGGAACTTAACTGAGAAAATGCCTCCATAAGATCTGGCTGTGAGGAATTTTCTTAATTACTGATTGATGGGGAAGGCGGAAGGGCCCCGTCCATTGTGAATGATGCCGTTCCTGGGCTAGTAGTCCTAAGTTCAATAAGAAAGATAGACTAAGCAAGCCATGGGGAGCAAGCCAGTAAGCAGCACTCCCCCATGGCTCTGCATCAGCCTCTGTCTCCTGGTTCCTATCTTGTTTGAGTACTTGCCTTGACTTTCCTCAGTAATGGACTGTTACCTGGAATTGTAAGCCGACATAAACCCTTTCTCATCCCCAAGTTGCTTTTGGTTGTGGTGGTTTATCGCAATAATAGTAACGCTACCTAGGACAGTAGTGAAGGATTCAAACAGCATGGCTTTATCATTTATGCAGCTTTCCATTATAGTTCATGCTTTAAACACTGTAAAATGCTAGTGTGATGATAAGATTGTTACAACAGGGAATTTAGACTGTGAACTCAGTAAGATGCTAACAACGACAAAATGGCCCAAATAGCAATTTTGGAAAATGGAGTTAGTGAACTCGGGGATCCAACTGTTGTTTGGTTGTGGCCAAGTGACTTAGCATGTGTGCTTCAGTTTCCTCCTTTACAAGTGGAATATTGGTACCTACTTCAAAAGGTTTTTAGAGATATTAAAGTATACATTAAGTTTGTAGACTCATTGGCACAAATTGCCATGTGAGGGCACTGTGATAATGATTGCAATTATGCACAAGTAGTCATTACTGTCATGTTCGTACAGTTAATGGGTTAACTATGGACTAAGTTGTACAAATAACAAAGTCCTTATTGAGGAATGATTTCTCTTACTTATGGTCAAGCTACATGTAAGATGTTACTGTCACTTATTGTAACTGCTGCTACTATACGGACAATCATATAATGAATCAGTCTTTGGCAATGTATGAAATTATACTTTAATTTAAAACACTTTCATATGTGCAATATATCCAGGCCTTCAGAAGATCTGAAACACATTTTGTGAGTGAGTCTCAGATCCTAAAGATATACTTACCCTCCCAACAACCAATACACATGGTTTAAAAAATAACCCAGGAGTGTGGCATTTTTCTTTCTCTGTCTCAAGGGGTTGGAAATGACGGAGAGCTGGAATCTCAGAGCGCCATATTTAGTACCAATGAAATAAGTGTGATAACAGCCTGATCAAGCAAAGCATGACTTGAAGAAAACACCTGCCTGGTGCTAATAAGATGCATGAGTTCCAGGCAACAGAAAACTAAGGAGAATTACCACTATGTCTGTCTTGATAAACTACCAACAGAGCTGTCATTTATTTCATTATATTAAAAAGTTTATTTAAATTCTTATGATATTCAAGTGTAAAAAAATTACATGGGTTTGGACTCAGGCCACATACTTTGTTTTTAAATATTGTCAAATCTTTATTAATACTACTTGGTCTTTTCAGGTTCAGTAAAAGATAAAAAGACACAAAGAGAAATGCTTGTATTTTCTATATATTTATTAAGGGGTAATGGTGATTAATGAACAAATTCTAATACCTTAGTAAACCTTGTGTATATTTGACATCAGTTTAGACATATCCAAATGCCTCTCTCATCCATAGTCCAAGAAGCACAGAAAAAATGTTACAATTTTCTATTAGCTATTGGTTTTAAACCAAAAAATAAAATCTTTAAAAATCAAAAGCGTATGAAAGAAGTTTTTAAAACTCAGCTTCATTTTATGTGACATACGAACATTCATCTCCCAAGAAATTGAGAGCACCAAATTATACATATATTTTTGTATTTCTTACAAATTTTGGGCAAGATTTGTCAAGTCCAGTGTTATGAGCACTGCATTTTCTAGAGACAGCAGTTTAATCAATGTTTTCATGTCCTTGCTTGTGTGAAGGTTTAGATATAAAAGACAAGCTCGCTCTTTCTTTGTGTGTGTGTGTGTGTGTGTGTGTGTGTGTGTGTGTGTAGGTATGGATGTAGAAGCAGTTGGATAGCTTCCATTGTAGTTTCTAGGAAGCAGTCCACCTTGTTCTATGAGACTGGCTCTCATTGGTCTAAAACTTGCCTAGTAGGCTACACTAGCTTAAGCAGTGAGCCCCAGGAATCTGTCTATCTCCATCACCACCTCCACCACACCTGTGTTCTTAACGTAGGTTTTGTAGATGAAACTCAGGTCTTCATACTTATGTGCAAGTGTTTTATTAATGAGCTATTTTCCCAACCCTCTAATCTTTGTTGAATGCGCTGTGTTACACTGAGAAAGCCTGTGGTCTTTTCCCGTAACAGCCTCTCAGATTCAGCTGTCTGTGTTCTCGACATTCATTTACTGTTTCTGACCTTTTGACCTTTGCCTCCATTTTCTTCACACCCATCTTGAATGTTCCTGCTTCCCCTGTACTTGTGTGTTCTATGCATCATTCACAGTCTAACATAAGTTATATCACTCACGGCAAGTCCTCAAGCCATGACTATTCTTGATGGAGGCAGCATTTCCATGGATGGAATAATCTAGGTGACTCCATTTGTGTTCATCTCCCACTTTTCTATGAGCTCAAGATAATACCATGTATTTATTTGAATCTCATAGCAACCTAGCAGTACATATTCATGTGGTAACCATGTAGAAAACACTTGTTTATTTAATCTATCAATATAATTAGATCTGAAATGTAACTCATCTCCCTACACTTATCTACCCATCAATATATCTTGTATCCTATATGATCAGTTATTATAACTGTGTATAGCACAGGTTTTTTTTTTTCAGTGTTCATAAAGTTAATGGAAACAATGTTCCTTTCTAATTCTCATAGCCTAGACATATGATGTCAATAGTCAAATAAACCATACATCTCTCTGGTAGATTGTCTGGTTAGAGTAGGCATTTGATCCATAGATTAGGGCTGAGAAGAGGAACAGGGAATGCTTGGTAATGATTGCTTTTCCCTAGAATTACAGCAGCATCTCCCATTCTGATGTACATATGTTCGTAGCAGGTAGCAGATTAGGGATGCCTTTCACTGGGGCTCCCTGATTGAAGCGCATGCAAATGCAATCCATTGTTCATTATAAATACATACACAGCAGACTAAACACAAGGTGTTTTCAAGGATATATTTTAAAGGTGTGTTTTAGGTTCTTTTAAAAATCATAACATGGATATGTGGATTTTCCTGAAATAAAAGTACTTGGTTTAAACAAATGAATTTTTTCTTTGTTTGTTTGTTTGTTTGACTTTTAAGGTGAATTTGGGGAAGTCTGTAGTGGGCGTTTGAAGACACCAGGGAAAAGGGAGATCCCAGTTGCCATTAAAACACTGAAAGGTGGCCACATGGACCGACAAAGAAGAGATTTTCTAAGAGAAGCCAGCATCATGGGTCAGTTTGACCACCCAAACATCATTCGCCTGGAAGGCGTAGTCACAAAAAGTAAGTTCCTGGTTTTCCTCACTACTCCTTGCATACTGCTCTTAGATTTTATTAAATCACAACAATACCAAAGTTCTTAAAACAACAACTTCCTTCAGATACTGGCTTCTGACATCACTTTTCAGTGTCTGCCCCTAAGCCATGGCACTTTCAGAGTATGCATAGATTACCACAAAGCACTGAAATGGCATCATGTGTAAACTCTGCTCATTTGGCTTAGCATAATGACTCAGGGGTAAAGGGTTATATTATTCTAAATGTCAATATTAATAGAAGACTGACCATCAATATTTGATTCATTAAAGTAAAATGCTACCGCTTAGAAATAAATTCCATTGACAAATGTAGAATGCTTTAACATAGATTAAAATATTTCCATAAAAATTCTATATGGGAGTCAGCTCTACTAATAGCATTATGAATAAATTATTATAGTTAATATGAAGTAAAATAAAATATAACTGCTGGAATAACAATCCTGCTGTTACAAAAATAATGGAATCAAGGTCATTCTTTTGAGTGAAAATTGCTTTAAAATCCAAAATTAGTCATATACTTTAAGAAATCACCTGCATATATTTGAACAAGAATAAAGGCACAAACTGCAACAATATTTTTTTCATTTGTATTCACTAATGAACTAAATTCAAAACACAACAGAGGATGACATTAAAATTTTCATGAAAGCTACTTAGAGATTTGAAAGTGGTATTATTATTTACAAAAATAGAATTTTGTTAACAACCACTGAAGATAGGAGTGGAGTCTGGAGCAGTGGCTCAGTGGGTAAGAGCAATCCCTACCTCCTCTGGCAGAGGACCCAGGCTGGGTTTCCAGAACCAACTGCCAAGTCACAACCATATGCAATTCCAGTTCCAGTGGATTTGATGCTATCACAGGCGATAGTACGTGTGAGATGAATATGAATTCATGTAAACACAGAGATACACATGCACAGACAAAAATAAAATATGTTAATAAACATTTTTAAACCATTTAAGGGAAGTTAAAATCTCATGTTATATTATTAGAAGTAAGAAAATACAATAGCTTAATAAAAATCATGCTCATCTCTGCATCTGAAATATCTACATTCTTCACCCAAAGCATTGGTAAATGCTGTTCCAGGGAGCAGATAACTTGCAGCCCCAGTAGTTTAGAAACCAGGGGAAAGTCCTCAGGATGATAGGCACTATAGTGGGTTGTTATTGTAGGGACTTGACTAGTTTTTCAATATTCACCCATAAGTAGTTTTCATCCATGTGGCCAACCTAGACCAATGGGACATTAGCAAGGACAAGGTACCTGATGTTTTATATATTTGCATGTTGTTATTTGTAATCTAGAATTCCTCTTCTTGAAACCCATCCTTCATGTCGAATGAAGGCAATTCATGTTGTATTGCAAGAAGAAAAATGCCACATAGTCTTGAGTTTGATTGTAAGATCAGATCCTACCAAGTGCCAGGCAAGAATGGATTGTCCTCTGACCTCAATACCCATGTTGTGACATGCATGTGGTCACATCCACATCTCTCTTAGACACACACACACACACACACCAAATTAAATAAACAAACATAGATAGATAAATAAATAAAAACAAATACATAAATAAATATTTTTTTTTAAAGAAGCGAATGGGTATGCTTTAGTCAACAGCTCCATCCAAAGTGCTAGGTGGCACTGAATGCCAGGCTTGTGAACCATCTCAGACAACACAACCCTATGCAAATCCCACCCAAGTCAGATACCTGCAGCTATGGCCATTTGTGGGGCAAAGAAACCAAATAAACCTAGTAAACCCAAGAAATGGTAATAAGGTTTTTTAAATATAATTTTGTATTTGTATTGCTTTCTAAAAATTTGATACAGTGCATTTTGATTATATTCATGTTCCCAATCCTCTGAAACATACTCCGAGCCAATGTCCTGTTTCAATATTCCATCAGGTCAAATATATGCTGCCCACACACTCCTGAGTGTGGAACTGTCTTATGGAGTGTTTTGAATGTACCAGGGGCCACACCCATACAATAAAGTGACTGTTCCTCTCCTGGAAGTCTAATTGTCAATATCTCCTCAGGTGGAGGTAGAGACTTGTGAGCTCCCACAATACTGGAATGTTGATTGGCTTAACCTTATGCAAGCCTTGTGCAGACAAACACAGTTGCTGGGAGTTCATTTGTAAGTTAAGCTGTTGTGTTAGATCCAGAAGGCATTGTTTCACTCTTGTCTTCCCTGATCTCTGGCTCTTACAGTCTATCCACTCTCCTGTCTATCACAGTCCCTGTGCCTTTTGGGATGGAGGAATGATATTCATGACCCACTCCACTGACACTTACTTTCTCACTTTGGACCACCAAACTCTACAAAAAGACACTTCTTGATGAGGTCCAAGAACTATATTGATTTATGAAGAAAGAGATACAAATATAACCCTGTACAGTAGTGGTATAAGTGTTATGAGGGTAACCAACTGCTTTCTAGGTGGAATTCAGGCCTGCTCCATAAAAGGAAATGTAAGACTGACACTATAAATATCACTAATGACACATGGCTTGGGAGCCTAGGCACTCTCTGGATGAGCCATTACTATTATTCTGCTAAATGCATAGTATCCAACTGCTTGCTAATCTTGTTGTATAATCCATTAAATTTTCAATAGTTTCTTTCATAGCAATAAATAACCAAATTAATGGATCATTACTGGAATTCTACTCTTGCCAGTTAAGATTTGTATACACTGGATAAATTATTTAACACCTTTATCCTAAACTTTCATGTCTGTAAAACAAGACTAAAACAACCCAGATATTTTTGACTGACTGGAGCACATCAATTCTCTTTCTTCAAGACTGCAAAGGATTTCTATATACATTAAATGTATAAATGTATGCTTTATTTATCATTATCTGCTGCTTTTCTGTCATTATCTTAACCATTTCAAATAATCCCTTTGGTTTTAGTTTTATATTTATATGATAGGCAAAATTTAATTTTGAAGATGAGTTACAAAGTTTGACGCTAAAGTTCTCTTGCATGGGTTTACACATGGATTGTTTAGAAATAAGTGACCAAGAATAAACTTAAAGCTTGGAAAGTAAGAGATTTTTATTTTCTTCCTTTCATAGGCCAGATCTAATTAAATCAGTATTATGATTTAATCTATATATTATATGATATATAAATTATATATGTGTATCTAAATTTGAATCTATAAAAAGGAAAATCTATGGCTCTAAAAAATGGGTAAATTCTAAATATGTTATATAGATAGGTTTACTAAGATCGTCTGTGACATTATTTTCTGTTAGACTGAAAATTTATTTTATATAAACACCAAAAAAACCAACACATAGATTATATCTATAGCAATCTTGTCTGAAAACAAGACAGGTGCCCTCTATTTAGACAAATTTGTGTGATTCACATACGAGTCTTACCATCTGATTCTTACGTAAAAAGTAAGGACTAGCTATTCTCATATCTGTTACAAGAAACTGACTGAGAAAAGATAACTTCAGTACACCCTTGACGGCAATCGGCATAATAGGCTCAACTGCTGAGAGGAAGCCTCCTAAGGGATTGTTGAGGTGCTGCAGGGTACATTGTGGGGATGAGGAAAGCAATTCCCGCAATAATCGGTGAGCCTCTTTGTACTGTTATCAGCTTGAGTCAAGTGCTATGGGATTGTTAGAAGAAGAGCAATAAATAAATGAATACCTCATTCCCATAAATACATGGTAATTGTTCCAAGATTGCCCTTAAGTAGCTAAGAGATAGCTTGCAATTAATGTTCCCTAAAGATTCCCCCACTGCATAAAAGATACTGATGAAGATAATGATGCAGTACAAGAGCCTGATTGTACATTTTCCTGGGGTCTGGGAAGCAAACACATTGAATCTCCATTAAAAGTGATATAAGATTATAGATAGAAACCTTCAGACCATCCTTCCGTGCGAGCACGGCTTTGTCTTATAGCTTTTTCCCTTAGAACCGTTATTGCACAGTTCTGTCAGTCACTTCTGCTCCTTTGCATGTGCACATATATATAACTGCTCTTTTTTCAAACTTGAAAGCTAAGTTATTAAGAACCACATTATACAAAAAGTATATCTGATGAAAATTAAGCCTATCTGTAGGAAACACATCACAGATATTTTTTTAGCTTGTTAAGATACAACTGATAGAAAGAGATATGGATCAGTTGCAGTCATATGTTCAACGCATACATTCTCCAGGAAGAAAACAGAACCCTTCAGCTTGGGGGCAGATCTGTAATCCCTAGTGGCATAGGTATCACAATATGTTACTGATAGTTATCAGTGACATTGGTTACATCACCAAGAAACAAAAAGCTGCCTGCTCTCTCTCTTTTTTTTTTTTTTTTTTCTCCATTTATGTATTTATCACTTTACATCCTGATCCCTGGCCCCTTCCTCCTCTTCTGCCACTCCCACCCTCCCACTGCTCTTCTTCCCCGTCTCTTTCCTCACAGAGAAGGACTGAGCATATCCTCTGCTACCAGAAGTGACAAGGCAGCCCAGCCAGGGGCAAGTGACCCAGCAGTACATAGCAGATTCAGAGACAGCCCTTACTCCTATTGTTAGGAAACCCACATGATGACCAAGCTACACATTTGCTACATAGATGTCTCGGTTCTATCTATGCATGCTTTTTGGTTGGTGGTTCAGTCTCTGTGAGGACCCATGGGCCCAGGTTAGATTACTCCATAGTCCTTCTTGTGGTGTCTTTGACACCTTCACCTCCCTCTGTTCTTCCTCCCACTCTTCCACGATACTCCCCAAGCTCAGCCCACTTCTTGGCCTTGGGTCTCTGCATCTATCTCTGTCAACTGCTGAATGAAGTCTCTTTGAAGACTCTTCTGCTAGAATGCTGTCTGCAAGCATAGCCGAGTATATAACTAATAGTCACGGTGGTCATCCCACTCTTGTGGGGTGGGTCACACGCTGGGCCAGTCACTGATAGGCATTGTCTCAATCTCTCTTGCCATCTTAGCCCCTATGCTTCTTGTAGACAAGACACATTTTGGGTCAAAGTTCTTATTTCTGGGTCGGGGCCTCCTCCCTCCACTGGGAGTCCAACTCAGCAAAAGGAGATGCCAACTTTATGCTTCTTAACATCTGTTGCTAGGGTCACTCACATAGATTCCCAGGTGCTTCCCCTGTCTCAGAGGTACACCACATGTCTATTCTCTCTCCCAGTTCTTCTCCGCAGCAGCCTTATTCCTCTCTCCACCCACCTGATCCCCATGGCCATTATCCACCCCATCCCATCTCCCACCCAGTTCCCTTCCTCCACCTACTTTGGATGTCTATTCTATTTCTTGTTCTGAGTGAGATTCAAGCATCTTCCCTCACACTCTCCTTGGCTTCGTTGGGTATGTGGATTGTAGTGTGGTTATCCTGTACTATATGGCTAATATCTACTTATAAGTGAGTATATATTATGTGTATTTTTCTGGATCTGGGTTACCTCACTCAAGATGATCTTTTCTAGTTCCATCCATTTGCCTGCAAATTTCATGATTTTTTTTTTAATAGCTGAGTATTATTCTAGTGTGTAAATGTACCACAGTTTCTTTATCCATTCTTCCGCTGAGGGACATTTAGGTTGTTTCCAGATTCTGGTTATTAGGAATGAGGCTGCAATGAACATAGTTGAGGAAATGTCCTTGTTATATAGTGGAACATCTTTCAGGTATATGCCCAAGAGTGATTCAGCTGGGTCTTAAGTTAGATCTATTTCCAATTTTCTAAGATACCTCCAGATTGATTTCCTCAGTGGTTGTACAAATTTGCACTCCCACCAGCAATGGAAGAGTGTTCTCCTTGCTCCACATCCTTGCCAACATGTGTTGTCACTTAAGTTTTTGGTGTTAGCCATTCTGATGGGTGTAAGATGGAATCTCAGAGTCATTTTGATTTACATATCTCTGATAACTAAGAAAGTTAAACATTTCTTTAAGTACTTCTTCGCCCATTAGAGATTCCTCTGTTGAGAATTCTCTGTTTAGCTCTGTACCCCATTTTTAATTAAGTTATTTGTTTAGTTGCTGTTTAATTTTTTGAGTTCTTTATATATATTTCATATTAGTCCTCTGCCAGATGTGGGGTTGGTGAGGAGCTTTTCCAAATCTATAGGCTGCCATTCTATAATAAGATAAGAATTGCAGCTTAGTGAGGAAAAACTATAGCCCGGTAACTGAGACAAACAACAGTGCCTCGCTTTCAACAAAGTAAAAAGCACATTCACAAGCACTAACTAGATCGCCTATATAACAAACTCAGTAAAGTGGAATAGAAGCCACTCCCATAGCAAACGAACTCGCAAGGATAACTCCCTGTCATTCCTAAGACATTCTTTAAAGATTCCATGGCTCAATACTAAAGCTATAACGGAATCTTCTGCATGTGCTCAACCCCTTTGTATGTTCAAGAACGTAATAAATTACTCCCAGGAAGTTTTAATGGGCACACATAAAACCCAACTAAAAGAGTAAATTCTAGCCAATCAAAAACATTGTACTACATGTATAAAAACATGTTCCCTAATCCTACGACTGGGTTATTCTTGCTAAATCAAAGTAATCCTACAACATTCCACTGTTAGGATAGCTGCTTTTCCAAATGTGCATCACATATTCAACACATAATTTGCCAGATAATTATTTATGGATTAGTCACCAAACCTCCCTAGGGCTGAGATGTTTGTTTTCCACTGAACAAAAGAAAAATGAAGGTCAGAGTAAAAAATATAGAGGTCCAGTGTAACCCTAATGAGTCCTGTTCTTTTAACAAAGAGTTATGAGATGTCCATAAAGAAAGCTGATCCTTCCAAGATCGTTTTAAATTTAGGTTTATGCTCATAATTCTAAAAGGTTCTGAATGAAAAAAAAATGCAATGAAATCTTCAACAAACTTTAGTTTATAAATCATAAATTGGAAAAATTATATATAATCAATATCAAATTGCTTTCTGCAACTGCAATGAAATGGTTGATAGTATTTAACTGATAAAATAACAGCTTTCTCTGACTAAGAGTTTTGAAAGTCCTAGTGTGTGATTGATTAGCTACAGTATTTAGGGCCTATAATGAGGCATGAGGTGACAGAAAAAAAAGTCTCCTATCCTAGACGTAGAAGAAGAATGATCAGTACCCATGAGCCTCTTAAAGTTTGCAGTAGGCTGACTTAAGGACCTTCCACCTCCTGAAGGATCCACCATCTTCTCCTCAAAGTGCCACCTTAGGACCAAGGTTAGCACATAGGCTGTGGGAGAAAACCCAAAATCAAAACAAGAGAAAGCATATAGAGTACTTGTTTTGTAAGATAAATTATCTTTCAATCAATTTCTAACAATAGGCTTTTATTTAATTCCTCCAAGTCACTTGAGATTCCAGTGCTCATTTAGGAATTCAAGAGAGTTTGTCTGTTTTGTTTCTCAGAAACACTTTCTGATGGCACCAGGTGAAGGAAAGTATTGCTCATTAAAGTCAAGTAATACAGGAGAGAGAGAGTGACCAGCCCTCAAAACTTCATTTGATGGTATCACCAACTGGACTAGCACATGCATGTATCTGTGTTTCCTAATGTGATGGGACAAGGTCTACTCAATCATTTAATGATGATAACTATCTGCTCCTTCTTTTGTTCACTATTGTTAACAGACAAAATAAAGACTGAGCTAAACACTGAAGGAGACAAAAAGAAATCTAATTCTATAAATATGCTTTAGACAGTGAAAGAGAACCAAATGCAATGAGGGAGCAAAATTATGAGAAGAACGGGAGGAGAATGTTCTAGGCAGAGAAAATAAGTTGTTTTAAAGCCTTAGGTCAGAAAGAATTCAGCATGTCAGTGTAACGTTAAGAAAGCAGGAGAAAGAAATGAGTGTAAATTAATTACAGAATGAAAGAAAAAAGACACAATTGACAAAATAGCAAGGAAACCAGTGTAGTAAGACAAGAAAAATTGATTAGAAAATAAACTAAATTAATCCATATATATCTTTAAAAGAATAGATTGAAGACATATTTTCAAGATTTAAGTGAGATACTTTAGTTACTGACTGACTGACTGGTGCTGTGGTAGACACGGAAGAAACGTACTGCACTCAAAATGGCTTCTAATCTTATTGTCCTTGTAAGAAAGGGGATGATGAGGGAAATTATGAAAGAAAACAGATTTAGAGAGAAAAGAGTAGTTTCTCATTTGACCGTGACCACATTTAACTATTTAACTCAAGGCTTCCAGGATATCTTGAAGCCTGGCAAGGTGGTTGGACCACAGATACAAATAAGAAAGCATTTAACAGACGAGGTGACAGGTGATGGTGAGTGGCTGATGCAGGGAAGATGGTAGTCCCTGGAAAAGAACTGTATGAGATTCTGTGGAAACATATTTAATCAATTAAAAACGCAAAAAGAGAAAGAAATGTACTGAAAAAGAGAAGCTATGACAGAAGCACAACCTGTAACAGAAAGGATAGATAGGTCTTTCAGAGCAGGAGAGGGGGCCCTTGAATAAAATGACCTGCGGAGCCAACTACAATGAGGACCAAGAAGCATCCTTTGGTTTAATAAAAAAAAAAAAAAAAAAGATCAGAATAATACACTTCATTCAGCTCACCGTTGGTAGAACTAGACAGCCAAGCATTTGAGACAATGCTACACTGCAAACTGGTAGCTTTGAAAATAGTCAGGGCTGCTGGTATCTTAAATTCAAAATGTTTAACATTCATTAAAGCATTTTCCCATTCAAATAATATGTTATTCAGTGCCAAACTACAAGATGCCAGGCACCTTCCCAAGTGCTGAGATTCAACATTTGACTAGGAAAGGTCAAACCCTGTCCTCCTGGGTCAGAAACTCCTGTAGTTCCATTCTTCTTAAATCAAGCATTCATTTTGAATGACAAAGGCGTTCCCAGTTTGCTCTTATTTCTCTTCCTCTTTCTAAATCCTGGAGAAGAGGGAATAGAATTCCAATGTGATCTCAGCCAAGGACACAGGCAGACACTTGTGATAAGAAGAAGGTGCTCTCAAGAGCAGGGCTTCCTTTGAAGTTTCTGCCTACTTGTACTTTGATGGTGTAGGCCATAAGTTCATCTGCCAAGATGGCTGGTAGAGGACTGGGGTTGGCAAATGTTTGTGATAGATTCTGAGAAGGTGTTGGAAGCAAACCGACCAGAAAAGAATTTTGGCATCACTGAGTCTAAGGAAACTAGAAGTGATTGACACAGCCTGCTTCCCTGCTATCAAGAAATGAAAGCGACATGGGGGTGTGGGAATGATGTGACCCGGGACCAAAAGAGCATCGGAATTGTAGCAAAAGAAGAGAGGGGTAAATTTTATGGACTGTCTTCTCCTACGAGCCTTCAGTATTTACTCTGCCGTTGCTGAAACTGGTGAAGAATTATTTGAGTGTGGTTTCAGGAGACTCAAGGGATACGTAGAACATTTTCAGCACAGAATTTGTTCTTGGAATTATAACATATACATGCAGCTAAACAGAACAAAATGGATGTGACTGTAGCAAATAGTTAGAAGACAGCACAGCCTGTGGCCCTGTTGTCACTATCTGTCCAAGTTAGCGGGGGCTAATTGGGAAGTTGGAATAAGCAATCTGTTTTCCTGTTGCCAGATTAGACACACTCATTGTAAGAACTAACATTAGTTCTGTATTCGAGGGAAATGTTTAAGATCATTCATTTAAATCACATACTTCGATCTACCTCAGCTGTTCTCTGCCCCTGGTTGTCTGTCCCCAATCCTGCTGCTGATGGAGTTGACAGTGACAAGTAGTAAGCGCTTTCAAAAATAAATCTAATAACAAGTTACTGGGTATAAATGTCACACTGTAGACTGCAGGAGATAAGAGAGAAAAGAGACTAGAAATAAAATTGTTACTCATACAGAATATCTCTTTTAAGAATGAAGCCGTCTAAAAGTTAAAATCATGTTCATTTTCAGAAAGAAAAAAGAATCTCATGCCTTTTATGCCTGAAATAAGATTTGGTCTGAATGGAGAGCACAGTGCATCTAAATTTGGGGAGAACTGAAAACAAACTAGATAAATCTGGTTATAGGCATGAATTTGTAACCATGAATTCAGGAGACTAAGAACCAATCAGCCAGCCGAATGAGAGGGCACTTGGGTGCTGGCAAAGAAGCCTTCCTGAGGTTCCTAGCAGCCTCACATGTGGATGGCAAAGATTTGCAAAAGCCTCAGTTACTAAAATCACTAAATTACAATGGAGTCTCCATTATGAAAATTTTATTTTCAAAAGCACCCTTGGAATCAATGATGGGAATCTAAAAAAGTCTTCATTTATTGTACGAACTTGGGGATGGGCTCAGGATTGAACCCAAAGCTGTATGTTCGTCAATGATGCTTGCTGCTGTTGCAATTGCTGTTGCTTTTGTCACTGTTGGAGTATGTGGCTGTGACGTTTCCTCCATTCTCATCGCGGTATAATTTCAGACTTAGAGAAAACGTTAGGAAAAGATCTGCTTCTTACGTAACTTCCATCCAGGTCTCCTGATAACTGTAAGATCAATATCAAAGCCAAGAAAGTATGGTGGCACATGTTTGTAGTCCCAGCTCTTGGCGGTGGGGGAGGGGGGATGAGAGAGAGATGGGGGGGAGGGAGGGAGAGAGGGAAAGAGAGGAGAGGGAGGGAAGGCAGCAGATGGGGCAGTCAGTGCAGCAGTCCTTATGTAGGCTCACTCCAATTATCAGCCTTTCCATGGCTGCCTCCTGCTTCTGCTCTGTTGTGGGGTCCAGGCTCTCAGGTAGGACTAATCCTCCCATCTTCTCAGACTCTTCTCATCTGTGAGTTCTCCACTCTTCCTTGCCTTTGACCTTGACACTGTCCATGAATACTGATCAGTTTGTTTTCTGAGTGTTCTCCACACTCGTGTCTGTAGTTGCCTTGTGATTATGCTGCGCTTCTTTCTACATTGGCAGGACCATTGCAGGAAGAATGCACCTTCTGAGAGCAGTGTGTGAGAATGGGATGATGCCCTAAGCTCCTCATTCTTTAGGGTGTCAGCTCCTACAGCACTACACTGCAAAGTGACTTCTTTCTCCTTTGGAAGTGGCGTGTCTTTGGAGGACAAATAATGTAGACTTTGAAAATATTCTATTCTCAATTCTTGTCTATTCTCAAAATTTTGCTTATTAGTTAGTTTTATTGTCTATTAATAGATACTATATGTAGCAACTGTTCAGTTGTATTCTGATGTTAACTTTGCTGTTTCTGTTTTCTTGCTGCAGTTTGTTAATCAGAACTATTCTGTTGGGAAAAATGGTTTCAAAATATTGTGTGGTAGAATTACACAATATGTAGCCTTCTAAGGCTAGCTTCATTCTCTTACCAAGATGCTCATGAAGTACATTTGTGGTCTTAGATGAGTGCTGTTCCTCTGTTTGTCTTACATGCCACGGTTGGAGGGAATCTGAGATGTTTGCAGCTTAAGTGTTAAGTTATGAAACATCTTTAAACATATAAGCACAAGTTTCTATAAGAAGATATATTTATATCTATCTTGGGTAAATAGGCATGGGATAATTGAACTGAAGGATAAATACATGTTTAACTTCATAAAATGTTCCATTACCTGCATGGGCTATCACATCCTGCATGTCCACTGGTGATTATGATCACTGCAGGAGTCATTTGTAATAGTAAAAGTCTAATAAGAACAATCAGTGTTTGGAATCATTTGTGACAATGGGTAGTGTCACTTGAACAAACAGGTTAGCTGTTCTGGTGAACTTCCAGGAGAATCTTATTTGGATTTTAATTTGCATTTTCCCAGTGACTATTAAACCTATGCATCTTTCATAGGTCCATTTTGCTCTCCACATTTCTCCTTTGATGAGGCATTTTCAGTTTTGCCTACCTTTTTTAATTGTGATTTTTATAGTGTTTAATTTTTCTGAATAAAATACTTTGCTAATAATGCAATTTTTAGAGGTTTTTTTTTCCTTCTAGTTCAAAGTTCCTCTCTTTATTCTCCTACCTGTGTCCTTTGTAGAGAAGTTATTCTTATATTAATTTTGATAAAATATAGTTTGCTATATTTTAAACAGATTATACTTATGGTACTGTATATAAAACTCTTCAGCCTGCCTAAAGAAAGGTTCTGACTAACAAACGCACTATACTTACTCAGAGTTGGTTCTCTTTGTATTTAAGCAGCCTTATGCTGAGTCACTACAGCACCTGTGTTACTCTCTGGACCCCAGAGCAACCAAATGCCCCTGTAACAGATTCTGAGGGCTCACAATGACCCTGGTAATAAAACCTAAAACTCAGCCAGGTGTGGTGGCACATGCTTTAATCCCAGCCCTCTGGAGACAGAGGCAGTCAGATCTCTATGAGTACAAGGACAGGCTGGTCTACAGAGAGAGTCCAGGACAGCCAGGGCAATGTGTAACAGAGAAATGCTGTGTCAAAGGAAAAAAACAGAAACAAAAACAAAAAAACAACTAACACTAAAACTCAGAGCACTACCGGCACACCTTCATTTATCTTCTAGGATTTCATTTTCTTTTCTGACCCACCTCTATTTCTTTTCCATGCCCCAAATCTGCAATATGGGGCCCCATATATAGCTTATATTTATTTATTTATGAATGGAAATTATCCAGTGATAGACTGGAATAAGGAGTCACACATGCTTTGATCTGTAAATACAGGCTGTATTTTATCTGCCATGGTGCCTAGAACATTGCTAAAGTAAAGATTAAGTGTATAAGGAGCCTGGCTTTTCTATGACATAAAGCTCAGTTCTTATCTGTAACTCCATCTGTGTCAGCTGCATTCATATAAGACTGACAGATTTCCCATAATCATTGTTGTCTGTGCTTAGGCAAGTTCTCCTACCTCTCAACAGTCATTGTATTGGGGTATTTTTCTCCTCTAAAGATATATTATACACTATTTGTTTGGGTACAAGGCTTTTCTACAGGACCAAGTTGAATAAATGGCTACATGACTAAATCACAATATATATATTAGATATTCCCAAACATTACCTAGCCTGAATCTCACAGAGAAGCATAAATGATCATCTCAGAACTCAGTCTCAACTCAGGCATGGATATATAAGTTCAGTGCCAGGCTTTCTAGCTGAGAAGTAAGAGAAGGGCACTTTCCTCCACTCTAGGTTTAGATAAAGCAGCAGACTGATGTGAATGGGTGAACATTTTTATGAGCTTACATCAATCACTGTGAGTGCATTTTGCTCATAGTTCACCCATCACAAATGTCAACCAAAGGCATTAGTGATAGTTTCTATTTCATTAGATGTGATGACTATTTCAAGATTCCTACCCATGAATTTAATGTATCGACCTTTCCCCTAAACATTAATAAAAATGATTCTTTTGAAAGAAGTCCAGTTTTCATTTTGGCATGGCCATATATTAAATTGGACGTGCTGTTGTATTTGCTACAGCAATCCATATGTACAGCAGTCTATTGCTCCTCTGTGGCTTTGTCACTATTTCATATACCCGATGCCTGAACCATTTCATTACACTGAAATGAACGTATACAGAAATGTCCCCCTTAAATATTACATCTTAGTATAGATAATATAGTGTAGTAAGAAATCCCAGAATATGCCCCGGGGGAAGAAAGGCTAAGTGAGAAGTATAAGGCTGCTAAAGGGACTGAGCATAAGGTCACTTAAAGACAGAAAGAACCAAAGGTGAGGATAGTGGATTGCTCAACTTCCACAAGAAAAGAAATTAATTCCTTCCAAGGGGATCTGAAGTTAACAGAGTTATTTGTTGTGATTAACTTACCAGTATAATATAATAATATAAAGTGTAATAATATACAGTATAATATAATAATATACAGTGTAATTCAATAATATAATATCACACCAGTATAATAATAAACATTATTAGGCCTTTAGTTATTATGACAACAGTATTTTCTAACTGGTTAGCAATCAATCAAGAAAGACACATACACCTATTATATTTTAAAATAGCCTTAGTTAACCTGGGACAGGGCAGATATTAATCCCCTAAACTACTGCCCGGGAAGTAGTTTATCTCATGCCTGCTCCAATCCCATGCCATCTGGTTCTAATAATTTCTATCAAGCTACCGCACATCCATAATCCCATATACTTTTTAATGTTCTTCATCTGGGCCAAATCCTACAACCATGCCAGCCATGTGCTTCTCTACCTAACCCATGATAGTGTGACCTTCTTCTCCTCCCCTCTCCTTAGGTCTCTCTTCTTTCCAAGATTCTCTCTGTCTCCTCAAGCTCTGGAACCTTAGACATACCTATCCCATTTGCCCTGCCCAGATGTGATGGCCTTTTATTGGTCAAACAGGTTAGGCAAGGTACTGGTGGGTCACAGAGACAATGATTAGCATCAAAATACATCAGGTCAACCTCCAAAAATTATTGCTGAAGTGTTGATAAACAAATCTGGTAAAACAAAACAAAAGCTTTACCAAATTACCCTGCTTGAGGGAAGCATGGCTCCCAGTCACAAAGGTGATTGGCAGTAGGCTCAGAAACTATTTCACCGGCATTTCCCCAGGCAGGAAAATGAAATGTTGTGTTTTTCAAATGATAAATGTCTTAGTTATACAACCATATATATGGTTAAAATTGCTATTTTCATAAGATAAAAAATTATTTTATAGCTAAAATAATGCTACTGGTCTTTTGGTGCAGTGGCCTCATAACTTGTCATCCTTGTCTCAGTTTTATATGCCAAAATGATCCCTTCAAAATTATTTTTCAAAAGTACATAGGAAAAAAAATGAGCAAACAACCAAACAAAAGTCTACTTCAAACAGTTAACTTCTTAAGCAAGTGTCTTTTGTTTGTTTGGGTGCTGTTGTTGATGTTGTTGTTGTTTCAATACAGGGTTTCTCTGTGTAGCCTTGGTTGTCCTGGACTAGCTTTGTAGACCAGGCTGCCCTCAAACTCAAAAAGATCCTCCTGCCTCTGCCTCCCGAGTGCTGGGATTAAAGGCACTTGCCACCACACTTCGCTTAAGCAACTAATTAATCCTTGGCGTGTGAAAATATTTAGGTGTGATATTGTTTAATTTTAATTAATACATATGCATACAATGTGTTTGGATCAACTCCACCCCCTCCATTTCCTCTTCTCCAATTTCACTCTTACCCCAATCACTGGTTTTTTTTTTTCCTCCCTTCTATCTCTTTATTTTTAATACCCACTAAGTCCATTTGGGGTTGTTTGTAGACTCACAGGCTTGGGAACATCTATTGGAGCATGGGTAGTCTCTTGGGGCCTGTGTGCGTGAATAAACCAATGGTCCCTCCCGGTATCCATCAGTTACTAAGTTCCTCACACCGAGTGAGGTCACAAGAGTCCAACCACCATGTGTTGGCATTCAATCTGGACTGCCTTGTCTTGTCCATGTCTTACAGCTTCTGTGATTGATGTGCCACTGAGCTGTCATGTCCTGCAAATGCTGTTTTTACTGGAGACACACCCCCCCTCTGGCTCCTATAATCCCTCTTCCTTAAGGATCTCTCGGCCGTGGTGGGAAGGAATGTCTCATAGGTGTTCCACTTCAAGCTGACATCTCCACATTTTCTAACTTGCTGCACATTGATTGGTTGTGCGTTTCAGTCTTAATTGCCAGCACTGAAAAAAAGAAGCTTCTCTAGTGAGGAGTGAGAGATGAACTAAGGGTTGAAATATGAACTAAGCTATGGGTTTAAACCTAGGAACCTAGAAGACAATTTATTATTATATCCTTTTAGCAAAAGTATAGTGCTAGGCTCCCCAGTTGGACCTATGTCCTACCAGTCACAGATTTTTTGTTTTGTTTTGTTTTGTTTGTTTTTGGCCCAGTTAATGGAACCAAGAACAGTTTAATCTTCTAGAGCATGCTTTAAATCCAGTCAGAAAGTGGTTAGTTTTTGCCCTAATTGTCCACTGCATTGTACCAGTGGGCAAATCGCTCCGGGTTATTGTAACTATCGGTCTTATGATTGGCCTAGTGATACCTTCTTTAATAGCATTAATAGAATCTCCTGGCATTATAAAAGTTATTCACTATGGATGAAGCTTTCAGATTGATTTCTCCATTGTCCTGTGACTCAGCTGTATGGGATCCTCAGCAATAGGGTCTTAACATCACCATCCATATGTTAAAGTAAAGCTTTGGAAACAGCCTGTAATATTGGTGGAGGTGTCTAGGGGACCCCACTGACCAACAGTTTGAAAAGAAGTAGCCCATATCTAGCGCTGGACTTTTTGTTTGATAGCCCATGGTGTCTAGAAGAGGCATTGTGCCAGTGATATGCAGACAACATCTAATCCCCTTTAATATGTATAAATTTAGGAAGTTTCAACAGTAGTAAGTTTCCCTCTGGCATTTTCAAAAGTCATAAGTGCTAATCTGTTCCCATACTCCAAACTCAACTACTTACGTTAATATGTTCATCATTGTTTTTAATGAATATGGCATAATACCAAAATTTTGCCATAATAAATGTAGCAAAGAGACCATAGAGATATAGAAAAATAATAAAAACTGGTGTCAGTATAAATTTTACTCTAGAGAAATACATTGACACACAATTTGTAAATTTATCCTATACTTTTCTCTGTTAATATAGGCAATGAGCTACAACTCATGTTCAATATGACCATTTTCAGAAATCATTCTATAATGTTCAGCATTTCTTTCTGATTTAAAAGCAAAAAGCTTAAGGGCTCGGTATTATTTCATACGCACATGCACTGATAGGAAAATAGTTTGTGCGGAGGCCTGCCAGTCTCAGGACGGCTGTGGCACAGGGTGGCCGGCACAACCTCCGGAGGTTAGATGGAGGTAATCTGGGAGATACTGGATGCCCTCATTTGTAAGGTACCAATAGAAATGTCTCCAGGCAAAACTGCTTCTTCACTTAGTCTCGAGATTTGGAGACTTGAGAGACAGAGGATGAGAAACCTGCGAGATTCACAAGGAGGTGGGGCGCAAAGAGACACCTGCAGAAAAAGCACTGTGCCCCCTGCTACCTACAGGAAAGTGGAGGCTGGGGCTGGCTCATAGACATTATTCCAGTTTAGAGGGAGCTTTGGTCGTGGACGTGGTCAGCCCCCTCAGTGAAGCTGGAGACTGTGTTGTATTGAGTAAACGTTAAAGGAAAATAGTTTGTGGCACTCTAGCTACACTTCAGATCGGTGTGATACTCTCAACTAGCGTTCTTATTCTTTATACTTCTGAAAATACTAGCTTTCACAAAGAGAAAAGAAAACATCTTAAGACTATTATCAGGAAAACAAATTATCATATTCATACAGGCTTTAGTGCTGGAATCCAGAATTATAATCACAATGATTTCCTGTTCCCTCTTGAATTGCATGAACTTTCATAAAGGGCTGTTATTTGGCAAATTAGAGTTCTTACCCTGCTTCCTTACTTCACATAATGGTGATGTGCTGGGCTCTGTCATTGTCTTCCTTTTTGCCTAACCAGCTTGATCCATCTTTTAGCGTCTCTAACTTCATAAACTTTACTAAAAGGGAAACTTCCGGTCCTTGTTTATCAAATATTATTTATAAAATAAGTTCACACTCTGTTGAAATTTTTGCACACAAGTCTGTTATCTAAGGAAGACAAGATGGTGCTGCAAGATTCTTATACCATGCTATTCCTGTTTTATATATATTTGATTATGATGGGAATATAGACTAATTGAAGAGTATATGACCTTTTTCTATATTTTAAATTTTTTACCTAACTGGACATTTTTTTTTTTAACTGGGAAACAATCATCAAAAAAGTCATTTGTTCTTGCTGATATCGTAGTATGGAAACTTTTAATCACTATTTGCCCATTCTAAGTATATTTAACTTCATATATATGTGTGTGTGCGTGTGTGCGTGCGTGCGTGCATGCATGCATGCGTGTGTGCGTGTGTGTGTGTGTGAAATTTTCTGCTTTTTTGAATATTTTGTTTTTGTTTGATCAGGCAAACATGTTTCACTTCAGGTAAAAAAAATTCAGGTATACAATTTATACTTGAGCCTACAATGTGATCAGACCCTGATTACCTGATGACTGTAAGTCTCTTTTCCAGCAGCCAGATTCTCTCTCACCCCGTTCTAGCTCAGAACTTTCCCTCCGTCTCCTGCATCCCAGCTTCAAAGTCAAATCCATCGTGTTCTGGGCGTATGCATGAAAACCAACTAAATAAAAAGGAGACCTACTCCTGTCCCCAGGAACTCTGTGGGGGAGGGGGAGAGGTAAAGGGAGAGAGACTTATTATAAATGCAGATTACTAAATTAAGTGACCTACCCAGGTGATTCAGTTATAAATTAAAACAATTGAGATGTAATCTGTATAAATTAATTAAATAATTAAAAATAAATAAATAAAATAAGTACCAAATGTAACCGAGTATGGTTCATAAATTATTTTTTCTCTGTGTTTATGACTTAAGTATATGGAAAATCTCACATAATTGTGGCTGTTTTTCTCTCATATCGACTTATATCCTGAGTAGGTTGACTTTTGCCTCATTTTTCTGCTTCCTTCTATTCTCACCTTTACCTCCATCTACTATACATGCATCTGCTTTAATTCACTCATGTGTACAAGGAAATACTAATGCACTTCAGAAGAAAATGGGAACCAAAACAACACCTAAAAACTGCCTAGAATAGGGCCTTCAGAGACAGCCCAACAGTCTTGCAGAGGACCTGTGTTCAGTTCTTTGTACACATTTCAATCTCTAACCTATTTGGAACTCTAGTTACAGGGATCTGATGCCATCTTCTGGCCTCCATGGTATGGTACGCATATATTTATATATACGGCACAGATATGGTATACATATATTTAGGTAAATGCTCATAAACAGAAAATAAAATCATTAAAAAATAAAAATAAATGTTAATATACTAAAATATATCTAGGCTTTAACATTTTCAGGAAATGATACATATATATATATATATATATATATATATATATATATATATATATATGACATGTGCATGTAACATTTGATATGGGTTAAATAAAAATATCATAGTGGTTGGAGACAGAGAGATGGCTGAACAGCTAAGAAATGGCTGATCTTCCTGAGGACACAGGTTCAACCTCTAGAACCCCCAGTGGTTCACAACTATCTGTAACTCTAGTTCTAAGAATTTAATACCCTCTTCTGGCATCCTTAGGCACCAGGTATGCCCGTAGTCTACAGATATACAAGCACAAGAAACACCCATACATATATATTAAAAAATAAATCATTAATTTTTTAAAAACATCATGATGTACTCTTTTCATAATCTAAATAAGAATACAAAAAGTTGTAATGGAGATATCTTCTTGGTAAATCATCATGTAATAACTAAAACATTTTTAAAATATTTGTTTTCAGAATTGCTTAATATTCTATTAACAGTAACTTGTAGAAATTGGTAATAAATTAACCAATATATGAGGCAGGCACACAGTTAATTTAGAGACAAACTGTGTCATAGTCTTAGATATATTAGAAATACAGTTTCTTCAATTAATGCACAGCATGCATAAAGATGAATGGGGCACTTTAAAGACTTCAATGTAAGTAAAATAATGCTAAGAAAATAATAGTTCCATAGCAAAGAACAACAACGACATAAAAGAAAACAGTATTATCATTTCTCCTTAGTATAAATAATGAGTGTGTAAACCATTAATAATGGCATGCTTCTAAAAACTTCACTTTGCTCCCAAAATTGCACTAAAATGACAATGGCCATGCATACATAACAATATCTCTCTTAAAATCATGATTAAAATAAGTAAAAAATTAATAAATAAAGGCATTCCTCATTTTATACACAATAAGAAGAAGAAAAAGGAGGTAGGGAGGTGGTAGAAGAAAGGAGGAGGAATAAAAATAAAGAAATCTCAGTAGAAGAGGTATGTCGAACACCTTGAGAAACATTCATATAAATCAGAGCAGTACTAATGTTCCATAGAAAATGATTTAAGATTTTTTTAAATGGGCTTATTCAACATGTATAGAATGCTCAGTATCTATATGTCAGAGATATGTACTTATTTTTGTTTAAATTAATTTTTTTTTAATTGTGGTTTGGAAATCTGTTCTGGCTAATGACATTTCTTATGCTCCCTAGCCATGTGTGGCTGGTGACTTCTGTATTGCAAAGTACAGGTGCAGAGTTTTTCTTCACAGTAGGAGAGTCTAAAGAACAGCTTTTGACCTTAGTGATTTGGTGAGCAGATTTCTTCCATTTATTATTCAACAAATATCCATTGAGACACATAATTTTGAGGGATAGGACAGGGTGAAAATAAAACATCCATATGGAGACAAGAGAATTTTTGTCCTCGTGGGATCCTGAAGCCTAACAGATAGACAGAGAGTAAATAGGTAATGCCTCCTGTAATGTAAAGTGGTGACAGGTGCAAATAAGAAAATAAAGCAATAAAAAGAGACGAAGAAGACCGTGAGAGAAGGAGACTCCTGGAGTCTGGATGTGAGGTCAGGCTTCTCTGCGAACCCGATGCCTGAAAGGTCAAGATGCCTATGGAATGGATGGAGAGAGTTTCAGGTGAAGAGAAAACCTTGAACAAGAGGAGTGGAATGTGTCTTCAGAGCAAGCGCTCATTGTGACTGAAATAACCAAGGTGAAAAGTACAGCATAAAAGCAAGCGGGAAAAGCAAGAAGCAGATTGTGCATAGTTTTTTTTTTTTTTTCTAATGATAAAGGGAAATTCTTGAAGTGGTATAATGTAATCAAATTTACATTTTTTCTTTTACATATTTTCCTCTGTCTTTCAGTTAGTTTGGATAAGGGTTTGTCTGTGTTGTTGGTTTTCTCAAAGAACCAACTCTTTGTTTTCATTGAATCTTTGTTCTTGTTCTCTTTGTTCCTATTTTATTGATTTTAGGCCCCAGTTTGATTATGTCCTGCCATCTACTCCTCTTGTGTGTGTGTGTGTGTGTGTGTGTGTGTGTGTGTGTGTGTAGTGGTTCGAACAGGAATCACCCCTATAGACTCATTTGTTTGAATTCTTGGCCCATAGGAAGCAGAAGTGGCACTATTAGGAAGTGTGGCCTTGTTGGTGTAGGTGTGGCCTTGTTGAAGAAAGCGTGTCACTAAGTAGGCAGACTTTGAGGACTCATATGCTCAAGCTAGGCCAAGTATGGAAGTTTCACTTCCCGATGCCTGTGCATCACTTTGCAGCACCATGTCTGCCTACAGACGACCATGAAGATAACGGACTAAAGCCTCTGAAACTGTAAGCCAGCCCCAATTAAGGGTTTTCATTTAGAAAAGTTGCTGTGGTCATAGTGTCTCTTCACAGCAATAGAAGCCCCAGTTAAGACACGTATTCACTTCTTTTTGTTCTAGAGGGGTGCTGTTAAGTTACTAGTCTGATATCTCTCCAATTTTTTTATGTAGGCACATAATGCTATGAACTTTCCTCTTATTCTTGCAGTCACTGTATGTACCATAAATTTCAGTATTGTATATTCTTTTCAATAAATTTTAGAAAGTCTTTCATTTCTTTCTTTTTTTTAAAGCATGATCCCTTTTTATCATTTCTATATTTCCAAGACAGCAAAGAACAAAGAATGAGAAGTTATGTTCTGTTAAAAATAGAAGTTATATATAAGCTCAGATTTTAACCATACTAAATTTTCCATGTGTCTGGTTAGATCCACCTTCTTTGAGCATTGACATTTATGCCTTTTTTGCCTTGCCTCATTAAAATAGCATTAAAACAATTGTGAGAAGTTGGATGGCAGAAGGAAAAATAAACACAATTAAAAGGATTTTGATTCCGTATGACATATGTTTATGGAACTTCTGAATCTAGACCAAATGTATATCTTTGTTAACAATTTATTTCAGGTTATTGAAAATCTATAGGTTAAACAATTTTTTAAAATCATTTGTTGTTCTTGAGACCAGTTCTTGCTGTGTTTCCCAGTGTCTCAGTAATTTTTCTATTCCTATGAAGAGACACCATGACCAAGGCAACTTGTAGAAGAAAGTGTCTTATTTTCGCCTGGACCTATTTTTTTTTTCAGCAGACAGTTGTTTGGTTTCTATGAGTTTGTAAGCTTTCTGTTATTTCTGTTGTTGTTGAAGTCCTGCTTTCACTGTGGTGGTTTGACAGGATACAGGGAGTTATTTTAATTTTCTTATATCAGTTGAGAGATGCTTTGTGACCAAGTATGTGGTCAGTTTTGGAGAAGGTTCCATGAGGTGGTGAGAAGAAGTTATATTCATACCAGCTTACAGTTTCAGAGGGTTACTTCATTAATCTTATGGTGGGTAACATAGTGCTGGGAAAGGAGCTGACTTGATCCAATGGCAGCAAAGGGAGACTCTCCCACCGGACGTGGCTTAGACATAAATTAGACCCCAAAGCCTGCTTACACAGTGACACACTTCCTCCAACAAGTCCACACCCACGGACAAGGCTTTACCTCCTGATAGTGCCACTCCTCATGAGCCAAGCATTCAAACACATGAGTCTATGGGGTGGCCATTCCTATTCTAACCAACACATCTATCTACAAAGTCAGCCCTACAGAAGGTGCTAGAAAGAAATAGCCAACCTAAGGAATTTAAGTATGCCTATGAAAACACAAGATATAAGCACACATACAAACACATGCATGCATACATACATACATACATACATACATACATACTTACTTACTTACACATTTGGTGAATGAAGCAAAGTTCCCAAATATTTATTTTTTTCTCCCACAGCTTATGTAAAAGTTACAATGTAATTACATTCTGTTTTAGTTCTAGTGAGTAATTACAATGAGTGTACATCAAAAAAATGTACCTCAAATCCTATGATCAATGTTTTATGTGAGTGAAAAACAAATTGTTCTCAAGATCCCACCCACACACATTGGTAACTGATCAGCTCATTATAGATTAACAAAGTGGAAGCAAGCAAGGTAATTTTCTCAGCCAGTTTCTCTTTACTGGCAGGCTGCATTTTGAGGTTACAAAGAAATGATCATTTCTTATTATTTATCTTAACAGGCGATTTTTAAAAATCTTAGAAGAATTGCAAACCTAAACTTTTATATAAAAAGCAAGCCAACCATTTTTGCTTTAAATCTTCAAGGTGAACATCTACTCATTAACACTTTTTGTTAAATTATATCAGGAAGCTGAGGGCAAAAATGGGTACAAGAAATTAATCATCGTCTTGATCAGCAGCCCAGCTTCAGCAAGTTAGAGCAGCCAGTGCAAATCAGCCTGCTGTTGCTCTTGTTCCTTAACCTCAAAAAGTCCTTAGCTCAACTCCTACAAACATGCTTTTCTAGGTTTACTTCACGCATTGTCCTTGGTTGGCACAACACTTTGTGCAGGACCCCTGGCTCCAGGTCAGCCAGACTTGATGGTCTCCTTGTGGGGCTCCTGAACTCTCTGGGTCCTTCCATCCCCCATTCTTCCATACCACTCTCACCTGGACTCCAAACGTGATTCCTAGCATCTGTTCTGATCCCCCACTGTATGGAAACTCTCAGAGGACATCTATGTTGGCCTAATATCCATTTATAAGTGAGCACATACCATGCATGTCTTTCTGGGTCTAGGTTACCTCACTCAGGATGAGTGCAAATTTCAAGATTTCCCTGTCCAGATCTAACCAATGGACAGCTCGTTTTTCATAGTTGTGGGGAGAATATGGACTGCCTCTGACATGAACTCTGGTGCCCCCAATTTGATCACTTTCCCTTGGTGGGGAGGCCCAGTGGCACACAGAAGAGGGAGAAGCACGCTATTTGGATGAGACCTGATAGGCTGTGGGCATATGGTGGGAAAAGAGGTCCCCTTCTGTCAGAGGTCTAGGGGAGGGGAATAGGGTGACAGAGGGCGGGAGGGTAGAAACAGAAATATACAAGTGAGGGGATAACAATCTGGATGTAATCTGAATAAATTCTTATTTTAAAAAAGGAAAAAATAAATAAATAACCACCTGATGCTGTTTTGGTCTTACTGGGGGTAACACCTGTCTACATTAAAATGTTTAATAAATGGAAAGTAGTTAGAGGGGGGAAACAATGTGCTTTTCTGAACTTCAAATTGCTCCCTAAGATTTTCTACATCATAGCTGTTAGCAAAAACATCTTAACCTAATCTTACTAACGATCTACTTTTCAAATTCTTTCTAAGTAAGGATGGTGGTCGTTGCTAATTATCTACACTTTTAATTTCTTTCTGAGGGAGGTGGATGAATCATTAATCTGCTCCAGCAGCAATTCTTGAAAAAACAAAAACAAATACTATTATTGTAAGTGCTAAGGATACTACCCAGTGAGGGGCTGGAAGCCCCCATAGAGTTATTGTACAATTCATAAACTGAGAAGGATGTGAAGACCACAAAGGCAACAAGCAGAGTGACTCTGTAACACCGCAAAGTACCCAGGACACGAAGTCCTCAGGCCTCTGCCTCTCCACGGCACACCCATCATGGTTGTGCTAACCAGTGGACTAAGTCATTTGTTGTTCCTCCCACAAAGGTCATGACAAAAGCAGAAGCTAAATTTATGTAAAACTTTCAAAAATGTGTTTACCATGAAGTTCCTGGTTTAAATATGAAGCAAATAGAATTATCCTATAAATATAATAATTAAAAGCATTCATTTAACCTTGAGGTCTTAAATATTCTCTGCCACTAACTGGTTTAAAGATGAATTATACTTCTGTTTCAAAAAGTTAATTTCAGTAATGGATTTATAAAGATTAGTATTTATATAATCAAGTAAATATAGATTCTGGTCATGAGCATAAAATGTTTAGAATCCGCCTAAAAGCAAAATGGTAGAAAAAAATAATGAGTGATTATACATATGAGATTTTACACACTTGGAAATGATTTCATCTAATTACTGATAATTATTATAAGTCAGAAGGTGAAGGCTAATGGAAGGGCTTAGAATGTTTTCGTCCTTCATATGAGATGTCAATGGCTAGAACAATAAAGTATAAGTTTGAATGTTGTTTAAGAGCACTAAATTAATTAGTAGAGAGAAAACTAAAGCAATCAAAAGTATTAAGCTCAGGAAAAAGTTCATGAATCAGGTAAGAAATCAACTGATTCTTATAAGTCACCTAAGCTAATAAATACCAGAGGCAGGATGGACACTCCAGAGTAGAGCTTTGCCCAGCATGCCTTTGGCCATGGTTTGATTACAAACACTAAAGGGTAAGTGAAGCAGAAATGTAAAACCAAATAAATAAATAAATGTAAAAATACATGATTTTAGAAAATAAAAGATGTAAGTAGATGTAAGAAAAACTTTCATTTTGACACTCAAGAAATTACATAGGCTACAAGACTATTTTATTGTTGTTTTATACCATTCTAACAATTTGTATTGTATCTATGTATAAAATACTTCTATCACTAAATACTGCCATTTTAATCTATATTACTTTGGCTATTTCTCACAATAAAATTTCTTTGACAATAATTACACATTTTAGTTGCTGACTAAAAGGGTTAATTTTTTAAGAGATAAAGAACATTTCAAGTTGTATGCCACATTATTAATATACATGTGAAAATCTTGATTTTCAACTTGACATAACTGCAAAGATGGATCATCCACTGAGAAGTTTTCCAGTTCACATTGGTCTGCAGCCAAATCATTGTGGCATTTGCTTGACCACTTATTGAAATAGTAAACTCCACCCTACAATGTGTGGTGGCATCCCTGTGCAAGTGGTACTGAGTTGTGTAGGAAAGTATGCTAAGCAAGCAAAAAAGGTAGGTCAGCAAGGAACATTCCTTTGTGGTTTCTGCCCCCAAGTTCCTGCTGAGAGTTCCTCCCTTTCCTCAGTCTTAGAAGGTAACCTGTAAATCAAGTAAGTCCTTGATTCCCTAGATGCTTTGGGCCTTGATGCTCATCATAGCAACAAAGGGAGCAACTGGGTAGGAATTGACACAAAAACGGTTTTGGCCAAAATACATATCTTTCATTTATATGGGACCATATACAATATACACATAATAGTAACATTTGGTTTTTTAGACCCAGAACAGAGACTTACCATTAAAAGTACAGATACTTGAGGCTAAAGTTAAAAGGGGAAAAGTTGTCAGAATCCATTATACTTTTTAATACCAACCACTGCATACATAATCAAAGGTCATAACGAAACAAAATCTGAGACATGTTCCAAGTAAATGTCTGGCATATATAGTACCTTAGAGGCAGGAGACAGGGGAAACATTAGCATTACTAACGCTACAAAAATGAGTATTAATGAAGGATAGAGGTGACTTTTGCCAACATAAAGATGATGTGCATCCCTAGCCCATGTACCAAGGGGAAAGTGTTGACAGAGAAGCAGTAAGGACCTGAAGTGACCCTAAGGAGTCTCTTGCCAACACTCACTGAAAATGAGACAACTTAGTTCCAGAAGCACATGAGCAAGTGAATACAAATCAAAAGGTCAGAGGAAAGGGAAGTGGGGGATGGAACTATATTATATTATAATAAAAAATAAAACAACAATTAAAAACGTTATGATGCTAAGTACAGAACTCCTTTAGTAAGTGAATAATATTATATAACAAAACATACTGAAACATTTCACATCTAAAATGATAATGAGTTTGACTCTACTCAAAATTGAATTCAGGATATTAGAAAAAAACTGTGAGTAAAGGTATGGGAATTTGTAACATGGTGATTCTTAAACATCATCTTGCACTTTTCTGCAGTTACTTGTCTTTAATTTATGGATAAAATAAATAAATAAATAAAGCTTAAAAAATAAAAAAGAATGTTAATAGTCAAACAGCACCATAAGGTCCTATCCATTTACCAGATTCAATAATTCTAAGGTTCAAGCCTTATTATTCAAGAAAGTAGACTGTAAGAAATTAATTGTGCATTGGAAATAATATTAATAAATATATAACTACAAATAATAATTATACCATGTGATTATATAATTTTTGAACATAGAAATCTATGTTGGAACAATCATATGTATGGTTCAAATATGCTGATGAGAAAATATTTAGATTTTGGTTCCTAAATGTTTCTGTGACAGTTTAGAGTCACTCTGATTATAGCAGAATATAAAATATGTATTCAATGGTAAGACATTAATGCTATATAATATTGTGATTTTTAAATGATATAACACAAATATATACTCCCACTAAGTCATAAACTTTGAAACCATATCACAGAGCACATTCTGGAAGAAAATCTTAATATTAAATCTATCGATCTAAACTCTTAACTTGAATGGGAATCATGAAACTCTACTCTAAAAGAATGATTCTAGAAAGGGCCCGCTGTTCAGAGTCGGAAGAGCTGGGGTCTCTAACCCGCTTCACTATGGCTTACGTTGGCTCTTGCAAGCGCTCGAGAAGTCGCAGTCGGTCCCGAGGTCGGCGAGGGTCAGAAAAGCGAAGTAAGAAGAGTAGTAAGGACACCTCAAGGGACTGCTCAGCCTCCAGATCCCGAGGTCACAAGGCCAGCAGCATCTCCGGTGCTGAGGAGAGAAGCAAGCACAAGGCCTGGAGGACAGCGAGATCCAGCTCTTCCTCCTCCTCCTCCTCCTCTTCCAGCTCCGCATCATCTTCTTCTTCCAGTGATGGCCGGAAGAAGCAAGGGAAACACAAGGATAAGAAAAGGAAGAAGAAGAAGCTGAAGAAGAAGGGCAAGGAGAAGGCAGTGGCGGTGCACAAGGCGGAGGTTCTGCCTGGCCCTTCCCTGGATCAGTGGCACAAATCAGCTGGGGAGGACAACGATGGCCCAGTCCTGACAGATGAGCAGAAGTCTCGCATCCAGGCCATGAAGCCCATGACAAAGGAGGAGTAGGACGCTCGACAGAGTGTCATTCGCAAGGTGGTGGACCCAGAGACAGGACGCACAAGCCTCATCAAGGGAGATGGTGAGGTTTTAGAGGAAATCGTAACCAAAGAGCGACACCGAGAGATCAATAAGCAAGCCACCCGAGGGGATGGTCTGGCCTTCCAGATGCAAGCCGGCCTGCTTCCATGAGGGCCCTGCCATCGCGGGTTTGTCAACTGCTGTTGGTGGCTTGGAGACGGATGGGTGTAGCTACCTTTCCTCCTGTGGGTGACCTCTGGTCCAGCCCTGCATCCTCTTGGGTGCAGCTGGGTGGCCTAAGTACCGACTTGGAACAGTGTCACTATTAAATGATCTTGGTCACCGGAAAAAAAAAAAAAAAGAATGATTCTAACAAGCATCAGAAAATAATTTCTAAAGCTAAAATTATATGAATAGCATTGACATAAAATATAACCTTGTTCAATGATGACTGATGTCAATTGTATATTGGCAATGCATGTTTGTTTATAAAATGTTATTCATTGCAGGTCTTAGCGATATATGACAGAAATTAAAATTATATTGACTCTTCCAAAGAGGATTTTTACCTATTTTAATTAGTAGTTCTGGATCATTTAACAATAGATATACTTGGCTCGATATGTAACTTTCTTTAATAATATTCCGTTGTGATGGGCTGGGAACAGAAGACAGACTGTGGCTGCAGGCCTGGCCTATACATTCAGAGGTAGGCAGACACCACTACTATGAGCAAGTATGTGATAGAGAGATCTGGTTTTTCTAGAATGACTCACTTACAGGTAAAGGGTTGCTTTAAGGCAATACCCTCTACATTGCATTGATCATCTACATAGCCTTCATTCCCTTAAAACCCTAGCAGACAATCAGATTTCACTCTCACTCACCTAACGAGTCTAGATCTATCTCAGAACCTCAGCAGAGATAACTAGATCTCAGTTCTACAATGGATGAATAGAACTTTTATGACCTTCAGTAATTGTCAAGAATTCCCAAGTGTTTTTCTACTTGCTTTGAAAAACACTTTCATTGTTGCAATTCTACGAATGACCTGATGAAGAAAAAAAAGAGGGTGGCAAACAACAGATCATGTCCATCCTTACTTTTACACAATTTTAAAGGACATTCTTCACATAAAGTACAATAGACAAAATCCATCAATATCATCTTCACAATGAGGCCAATGATAGCTTTTCTTGAACTATGAAAAGTTAGCAAAACACTTTGGAAGTATATAGCACAGTGTTGGCCATTCTGGATGAGTGTGGATCCTTGGAAGAAGAGAAACTCACAGAGGTAATGCTTAGGACATACAGAGGGCAAAGTGGCCACGTCAGTATGGATGAAGCAATAACAATAAGGCCTCCACAAACCAAGGAATTGTCTGCTGGAGTCTTCAAGAGGAGTCCACTCTGCTGATATAGTCACCTCACCTGTGACAGAATAAATTTCTGTCATTTAGAGCTGTGTAATTTAACATACTTTGTTATACCATCTTTAAAAACTTTGAGTAATTACAAATATAAAAATTAAACTTGAAAAACAATTCCCAGTTGGAATCAGTTTTGGATAAACTGAAAATAGTCAGTATTTAATTTTTCAGTTGACATTTAAAAAACAAGAGCAGTCAATTGATCATCTCACTGTGACTCTGTGACTCTGGCCCCTCCCGCCTATTCCATTTAGAAAGCTTGTCTTGCCTTGCTAGATTCCTTGATTTTCCAGGTTTCCCCTTTTTTTTTTCTGGCTACTTATTTGCTTTATTTATCATGTTCTCTTCCTCTATTCTTCCATGTTTGCTGGAATCAAATATTCAGGAGCCAATCCTTGTCTCTTTTTTACTGTGGATACCAAGCGCCATCCATGAATCACCATCAGCATCACTCTTTTGGGTTTCCAGAAACACAACTGCTATTTACACTTTCCATGTATAGGCATCAGATGTACAGGTTAAGCTAAACAGAAATTCAGCCTCCCACCCCCAGATACGCCTGTTCCCAGGCGTTACAATGAATTGCCTTTGTTTCCCACTGTTCACATCAAATCCAGAACCAGGCTTCCTTTATTCTGTCTTCTTCACTGTGATACCATTCTTCTTTTTCACCTCCATTACGAACCAATTTATATTCTCTGTTGAGATGGCTTGTTAAATTTAGCCAAAAAAGAAAGACACAGAAAAAGCTCTGGATGACTCAGTATATTATATCCAGAAGTCCTAAAACAGGAGGCAAACCACACCACTGTGAGACACTTGGGAAAGAGTCCAGGAGGACCAACAAGAATGGAGTAGTTTAGACAATGATCTTTTCCGGGTTTCAACAGTAAAAGTAAGCCGATGCAGCCAATACGTTCATCAAGATTTGAGCACTAGGAATGGTCTTTGGTTGTCAAATCCTCAGCCTAGGAATGGCAAAGAAAAAAAATACTGTCTTCTGAGGTGTGATAGGGTTTTGCTTATGGCTCTTTGCTATTAAGACAAGAGTTAGGAAGTAGGGAGTGAGCAATGGTCTCTTGGAAATTTTAAGCTAGTGACATTCCCAGAGAATAAAGACAGTGACTTGATTAATAGTACTAAAAAGAGTAAAAGGAGGGTGGACAAAGATGACAGCATACATTGCTACTCACCTCATGGAATGAGCAATGCAATCATCTAACTGGCCAGAGGAAGCAGATAGAGAGTATAGGCTACTCGATGTTCAACACACAGTGTGCTCAAACAATTACCAGTCTCAGTAAATATTACCTCAGTCTCTACGTAATTCTTGTCATAAATCTCATAAATGAAAGTTCACTAAACTAGGCAACTGAGAAGTACCCCCTCTCTTAGGTTAACTCTTCCCATTGCAACGTTTTTTCTCTCCTTTACTAAACACATCTGTTTCTGCTCTACTCACTCCTTGTCGCAATTCTTAGTCTTCTTGAGCTTGATATAGCAAACACCAAAGAAACAGGCTCTGCTGAGCTTTGATGATTCTGGTTTTCCGGCACTACCACCTCTACCAAGATAAGCTCACTAGAGCCCAGGAAGGTTCTGTAACTCTCAAAAAACGTCCATCGCCATCCTCAAGGGCTTACTGGGTACTGGCAGGGCAAGTCTTTCAATGACTAAAAATACTTTTTTAGATATCCAAAAACCATATTTTTAAAAGAATAATTTAAAAGGTTTTTTGCATTTCTACCTCCATTTTCATTATCTGCCTATCCATGCTTTGAAATACTGGAGCAATGTACTTCACAAAAATGCACAGCAGATAACATCAATGCCATGCTTTATAAATCTCCAAGGCTCCCCACAGTCTGTTGAGGAGCAGCCAAGTTCTTTGGCAGTGCTCTCAAAGCCCAGGTTGATCGGCACTTGCTTCCCCAGTTGAATGGCTTTTGCTAATCATAGCCCATGCTCCAGCTCTATTCGACTGCTCAAGATAGTTAGCCTGGGCCAGGCTCTGCACAGTAGTTCCTTCTGCCAGGATTGCTTCCTTTCCAAATGGTTAACACCTGACTGTGTTTTAGGTTTAACTCAGGACATTCCTCCAGGGCTTGCTTTTATTTTCATTGCACTATATTCAGACATCTGTTTGTTGTTGTTGTTGTTTTGTTTTGTTTTGTTTTGTTTTTTTAAAAATCTCCCTAGAAAGGCAGACTTATTCAAGAAAGACCATGGTAGCCAGCTTAAGAACCAGGAGTGGGGTAAACAGGAAGGGAGAAAGAGTAGCTGCAACCCCGGTAAGGGCAAATGATAATAGACTGATAACTAAGGAGCAAGATGGAGTCAGTGAATAGAAAAATGCTAAAAGGAAACATCAAGACAAATGAGATTGTTAGTGAAAGCAGATCAGAGTGATGCTACTGAGTGTAAGCAGATTCGAACGATAGGAGTGGGGTATGGTGGGGTGTTCCTGTTCAACAGATTCAACAAGATTCTCTCCCAAATTTGGTTTTATAGAAAAAAAAAGGAAACCCCAAATTCAAAATAATCGTGAACGACTCAGGACTAACATGTTGATCAGAGAGAGGCCTTACCCTTAGCACTGCACCTAAAACTCTGTGTGTGTGTGTGTGTGTGTGTGTGTGTGTGTGTGTGTGTGTGTGTGTGTGTGTGTGTTTGTCTGCGCTGGCCTTCCCAGTTACCGCTAGGAGGCAAGGACGTCCATGATAAATATCGCCATATGGCACATCAGTGTTCAGTAAATGCTGCTACACTAATAAATAATGAAAATCTAAAATGCAAACTGGGGGTAATTGTTGAATGAGCCACACAGTGCCCCCTCAACCTTGTGTGGTAATACACTTACAGGCATGTAGAAGGTTGATTGTTGCTTCCCTTAGAAATGTTAAAAGTGTAGACTCTAAAGTCAGCTTGCTTTAATTCTGCTCAGCCATTTATAGGGGCAATTTGGGCTATTTACTTCTCTATGAATTGTGCTGAAGCATTTCCTTTGTCTTAGATATACAATTATGGTATGGTAGTTACCATATGCTGCATACATTTTGTTTAAAATACTTTCTGCAACAAAATATTAGAGATGAGACATTTTAAAAGAAGTTCTTGTTCTTTCTGTGTGCTTACTTTAAAAACTTTGAGTTTAAATCAAAGATACCATTTCTGTATCTTCTGGTATTTTCGTTTCCAAAATATGCATGAGAATAAACACATTTGGGGAAAAGTAAAGCAATCTCTTTCCTGGTTTGTTGTATATAGATACTAGTTACAATCAGTTTATACTAGCAAGATTTGAAAAGGCCCTGACTGGCCATGAATACATTATATAGACATTATATAGATCAGGCTACCCTTAAACTCACAGGTATCCACCTGTCTCTTTCTTCTATGCTGAAATTAGAGGCACATACAACCATAGCTTGCCCAACCATGGTTTTTCTACTTGCTTTGAAAAACACTTCCATTGTTGCAATTCTACGAATGACCTGATGAAGAAAAAAAGAGGATGGCAAACAACAGATCATGTCCATCCTTACTTTTACACAATTTTAAAGGACATTCTTCACACAAAGTAGCTCAAAATATGTTGGACACCTCATGAAGAACAATATTCCATTGAAGAACAAAAGAAGCCCCAAGTAGAACCTGTTTGCCCTGATTCCAGACTGCATGAATAATTTTATTTTTAATTGTATTGCCCTACCAATGTTTTTATTTTTACCCCATCTGGTCATTATCAGAGATGCTATAATTTAAATGCTATGATTTAGAATAAATGTGAAAGCAATTGTGAAATGTTGAAGAATTCAGTGGCTAGGAAAATTGTTGGAGAAAAAAAAGGCTTGACTATGAAATAAGGAGGCAGGGTGTGCAGATAAGTCTGAGAAGAGGCCATTCCTGTATCATGGAGATGGACCACTTGAATATGCCTTAAGTATGAGGCTTAAATAGGAGAAAATCAGAATTTAAATTTTGAAAAATAGTTAGAATGTGTTCTGAAAAAAAATCTTAAATGCTAAGATATGGTTTTTATTTCCAAATGCAATAGAAAGTTTAAAAAAACTTTGTGTTAAAGTAACACTTCTGCCATCTGGAGAAATGAGTTTAAAGTTAAAAGTCTGAATTCACAGGTGATGCCAGAGACAGATAAAATTGTTTGGTTACACATATACACACAAACACACTCACGCACCACACACACACACAGAGATAGAGAATACACTCACATACATATACACAAACACTCACATAGATATACTCACACATAGATACACATATATATACACACACTCACATGCAGTAACACACATACACATACTCACACACACATTCATACACATATACACACAAACATACACATATACACAGTCATGCACTCATACACATATACACACATGCACACACATATACATACATGCACTATAGATAGATAGATAGATAGATAGATAGATAGATAGATAGATAGATGTGTCATACATGCCACTGAAGGGAAATCTCATTGAGGGAAGAAGAACCTGACTTCTTGCAAAATATTACTGCAGGGTTATTAGAGACCTAGAAACTCAATTAATCCTAATCAAAAAGGAATGAAGCAGAGGGACCAATTACCATACTCTCAGACCAGTCAAAAATAAGAATATTAGGGCTAGAGGTGGATGGTAAAAATTAGATTATAGGAGGTTAACCAAAAAAGGTTCAAGAGAAAAGTACTTCTTTTAAAAAAGTCTCTGAAGATTTCCTGTATATATCTTTTGAAGCAATTGCATATGTCAGGCAATTTTCCCAAAATTTAGTGCTAATTAATAGATTCAGAAGCTGAATTGTAAGCTAAATTCTGGTACCTTTAAAAAAGTAATTTTCTTTGTGGCCTGGCTATTGCTTTATTATCTCAAATGTCCCTTTCTCTTAGTATTTCATTACATTGCAACTTTCAGAAGAAAAAATATTACACAAATGTCATAAATCTTATTTCGCAAAGACCGAGAGAAAACCTGCCTTAAAGTGGCTAATGATGTTCCTCTGCTTCCTACAACGTGACAGACACATGTTACACCCAGTCCTTCCTTACTCTGTATTCACAAGGAACTTGCTGCCAAAGAGCTTTTAATTGAGATTGAACATTAAATGCCTAAAAGACTAGTTGTCAGCTCTACAGAATTTATACACATCAAGGTCAATGTGAAATGTAGGTTAATGGTGCTTGCAAAGGGGGCGTGGACACAGAGCCACCAACACAGTGCAAAGGGCACCTGCAGCTTGTCAGTACCCTCTGCTGCCACTTCCTGCTTGTAAAACTGTATGGTTACTTTGCTCCAGTTAGATTTTCTTTTCCCTCAGATGGTGTTTAAATGTTTATATGCTAGTTAGGACTTTAGCTTGGCAATTTATCTAAAGGATAGGTTTTCTTGCACCAAGTATCTCTATTGTTGTCATTAATGCCCGTATCACCAGAAACACTGGTCTCAAAATTGCTTCTTTCTTGTTTGCTGATGGTATCTTGACAAGGTTATTGTATTGTGTAACACTGTTGATTATGTACGTTAGCCAGGTAGTAGAGTTTGGCAATAGTATGTGCTACTCCCCTGCCCTTCTGGTTCCAAGGTACTGTTCATGATTGGTTGTATAATGATACCATTCTCTAGTATATAGTGAAATTTGACCCCATGCACTTCTGTCGCTCTCTTCTGTCAGCTACCCCAGTGACTCTTATTTCCAAATGAGTTTCATGTTATTATGTTATATTTCCATTTTATTTATATAGCTCCTCCATTTTCTTGTCACTTATATAAGCTAGGATCCACATATGATAGAAATCATGCAGTTTTTAGTTTTCTGAGTTTGAGTTATTCATTTAGTATGATGATCTCGAATTCTACCTCTTTTCCTACAAAGAATATAGCTTTACCCTCTTATATGAATTAATAAACCTTGTGTTCATACTCCATTTCTTTGTCTATTCATCTACTGATTCCTAACTTGGCTATTGAGAATAATGCCGCAATCACCATAGAGTCTTTGTAGTCTGCTGATGTAGATTCCTTGTGATATGCCCTCAGGCGTGATAGAGCTAGATTGTATCATAATTCTAGTATTAACTTTGATGGGCCTCCTACTGGCTGCACCACTTGTATCCCTACCAACTATTGTCAGGATTTTCATCATCTATCTTAGCCTTTCTTGTGGTTGTTGTTTTAATTATAAGTCTTCTGACAGACTGAAAGTATCTTTCCCTGGTGGTCAAAGGTGTTGAATATGTTTTCATGTATTTATTTGCCATCTGTACTTAATTTTTGGTAAAGTATTTGTTCGTTTTTTCCCATTTATTAATTGGATTTTTGGTATCTAAATTTTTTAGTTCTTTACATATTCATGATATTAATTGCCCATCAAATGATTAGACAACAAAATTAATATTCATATCACTTCACTCTGTTCTTGTTTCCTTTGCTGTGTAGAAGCTTTTAAATTTCATGCAATGCTCTTTGTCAGTTCTTGAAATGATCTACTTATCTGTTAGAGATCTTTAGAGAGACCTTGCCTGTGCCTCTTTCTCACTGGCTTTCTGTTACTGGTTTCATATCTTCAGTCTTACACTAAAGTCTTTAGTCCATTTTGAACTGACTTTTTGTGTGAGAGGGGGCTATAATCAGGATATGAAGAATTCAAACTGCAGAATAAGCAGGTGACTTATATTGCTAATCCCACTACATGGGAACAGCTTTGAGACTGGCTGAGACATGAATATTTATGCATATATAATGCTTCTTGTTGGTTACAGAATCCCTGTAATTTATTATTAGATGCCATTCTTCATATGGCATGAATGAAAATTTACAGAAATCGTCCTACTGCTCACAGAAAGAGTAGAGAGCCACCCTTAATGGTTCTATGCATCACACACCCCTTACACACTTATCATTTTAGGACTGTATAATGCTTGTGAGAAATTGTATGTTTTCAGAACAAAAGAACTGGATAGTGCTGCTGGATCAGACCTGACAGGATTCATTCCTCTCAGTGTGCTGGACACTGGCATCCTGCAGCCTTCACGTTCTAGCTCCAAGTACTTCAGTGGCTGTTCTTCATCAGAACAGGACAGCTCCCAGGACAGCTTTGAAGAAAGTTTCCAATCTCAATTGGTCCAGCACTTCAGATTATCTCACACAGCACTTTAATTAAATCTGGAATTTCTCAACATTTAGAAACTGGACCAAAAATGCTTTTCCTAGCTTGTTTAACCATTTTCCATGATCTTATTTGGGCCTCTATAAAAGTGTTATTCATCCCAAATCAGCCAGAAGAAACCTTAAGAGAACAACACCCCACTACCCTTAAGGGGGGATGGACTCAAGGATATTTCTTGTTTCCTTTATCTTTTCATCCTCAGGTTTGGAGACAGAGGTTGAAAAGAAAGAAGGGGGAATAGAGAAATATACAGGGATGATAAAAAAGGACAAAAAGTAAACTAGTGAATCTCCTCCTCAACCCAATGACTTAATTGCTACTCACAAGGTTATTTTTAATTCATTAGTATAGAATTTTGAATATTGATGCAAAATAAGTTTAGTTTTGATACATTCATATAGAATTCTAATTTAAAATTATTTTTCAAACATATTTTATATATTTCTACTCAAATTTGAGGTATTGTACCCATAAAACTCAATTATAATACAAGGTTTACTTCCAATATTTTGAGAGTGCTTTTGCAGGCTGTTTAGGATAAGTAAGCTATACAAGTTAAGTATTGGTTGATCAAATCATGGTCATCACAATTATTAGTATATGTTTATCACAAGAATATATGTCCTAAGTATAACAGTTAGATATGATTCTATAGAAAGATAAGGTAAAATAGTTAGATAATGTCTTCAAAAACCTCAGAGACCTACAGAATATGGCACTTAAAAACGTGTCTATTATTTTAAAGATTGGCTGACAATGAGACAGGTTAACTCCTGGCAACACTCAAAAAAGATGACAAGCATCAGAGAACTTCTTTATGGAGATGCCTTCAAATGTGGCAAACAAGCCACTGGCCAAAATGTCTTTGTTTCCACCACAAACAGAATTCTGCCTAAAAATGGGCAAGCTTGAATGCAGGTAGAGGCAAAGGCCAAACTCTGCCAAGACAGGTTAAGCAAGTCCTCAATAGTTCCTGCTTCACAAGAATTCCTATCAAATATAGTTCACCAGAAGGCTGAAGATGATGCTCCAACATTATAGAGAGTTTTGGGTGACTGTTCAGGTAGCAAACTGTCTCTGTCATCTTCTCATTTAGGGAGCTGCTAACCTACTCTCCCTATATACTCAGGTAATTAATTTATTCCTTCTCAAGTCCTTGATGGGGTTGAAGACCAGACAGTTTAGTTTTACAATTAAGCTTAGTTGTTTAGTGGTTAAGATTTTTTAGATTGTTTAAGATTTTTGAAGCTGATAGAGACGAAATATAATAGATACTGATTTACGTTCAGAATTTTAAACTCACCAAGATAGGAAAGATATTTTCTTCAAGGTTGCCAAATACAAATAGCCAAAACATTATGAATATAACACTTATATAATTCCTGATTGTTTTGTGGTTCTTCTTGTTATAGGTAGTTTAATGTATATATGTGTAATAATATAAATGTATATATAAAAAATTAAAATTAAAAAGCTTAAAAGAGATATTAATCTAATTTTTATTTGTGCACATTTAGCATTATCTATACCATTTTCTTCAATATATGATTTACACTGACATATCATTTAACTTGAAATTTGGTATTGTGGTACTTGTTTCATTGTTCTTTTTACTCAGAATTGTCCTAGCGATTCTAAGTCTTTTGTACTTCCAAACAAAACTTCAGGATTTTCCCCAATTCTGTGAATGATGTCATTGGATATTTCATGTCACTGGAGAGTGCTTGAACCTGTAGATCACTTTTGGCAAGATAGCCATTTTACAATATTCCTTTTGCCACTCTTTGAGCAGGAGAGGTCTTTCTATCTCCTAGCGTTCTCACTTTCTTTCTTCAGTATTTCTCATGGTAGAGTCCATTCCTTTCCTGGGATGTTTATTTATATTTCTGAAGCTATTACAAGCATGCTTGTTTCCTGACTATATTCTTAATATATTTGTTACTGGTATAAAAACTATGGATTTTAATATAGACTTTGAATCCTGCTACTTTGCTAAAAGTGTGTATTGGATTTAAGAATCTTCACAGTGTGCCACAATATGTATGACACTGAGAGGTAAAGTATAAGGCAAGCAGGATCAATTTTTCAGAAAGCATGCTGCCAAACTCTTCAGCTTTTTTAAACAGCTGTCTATTTTAAATGACTGATTACTTCTAAATGGCTAGATTCTGGTAATTAATGGATTATTTAAAGTATGACAATGGAGCTCCCCATCTGCTTCTTGTTTGTATATAAGAAACGAAGTGTACATGTCTAGAATCAAAACAAGGAAAAGGAACTTCAAAACACATAGCACCCTGTCTTCCAATTATATTAAGTAGAGAGTAAGGAAATAACCAAGGGCAACTGAAAACACCAATAGATTTTCCACTGATTTAACATGTATAACACACTGTAGTTGAAGCACCAACTACATTTTTGGTGGCTGAAAATTAGTCTTCTGAAAATAATCTGAGTTCTTTTATAATCTATGTGAGGTTGTTCACATCTGCTGTTTGTTAGGTTGGGGGAAGGAGCGGGGACAGAAAGACACATTACTGTTGTTTAAAGAGATTATTGGGAGGGTTACTAACACCGTGGACAGACAGAGAGAAAGCAAATTGGACAGACAGGCAGAGAGAAAACACTATGGACAGATAGAGAGCAAACAGTAGGGTGGGAGTTCAGATCAGAGCTCAGACTCCAGCACAAGAGACAGACAATATTGTGGCATCAATAAAGAGTATCAGAACCCATGCAGTAGAAGTAGAAATCTGTTCTTACAGCTTTCTGAAAATGAGAGAAGATTCACAACAAGAGTCCAACAGCCACACTCTCTGATTCCCAGGCAAGAGGCCAGGAAGTAAGTAGAGAGTAGAATGTGTGTGGCACCAATTATGTCAATACCTTATCTTTAGTACCCTTTGATGTTAACTCAGTTCCCAGGTGGGAAATCCTGACTGTTAGCTAAGGATTTATTGAAAGTGAAAGTGTTCCGAGATGGTGCCTGTCTGTATCTACGAGATGTGCAGATGGTGGGTTCTCATTAATTTTTATATTTATGATTGATTTTTAGAAAACACATTAGAGGTAAGATCATAAGAGTTGATAGGTTGATAACCAGGATGATAAGATTTTTTTACAGAAAGCCAGATGAATCAAGACTTGTTTAGCCAACAAAGACATATGTAAGAGATAGAAGGGAGAATGTTGGATCTTTCCAGTTATCATTTGTGTTGTCACATGCAACATCAGAGAACAAAATTAAAGACCAGTAGATGAAAAAATAATATATCTCTCATGAAAACCATTTTAATTGGTTTCCCATTAATTAGAAAAAATAGCATTGAATCAGGTTAGCACTGAGTACAGTTATAGGCACTCAAATAGAGTAGTTCAGAATACCTAAGGTATTCAAATCTTTGTCCTTTCTAAGCGTCTTTTACTGAATGACAGCTATGGTATTTTGTTACATTTTATTTATCAATGTATATACCATAAACTAAAGCTAAGCCACATTTTTCTCTTCTTTTTTAAGGAATCAGAATAACGTATTTATATAATGACTTTGAGGGAAAATTGTGGATTCCTCTTGGAGAAATCAATCTTTTGGTATTAAATAGAGGAAGAGATTTAGCAATCCTTCCTAAAGTCTGAACTTAAGAGGGCTGCTAGGTCTACTCAAAGCAGCTAAGATTAAGACTTAGTTTCCACTCCAAAGAAATCTGCTAGCCAGAATGATGGAGCGTGGTGGCAGGGCAATGAGTAAGGCATATGGGATCTTCCTAAAGAATGACAAAAGAAAAGTCACAGTAGTCATAGTTAAGCAGAATGTTAGAAGCTGAGTCAAAGCCACTTTGGTAGGGGGTAAGGAAAGAAAAGAGTATAGACAACAAAGACATATAAGAATAAGCTGTTGATACACGAATTTAGCTTACAGGTATCATCTTAATTCTGAGAGAAAAGACTGATAGAACCAGGTTGATGAGAAGGAGCCAGAGAGATTGACAGCTTAAGAAACATAATAGTGAAAATTTTGCCAAATTTATTGAACAAAGATGAGCACTCAAGCTTTATACTCAATTTGTTTTTATCTCTTTTTTCATAAAAATTTTACATAAATAGCAGTTAATTTCTATATATTGAATGTAATAATTAATAAAATGTGAAAATATATTTGAGTTGATTAATATAGAATAGTAGGAAAATTAAGCAAAATTATACAGTTTTTAGTTTTAGCAAAAAGTACAACCACAGTCATAAATCACATGGGAAATGTCACATACCTGCAATTCTCTACTGCTAAAAGCATAAATTAATGCAGACTCTGGTAGACTATTTGGAAACATTTACAAGAAATTCAAACTGTGGGAACAGTGGCAGATACCTGCAGTCCCAAAGTAAAGTAAGGAGATGCCATATTTGAAGTCAATTTGAACTTCACAGGGCAGTCAGTGGGTCTCACCCTTCCTAATGCTATGACCTTTTATTACAGTTCCTCATGTTGGGTGACCCAGACTATAACTCTGTTTTTGTTGCTATCTCATAGCTGAAATTTTGCTACTGTTATGAATTGTTATGTAAATATGTTTTGGAAATAGATGGTTGACAAAGGGGTCACGACCCACAGGTTGAGAACCTCCCACAGGGAGTTCTACACCAGGCAAGATACCCTGTCTTAAACAAACAAAACAATAAGAAAAAAATAGAAAAATAAAATAACCTCTATATCTATACAAGTATCCTATAAGTATTTTTTAAAAATACCCTAAATTCTCAATATAAAAGAGATTATCAGATAAATTAGTGCATATTCTGTATCTCAGTACTGGTGACTATAATAAATTAAAAAGAAGAAGTAGATTAATGTCACAAAGGTTCTCCAAAGCATGTAACCAAGTTTAATGCAGTCTGTATACTCCTTTTACTATATGTTGTATCTATATCAGGCTATATATATCTTTTCAATTACCAACGTTATATATTTTCATGTGAATATATGAACTTACACATACAAATGTAGAATAACATATTACATGAAGACATCTATGACATCATACATCAAAATTTTAGGAGTAGAAATTAGGCTGGAAATTGATGAGTGTTAAAAAGATATTTCTAATGTTCTAAACTGTCTAAATGTTTGCACATTGTGTACCATATAAATTCAAAGTGTTATTCTTAGACCTGTGGGAAGTCATTGAAAGGGTCTAAACAGGAAAATCACACAAACACATTTGCATTTTAGAAGCATCTTCTTGGCAACTGAATATAAGAAGTATTGAAAAAGGATGAAAGTAGAGAAAAGGAAGTCAATTTTGAAAATGCAGCAGAGATCCACAGTTTGCTTTTTGTTTTTTGTTTTTATTTTGAAGGTCATGTGATGTCAGTAGAGATGGACAGGAAAGGAAGAAGATAATGGGTGAGGAGATAGGACAGAGCTCAGCTCCATGGAATACCACTGAAGGGTACAAAGTGGCGGTGATGAACGAATCTACAGAACAAATCTACACTCTTCTCACATTTCCGCCACATCCACTGGCTCTGTAGCCAAGACCACCTACTGAGATGAACACTGCAGGCACAGAGAGTGAAAAGATGGGGGTAGGATGTGTATAGTGTGAGTCTGAGGACCTTGGTAGTAGGGGTTCTGTATAGGAGACATACTCCCAGCTAAACTTCTGTCAAAAATTTCCCCCTTGAAAAATATTGACTTACTTCTAGAAGAAGCCATTGGCAAATTAGTTAAATCTAAACATACTAGACTTCCGTAATTCTTTTCGAAGTTTTTAGATTCCACAAAAATTAACCCAGAAAACAGTTCCATAAGCCCACTGTCTGTCAGAATGGTCAGAGAGCTCACTGACAAGCTTGCGTCTCTGAGTCTGTAGTGATGTTGACTGCTAGATTGAATTCAAGTTCATAGAACTTTAGTTTTTAAAAAGGTCCAGGTCTCTACTCAACTGTGAAGAGATGGGATAACAATTGAGATTTAATATGAATAAATTCATAAAATATATTTTTAAAAAAGGTCCAGTTCAGACCGGACACTTCTTTTTTCTGAATTCAGAGCATATGATTTTTAAAGTATATGTTTAATTTTAGAGGACAGAAGGAAATAAAATGCCATTCATATATAAAGTTGTGGCATTAAGATTAGACAGTGGGATGAGATTTTTTATCTTTAGTAAAAAGAATTCATCCTTCTCCAAAGTAAAAATGTTTGTATTAGATATTGGCAAAAATAATAAAGCTCATGCAGCCACTTATCAGTTCCCAAGTACCAATGATGTCATCAGTAACGTGGCATGATATGGGTCTTCATAGGTTTCTAACCTACTAGTAGTTGACTTATGATAATAGAGATGCAAAAATTGCAATTAAAAAAAATTAAAGTCAATTAAGTAGTTACTTCTAAACATCACTCTTAGTTTTGTTGGGTATAAATTCTTTATTAAAAAACACAGGTGATTTTGTGCAGTCTGAACCTGCAGAGGTCTTGGGTGTGCTGTCCCAGACTTCCTGAGTTCATATGTATATCAGTCCTATTGCGTCTTAAAGACATTGTTTCCTTGGAGCTCTGGATCACATCTGGATTAAACAGTCTTCCTGCCTCCTCGTCCTTGAGGGGAGAGGTTTGATGAAGATACTTCACTTAGGATTGAGTTCTAAAGTCTTTCACTCTCTGCCTATTGTCCGGTTGGGGGTCTCTGTGCAGACCTCCACAAAATGGACTCAATTTGTTGTGGCAAGGTTCTTGTTTTGTTCTGATAGTTTTTGTTTTATTGATTTTTTTTATTTGTTAGTTTTCTGTTTGGTTATGTTTGGAGAAAAAGGAGAGAGGCAGAGTCAGAGAGAAAGATAGATGATAGATAGATAGATAGATAGATAGATAGATAGATAGATAGATAGACAGACAGAGACAGAGAGAGAAGGACAATATGAGGTTGGGTGGGGAGTGAAGGAAGAGGATTCTGGAGGAGTCTGAAGGGAAAAAATGATCAAAATATATGTATGAAATAAAAAAATAAATATGTCTATCTGGAGCTTCAACATAATGTTACAATATAACTACACTCTTTTTATTTATTTTGAGGTAAGATGGCAGATCCAGAACATTCTAGGCAGGAGGCTGCTATCTGAAACTGGCGAAGAGATTCTGGGATCCTGGCTTAGATAAAAGCAGAATAGCCTAGAACGGCTTAAAGGACAAGCATGGACTCTTCCAAATTCTAAGTTTGTTTCAAATTCTAAGTTTGAGCAAAAGTCATCATAGAGTGTTGACAGTTAGTGAAAAGATCAAGAACCTTAATAAAAGACAAGTCAGGGTAGCGCAGCGCGAATGTCCGAGAAATGCAACCAGCCTTGGCTTTGCAAAATAAAGACTATTTCTCTCAGATTTAGCAGCTCCCAGGTGGGAACAATCTGAGAGGGTGGGATGGCTTCACAGTCCTCAAAGATGCAAGTTTCTTCTGCTTCCTGAAGCATGAAGGAAGAGCAGCACCAAAGGCCGTTCTAAACAGCCTTATTGCACGCTGCATCTGAACACACAGAGAAACTGGGAAATAACCGGTTTTATTCTGGCAAGAAACATGCCAGCTTGAAGTCAAGGTTCTACAAAGTGACCAGCATTGAATCATCTCCAGTCTCTGATGTAGTGAAGTCTGTAGCAAGAGGTGCCAGGGCTCCCTCAGTGTTCAAGGATTGCTCCTTTTGAAGCAAATAAAAAAATAAATAAAAATAAAATAAAACATTCAGAAGACTGAGATGTGTTAGTGCATTTAAGTCTCAGTTTAGAGGCTGGGTGTGGCAGTATCAGCACCCAGGAGGCAGAGGCAGGTAGCTCTCTGTGAGATGGAGGCAGGCTGGTTTGCTTAGGAAGTTTCAGGCCAGCCAGAGCTACACAGTGAGAGCCTGTCTCAAAGCAAAAAAAAAAAAAAAAGACATAGTTTTATTTTCTTAATAAAAACAAACTTCATACCTTTATTGAAAGTTTTAAACACACACACACACACACACACACACACACACACACACATCACATCACATCACACGTTTGTCTTTTATGAAAGGTTTTCTCACTGGCCGATGCAAGTCATTAACTCAAACATATGTCTATTCTTCATTGTTTATTTCTTTACTTCCAGCCATTAGTCGTCATCCTTGACAGCAGTATTTTCTGTAGGCACTGTTTTCTAGAATATAGCTGTTTATACTCAAATACACACTCTCTGGGAATCTCTCCAGACTCAGGGTTTGTGATTACACGAGCAAGACTGTCATTTGCTTTTCCCTTCTCTTCAGTGCCTTATCTCCTTAGCCTTCCACATTCCGTGTAGTGCAGAAGAAATTTGAAGGCATGCTGATCTAAGTCCTTCTAATTAGGTTGTACTCATTTATAACCTTTCAGCCCCATACCCAGGTTACCCTGGAGTTATATGCACCCAATTAAGGAGCATTCAATTTGAGATCTATATGCCTTTGAGTATGAATGGTAAGGCTCCATAATTGAGTTTGATCCAGCTGCTCATTCAGCTGAGGTGAATGAAGTCTTCTGGGGCACTAGAGTACCATTTAGTGAATTACCTCATCCAACACACTGAATTTGCCTCACATGGGTGAACAGCTTCCTTCCAGGGAGTAGTTTTTTTCCTCCCCACTTCTGCACTGGCCCATCCTTATTGATGCTTTGGGGTTATTTGTGTGACACAGTAGTTACCCATAGACCCCAGACAATAACCCTGAGCCATTTTGTTTGAGAATGCCCAGGCAAGTCCAAGGATGAAGGAGAAAGCTGATTGTTTTTGCTGTTTTGTGGTCGAATAGAAAAGAATGCATCATGATTCTCTATACTCCAAAACTGTAAAAAAAAAAAAAAAAAGTGATAAACTCACAATATAATAGAAATTATTTAATTCCTTATACTTTATAGTAAACAAGCATTGTTTATAGACTTTCAGTACAATAAGATATTTAAAATGAGCCTATTTTAATAGCACTGGAATTGAATGGACTACTAAAAAGCAATCTTTTTTTTTTTTCCTGTTGTACTTTCTTAGATGTTAGCACTTCAGACATTTGTGGGTTCTGTTCTTGAAAACGAGCCATTTTCATGGGGCCGCAGGTTGTTAAATAATACTTAAAAAGCAGTTGGGTGCCCAGAGACCATGCAAAAATAAAATGCACACAGACTTCTTCCAGTGTTTTCCAGTCCACGGATTTATCAGAGCTGTTTCTATCACACTGTCACTGTATCCAAGATACCGGAACCACTCGCTACGTCCATAAGAATATTGCGGCAGACTATCCAAATTCCGATCCAAGCCAGCGTTTGAAAGTGATGCAAAGCATGATTGACGAGTGAACCAGGATCTAATGATACAGTCAGAAAGTGTGTTGAAATTAGCTTTGAAGGGAGTATCAACGGGAACATTTTCCATGCTGAGCAACACCCGCTAGCTTTCCCCTCACTCTTCTCTTCACAAGGTCCTTGGATCTCCTCTAGCAGGATTCTTTTCAAACAGAGTGTACTTGGAGCCTCATTTTGAAACCAACCTAACAGGTTTTCAAGAATTGCCCAATAGCACAGTAAGAAAGAGCAAAGATGGTGAGTGGAGACATTATTTCAGTGTGCCAGCAAAAACGGCTGAGAAGCCTAAGATTTGGGCTTCTTTAAGTCTGTTTGCCCTTCCTTATTTCCAATCAAGAATGAGTGTTAGCTCAGATTGGACCAGAGAGTTAAATTAATACAGTCCTCAATGGTATGAAGCTTTACAATGGATGGCTACAATAAAACTGTTAAAATGCACTAAAGTATGTAATATCTGACTCTTTTCAGGACCATTTCACATTACGATCTTAGATGGAGCAGAGCCCGGCACAGGCACACCATTGTTTCTTGTCTGCCAGACACACAGAGAGGGTGCAACTTCAGCTTCCATGTAGAGCGGGGCTGCAGGGGAAGGAAAGTGCATTTAGCCTCTCGCCTCACAGACTAGATTCTCTACAGCTGTGGCCCCCTTGTGTCTCGTCCAAATGCTTCCCTGTCAAAACCTTCTCCCTTTCTCTTACACACACACACACACACACACACACACACACACACACAGAGACAAGAGACATGGAGGGAAATGCAAACAGAATGTATGTGAAAGCCTCTTGTCAGCTGAAGGTGTGACTCACTGTCCCCTCTCAGTCTGGGAATGAAAGAACAGCACACAAGTTGGCAAGTGTGGCCTCCTGTCATGTTTCTGTGACTTTAATGATATTCCGACTTGGCCAACCAGTTGCATGAATCTGTTATTTGACCTTTAAAGATCGATATCAAATCACCAGTAACAGTGCCACAAAGAACACAGGCAAGTTTTATAAGTCCCATTTTGACAATTGACTGCATAGTGCAATGCTTCATGGCTTATACTGTGCCAAGTCCTGTTGAAAACATAAAAATGAGAAGCTTCTGCAAATAAATTAAAGTAAGGCATGTCATGAACAAGAAATAACTCTACGACAATGAAAAAAAATGTATTATTTGTAAGTGAAAATAAGGAGAACACTGAAAATGGTGGTAGTGGGGCCTTACATGACTGTTCTGTGCCAGGTCCTTTATAAACACTGTGTCAAATAATTGTCTTCATTGTGTAGTATTTCTGACATATTATCAAAAGGAAAAGTGGAGCATAAGGCGTTTAGGTGGCTTGCATGAAATTGTGCAGCAAGCTATGGCATAACAAAGCTGTGACACGAGATGCCTTTAGCATCAGAATCTGCACTTGTTCCAGAGAGAACCTGGAGCTTCACACCAATGCCAAATGAAAATACTGAAACCCTCTTTGAAGAGTTGGTGTTTCGATGTCATATCTAGACTGTCGGGCCAAGGCGGGGCATTTACTTTGTAGAAAGGGTAGCCAAAGCTTGCAAATCATAGGTACAGAGGGAATGAAATGGGAAGGATTTTGGAGCAATTCTAAAGTACTCAGCCTCGAGAATGTGGGAGGGAATGAAGATGTTTAAAGGCACAAGAGGTGACCAGAACTCTGAGTATGCCATCTCAACAATGGCACCCTCAGAGGCACGGGTAAGGGTGGGAGAGACAACTCGGTATGCTGACCACAAGCAGATAGTGTCTACCTGGGAAAGCACACATGGCCTTTCTGCTGCCATGGCACTGCCACAGTGGTCCCAGCCTGTCACACATGCTGTCCTATCAAAAACCATAAAGTCCTCTTAGAGCCTAATCTTGGTCTTAGTCTCTCTTGGCTGTTACAATTGTTTTTATGATGATTGTGTCCCCTGATCATTTTAAGGTCAGTGCAGTGTTCAGCGCTGTGATGGTTAATACCATGTATCCTGTTCCACATATCTGTCATACACACGCTAACTCAATACCCTATAACCTGAAAGACCCAGCTCTGTAAAAATGATTTAGGAATTTAGTCCTAAGGAAGAAAATATTTGTTTGTAGCTGATGCTAACGAGGGTGTTATAGTCACATCTGGTGACAAAACTAGACACCCACATTCTTTTTAAGCTTTGTACACTGCAGCAAGTGTTTCTTATCCGTAACAACAGGATAGAGGTGAGCAGTGATGACCAGCCTGGTCTGCAGCCTCTTTTGAACATTACACAGAAAGAAACGCAGCCTGCCTCCTGAACTCCTATCTAGTGTGCTAAATGTATAAGCCTTGTGGTAATAGAGTGTTCGATAAGCCCACAGCTCATAAATATTAAAGTATAGCATGCATTGGCTACCAAGCTAAAGAGATCTAGCTCTGCTCCCTTACATATTGATAAATTCTGTTTAACAACTGCTTGCTGACTCCTGGGCACCTGAGGTGTGAAAGCACTTTGTTTTAAAGGATATGTAGATTATTAAAACTGTGGGAGAGGAGGTTGAGGGGGAAGAACTGGAAGGAGAAAGGAGGGAAAACTGTGGCCAGCATGTAAAATAAATAAATAAATTATTAGGTAATAAGAAAAAGAATGTCTCTTGGCTGACAAGATGAGGTTTCAAGTGCGGTAAAACTTTGCATTTTAAGTATTACAGCCCACCTTTCTTACTCTAAGAGGACAAATAAAAAATTATTTAACTTTACAACAACAACAACAACAACAAAAAATCCTATGAGCCTAGAAAACAGAAGCTGGATAGCAGTGTGTTGCTGACCAAGGCATCATGGGGCTCAATCAGAGCAACATGTTTTCCAAATTCATTCAGCTCCTCACTACTTCTCAGATTGCTCCTTAGAACATTGGAAATTTCAGGACCCAAGTCCCTCCCCAGTCCCTAAGCACTAGTTTATCATTAGCATTCAAAGTAGAAAAACATAAGCGTCATTAAACTCTGATAATTATACATAGTTTGAGGCTACGTATATTACCAAAGTACGCACAGTTCTGAAGGCTCCAACATAGAGAAAAGCCAGCCTTTTGTTTCTACAAAGTCAAACTGCCTTTGGACTATTTATACAAAGATCCTTTTAATTCAGCTTGATAAATATTACATTGAGCAAGCTCTGGAGATGGCATGTGGAGGACAACAGGACCTGCATGACCCATTCATTTCTGTTCTTTTTTTGTAGATTTATTGTTTTTGTGTGTGTGTATATATATATGTGTGTATCTGAGTGTGTTTACATGCACCTCAGGTGGGCAGTAGCCCTCAGAGTTCCGAGAGAGTTACAGGTTGCAGGTTGCCAACTGCCTGATGTGTGGGCTGAGAACAGAACCTAGGTCTTCTTCAAGAACAGTATCTTTCTTATCATCTGAGCTGTCTCTCTAGCCCGTTTCTCCCTGTTACTAAAGCGTCACAGCCCAGTGAGGAAACCAAATGTGTAAGCCAGAGTCACTAAGCACGAATCACAAGCTGAAATCATCCTGGAGATGTGTGCCAGTGGACGTTTAAAATATTGTTTTAAACATTTGAATTCATTTTCAGTCAGAACTTTTACTCTCAGTTCATCTGAATGCCTTTGTCACCGGCTGATTTACTTATTTACCGCACCTGGTGAAGCCCTAAAGGCACCTGAGTTTAGCACCACAAAACTGAGTTTAAACACTGTATCTATGGTGATGTTGTGTCTCTGCCACATATTTAAGATTTATATGAAGGCATAGGAGCTTGACTAGAGTGAATTCTTGCCAGATACGCTTGAGTACACTCTAACAAAGGAAGCAATGCCTGCCAAGGGCAGAAAGGCCTTCTAGACAGTGGGTACAGAAAGTAGTATGGAGAATAAAACAGGGGCTTCAGGTCTTGGGAGTCAGAAAGGGAAGGCAAAAGAGAAAAGTATGTACCCTGTACTCACCGACTGCTTCCTGTGCACAAAGGTATTTCCAACACACTTCATAATAAAGCAATGTCTTCAACCGACATGAGTATGCTAGGGAAGATGAAATCGGCCTGGCTTTGAACACAACAAATTTTTCTCTTCAGCTTAGTATACCTGTTAGCAGGCAGTAAATTTATTCAGCTCACTTACCTGGTAATTAATTTTCCTTGACTCACTAAATGCAAATATAAATAAAACTACTGAGCACAAACCCCACTTGGGGAAAATTCAAGAATCATTCAAAGCAACAAATGGAATAAAAATTAAGTAAACAGAGTCTTTCAGCATAAAAGGAACATAGTAAGGTATTCGGACCTAATTTTATCACCTTATCATTAAGAAAACTTAGGAATTTAAATGCTTTCTTCTAAAATGTTTATTCTAAATATATATAAAATACATTTCCCAAAGAGTATCTTTAACAACTTCAATGTTTCTTAATTCCTCTTTTTAGTGCAAAAATTAAACAAACCATAAGAGTTATCATTATATCATTTAGAAGTAATTGAAAGATGAAAATTTATTTTAACTGAACTTTAATGATGCCTGTCCTTTTTGCTCCAATATTAGATTATGACTTATTACAAATTAACACGATGAGATATATCTAAAATTTATATTACTGTGACTTGAAGGCTTAAAAAGTCAAAAGCAAAATAATACCACCTTGATTTTTAATTTATACACTTCTGAAGAATCTGCAGTGAGTTTAGGTAAGTATAGAGAAAATGCTACCATAACTGCCATAATAGTTCCATGTATATGAACTTAGAAAATGGTCCAAATTCTGATTGTAACTTTGTCTTGGATCGAACTATTTCTTGAAAACAATGGTGGCATAAAAATATTTTTCTTATTTACTTTTAATTAGAAATGAATACCAGAGCTTATGCTATAACGGGTATTTGCTTAATAAATGAATGTCAGTAGATAGACAAAAGGAGAGCTGAATGAGTCAGTCCACATTGCTTTGCTTTTTTGTTTTTTCCATTACTTTGTTTATTGTATGCATTATGGAATACAATTTATATTTTAGATGACCTTGACTTTTAAAACTTAAGTTCACTTATCGCTGGCAATAATTCCTAAATGCTCTTTTCTTCTTTCGTATAGTTCCTCCCAACTGCTGTTTCCCCTCTCTACATTCCTTCCTGCCCCCCCTCCCCCAATCTCCCACAGTTCTACTCTTTCTCCCTTTTTCTTCAGAAAAGAACTAGCCTCCCAGGGATTTTAACTAAAAACAACAATGTAACAAGATGCAATGAGACTAGGCACCGGACGTTTTATCAAAGCTGAATGGGGCAACCTAGTAGGAGGAAAAAACGGTCTCAAGAGCAGGCAAAAGAGTCAGAGACACTCTCCACTCCGACTGGTAGGAATCCTAAAAAAAAACAAAAAAACAAAAACAAAAACAAAAAACCCACCCACACACACACACAAAAAAAACTAAACAGTCATGGCATATATGCTGAGGACCTAGAGCGGACCCATGCAGGCTCCATGGTGGCCACTACAGTCCCTGTGAGCCTCTATGGGCCCAAATTAGTTGCTTCTGTGGGCCTTGTTCTTGCCCTGTCCTCAATCCCTCTGACTCCAGTGTCAGGCATGGGCTCCCTCTAGTGGTATGAGCTGAGGAAAGAATTCTTGTAACTGGGGAGAGGAAAGTGAGTAGAAAATCTTGATCATTCAGAAATGGGCGTGCCTCCGTGAAAACAATGCCTGGAATAGCGTTTGGTTTAATGGATCCCATTTTCTTAGTAAAGGTGAGTAGCTTTCCAAATCAGAAGGTGACAGTTTGCTACCTGAACAGTCACCCAAAACTCTCTATAAGATTGGAGCATCATATTCAGCCTCTGGCCCACTATAGCTGACAGACATTTGTGAGGCAGGATCTATTGAGGACTGGCTTAACCTGTCTTGGCAGAGTTTGTCCATTGACTCTGCCTGCATCCAAGTTTGCCCATTTTTGGGCAGAATTCTGTCTGTGGTAGAAATGAAGACATTTTGCCCAGTGGCTTGTTTGCCACATTTGAATCCATCTCCATAAGGAGGTTCTTTGATTCTCAGCATCCTCCTGGAGGTAGGCAGGGTGTTGCCAGGAGTTAACCTGTCTCATTGTCAATTAATCTTTAAAGTAATAAAAACATTTTGTAGGTCTCTGAGGTTTTTGAAGACCTCATCTAACAATTTTACCTTATCTTTCTATAGAATCATATGTATCTGTTGCACATAAGATGTATATCCGTGTGATAAAAATATACTAGTAGTTGACATGACCATGTCATTTGACATGATCAACTAACAACTTGTATAACTTATTTATCCTAAATACCTTGCTATAGCATTTTCAAAGTATCGGAAGTAAACCTTGTATTATAATTGAGTTATATGGGTACAATGCCTCATACACTCAGAGGAAGGATAGCAGGCTACCAAGAAGAGACTTGATACCCTATGAGCATATACAGGGGGAGGAAATCCCCCTCACAGTCATAGGGGAGGGGAGTAAGGGGAAAAGGGGAGGGAGGGAGGAATGGGAGGATACAAGGGATGGGATAACCATTGAGATGTAATATGAATAAATTCATAAAAAATAAATTTAAAAAGAAGTAAAATGAAGCTAGAAAATGTATATATATATATATATAATGTTTGTGAAGAATGATCTTACATTTGAATTCTATACCACTATATCTAAAATTAAACTTATTTTGCATCTATATAAAAAATTCTATACCAGTGAATTAAAAATAGCCTTATGAGTGACAACTGAGGCATTAAGAAGGAGATTCACTACTCTTTGTTCTGTCTTTCCTACATATTTCTGTATTCCCCCTTCTTTCTTTTCAACCCCTATCTCCAAACCTAAGAATGGCAGATAAAGTAAAAGAAAGAATCCATTTAAAGAACTGAAATGATGGAATTTTGGATGATGGAAGCTAAAATATGGATAATCCGTATTGTGTTTGCCCCTCTGCTTTTATTATGCTTTCTAATGCATATACATGGTTGATAACACCTACGTAGAAGTAACAAAATCTACTGTAATCACTACAAAGCCCTTATCTATTTATGAAAGTCTTTGAAATAAATTATTCTCACCCATACTTTTGCATTTTTTTCCTCACAAATTATCAAAAGTGGTTTCCAAAATGCTCTGGTTCTACATCACCTCTTAAAAGAAAATGTTTGAGCAACATTTTCAAGGAATATTAAGAATATATTTTGTCAGCTACTAAAAACATTTATTATATATGCATATATGTGTATATACACACACACATATACATATCTATGGCCCTTCTGCTCTTGTATTTCTTCTGCCTATTTTCCTGCACTCTGTAACATACACACACCACTCTAAATTTTAAAAACATTACAAAGGAAAGTCAGTGTTTCAGAGGGTGCAGTAGAGGCAGACCAGATAGGAACCAGAAAACTGCCTTCCTAAGGCCACGTCCATGTGTGCATGTTTCTCAAGCTCATTTCTACATTGCTTGTCTTTGATTAACTCACCATGTTGGGTTTCTACACATACATGCTAATGATTACTTGTGAAAATGTCACCTAACAAAAATATCATGAAGGAATTGCATCACAAAAAATTATATTTTCTTAGAAGGGACAGTGTTTTATTTAACTTTTTAGTGCCAAAGCTAAAATAACTTTTATTTTCTATTAAGGATTTCAGAATGAAAATGGAAGGAGAGGTCACAAAACTTCGTGACTCTTTTTCTTTATTTCCTTTTTAGAGGATTTTTGTAATGTCATGATAGTAAGATGATAGCAATAGCTAGCACTGCTTTGATTGAGTCCTAAAAACAAGCCCTACAAGGTAGGAGCCATTATCATTTTCATGAAGAAGTGGAAACACAGAGGTCTCTGTCATCATGTGTTATTTTTACACAAACACCCATTGACACTTAATTTTTGATGCAATGTTGGTCCAGAGATGCTGCTACAATATTGTTAAAAATGAGATTTTGTTTCAAAGAGTTTCCATTAAATGTGTTTCAATTATTGAAAATAGTTACCCTGTAGGCCTGCTAAGTTTCTAATATAGAAACCTAACCTACTCAAGCATGTTATCAAGTCAGGTATCAGAATGCAGGCCATTTCAACTTCTCCTTTTATCACTGTAGTCCATTATATAAACTAGTAGAAAGCAACCTTTTTTTTTTTTTTTTGAGAATTTCATATGTCAGTATTGTATCACATCTTTCCCACCCCCTCCCTCCCCATTCAACTTCTCTACTCTGCACGCCAACTCCTTCTCAAATACATGACCTCTTCACCTTTAATTACACACACACACACACACACACACACACACACACACACACACAACTCACACTCACACTTACAAATATGCACATATGCTCACAAAGCCTGCCCAGTTCATTTAGTAGTAATACGTAGGAGTACAAGTGTTAGGGGGTGACCACTTGGGATCGATAACTTATTGGAAAGTCTGCCCCTGGAGAAGACAGTCTTCCTCTTCCAGCAACAATTCATTACCTACAGCTCTTCATCTAGGCATGGCTTCTTTTAAGTGTTCCCCTTCCTTCTTGCCATGTCAATCTATAGTGTCAGGCAGGTCTAACTTAGGTGACTATATTTTTAAGATTGCATGGGTATAGCTTGCCAGACATTCCCTGGCAACAGACATCCTTGTCCCCTAACTTTTATAACATTTCTGCCCTCTCTTCTGCAATAATCATACTTAACTGCAGCATATTATTTTTCAGGGATCTACTAGCATTGGAGACATAATTTTCCTTTTGATTGAAGTACATTACATTTTGCAATGCCCCAAACCCTCTATCTATTAAGCACCAATAATGACTTCCCATGTCCTAATTTATGATGTTCTAGGGTGCCACTAAACCTGAGAGCCACTGTTCTGACGAAAGACTCAGGAAACTAACAAGCCAGAAATACAAGTATTCATGGCATAAATATTTAATAAATGTTTGCTCTACTAGGATAACTGAAACCAAAACTCAAAGAAATTGGCAATTCTCGTGCGATAGATGTTAGACATGATGAGTTCAGTTATAAAATAAATTATTAATGTGTTTCACAATTAAAATGAAAGTCAAGAGGGTGAACAACTGGAGCAATTAGCTGAACCTGCTAACATCATTTTATAACTAACCTGTTTTAGTTACTTCTATTGTGGCTGTGAAATACCCAAGGAAAACAATGTAAATCAGGAATAGTTTATCTGTGCTCAAAGATTTCAGCCTGTCCCCATGTGCGCAGACAGAATGTCAAGTTACTGGGGCCATACAGTAGAGGCTATTCTTCATCTCTTGGTGTGTAGGCAATAGAAAAAGCCAGCCCCAAAAACATCCTCCAAGTGATCTAATTTCTCCAGCTAAGCATCACCTGCTAAAGTTTCTAGAAAGTTCCCAAATAACCCAACCAGCTAAGGAGTAAACCAGTGAAAACAAACATTTCGTATTCAACCCACAACAAGTCCTAAAATCTGATTCCCTATGAATGAAGAAAAATGGTAAGATACGATTATCACAAAATGCCTGGTCTCAGCTGAATATGTATCCATGCACAGCACCTTTATCGGGTCCCATTAGCTTTTTAAAAAGCAACAGTTCTTTGAGAAACAGACACTATGATAAACGAAATACTTTTTAACCATAGTAAAGGAACATAACAAAGACATTATGAAAGGTGCAGTAAGTTTAGGGGCATGAAAGCTGCCATTAGCTATGACAGCTGTCACAACAGCACAGTAATCAATGTAATCATAGCAATAAAGAAGTATTTGTATTTAGTTATTTTCAAGGAGTTAAAATAATGAGCACCTTTTCTAAGTTGGTAGGTTTTTATGGTATTCTCAAAAATAGTAAACACAAGACATCTCAAAATGTGCACTGTATTTGTATTACTCGGAATCACTGCTCTAGAGAGCTTGCCTTCATAGTCATTTCATTTATATCCTTTTATTCATTGTTCTATGTGACATAGGTAGCCTTTTCACTGAGATTTAATATACTTTAATCAATCTTTCTATTATTTGGTTTTAATAAATCATTGTCAGCTAAAATTTTAGTTTTTAATATATGTCTATTAATACATATTTTAAATATATACATAAAATATCTGCCATTTTAGTTTACATAGCATTCATAAAATAAAATCTGTACTTATTGCAGTCATTTTTCTATTATAACAGCATCATTTCTTTTCTGACTTTAAATAAGAACGCTATGTGCCTATATGAGATTACATCCACCTGGCATTCAATGAAATGCCATCATTAGTGACGAGTGTTTTCCAGATAATGATAAAGCACTTCAATGTAGCAAATGCTTTCTGTGGGAGACCTTACACAGAGGAACTCTTTGTGATCAGTGATGAAAACGCTATGCAGTCACATGAAAAAAAAAAATGTTTTTCACTATTCTTTGAAGTTCTGCCAGTGTACTCCCTGGTCTGCTCCTGGGTACTTGTGACATATCTCTTAATGTTCAAAGTACTTCGACTGTGCTATGAGTTCTGGCCAAAGTACAGAGATGCTCCCAACTTTAACCTACTTCTGACAAAGATTTTGTGTTGGAAATAGTTTATTAGTTACTACTTGTCTTACTGGTGTGAGGTAATACCTGGAAGGAAACAAGGAACAAAGAGTTAACTTTGGCTTACAGTTTGAGGTGATACAGTCCCTCATTGAAAGAGGCACAAGTGAAATGGTATAAGGAAGTTCTAATCACAGTATTTCAACAGAGTAGACATGGACTGGGGCCAAGCTTCAAATCCTCAAGGCTCCCCCCACAGTGATCCACTTCCTGAAGCAAGACTCTATCTTTATTTTGTTCCATAATCTTTTAAAACACCGTTAACTAGCTAATGACCTAGTATTCAAGAACAGAAGCCTATAGAGATTTTATACTCAAACCACAAGACAGAGTAAAGTCTCTTCACAAACTTGGGACTTGCTGAACAAGATGCATGTACTTTTGGTGAACAACTAGAATTTCACTTTAGATTGGCCATGTGGATCACCAAAGTCATCCATTCACTAATGCTGAGTGGCTGTTAAATTTTTTTCAGAGTGATTGTGTTGTCTTCCAGTCATCAAGAAGCCAACTTTTAATGTTTTTATTTCAGAATGCTATTTTCCAACTCACATACAAAGGATAGTAAGCTCCAAATAGGGATTTGTTCATTGCTTATATTCACTCCACCATGGGGTTTGTCCTTGTAGCCTGCCAACTCTGTGACATCGCTCCCCATCTCTAGACCTAAGTGTATTAGTTGGATAGACACAAGTCTTAATGGATGTGCTTTTCTATTCTAATACCCTTACACTCTGTGATTATATGATTTGCTCAATGACTTTCCAAACACTTTATTGTTGTTTTACTTCATAAAATGAGGGGGAAAAATGCTTCTACTTTTGCAAACTCTCATCATGCCCTTAACAAAAAAGTATGATGAGTTAAGGAGAGTGACCTATGTTTGTTGTTTTATAAATATTTTTTAAAGCATGCAATAAATATTAAAATGCTATGCTCGTCTCAGGTACTGGAACTGATGCTCCCAGAGCAAAGCACTGTTTTTTTTTTTTTTTTTTTTTTTTTGTTTGTTTGTTTGTTTGTTTTTTGGCACAGCATGGGTTTCAGATGCTACTGGGGCAATCTTCTGTATATTTATCATTCATGTAGGTGTGGATAATGCAGAGGATGTCTGTGACTGACAATCATGTCTATCTCATCATTGCATGACCTACTCTTGGAAATAAATGCAGATTTAGTGGTGCATAACTTTAATACCAGTACTAGCCAATCTGGTCTACATAGAGAATTCCAGGCCAGACAAGGTTGCATAGTAAGATCTTGCCTGCTTCTAAATCGTTAATTTTAATTAGTTGAGAGGGTCTTTCTTCTCAAGAATAATAGAATGATCTTACAATTTTTTTTTGAGAAAAACTATATCCCGATCATTTAATTTCATAACTTTCTTGAAATACTTATTGCCATTATTGATTTGAGGCTTAATTGCACGTAAATGATCATTAACTTTTTCATGGATAAGACTTTGATTAACGTCAATTTTTCTTTCTTCCAAGGATCATTTCCAGCAATTGGGGTAGAAGCTTTCTGCCCCAGCTTCCTGAGGGCTGGATTTTTAAATAGCATCCAAGCACCACATCCAGTGACAGCTGGAGGATCTCTGCCCCCGAGGATTCCTGCTGGTAGGTATCCCGGCTACACTTCTCTACGACCACATAAACCAATATAACTCTTTTAAAGATGAATACTTCTAAAAGAGGTTGAAAAGAAATGTATGTGACTCTGTAGTACAGCAAGCACAGTTATATCTAGTGCTGTGAAAATAGCATCAAAGAAGGGGAAAGGATTCGCTTTCCAAGTGCCTACTTAGCATGGAGCTTAGGTAACCGAGAACTAGAGCCACCTTGACACTTGGAATGGACCACAAAAGAGAATTGAAAATTAAGTATGTTGACGGAAAGAGTAATTGGATAAGTCTTTAGAGATTTAATTAAAGTCCCTTTCACTAAAGGAAAATGATTTGAAGAAGAGCCAGAAAAAGTTTTGAAGAAAATTTTGAGATAGAAAATTAACATTCAGTCCTTTCTAAAATTAATAATCTGACCAAAATTATGAAATAAAATATAGCATATCTTTCTGAACTTTAAGAATTTAGTAAAATTTTCATGAGTTATTCATAGCGCCACTAGTACAAATCTTTGGTTCCTATCATTCAGGTCTGAAGCTGTCATACTCCACTGTACCCAAATGATACAGACCTACCTTGTACTTGACTCTTAATGGGTTTTTTTTCCTGTTTTATTGTTGTTGTTGTTGTTGGTGGTGGTGGTGGTGGTGGTGGTGGTGGTGGTGGTGGTGAGTTCAAGACAGAGTTTCTCTGTGCAACAGCCCTGGCTGTCTTAGGGCTCACTCTGTAGACCAGATGGCCTCAAACAGAGATCCATCTGCCTCTGCCTCCTGAGTATTAGGACTAGAGGCGTTGGCCAGCCGACTCTTGATGTTTTTAATCATAATTCTTGTGTATTTATCATAGTGATAGTAATGGTATAAATTATGCCAGTGCTTTAAGTGTATCCAAGAGGGCTGGCACACTCAGCAGGTAATGGAACATTTGGCAAGACTGGGAATCCTAACTTTTCAAAAGTCTCAAGATGTGCATTTGTTTACTCTTCTTAACATAATGCCAACTATTCTTTCAATTATTCTTATATTTTCCTCTTGTCTGTTAATTAGTCTTAATACATAAAATCAACTAACAGTATACTTACTGTTAGTTGATGTATACTTTGATGTATGTGGACTGGAACCACATACTTAGGTTGCCCAAATTCCATGTTGCAACATGGCAGTGATTTAATGAAGTGGTTTTTAGGGTTTATTTATGTATATGTAACTCTGTAACTAGAGTGACAGAGGGTTGTGAGTGCCATGTGGGTGCTGAGAATTGAACTTAGGTCCTCTGCAAGAGCAGCAAGTACTTCAACCTGTATGCCATCTCTCCAGGGCCCTCATGAAAAGTTATAAACCAAGATACTTTTTGAGTGCATCAGTAGCATTGGACAGGCAGTTACAACGTGGAGGACATGCCGTAGGCCTCACATGTTAGAGTGTTCTTAGCTCTTCTGTTGTTAGAAGGTAAGGATCTGTTTTATATCCCAGAAGGCTGTAGCTAAGAATATTAGGTCACGCGGTAGAATGGACAATAAAGATTTACTGGCAGCTGAAGTAGAAGCCATCAATATTGTTTTTAAAAGCCACCTGCAAATCATTCAGAGTTTCTGTCTTCATGAACGGGCCCAAGGAGTTGAGAGGCAGAGAGCCATCAATGCTCAGCTTTGGCATGAGTGGAGTATGTATGGCCAGGGGAGTGCTTGGGATGACACCGAAGCTATTCTTGTTGAACTGCATGGCAAAGTCTCTCATATACTGCAGAGCTTTGTTGGTGAAGTTCATTTCCATGTAGATGTACCCTTGGCAGTGTGTGAATGTACCTGAGATCTCCAAGCCTTTTAGCCTTTACCTCAGGTAGCCAACGGCCTTAGGAGCCACGTATCCACCAGTTGTCATGCCTATCCCAGTGGAAGGCTCAAACAGATCATTCAGACCGCTGCTGACCACAGCAGGAGTAGGTGAAGGAGTGAAAGTTGCAGGCCCTGACGACGGGACAAAGGACTGTCCTACTGCCGGACTTCCTCCAAGGCCCCCGCCAAGGTCACTGCCAAGCAAGCTGTCCAATACTGATGTCTTCTACTTCAGCTATGTCATCCCACTCAATGTGCTTTTTGTAGAAGACGGCAAAATGGAGCGCCAGGTCTTCCTTGCAACATGGAAGGATATTCCTAATGAAAATGAACTCCAGTTTCAGATTACGGAATGTCATTTAAATGCTGACACAGTTTCCAGCAAGTAGCAAGACAACACTGTTGACATCATTGTGACGAGGAACCTGGAAGGGCAAGGCATGCTGCACTAGTCCCGGAAGCTCACTAATGGCGTTTGGATTTTGGCAGAGCTACGGATCCAGCTAGGAAACCCCAATTATACGCTATCACTGAAGTGTAGAGCCCCTGACGTCTCTCAGGACATCTATCAGGTCTAACGACAGCATTTTGAAAAACTAATAAATGAGTCCTGCACACTGCAGTCACCCTGTAATCGGTGCAAGCCAAGAACTCTAAACTGGAAGAAGTCGTACTGCGGTGTGTCGAACCTGACACCAAACTCTGCGGCACCCACCCCGGTAGGGAGCAGTCATCCTGTGCTGACTGTAGCATTCACCCAGTTGGGTAGGTTAGCTCCCTGTGACATCTGTAATCGCTACTTCCGTCACTCCCAACCTCTGCCCCCTGCTGCCGCTCTGTCCTTCCTCATGAGCTTCTCCTTGCTGTGCCAATGGCTAGCTTTTTCTACACCCACTTTTGAGTATAGTTTGATATTTTGTAATTGAAAGCTCATACCGTAAGCCGGAAAAGGCAACAAATTAAAGCAAGGAGATGGGGGGGGGGGGGCACGGAGGGGGGGCGGGGGGGGCGGAGTGGAGAGTTACTGGCCAAGATAACAAGATATTTGGTTTAGACCTGCAACTTTCTAACTTCTCTAAAGTTGGGATGATTCTATCAGCTCTGTAAAACACTTGATGTATGTTTGGTTTCTTTCTGAAAAATTAATTCACATTATAATTTTATGTAGCCTTAGTTTATATAATTAATATCTCAGTGATTAGCACTAGTACTTCAGTGGTTTATTCCTAATATTAGTGGCAATCTGGTGAATTCGGATACAGCTGACAGAAATGACATTATGAGATCTAATGGTGATTTGAGTTATTTGACAGTCCTATCAAAAAAAAATTTGAAATAGCCCTTGCCATTTAGCCACTGGGAATGAGAAAAGGAAGATGATATTCCACAGCACAGACATACAATCTCCCTTCCAGAGAAGGATCTGAAGAAGCGCCCTAACACTCCCCTCTTCTAGGCTTTATGCCTAACTTGCCTCTAGCTTTTGTAGGAGAAAAAAACTCCATTTAGTTTTCATGACTTACATACAAATCAGGTGAAACAAAATTGCTGTTTAAAACATTTATAGATCTCAATTTGTTCCTGTTCCCTTCAAACTGAAATTAACTCAGCTCACTCTTCCTGACTGAAAATCCTCTCCTAAGAGGTCCCTGTGCACTTTCACACCTAGCAGCGAGGCCTGCCACAGTTTCAAAGGCAATTTGCATTTCCTCTCATTCAACTCCAGCCAGGTTCCCAAGAAGTTCCTTCATAATCTTCTGTTGAGAGGAGCAATCCAGTCATCACATGACATTCTTACTATTTCATATACTTCCTACCTGACATATTCCTTTGTCATGTAATATCCACATGTATGTTCCTTCAGGCTTAGGGTATCAACCCTAGGACAGGAAGCATGTTCCTTTCCCATCACTTCCTCTCAGCACACGCTCCGAACCAGCTGAAGGACGATGCCTGCTGGACGTCTACTGATTGATTTTATGCCACAGAAATGGATGGTCTCTCAAAACATTTCCTGTGTCTTTGATGAATTACCACACCACTTCGAGTGCTGATGTTAACTTGGTTCCTGTTAATCAAATTCAAATGAGATGTGCAAGTATGTTTTGTTTAGAAATATTGATCCTTTGTTTATGCGGCACATCCTGCTGTTAAGCAACAGTATTTCTTACAGCATTTATTCCTAACTTAACTTCATTGCTAGAACAATCACTGGATCATGAGACCCAAAAAATAGACAGGCTTGTCAGTATTTGTGTAACAACAGTCAATCATTTGTGAATTTCTTATTTCTAGACAGGGCATTTTAAAGGGTTATTTTTCTGAGTCTAAGATAGAGAAAAACACTAGGATGCGTTGGCCAGTGCCACATAATACATGGGAACAAGTGGAACTTTAAAATAGGAAATTCAGAAAAAAAGTAAGCATTGAAAGTCCACCTAATATTTCCTCTGTGGTTAATTTTAGAAACAGGTGTCACTCCAGAGTGGCACCTCAGTTTGCCTGTCTGCACCATGACTATGACTCTTCTTCTTTGCCTTTCAGAGTCTCTTCATTGTGTGGCATGCGTCAGGTTCAAAGGAAATGGCCAGTCTGCTTAGACTCTGCTTACCCGGAACTGAATAATTGTAAAATCTAAACAAAAAGTGATTCAGACACAGATGTGCAGTTTCTGAGTATATAACGTATTTATTTTCTCAGAAAGATATTTTAATAGTTCTTAAATTCAAAGATCCAAACCTTTCTACAGCCATATCTCTGTTCATTGGTTAGCTACAAGGAAATGAATTCACAACCCAGCTTTGTGTAAGCCACTAACATTTCAACTGTACCATTTTCCCAACAAAGGACTCACAGCCCTGAAAAAAAAAATATTAAAATGGCTCCATAGCCTGCATAACAAATGGCAAGATTTTCCTTTCTCTCCTCCATATAAAATGCTACCTAATACGAAGTTAGGGGAAATATTGTGTGTACTGTTAGCATGTCTAAAGATTTTTTATAAGTATACACTTTAGGTGTTCAAATTAGGCTAGTAGTGATAAGTTTGAAGCCACAGGAAATTTTGTGCCTGGTGATGATGATGGTCTCAGCTCTGGGCCCATACGGAGACTTCAGAAAAGAAATAACACTAATAATTATGACTAGGTGACAGGTTTGAATGGAGTTAAAAATATGATGAGGAAATTTAACATGAATTCAGTGTACCAAGTGAAATCAATACTGGTAAAGTATACATTGAACTTTAAATGTGATCAAACAGCAGTACATGGTTTCTTTATATTTTCTTTTTTTTTTTTTTTTTTTATTAATTTATTCTTGTTACATCTCAATGTTTATCCCATCCCTTGTATCCTCCCATTCCTCCCCCCCCCCATTTTCCCATTATTCCCCTCCCCTATGACTGTTCCTGAGGGGGATTACCTCCCCCTATATATTCTCATAGGGTATCAAGTCTCTTCTTGGCTACTTGAAGCATGCTAAGAGGCTAGAAGAAGTGTAGGCCATGACTTTGTCCTAAAACATTTCAAACCCAGTCATTTTCAGCATACCAACTACCCATGGTGATGATTATTAATTTTCTAGAGAATATACCAAAAATCCCTTATTTAATAAACTATCATCATACTTAGTCTAAATACACCTTACACAATTCACTTTATAAGTAGTCTTCAGGATGAAAAACTCCTGTTATTCCATTGAGGGGTATAGCTGCTATGTATTTTGCAGTTGCAAATCTTGCCAATTACCCAAGATAAATTACAGGCGGGTGTGTCCACATGCCTGCTTATGTCGAGAATTGAAGAGAACGGAAATAGATAAAATACGTGAGGAGAAGTTCCAAATAGTCCACTCAAATGTACTGTAGCACAAAAGGTCCCTCTTCCCCTGTATTACTAACTGCCAATTTGTTCCTTCCTTGCCATGAGTTCAGCCCTGACCCACCCACTTCAGTCCCTAATCAAGAGGTCACTCTTTCTAAAAATCTCTTTCTCTAATGTTTTGGCTGCTGAAACCTTTAGAGGAAAATCCAGAAGAATGGCCTAGGAGAAAAGAGAAGCTAAGTTGCAAACTCAGGCAGGTCTAGGCAGGCCACCATGATTACCACTACCTTTGGTGAGAGAAGCACTGAGGGGCTGGGTCACAGACAGAACAGCAGTACACCAAGCCTTCAATGCACAAGGAAGATAACCTCTGTGACTGTCATGCTAATCCATTAACAAGAAATGCCTCCCATAAAATATTTGCAGTATTGGTAGTTCCAGGTTCGCTTTTTTTTTTTTAATGAAACACCCTATAGGATATACTTTATAAACAATGCAAAAGCCAGATCAAGACCCAAGTTGTATTTTGTCAGCTGGTTTATTGTTCAAAGTCAATGGACTTGTGAGAGCGGGTACATACTCTGATTTATCAAAAAGTACCCCAGAAGTGGGGACATTATTTAAAATTAAGGAAGAGAGCTTCAAAATATTATTTGGAAATATTTAAAAATCAGAATAGGAACATACACTACATTGAAGTTATTAAAATCTACAAACATTAGGCTTGAGAAACATCCATGCAGTTTATGAGATAAAAGAATCCTATGGGCAAGTCACTTTTGGAGGAAAGTGAGCCCCATCTGATCTAAATGAAAGTGCGGTGGTTCATTGGCCTCCATCCCCATGCCCAACATTGAAATCTAAGAGAAAATTAAACACTGTAGACTCTCTTCCGCAAGAAGGCATGCACAGAGTCATGTGTGCCAACACTTGTAAATTTGGGGTGCTGGGGGTCTCCAGGCAGCCTGAAGCTCAGAAAGTAAGCACGTGATCCCACAGAAGTAGATCTTCTGCTCGGAATTAAACATGTTGCCATTGTATAGACGGGCGGCACATTATAAAGGGAAGAAAGCAGCTGCTGAGCACATTTGATAGCAAACTCTTGAACAGGTTCTCAATTTTTTTCTTGTCTGCCAGAAAGACTTTTTTTTTTAAAAATTTCAAAAGAGCCTTTAAATAATCTCTCATCCATTTATGTGTGTCTATTCATAATCTTTCACATGCTTTACCCTTTGACCTCAGAGAAGGCTTCTTTATTAACATAAAAGCTTCTCTTTATCTATCATTTGAATAAGTTTGAATCTTAAAAATATAAATGTTACATATTTAAATTCTCACTAAAAACATACCCAGTACCTAGAAATCTTGTTTATTATTATAGATTATGCCATTTATTTTGGTTCTAGTTAAAGACATGGTCAAATCTTTTGAAGGATTTGTCAAAGAATCATTTTCTTCTTCAGAAGAAAAATTCTACACAGACTTGTGAATCAGCATTTCATCTTGGCATTGACTGGAGCTATTTTATAGGTGTTTCCTCCCTAATTAGAAATGCCAAAGGAACCTGGCTGGTCTGGTACCGCTTTTCCTCCTGAGAGCCATTCCCTCAGGGTGGAATGCATGCCCTGTTGGGCAGCTGGGGCACTTAAGAACATGAGTTGGAAACCAGTCCTGGGATGCATAAGTCTCCGCTCGGCACTCAATCTTGTGCTTTGTAGGGCAAAGCACAGTGGAAGCCGGGCTCTGACACAATGTGGGCCTTTCACGGTTCTTTGCACAGACGGCTTTCAGAGAGCGCACGTAGCTAAACTGAACTGAGAAAGAGAAATTAAACATCTTGTAAAAGTTGCAGCAGAGATTTGAACATAAATAGTAACTTCTCCAGGTGGGAAGAAGGTAAACAGTGATCTAATTATGCATGATGCATTTAGCAATTGTTTTCTCATTATAATTAAAAGTTCATCATAAATAACTATGTACATAGCATTATAAGCAGAGGTCTGAGTCTGCAGGGCACTTGCCAGAGTGTCCCAGGGAACTTGTTGAGAAATCCGGGTTCTTATGTCCAAGGGCAATGAATTAGAAAAGGAGAGTGTGGCTAGAAATAGAAATAAAGACACATTTTTTTTTGTAAATAAATAAATCTTTTTTTATTAATTTATTCTTGTTACATCTCAATGTTTATCCCATCCCTTGTATCCTCCCATTCCTTTCCTCCCCCTCATTTTCCCATTATTCCCCTCCCCTATGACTGTTCCTGAGAAGGATTACCTCCCCCTGTATATTCTCATAGGGTATCAAGTCTCTTCTTGGCTACCAGCTGTCCTTCCTCTGAGTGCCACCAGGTCTCCCCCTCCAGGGGACATGGTCAAATGTGAGGCACCAGAGTACATGAGAAAGTCATATCACACTCTCCACTCAACTGTGAAGAATATTCTGACCATTGGCTAGATCTGGGAAGGGGTTTAAAGTTTACCTCCTGTATTGTCCTTGGCTGGTGCCTTAGTTTGAGCAGGACCCCTGGGCCCAAATCTCCCTATCATATTGTTCTACTTGTAGATTTCTAGGACCCTCTGTATCCTTTTATTTTGCTATTCTCCCATGCGTCTCTCATTTAGAGTCCCAATAGGATGCCCTCCCCTCTGTCCCAATTTCCTGGTAAGTGAAGGCTTTCGTGGGACATGTCCCTTGGGCTAGTATGCAGATATAAGTGAGTATATACCATTTGATTCTTTCTGCTTCTGGGTTAACTCACTCATTATGATCATTTCTAGCTCAATCCATTTATCCACAAATTTCAGGAATTCCTTGTTTTTAATAGCTGAGTAGTATTCCATAGTGTATATGTACCACAGTTTCTTTATCCACTCTTCTACTGAGGGACACTTAGGCTGTTTCCATGTTCTGGCTATTATGAATAAGGCTGCTATGAACATGGTTGAGCAAATTTTCTTGTTGTGTGCTGGAGCATCTTCTGGGTATATTCCAAGGAGTGGAATAGCTGGGTCTTGAGGAAGCCCTATTCCCATTTTTCTGAGATAAAGACACATTTTTAAAAAGGGAATATATTACCCAGAGTAAGAGCAAGCTAGCAAGTGGAGGGAAGAGCTTGTGCTTCAAAACCTCTGTGTAGGAGCTACACGACACTTTATAGGTCATCCACAGAGCATCCCCAAACAAAAGAAAGCAAACCATTAAACTAAAACTTCCTCAAGATTGGATCTGAACCCAGTCTGAATACTAAGAACAATAAAGCAAATGGCAGCCTATGATGGTGTGGATGTGGGGACACAGGAGCCAGGGACACCTATTGACTGTTGGTGAGCATACAAACCGGTGCAACTGCTGTGGAAGTCAATGTGGACGTTTTTCAAGCTAAGTCTACCATATGATACAGCAATTAGCACTCCCGAATATAGGACTGTATATCCTACTGTGGAGATATTTTGCCATCAGCACTCATTTCTGCTCAACACACAATAGCCAGGAAGAGCAAACAACCTACATGTCAACCAACTGGTGAATGGATAATGAAATATGGTTCATGTACACAATATATGTCCATTTCCATTGGATTCAACAAACATGTATATTGGACGTAGTGTTCAACTGTAAAGCAGAGTAAGAATATGGGACTCTTAAGTAAAAAGATGGAGCTGGAAATAATCATTCTGAGTGAAGTAACCCAGATCTAGAAAGACAAAAATCTATGTGTTTTCTCTCGTATGTGGATGTTAGCTTTCAATCTTTAGATATATCTGTTTAAATGAAAGTACACAAAGAAGGGGAAAAAATTAAGAAAAGAAGTCATGGTGTGGGAGGATTTCACTGAAACAGAGAATGTAACTAGTAAGAAAGTGAAAGAGGAAGGGTTAAATTAGGTAGCAGATGGGAGGACAGGGTACAGAGAAGGACAGCTAATACTGTATGTTAATTTCAGTGTAATTTTCTCCAATCTCTAGTCTACCATACTAGTGTATACTGAATATATACTATAGATATTTGTTTTATTTTAAAGTTACTGGCAATTCTCTCCTGGTGTGATGATACAGAAAACTGGACAACTTTATAACATATCACTTATGCAACCAAAGGCAATTTTGAAGCCAGAAGCACAACATCTTCTCACCACTGGGAAATGCAGAGTTTCCTGACGACCTTTTAGAGCTCTTAAAAGATTCAGGATGTAACAGCATCTCCAATGCCTTCCCCAGAGGAGGTGAAAAAAATATTTTTGCATTACCCCTTTTATAAGTTCTCATATGTGCCCCTTACAAGTAAATTTACAAGTGTGAAATTCTGTTTGCTTAAGTGCCAATTGAGAAGATGATGAAAATTACTTTAAAAAATCCTATACAATGCCGGGCATGGTGGCGCACGCCTTTAATCCCAGCACTAGAGAGGCAGAGGGAGGCTGTGAGTTCAAGGCCAGCCTGGCCTACAAAGTGGGTCCAGGACAGCCAAGGCTAACACAGAGAGACCCTGTCTTGAAAAAAAAAAACATCAGTATACAATAGTCTTAGAACGATTATCATAGTTTGGGATGTGGAAGAAGAAAAACCTCAAGATTTTACCAGCTGTTTTCATTACTGTAAGTAGGCACTTACTAGTTATGTAAATTATCTTTGGTAGCTACAGAAGCACATAGGCTGTAATTCCTTTTCAGAATGTTTCTGTAGGAGGACATAAAGGGTTAGGGTGGCTTTCTATGCTTTCCAAATGACTGGTGGAGACTTCAGTGTTATTTCAAGCTTCATCAAGATGGACAAGTATTTGAGCTCTGAAAGTTGCTGTTTAAGTCCCGACTTTTGCCACTTAAACCCTCAATACATCAATGAGTTCTCATGTTAAGCCAATGTAATAATTGCATTCATTATAGGAATGCTATGCAGATGAAATTAGTTTAAAAATGAGTGTCCTAACTTGTACAACCACTTTAGAAATCTATCTGGCGCTTTCTCAGAAAACTGGGAATAGGGCTTCCTCGAGACCCAGCTATTCCACTCCTTGGAATATACCCAGAAAATGCTCCACCACACAACAAGGACATACGCTCAACCATGTTCATAGTCACCTTATTCATAATAGCTGGAACATGGAAACAGCCTAAATATCCCTCAGTTGAAGAATAGATTTAAAAAAAAAAAACTGTGGTACATTTACACTATGAAATACTACTCAGCTATTAAAAACAAGGAAATCCTGAAATTTGTGGATGAATGAATGGAACTAGAAATGATCATACTGAGTGAGTTAACCCAGAAGCAGAAAGACTCACATGGTATATACTCACTTATACTTGGGCACTAGCCCAAAAGGCATGTTCCATGAAAGTCTTCACTTACCAGAGGATTGGGATAGATGTGAGGACATCCTACTGGTACTCTAGGTAAGAGAAATATAGGAGATGGGGAAATAGAAGGACCCAGAGGGTGCTAGAAACCTACAAGAAGAACATCGTGATGGGCAGATCAGAGCCCAGGGGGTCTGCTTAAACAGTTGAACTAACCAAGGACAATACCAGTAGTAAACATCTAACCCCTACTCTGATCTAGCCAATGGACAGGACATTCTCCACAGTTAAGTGGAGAGCAGAGACTGACTCTGACATGAACTCTGGTGCCCCATATTTGACCACCTCCCCTTGGTGGGGAAGTCTGATGGCACTCAAAGGAAGAATAAGCAGGCTACCAAGATAAGACTTGATAGCCTATGACATATGCTTTTAATGTGATTATTAGTATCATTATTGTTATATTACTCAGACAAATATGGATGCAATCAAAACTCTAGAAAGCCAGTCTTAATGAAGAAGGAAAAGTGCTGAGGAGTCTAAAAGGAGTTGGCCAGAAGGGAATAGAAGGCGGAATTGAGATAAACAAGTTATATGCACATATGAAATTATCAAACACTAATCAGAGGAAGTGCGATTATTTCCAAACACCCATGTCAGGTGATTCACAGGTGCCTGTAACTCCAGCTACAAAGGATCCAATGCCTCTGGCCTCCACTCATGTGTATATACCACATAAACAGACAGAGAAAGGGGTGCATGTACATACACTTAAATAAAATATTCAAAGATAAATAAAAGCCTATGCTGTTGAAATTATATAATGCAGCCGATGCCTTCCACTTCTCATAGTGAACAGCATGATAGAACTGGATGTCATTAGCAATTATTTCTATTGTCTATGTGACATTACCTGACAAGAAGAACTCTTTTGCCTGTATGGAAATTTCTAGTAGGAAGGAAAACATTATTGAATACTGTGTGGCTCATTGATATAGATGACATGTCTCACTGCAACTGCAGAAAGTGAGGTTTGGTTGGGGTTCTGTGGTTGGTTGGTTGGTTGGTGGTTGCTTGGTTTAGTTTTACACCATTCATTTCCTTTTAAGTAAATATAGACTAAGAACTGTTATCGTTTTCGTAAGTGTAGACACTCCTTTCTAGTTTATAGTCAGTTGTTCCTGTCACTGCATGCCATGTTTTATTCTACAGCATTTCTCCAAGAGCATCAGGATCACCTCTAAATTAAAAAAAAAAAAAAAGAAAAAAGAAAAAAAAGAAATGAGGAGAAACATGGAACACAATGTACTTGGCTATTAGTCATCAAGAGTATTGGTACAGAGTGTGGAAAGCACACAGCTAGTGAAGGAAGAATAAGAAACTTTTTCTGGTAGAAGCTATTTTTTAAGAACTAATGTAATATGGAATTTAAGTGAAAAATAGCCACCTTATGAGAAGCAATTTTGTTTATTAAAACAAGTGGAAAACTGTTGGTTTCAGCTACAGAATGTTGGTGAGCCTTTGAGACTATAAGGGGAGCTACTAACTATACTGCTCTTGGTCGTTTTCAGTAACAATCCATCATAATCGTGACAAGCAATCCTTAGCTTAGGATCCACTAGCAGCCAGTATAGAAGGTGATATATAATAGTGAGGTATGGATTGATGCCTTCGTGACATTACTGGGTGATTCCATATTTAGTATTGAATACTTAGGTCATTTTCCTCACTTCTGTGACCAAATGCCTAACAGGCAGCAACCTGGGGGAGGAGTGATTAATTCTCACTGGCCCTTCAGAGGACAGAGCCCATTGTAAAGGCTAACGCATGGCAGCCTGTGAGAAGCTGCACATCTCATGAGAGATCAGCAAAGAAAAAAACAAAAGACTTATACACAGATGTCTTTTTCCTTTTGTTCTTTTTGTTCATTCTAGCCCTCAGCTCAAGGAGCGGGGGAGATACTGCCCACATTTAAGGCAGGTCTTTCTAAAAGCACCCCAGTGACACACCTGAAGGTATGCTTTTCCAAGGATCTAAGTGTTTCTTAGTCAAACTAAGATGATTATCAAAATTGACCATAACAAGTCCACACCTTTTCTTTTTTTAATATATTTTATTAATTTATTCATATTACATCTAAATTGTTATCCCATCCCTTGTATCCTCCCATTCCTCCTTCCCTCCCATTTTCCCCTTACTCCCCTCCCCTATGACTGTGACTGAGGGAGACCTCCTCCCCCTGTATATGATCATAGGGTATCAAGTCTCTTCTTGGTAGCCTGCTATCCTTCCTCTGAGTGCCACCAGGCCTCCCCATCCAGGGGACTTGGTCAAATATGGGGCACCAGAGTTCATGTGAAAGTCAGACCCCACTCTTCACTCAATGGTGGAGAATGTCCTGTCCATTGGCTAGATCTGGGTAAGGGTTCAAAGTTTACTGCACATATTGTCCTTGGCTGGTGCCATAGTTTGAGCAGGACCCCTGGGCCCAGATCTGCCTATCATAATGTTCTTCTTGTAGGTTTCTAGGACCCTCTGGATCCTTCTATTTCCCCATTCTCCCATGTTTCTCTCACCTATAGTGCCAAAAGGATGTCCTCCCCTCTGTCCCAGTTTCCTGGTAAGTGAAGACTTTCATGGGACATATTCCTTGTAATAGTGTCCAGATATAAGTGAGTATATACCATTTGACTCTTTCGGCTTCTGGGTGAACTCACTCATTATGATCATTTCTATTTCAATCCATTTGTCCACAAATTTTGGAAATTCCTTGTTTTTAATAGCTGAGTAGTATTCCATATAAGTCCACCCCTTTTCAAGTTGACATCCCAGCACAGCTCTATAAACCCTAATAGACCATTGTTAGCTTCCATGTATTTCCTGATGCAAAATGTGTTTTCTCTCTCTCTCTCTCTCTCTCTCTCTCTCTCTCTCTCTCTCTCTCTCTCTCTCTCTCTCTCTCTCTCTCTCTAAATAGTAGTGAGGATGGGGAGAAAAAGCAAATCTTTTACTGTTCTTGGGATGAAATTGCTCTAGTCACTATGGAAATCAGTGTAGATGCTCCTCAAAAACTAAAATAGAAGTAGCATCTGCTTTATACCCAGAGAGCTCTAAGTCAATTTACTACAAGGATAGCTGCACATCTTTATTTATTGCAGGAGCCATGTCATGGAATCAGCCTAGATGTTTGTCAACAGGTGAATATGGAAAATGTGGTTTATATACACAAAGGAGTTTTCATCAGATATAACAAAGAATGAAGCTATGTTCTGTACTTGAATGCAATTGTCGATCATCACAGTAAGCAACTAAGCCAGATATAGACAAAACAACACACACGTTCTTTCATTTGTGGACCTTATATTCTTTTTCTTTTATTAGAAACTTTTATTGATGATCTATTTATGATAACAATGAAATAAAACCAACATAGATGTCTATTAACAGATAATGTACACTGAAAGCATGGCAAGGATACAAAATACATGCATGTTCAGCTGTTGCAGAAAACGGATGAATTTAGAATATATCCTATTAAGTGAGGCCATTCAAAATCAGAAAGAAAAAATAGTTATAGTATATGAATGTATGATTATACCTAAAAATTGAATATATATGAAGTATAATATTTAGAAAGGAGAGAAAGAAAGGGTAATGTTAGGTGACAAGAAAATAATGAACACTGGGAAAAGGAGAAAAGGACACATGAGACATATAGAGAGCCTTAGGATTCTTACAAATGCATAAGTCCCTGTGTGTGTGTGTGTGTGTGTCTGTATGTGTCCATAGGAGAGAAATAAACAAAGAGGGACTAGAAGAAAAGAGGTTAATACAAAGAGAGAAAATATGAAGAAAGGGAAGTGAAAGAAAATATGAGATGTTAATAGGCTCAAAGTACATGATAAACTTGAGAAAATTTGCCTATATGAAAATAGGCACTGTACACTGAATATGTACAATAAAAAACCTAGACACAGAAACAAACTAACTAACAAAAAACAGACTACATGTTTCCAATATAGAATCCTATTAACTTCTAAAGAAAAAGTTCAATAAAAGTCTTTTCTGGAAAATGCATAGAGTTTGAATGTATAATATTGAAAAAGGACACCCAATGTCAGGAAAGAAAAAAACACATATTCACTGTTCTTCCTCATATGTGGAGCCTAGCCTATAAGCTATACATGCATATATACAAATATATGTGATTATAGTATATATAGAACAAGAAAGTATAATTTTAAAAAAGACACAATGCTCACTAATGAGCGCACAAACACAGGGTACTTTGTATGAGTCCTTTGGATGTTTTCTCAAGGTTTAGTATATTTTATTTGTTTTTTTTTAATTTTATTTTTTTAGTTTATTCAGATTACAACTAAATTGTTATCCCATCACTTCTATCCTCCTTTTCCTCCCTCCATCCTGCTTTTAACCTATTCCCCTCACCTAGGTCTATGACCAAGAGGGACCTCCTCCTCCACTATATGGTCATAGGCTATCAAGTCTCATCTTGGGAGTGTGCTTATCCTTTCTCTGAGTGCCACCAGGCCTCCCCACGAAGGGCAGGTGGTCAAATATGGGGCACCAGAGTTCATGTCAGACTCAGTCCCCACTCTCCACATAACTGTGGAGAATGTCCTGCCAGTTGGCTAGATCAGAGTAGGGGTTCGATGTTTACTACTGGTATTGTCCTTGATTAGTGTGATAGTTTGAGCAGACCACCCCTGGGCCCCGATCCACCCATCATGATGTTCTTCTTATAGGTTTCTAGGACACTCTGAATCCTTCTATTTCCCCATCTTCTATATTTCTCTTACCTAGAGTCCCAGTAGGATGTCCTCACATCTCTCCAAAAGGCATGTCCCATGAAAGACTTCACTTACCAGGAGGTTTAATATATTTTAAATGCCACATAAACCCTTAAATGGAAAATATCCACAAAAGGGGTGGTTCCCTCACTAGGATGCCTGAATTTTAATTTATATTTTACTAAATATTCTATAGGCTATAGTTCTTAATAAGTATTGCTAAATTTAGCATATTTTACTCTTTTAAAAAGTAATTTTTTAAATTCATGGAGTATGAAGACTATTAGAAGAACATTTAAAATATCATAATGTTTGAAAACTCTAGGAATACTGATTTATTGTCCCAGAGTAACATGCCAAGTATTTGAAAAGACTGAAAAACGTCTGTATTTGTTTCACTGTATGTTATAATTCTAAATTTTCTCTTTGTTGATGAATAACTGTACCTTAAAAAATATTTTGGGTTTTTGTTTGGTTGGTTTTTGGTTTTTTGAGACAGAGTTTCTCTGTGTAGCCTTGGCTGTCCTGGACTTGCTTTGTAGACCAGGCTGGCCTCATACTCACAAAGATCTGCCTGCCTCTGCCTCCTGGAGTGCAAGGGCCATGGCACCTGGCTTAAAAATATGATTTTAATGGAAATTAAATTATATCACTTCCCTTTCCTTTTTCTAGCTCTCCTAGGTAACCTCCATCCTACTCCCCCCAACTCTCAAGTTGATAACTTCATTTTCTTTCATTATTATTGTTACATACACATGTATGAATGTATGTATGTACACTATATATGTGTATACATATATGTATATTTATATGTATATGTACATATATGTATCAACATGCACCACCCATTGAGTCCATTTTTGTTCTTTGTTTGTATGCGATTTCAGGATGTGAGTTGTGAGTGACAACCAAAAAGGGACCTCATCCTCAGGAAAGGCTAATTCTCCTTTTCCCAGGATTCATTAGTTGCCTATAGTTCATCATCTGGGAGAAATATACATTTTTTAATGAAAAAAAAGAAGAGAACAACATATTGCACACTTCCAATATACAGCAATAAGTTAACATTCCTATTCTAAAAGTCAGGAGCAAAGAATAGCTAGGAAACAAACCATACCAGGATCAAAGCCCAGCAGAGCCAACATCAGAACACACAGCAATGACATCATCAGGACATCATGATGGCTTCAACTGGTGTCTGGTTGCCCTTCCAGTTCTGTGGCCTGTGGAACTGTGGTCTCAGTTGGTCAACTCCATTTAGCGCCTGCTAACTTCCTCATTACAAGGCCCACTGTGTTTGGCATCTCCACTATCCGAGCATACCAATCGTGGCTAAGTCTCACCTTCACAGATTCAATCAATCAATGGCTTCTCAATTCCTCTTTGCTGAGAATCTAACTCTGGAACACATTGCTTGGCTTCAGTGGCTTTCAAGATCCTATATGCAGGCTTCCACCACCCTCATTATTGCTTGAATTTCTTTCTTAAATATATTTTATTGATTTATTCATATTACATTTCGATTGTTATCCCATCCCTTGTATCCTCCCATTCCTCCCTCCCTCCCATTTTCCCCTTACTCCCCTCTGCTATGACTGCTTGAATTTTAATGCCTGAAAAAGTAACACCTGGACCAAGTTCTACTGCCCGTTATCCTGGCTCACATAGACTATAGCTACAGAGGCCTTAGTTGTCCTTCCTGCCTGAATGTGGGAAAATAACCCCCAGGAAGCTTTTTCTTTTTTGTTTTTGCTTTTTGAGACAGGGTTTCTCTGTGTAGCCTTGGCTGTCCTGGACTCACTTTGTAGACCAGGCTGGCCTTGAACTCACAGCGATCCTCCAGCTTCTGCCTCCCAAGTGCTGGGATTAAAGGCAAGCGCCACCACGCCCAGCCAGAAAGCCTTTTCTAACTGGGTGTTCCTAAACATCTTCTTTTTTTTAGGTATTCTATTATCTAATGAATTTACGCTCATAACCCTGAATCTCTTAGTGGGTGGAGTTTTGCAATGCAGGCACTTTCCCAATTACCCCAGTATAACTTCTATGTTCTCTCCTTAGTACCTCTAATCTCTTTAACTATTACAAATTGCAAATGCTTTGTCTTCACCTGCATCTATTGCAACTCTAAAGTTACTCATTTGCCAAACTGCACATTTTTATACTCCATTCTGCTCTTCCAACGATAAATCTAAGAGCAGTGAGCAGTAACCACAGATAGTATATTGCCTTGAAACTTTCTCACCCAAACAAATTCATCCACTGCTTTTAAATTCAGCTTCACTAACATTTTCAGGATACAGAAAGTATACAGAGATCCTTTGCTTCTGGTCCTCAGTGGGAGAAGAGTTACAGATTTTGGTACCGCAGATGGAGCCAGAGATCACTGTGTTAAACAGAATAAACACTGCATTCTCTGCTGCTAGTGTGCACTATAAACTGGTGGATCTTAGAGAAGATGAGAGAAGGATAGTGATTACCAAACTCTGGGATGAGTAATAGTGGCTGAGTGGTAGGTGGGTAGCAAATTATACAGGAGCAAGAAGTTCTATTGTGTTATAGAATAGTAGACTGAAAAGGAGAATGGTGGTGCACTGTATATTTCAAAATTCTAGGGCAAGGCTTTGAATGTTTTCACTATATAAAAGTACAAAGGGTTTAAGGAAATAGATATTTTCTTCATGAGTTTCACATAGTACCGAAACATCACATAGTACTCGATAAGTATATAATTTTATGTACAAGTATTAAAATATTAGATTAAAAATAAATTAAGTTTTGATACATATACATAATAACAAAATTCAAAGTGATAGAGGATGAGTTATGTTTGGGGTAGGTTATGATACTTAACCTGGCAACACTTTCAATGTAAAACAGTCCCCAATTTTAGTAGTTATCATGTGAATAAAAACAATAATTTAATACATTATATCTTTTCAGATTTATATTATCCATATCTATGGAAAGCATTACATGGATAAGAAAAATTATTTCATTTATTATCAAACCCAGAGAAGATTATAATTGTAATTCGCTATCTATAAAATAGGCAGGGAGGAAGAATAGATTAAATAACTAGTTCAAAAGTGCTGAATTGCATGTGGGTAGAAAAATTACCTGCACTCTGTCAATCCAAGTTATCACTGAAAGTTTATAACCTGTTAGACAAAGCACAGACATGATCGAATGTTAAATAAGCTAGAATGATTTAAATCTGTAATAGAGTTCTGAGGTTGTTGAGATTTGTTTCGATTCCTCATTTTACTGGCTGCACATTAGGAGTTGCTGAATTGATTCAAAACACCACATTTAGCACAGGCTCGTTACTTATATAAAAATGGCAAATTTCTACAATCTCTTTATATCACAAATCTTCTCTAAAGAAAATCTATTTCACCAGCAAAGAAGTTCTTTGAGATTGTTATGAGAAATTTAAAGGATGCCTTTTTTTCCTTTTCCTTAACACCATCATGGGAATAGTCAGTATTATGATCATATGGATTTCACAAAGCTCCTTTATCAAAGTCACTGTAGGTTCTGGGAAGTATTTGAATATATATACACAAACATATACATATGCATATGTATGCATAGATATTGTCTTAAGTTCCAAATAAAAAATAGTTATTTTTGTCTATTATAGAAAAGGATGATAAAGGAATTTTGTTCTTATCTTCAGAACATAAATAAGTGATTTCTCAGATGTAGTTAAGACTATCCATAGCAATATCTGGGTATTTATGATTTTACAATTTACAATCTTGAAAACAATAACTTCATAATGCTCTTCATTATGATCAGCAGATCTGGGACCAGGGATCCTGCTCAAACTATGGCACCAGCCAAGGACAATATGTGCAGTAAACTTCAGACTCCTACCCAGATCTAGCCAATGGACAGGACATTCTCCACAGTTGAGTGGAGAGTGGGGTCTGACTTTCACACAAACTCTGGTGCCTCATATTTGACCATGTCCCCTGGATGGGGAGGTCTGGTGGCACTTAGAGGAAGGATAGCAGGCTACCAAGAAGAGACTTGATACCCTATGAGCATATACAGGGGGAGGAGGTCCCCCTCAGTCACAGTCATAGGGGAGGGGAGTAAGGGGAAAATGGGAGGGAGGGACGAATGAGAGGATACAAGGGATGGGATAACAACTGAGATGTAACATGAATAAATTAATAAAATATATTTTTTAAAAAAGAAAACAATAACTTTGGGTGTCTTGAAAGATTTAATATCAAACCAACACACTTTATGTAAATTAAGTGGTAATTTTGAGAACTGACTGAGACTAAAGCATCCTGGAGTTTTCTCATTGTGTGAGAACAATTCACTCGCTTGGATGATGCTGTGCCATGAGGCACTTGGGGCAACAGACTAAAATTTACCAAAGGAAACAAGCTCAGATATTTTTGAAAATTCAGGAAAAAAATCAATTACTTCCAAGCATATCTCCAGGAGCAGTCATACTCTTAAAATATATGATATATGATTTCCATATGTAATTGTGCATATGAAAAAAGACAAAAAAAGAATTGCCAAAATGCTTCCCTCACCTAAAACAGAAATAAAGACTGACTTTCGAATTTTCATAAGTTCCCTTATTCCTATGTATTTTTGTCATAAATGCAATAAGGGGACTTCAAGTTTATTTTAATCTCCACACTATAACTACATATTCCCTATAGAAAACCATTAGGAAACAAAATACAGCTTAAATTCTAGCATTATGAAGAAAACAACCAACACAATTCTTCAGTTCAACCATTCTCCAGAGAGTGCTGCATAAAATGCCAAAGAATGGCTCAAATGAAGCTCCTAATTCACAAGAGACTGGGGGAGTCTTCATCTAATTCTTTATTGTTCTTAATGAGAAGTGAAACTTGTCACTGATGGATTTTAAGAGTGCCAAACGTACCTATAAGGAGTTATAGATAGAACCAAGCCCAGAGTACTTTGTGTCCACATGGCTAAGAATCTTTATGATACAATTCAGTGTTAATTCATAAGGCTGGTTAAGAAAACATGAATTGATGATTTTATGAAGCATCTACTATGTTCACTACTATAGATATATCTATAGGACATGACCTTGAAACCCCCAATGAATGAGGACACAAATCTTTACAGGAAAAGGAGAAAACAAAATGACCTTACAAAGGCCAAGCAGAGCACGCTGTATCATATACAAGGGCAGTGATGGGAGTCTGTAGGAAATATCAGCCCGAAGCCTTGTGAAGATATGCAGTGTTTAAATTTTGGAAGGAGGTGGGTGCACAATGTGGCAGTACTGCAGACAGAAGGCAGTTAAGAAGTAACTCTGACAGGTGAATAGCAAAATGGAAGCCAGAACACAGAACTGAACAAGTGAAAGTAATGGACATCCAGTAGATCTAAGGGTAGCAAGGTAAGTTAGGAAGGTGACATCCTTCATTGTAGAGAGTGGTTACCGAGCCTAGACTTAGAACTATCATCCAGTAATCTTTTCTGAATTGCAACTATACGATAAAGGTCCAAAGATCCAAAGCACCAGACATGATACATAATGATGCTACTTACTGGCTTTGGGTTCAAGAAGCATAGCTTTTTCTATCCCTCAATTTCCTTATCTGCATAATAGAAATGAAGCAATACAAGGAAGTGTTTACAAGCTCTTTTGATTCTAGTGAGAGTCACACTATTGAGGAATAGATACCTGATAGCAATGGTCAAGAGATAGTACAGAGATAAAAAACAGAGGGGGGATAATTCAGGTACCCAAAGAAGAAAGGCAGCTTTCATCCTTAACACCCATAGCCTAACCACCATTCCAACTTGAATATTGCTCAGAATTTGGTGTTGAGGTACAAAGCCAGCTTTTTTAAATTTACCCACTTTCCTACCTAAGTGTTGGCCTCAGATCCCTACCTCTTGGCTTCCTGAAACCAATGGACATACAAAAGACAGAATGACAGGTTTTCAAGTTCCAAATCAGGTCTTCTTGATCTCTATGAAAGTGCTGACAGTTCATCTTACCTCTATAATTGCTGATAAACTTCCTTGTTCATATGGGTAAAATTAATAGCTTTGAGGGGCATTATAGAACATAAGTTAATATTCTCTCCAAATGAAAAAATTCCTTAGGTTTGAATTCTATGCATGATAAATTTGGAGCTTTATTGCACCTTTTAACCTTTGGCTCATCTTTCTTTAAAATATACATTCAAATGTAAAATCCAGCATTTGCATACGTTGAAGCAATTTATGATGGCTACCCTTTCTAACCTGTAAGGCTTTGAGTTCAGCAAAAAGGCTTGAATTATGAGTCCATTGGCATTGGTAGTCTCTTTCCAGATCATTTTATGTCACAAAAATAGCTATGTGCCATTCAGATTGAATCAAGAATTCTAATAAATAAAAAAAATGTGGAAAGAGAAAGTAAGCATTGATAGATTCCTATTTCAGGTAAATATCATTTTCCACTCAATTGAAATTTTATCTTTTAAACCTGTGCAATTGGAAAGAGTAAATACATTTCCTTCTTTGAAACAAATCAAAGTTATTTATGTCAAATACTTTACCTAATAGAGATGTGTTGGGAACTATAACAATTGATGAGATAAAAGGCGCTCACTTCTTGATCTTTGCCTCTGTACAAGCATACAAGGCAGAGTTACCTGTTTTTCATGCACTGCCATCACCCCTTTGCTGATCAAATCTGTGTCCAATAAAGAGATAATCAGGCATGCGAACAGATCCTACCTAGTGGGCAACATTCATCAATCTACTAAAAATTATTCTGCTTGGAATCCCTTAAAAGCAGTCCATGTCTAATCCTTTATAAGTACTCAATGAGGATTTATGAATTTCTTCTTTCTGCTTTGATTTACAAATAATTTTAGAACTGCCCACTCTAATGTAAATCAGAAAAAAAAATGCCAAAATATCATGGGAGTTGTGCCAAACTGCAAGAAGAGCAGCAGTGACTGCTTTAACAATAACTATGTTAGTTGTCATTTATGGAAAAACTAGAGAACAAAAAGAACATAATCTATATAAGCAATCACAGACATTTATAAAACATGTTCAATTTCTTTGTAACTCAGATTTTAATCCATGTCCCTTTATGAACTCAAAAATAAATAATGCTATAAAGATGTAAAGTGGTACATATAGGAGCACACTTTCCCAGAAGAGGTTGACAAGTTAAGTTCCCCCTTTAAAATACAAATAACTTAGCTACTGCAGCCAGAAATCCATACCTGCAGCACATCTCTCTGTAATGGCGCTAATCATGTGTGTTCCTTGCTCTTCTGCAGGCCGACCAGTAATGATCGTGGTAGAGTATATGGAGAACGGATCCCTAGACTCCTTTTTGCGGGTGAGGTGCTCTTCTCTGATACCATTTAAATAAGCTATTCTGAGATCTAGACTTGAAATCATTTATCATGAATTAGCTTTTGCATAATGTTATTCAAGGGTTGTCTGCGGAGAATAGTGACATTTTCTCTGGTGCATTTCTCTGATTCTGTTATGCATTAAAGCATTATTGAGAAAATAGGATGTACATGTAATACTATAATTGATTTCTCCTATAAATTTGCCTGACATATTAATGATTTTATATATATATATGCATATATATCAAATTATTCTATTGTGAGTAAAAAAATGAAGACTAAAACTCATCTGCCATTTATAGATATTCATAAAGCCATATCACATTTAACAGTTTAGTATGATATTTTGTAGATTCTCTGAAGTGCTGAGCCTTTACGTTGCTGAACACTTACCAAGATTCTGCCAATTTTGTACCTCATGTTCATTTGAGTATTTAAAATGGAAATGAAGAATAAGATTCCCTCAGTAGTGATATATTTTAGATCTAAAACTTAAGGTTTATTCTGTTTACTATGACTGCACATGAATATATAGTAGAACAAAATAAATCTAAGAAAGTGTCATAATGTTATTTTTCAAAGTGTATTCATCACATGTTCAGATTTGATCCACCATAATATGCTTGCTTATAAAATACATATTGATAGTGAAAAATGAAATATAGAAATATTCACTGCAGTAAATGTGTTTGTCCCCAGGAGAGGTGACATATTTGCATGCCAGTATATTCTTTAATATAGCCAACAGAAGGCATAAGAAGTATCTGTACTTAAGAAATGGCTGAGTTTTTTCATTTGAAATGTGTTGTCTTTCTTTGTCTCTTCACCTCATTTTCTGTTCCATGATATTTGGACATTTTCCATTTGCATCTAATCTGTCTCCCATGATCTCATTTCCACTTGTTTTGTTTCATTCCTGTTCTCTTCTCCCAGCTGCTTTCAGTGTTGGCTACAATATATTTATACTGTGACTTGACTTGATGTCCAGATTGAATTCCTGAGGCTGAATTCAGCAACATTGTTGGGTTGTGGTAAATTGAAACTACTTCCACAGCACAATCTCCACCAAGTGCACTCTTTAAGGCAAAATGAACTTCATGGTTTGGGGACATAAACTGTTTGTTCTCTGATGTGTCGATTTCAGAGTATTCTGTTTTATAACTTAGTACATTTACCTATAAATGCTCTAAACATTTTAGAATAATTTATTAGGGCCTCCTATGGTGCTTGAAATGCATGGGCACTTATATCTTTCCATTACTTTTACTCAAAACACAGGTTTATCAGATACATATCAAAGTGACATTATCTAATAATGTTTGGCATAGGTTGGCTTTACTTTTTTTTGTAACAACTACACAAATCAAATATAACATCAAATTACGTAGCAGACATTAAATTTAAATTACTGCTGAAAATTGGATCAGATGGCTGGTAAAAAAAAAAGGTGAAAATTGTTCATTTCAGATATTCTTCTTATTCTACTGACCCATGATACAAATTATGATACAAAGAATATAAGATATATATGATATATCACATGATATGATATAGAATAAATATATGATACAAAGAATCAATAATTACAAGATTTGAGCGTGCTATATCACATGCTTTTAAATAGTGTATTTTATGAGTTAACTTTTCAAAACTAGCATTTTCCACCCTTAATTATGTATCACATAGGCTCCTGACAGTATAGAAAAAAGCCACTGGCCACCATTATTACTACTATGAGAATCTGGTTGCATATGTCTGCTAATTTCTGCTCTGCCACATACTGGCTATGGCTACATGGACATGCTAGTAGATTTCCTGGGTCTCTCGCCATCCATCTGTATGATGACATGGTAAATATTCTGACCTACTACAGTTGTTAAAACAACTTTATTGTCTATTGTAAAGTTTACATGACTATTGTAAAGTTTACATAGAAAGATCAGACATGTCTTCATGACTTGAAAGTGACTAATTTCTATATGAATTAGTCCTCTAATTAAATCAATATTTACTTCTCCTTATAAGTCGTTGCCAACTCTGCAAGTGGAGAGTATCACCTCTGCACATGCATGTTTCACTAACGTCAAAATTATATCATTGAAATAGACAAAGAACTCGAAAAGCTGTGGAAATCAAATTACCCATTTGATAAATGGGTTAATGAAATGAAGAGAAGGCCCTCAAAAGTTGAATTGCAAATGGCCAATAGACACATAATCCCTATCCATTGAAGAAATGCAAATAAAAACTCCCTTGAGATTGTATCTCACCCTGGTCATAACGGCATTCATAAAGAAAACAAATAGCAAATGAAGGGAAAGATGTGGACAGAAGGGAGCCTTTCAGATGCTGCTGGTTATGAATGTAAACTCATTCAGGCACTATGGATAGCGATAGGAGGCCATTTTAAAACCTCAAAATAGAACCACTGTTAACCCCACTATATCACCCTATATACTTACCTGAAGGACTCCAACTCACTACAGCACTGAGATGTTTACACATCTGCATCTATTGAGGTACTATTCAAAATAGCTCGGTGACAGAAACAACCTATGTGTCTGTCAACAGAGAAACAGCTAAAATGTGGTGTGTGTGGCCATGGAGCTTTCTCAGTTATAGGCAAGAATGAAATATGCTATTTGCAAGAAATTGGATACAACTTGAAGTAGTCATGTTAAGCTGTCATCTAAAAGTGACATGTATCACATTTTACTCTCATATGGAATCTTAGCCACCATTCCTTTGTTGTGAAAAGACACCATGATCAAGGCAACTATTATAAGTGGAAATATTTAGCTGGTAGCTTGCTTATGGTTTCAAAGGTTTAGTCCATTATCATCATGGCAGAAAGACTGGTGTCAAATAAGAAGGAGCAGAGAATAACATTCTGATTCATAATGGGGTGGGTGGTACACAGACAAAGACACAGACAGGCAGAGAGAAAGACAGACAGACAGACAGACAGAGACAGACAGAGACAGAGAAACAGAGACAGAGACAGGAAGACAGACGGAGAGAGAGAGAGACAGGCAGACAGACAGACAGACACACACACACACACACACATGTACGCAGACTCTGGGTTTGGCATGGACTTTTAAAACCTCAAAGGCATGTGCAGTGATACGCTTCCTCTCAAGATGCCATGCCTCTTAATTCCTCAAATCCTTTCAAATACTGCCACTCCCTGGTGAATAAACATTCAAATGTGTGAGCCAGTGGGGGACATTATTATGCAAACATATGTGTCCTAGATTTTATATAAATAAATAAAGTCATAGCTGTATATATGACATTAAAGTCAAAATTAAGCTGTCTGTGAGTGAATGGAACTGATGTGAGAAGAGGAGGAAAGGAGGAGGCAAGAAAGAATATGTGGCAATACCTTAGTGTACATTATACACATGAAGAAAGTAGCCTTATATAACCCAGGACTAGGTGCAATGAATAAATGCCAATAGGGAGACTATTAATTTTAAGATGGCAAATTGCAGAAGTGGATACACAGACCCAAATGTCTTTACAAGTAAACATTAGTGACACTTTTAAAAATCTATGAGTATGATAGCTCATATCTGAAATCTCAGAAACTCAGAAGCTGAGGCAGGAGGATTACCTATAGTTAAAGGCTAGCCAGGGATACACTTTTTAGCCCTTGTCTCAAAACACATTGAAAAATGCAAAAGGACAACAATAAGAATGAAGAAAACTAGAGCTGAAAACATCTGACCCTTTTTTAACATCCTGTTCCCTTTGTGATCATATAGCCCTTCTCTTCCTAGAGCTCAACGTGTACCGTATAAACTCATGCCGATGGCAGGCACTCAATTCCCCTTGCCAACCACAAATAAAACATATAAGTATATAGAGCCCATAAATTCTGAAAAGCTAAGTCATTTTTCCCAACTACTGCTTTAGAATTTGATCACCCCAGCCTCTGTGAGCCCGGGAAGCCGGCAGTAGCTGAATGCGCTGCATGGTGGGGGAGCCAGACATGGCTCATTAATAGCCTTCTGTGCTCACTGGAGGCAGAAACATTTCCCTTTGGTCTCCCACACTGTCTGAAAATCACTTCCATTTGCTGTTTTATTATGAAGAAGTTGTAGCACAACTAAATACAAGACTGCAACCTACTTCCAGTGCTGGTGGCTGGCTGGCTGAGATATTACTCCAAATTCATAAATCTAATGCTATTTGGGTCCTTGTGGACACTTTTCCAGATACAAATTACCAATGGGGATTTGTGGTCAGGAGTTCAGGTGTGAGCAATGAAGAAAAGAGAATTGGCTATGTGTATAACTACATGTGCTTTTGGCTTAAAAACACAAGTGCATTACAGCTTAAGGAGGAAACCCTAAAGCTGCCTACCCAGAAGCGTGACATCACAGACTTGTTGGGTTTTATTTCCCCAATGAAATATGTTGGTTAGAACTAACTGTAATATGAACCACTATCTCTACACATATCTCTTCGGTGACATAGATGGACCTCAAAAACATTTTTTATAGTACTTAAATAATTACTGTCAGTCTCTAAACCTTACAAAGTGTATTTTCTAACATGCGTATAGAGTCCCTGTCATATATATATATAATATAATTTCACAGTAGGCTTCCGAGTCCTCTGGCCATTACAATCTTTCTGCCCCCTTTTCCACTGGGTTCCCTGAGCCGTAGGTGTGGTAGTTGCATTATTTATGTATCAACTGGGGCTGAGCATCTCACATCAGAGGTTCTCTACATTTTAACCCTTTATGGCTTTCTGTAGCATGCCCTATTTGTTATAAAATGAAGTTTCTCCGATGTAGGATGAGAGCTTACACTTACCTGTGCACATAAGGATACGTATGTAAAATTATACTGCACTTGAAATTATCCTGAGTTTGGAAAGTTTCAGCAGTAGATGTTCATCCGAGATCCATGATCTCATTAGTCACTAGCCGCAAACAGTTGGCTAGGTTTACAGAGCCAAGTATGATCTCCCTCCTGTCGAATAAGTCCATTTAGAGAGCTGTTGGTCATCACCAAGCTTTACGTACCACTATTGCACCCTTTAGTGCACTGTCTTGCTGAGCTTCTCATTATTGTGGTTCATAGGCACCACAGCTGGGAAGACTACTACTGATTGCTCTCCTCTCTCAGCTGGCATATCACCCTTTGAGGTCAGATTCAACTCTTATCCTCTGAGTCCTTTATCAGAAGTACATGGTGTCTTCAGCAAATAGGGGCTTGCTTTCAGTTTCTGGGAGGCAACCAAGGGCAACAGAAATAGCTTTTTTTTTTTAAATCTCTTGGAGTCACTGGAAAAACAACTTGAGAAGAGGTTTCTCGTGCTTGGTACTGGGATTTTTTTCTTAGTCTATGTATGGTTCTTGGGGGAGCATTGTATAAATAGCATTTTATAAATTCATATAATACATATGTTTTCATTTTAAATGCATAGATCTAGAATATATTGTATATAATTTTAGGTAATTATGAAATAATATGATTGAAACCCAGTGTCTGTTAGCCAGTTATAGCTATTTATCTCAGCTCTTGGAAATCATCTTTCTAATTTCTATTTTCAAGGTTATTAAGCATCCTGTAGCATTAAATATAAGTAATGCACACAAAATACAAAAAAGGGCATCATGCAGATAAGGCAGTACCAGTAATCTGAAGTATTTGTGTATGTTTCAGCTAAGAATAATCGTTTTCCAATTCATTTCTTTCCCTTTTTTAAAAATCAATGGGTTTGATTTCTACTATTAAAAAGACCTAGATATACCTCAGGAATATGAGTATTTAATAATGCATATGCACTCATATCAGCATTTCAAAAGCAATGTGAGTCATTTGAAGTGCTCCTTGAACAAATGCAAAGCAAATATTAATTTAAAAAATTAAAGGGATCTTTTAAATATTTATGTCCTCAAATTATAAATCTAGTAAAGATGGCATTTTACCTTATGCTTGTTATTTATTAATAATGAGAGTTGAATTTTATTAGCACACATTTCTTAAAAATTGTATGTGTCTGGTTATATTCATGCAGAGGTACAAGAATGAAATTAATCTGTATCACAGTCATTTTGTGTTCAACGGTGAAAAAACTGTACTTACTCACTCATAATGCCTCAAACCATAAACGTTATAGCTTAATCTCATCTTAATTAATTTCAAGAGGAAATAGGTGAAACCTCATACAGAACAATGTTGTTATTTATCTTGTCTGTTTCAATTTAGCAATAAAAAAGTCTAAAATTACTCTGACAATAATTATTCAGTTACAGAAAACATGGTATGCTAGAATGTATACAAGGCTGCCCTGACTTTCCTGGTTCTTTGTATTGTCATTGAATTAGAGTAGATCTTTATTTTCTTACCCTTGTTTGACATTTTAAGTTCCTGGGTGACTTTATCTATCTTTTAATTTATACAAAATAATGGATTTCACTGTGATATTTTCATATTTTTGTGTTTTAATTGAGTGTTAAAGTATCAATAGCTAATAGCCCAAATTTACCTCATTAAAAATTTAGCGTTGTGATATATAGCATCACTTATCCTGTTGCCGTGAGCTAGTCTTTAGTAATATTCTTTTTATTTCTCCTTTTACACGTAAGAATTTTTCTGATCTTTTTAATTTTAACTTTTGGGAATTTCCGAACAGAGTACTAGAATACACTAATACATCATTTCCACTTGTACTTTCCCCCCTCTCCAGCTCCTCCTGAATCATTTACATTCCTTCTCGAATTCATGACCTCTTCTTCTGTAATTATTACTTTGAAATATTTATTCACATTTACCCACTGAGTCCAATTAGTGTTTCCCATGTGTGCATGTTAGGGCTGATTGCTGATTGGAAAAACGATCAGGCAATTCCTGCTTACAGAAAGCTGATTCTCCCTTCCTCAGCAGCCACTAGTTAACTGTAACTTGGTGGAATTTTTCCCATCCATACCGACATACCGACTGGTATGGTCTTGTACCTGTCTTGTGCAGGCAGCCATATTACTGAAAATTCATGTTGTACATCTCTCTCAAGACACTATAGCCAGCATCTATCCTGGTCTTCTGCTGCAATCTTTTGCTGCCCACTTCCAAGATGTCCCCTGAGCCTTAGGTATAGGGTTTGTGTTGTAGATGTCCCAACTTGCATTAGGAACTCCACCATCACTTGTTTTCTATATTTTGACTAGTTATGGATCGCTGTAGCAGCCTCAATCTGCTGCAAAAAGAAGCTTCTCAGATGAGGGGTAACAGCTACACTTATCTGTGGGCATTTAGGATAAACATTTAGGATACAGTAAAGGCTATAGTCATCTAACAATAGAACAATAGGAGGTTCCCCTCCCTCTCCAACCTTCTTGGACATGTTTACAAAAGACATGATTTCTATAATATGGAGCACACCTTAAGTCTAGTTAGGTGGTCATTGGTCACACATGAAACATCAGTGTCATTATTGCACCATTGGCAATATCGTACCAAGTTGGTCATTCTTATGTCTCAGAGGCTGTCAGCTGTGACCGAGTGTTGATAACATTACCTTTAGCTATTTACACACCACTTACTATAATAATTAGCTGTCCAGGGTGAGGATCCTAGACCGCTATCAGCTGGATTCCTTCAATTTCTGCAACAACAACAAAAAAAGTGACATCTAAAGAAATGGGATTTGATCTCAATTTCTAGGAGTCAACTAAGGACAACAGCAATATTCTATATCATTTTATGGACTCCTCTGGTTAACAATTTGAAGTAAGGTATCTTTTGCCTGGCACAGGTGTTTGTGTTAGATACTCTCTGCCTCCAGAGAACACTATCTCTCCATAGGTGGTAACTCCAATACTGTATATACATGTGTGTGCACACATGCATGTGTGTGTGTGTGTGTGTGTGTGTGTGTGTGTTCTGCCCACTGTTTTCCCCTTTTGCCCCATACATAGGAGCACCTTGGATCTATTATTTCCCCTCTCTAGAACTCTTTCTCTTTCTCTTTCCCATGGTTTCTTTCTGCTTTCTGCTTTTTGGTTATATACTCAAATCTAAGATATGGAGCAGTGGTGCACAAATTTTTGAGAACATCCCCTGTAGAGCTGAACAAGGAGACTTTGACTGGGAGAGAGGAAGTGGGTAATACATATGGAGAAGAAATGGAGATAAAGAACATATGTGCATATGTATATATAGTTTAAATGCAGTTATTCCATACAGGCTGATAAGCTCTCCACAAAAGACATAGAATATCTAACAACAATAACAACAACAAAACAAACAAACAAACAAAAAACAGTTCCAGGCATGGGAAAGTTCCCTTTAAGTTGTTGTCAAAGATAGTCGAAGAAACTCATCAAACAAGACAGGATGCCATTGTTGCCCTTAATCACTTTGTACAACTTGGTGGCCTGATGCTATTGCTGAAGAGACCACATATTTTGAACACAGAATTTGGAAGAACCAAGCTAGAACTGCCACAGAATCCTCAATCCTCATAGTACCCAAAGATACTATGCAAGCTGCCAAGGGAGAAAAGCAATTGATAATCCTATCTAGTTGTAAAATCTATAAGCAATAATGATCCCTTCTCCAATAAGATATTTCCCAGAGTAAAATAGTAGCATTTTTATTTTGAGGAAAATTAACATCTGATGAACCTAAAGCCCATGCAGCATACTGTAAGTATTGCTAACTTACTACTGGAGAAGTCATCGACCCTAGAGAAGAACCCACTATTGCCATTTTCTTAAAACAATACCATTTCTAACTGTATTCTCAGTACATATAGACCCACATAACTGTAACTCATTTCTTTTTGCATCAGATGATGACAATTACAGAGGTCCATAACTGGTCAAATTCAGAGAATAAGTAACCATAGGGTGCTCAGTCTTAATTGATGCATTTAAAATACATCACCTACTCCTAAGGCTCAGGGGCAGTCATGGGAGAAGTGGCTCAAAGTCTGCTGTGATATGATATCTTCCAAACATGACAGGGAGGCTGCATTTAACAATAATAGTGAAAAAAAGCCATGAATCTGAGAGGGAGTGGAGGAAATCATGTAAATACAGTACTCACATAGAGAGCCCTCAAAATGTTAGAATTAGAGAAAGAACATCCTGTGTCTGTATGTTTATCTTTACAAGTATGCATCTCTTCACTCAGTATATTTTCTGATTCCATTCATGAACCTGAAAATTTCATGGTTTCATTTTTCGTTGCGGTTGAATAGAACTCCACTGTGTAGATGGACCACATTCTTTTATTTATTTACAAACTGAGTGGACATTTAGGGAGCCTCCATTTCCTAGTTATTATGAATGAGAGGCAACAAGCATGGGTGAACAAGTATCTCTGAAGAAGGGTATCAAGTCCTTTGGGTATATACCAAGGAACTATATACCTAGATCATATGGCAGGTAATCTTAGTGGCTGCCCCCGTTTGCAATCAGCAAATGAGGATTTCCCTTCCCCTGCATCCTCAGCAGCATCAGTTTTCTTTCTCTTTCTGTGTCTCTTAAATTATTTATACGCATGCGTGTTTCATCTGCATTCATATCTGTTCACCAAGTATATGGCTAGTGTCCAACGGTGGCAGAAAGAGCACTGCATATCCTGACCTAGAGTGACAGATGGATGTGAGCCTCCATTTAGGTACTGATAATTGAAACCATGTCATCTATTAAAACAAACAAACAAACAAACAAACAAAAACAAAAAACAACTGGTACTCTTTAACTACTGAGACACCTGTTTAACCCCATCAGTCTTCTTAATCTTGCCATTCTGATTGGGATACTTTTTAATTGACATAAATACAAATTTATACTTGTAAGTAGAGATAGTTCATGTACCTATTTGCACTTGTGTGTGGTCTTCCTTCTAGATGTCAATCATGCAGGAGGTTCTGGATTGTATAACTAGATACTGAGATCTGTGTAAACATGCACAGATATATTCTATAAAGCCTTCCCGGAGCAATATTGTTACACTTCAATGATTCTCTGCCCCAAATACTAGCCCAAACAACTTTAAGTGTTCTAGGATTCAGATAAAGGCTGTACACAGTAAGTTACAAAGATTACATTCATGAATATCTTACCAAAAACTTGTAAAAGAAAAAAATCTTAAATTCAATAGTAAGCTTGATAACTTACGGCATTTCATACTCAGATCCATTTTAAGTTTTTAAATGTAATTCTGCAATCCAGCAGCTATGTTCCATCAATCCGTATCTGCTTTTCTTCCTAGATTTTGTGGGAAAAGGAAAAAATGACTTTTTGTTTCTTTGTGATTGAATTTCTGACTCTAGATGCTGTATTCTCACACCTATAACTAAAAATACAACTTTCTAACACAAGTTCAAAAGCCATGATGACTACTGAAGAATGACTTTGAGATATTTATTAAGTATTTATAAAAATTATAAGACTTTCAATAAGAAAACTACACAACAATCAACAGACTTTTCAGTAGAAAGTAGATATTGACTTTTATTTTATTCAATTTCTGTTTTATCAGTCTTTAAAACCTACAAATAACCACAGCCATTTCTTTTTTCACATTCAAGAGCATGCTAAATAGTTATAGCATTGCCAACTTTCTGATTTAGAAACATGTCGACACTAGATTTTAACTTTAAGCTGTAGTCATAAAAGTAGTCCTCCATGGACTGTCTTGTTTGAAGTCATGTATACTCTGTTCAGAACCCAGAATGCATTTTCCTACAAGTATTTCTTTTAAAGATAGCACTTAAGTCCCTAGATAGGCCCATAAAAGTCTCTTTTACACAGTGTCCAGCTTAAGGATGTAACATCCAATAGGAAATAGGGCTGGGAGTTCCCTATAAAGATGGAAAGAGAATGTTTTCTTCCCTCTAAACAACCCTCCCTTAGCAAAGTTCTCATCAAGTCTTTTTTTTTTTTTTTTTTTTTTTTTTTTTTTTTTTTTTTTTTTTTTGTCGTATAGCTCTGTCTTCATGTTTACTACCCAGATCCTCAAATACGCAGTTCTTACTGCTGTAGATCCCATGTTTGTTGTGACACACCCTCCCCATGCCCTTATTCCCAAAAGATAAAAATTTCTCCACTTTTCCTCCATCATTTCCATCTACTTTTAACTTCAACCAATGCAGATCAAAGCTCTCATCTCACCTGTACAGATCTTAACATATAAAGTTTGAGGAACTCATACTTGCAGGTCACTCAAACAAATTAGTCACAATTCTCCTGAAGAGTTTGCGACTTTTGTGTGCATCCATAAGCTCCAACAAAATTTATGAGGATATGAAGACTATATAAATGAAGATATTTTAGGACCAAGGGACTAAAGAAGTGAAAGGGTAGCTCCTCTCTGCTCTGTTCCCACAGACTATAATCTCTTGTCTTTCAAGATCTGATGCCAAACTTGTTTTCTCACGGTAGCATCTGGTAAACACAGAAGCAGAGGAGAGGTGTGTAGTGCCCAGGTTTATATACCAGCTTTGTAAACCACTTGTAGTAGGAGGACCCCCAATATGCTTAGGGTTGATTTTCCTCCTGTCCCTTAGCTCTCAGAATAATGACTCATTAAATATTATGCAAATACCTTGGCCACATAGCTAGGCTCTCCTCTGATTAACTCATAGCTTAAAATAACCCATTGTACTGTTGTAGTATCAGCTTTTAAAAGGAGTGGAAATAAACCTTGTATTTTCAAATGAGTTGAAAATGTCCAATTCCTTACACAAGAGTAGCAATGTCTACTCATACGTGTATCAAAATAATTTTTATCAGTATACAATCTATACCAATATGAGCAAAAATAACCTTAATTTTGTATCAATATATAATAATCTATACCAAAATATCGCAAGTATTTGAGAATAACAATAGTTCTGTAGTTGAAGAGCAGATTCAATAAGCTACCCTCTTCTCATATTATTCCTACATGGTATTCCTATAGCCACTTCCTTCTTTTACTTTTTTATTATAATAATGTTATCTATTCTTTATTAATTTTTATTTTATTTTATAACTTTATTTTTTTATAACCTCATACATGAGCACTGAATCTACAATACATGTCCGTCTCCCTCCCCTTTTAATCCCTTCTGTGGCCCCCTCCTTTCTAAATTCGGGATCCCTTCTTTATTATTATTGTTACATGTTCAACCATATGAATATATATGTACATAAACATCTGTGTATATATGTGTGCTTGTACATACCACCTATTGAGTCCTTTTATTGGTGCTCAGATGTACACATAACCCAGGCTAACCACTTTGAATTGAATGGCCTTTGTAGTATCAATCTCTTCCCTTATAGAGGTTGATTTTTCCCCCTCTCTCAGCAGCCATTGGCTATCTGGAGCTTTTCATCTAAAGGTAGAACCACATGGGATTTCCCCTTCCTTGATGGCATGTAAGCTCTTATTGTCATCATACCAGTTTAGCTCAGGCCACCATACTGTTGAGATTTCATAGGCTCACTTTCCCTGTCACATCTGAAGAATGCAATCTAGCATCAGACATCCTGGTCCTCTGGATTGTTACAATCTTTCCTCCTCTTCTTCTGTGATTTTCCCTGAGCCTTATGTATAGGGGTTGCACTGCAAATGTGATCAGTTAGGATTGGGCACCACACATAATTTGATGCTTGAACACAATGTATTTTTATCTTATTCACTCCCCACTCACTGCCTCCAACTTCTCTGCTACGCTGACCCACATCCCAAGTTCATATTCTAGTCTCTTGCTTACGTAACTTACCATGTATAATTAATACTGCTCATTCTGCCCTTACTCTATGGGTACTGGACTGTCAACAGGGGCATAGTAAGTCCTACTATGGACAACACCACTTAAGAAAATGGATTTTCCTCTCCAAACAGCCACCAATTGCCAATAGTTCCTTGGCATGGAACCTGGCGAGCCCTTCCCCCACGCATGCTGGAATGTTGACTGTGCAGGTCTTGTGTACCTAACCACACCAACTATGACTTCATGAGGGCAATAATCCTGTCTTGTCCAGAAGATGATTTGTCCTGATTCTCCCCCCAAACTCTGACTTTTATCATCTTTCAGCCTTGTGTTCCTTGGTTGGTGCCTGAGCCTTGAGAGAAGGAAGTAGGATATATGTATCCCATTCGTGTCTGAGGTCTCCACAGACACTTGGGTTTTGCACTCCTGCTGCCTGTGAGTCTCTGTCTTAACTGCCACCCGCTGCAAAAAATATATTTTCTCAGATGAACACTGATAGCTTCATGGATGAATACAGAGATACACATTAGGATGTCATCGGATATTATATCTACTTAGCAAATCAATAAGAGGTTCCCCTTAAGGTCCATGAGCTCATTGGCCATAGGTTCATGACCAGAAGTATAATATACAGCTTGAGTTTCCTATAAACCACTTCTCATACGGCCATTGTACTGCTTATGTCAGAGTTTGGCTATAATAACTTTTCTAGGTTTCAGCATAGCCTTCTAATTGTCACTCCAATTTGGTTTTGTATATTTTTAATTTTTATTATCAATTTAAGATCATTTTCTTATAAGTATATAATATACTTTGAAAGCATTGGCCCTATCCCTCACCTCTCTCCTTTTTCCTCCCTCCACCTTCCACTAGACAATTTTGCTTCTGCTTTCATATTATCTGTTCATGTACAATTTTATGTAATTATATAAAATCTAGGATGAACAGATAGTAGAAAACATGTGAATTTGTCTCTCTGAGACTGACCTAACTTAGTTATTATGATGATTCATTTTCCTGCACACAGCATAACTTCATTCTTTATGGCTGAAAGAAAATTCTACTGTGTATGTTTTAAAAGATTGAATCCATTTCACATAACTTGCAGTAGGTGAACGAAAAAAGTTATCTAACATACACATGAACTAGACCTTATTTTTTTTTTAATTTTATTAATTTATCCTTGTTACATCTCAATGGTTATCCCATCCCTTGTATCCTCCCATTCTTCCCTCCCTCCCATTTTCCCCTTATTCCCCTCCCCTATGACTGTTCCTGAGGAGGATTACCTCCCCCTGTATATGCTCATAAGGTATCAAGTCTCTTCTTGGTAACCTGCTATCCTTCCTCTGAGTGCCACCAGGTCTCCCCATCCAGGGGACATGGTCAAATATGAGGACTTTAATAACTCCTTTTTAGACATTATGCTGTCATTATCCAATAGTGTTTATTAGAGTGTCTATATGATTTATTTATTGTAGGCCGCCAAGGCCTTCTGGTAAGAATTGGATCCTCTATAAATATGTGATCAATGAATGATGTTTAATTTTAGTGACTCTGCTCAAGAGAACTAGCTTGTCATCAACTGAGTGTAATGTTATCACTTAGAGTTAACCTTTATAGGTCAGGATTCACTAGAATTATCTACCTTTTATTGGGTAAAGCACATTTTTTCAGCACTATCTTGAGAACATTGATTTATACTATGCAAAACTCAGTATTTCAAAGTCTCTAATGCTATTTTGTTGGTGAGCTCTGAATTACCAAGACTCTTCAATAATAAACCACCTAAGTACATAGCAGAAATGTTAGGAGATCTTTATTCCCCCTTTTCTAACTATATAGCAGAAATGCAAAATATGTTATTTATAGTCAAAGAATTTTTTTTCAAAAATGGAGATATCTCCAAGTATAATCAGCATTTCAAATGCTGGTTCATATACGATATACTTGGGGGAAATCCTAACAAAGATAGCTTTCTGTTTAAGAAAAACAGCCCAAGAAACATATCTTACTGCTTACTGTGTGTTTGAATGGTTTCTCTCTCTAACTCAGTGGATATCTCTTGAATAGTTATCACTTGCCAGCCACGGTGCTAGGCCCTTAGAGTGCAAGGATAAACACAGCAGGACAAGGTAAGTTCTGTCCCATAGAAGATTGATGTTCCTAACCAGTGTTCTCTTCTGTTCAGTTCATCGCAGGCTTTACTGGCAAGCTTCTAAAATAAATCTTGAACTTCATTCGAGCCAGTGTCTTTCTATCGTATTATCCTAACAACTTCCAAACTTATCCCAGCTTCCATTTTCCACGTGAAAATAAGAAAGAAGAATTCTTCACTTACTATGACATCATCCTCTACCCTCTCCTTACATTTTGAATGGACTTTTGACTATGCTAATTTTCATGACTCTCCCTGACTTTACCTTATTTACCTTTTTTTTGAGGGCGGGGGGCGTCTTGTTTTCCCTGTGCAACAGACTTCAGCCTTCTCAGCTTTCCCTTATCTTACCAAACTAACTTGTTCTGAACCTAAGACATTTATGTGTGCTAAGAGCCATTCACGGGTTCCATTACACCACTGCCTTTGGAATCATTATGTCATACTTGTTTTACCATCATAGCTTAAAATGACCTCACTTATTTCTACTCTTTCTTTTTTATTGCTCGGCCTCCTGAAAATGTGTAAAAATAACTAATATGAGCACTTCTGTTGGTTTGGCCTTCCTGTGGACCTCTCTCAGCCAGGGCAATCATTTCCCCACAGCAGACACTTGATGAGTATTGTCCCAGGGCATGGAATTCTGCGAAAGGCCACCTAGAAGATAAAATGTGTCAGGTGGGGGAAAAAAAAGTCAGGATCCCTTAAGGAGGAACTGTATAAGCCCAGCATATTAGCTGTTGCAAGTTTTAGGGGTAAACACAATAAGATTAATCAAAATAAGGATGGTGGACTAGAAATCTAAAGGAGAGTCGCAATTTCATGCTCATGATGGAAGCCCTGCATCCTGTTCTATCACTGAAGAGTGTTAGGCAATGACAGTGTAAGCTTTGGGTTTCTTATGATGTATTTCCCAAAAAAATCCAAACTCAAGAGGCAATTATATGGCCACTTTGTATAGCATGACACTCTAACCCAATATTTGTTCTAAGCTCAGGCCAGCTACCTGAAGTCTATCTAAGAATGAACATTGGAAGGGCTAACGTGCCTGTGGGTGCACCATGCAGACGAGGGCCTTGAGAACCATCAAAACAGCTGGAGCTGCTGCAGAGATGATGTGACACACCAGTGACAGCTTAGATCTAGAGGTTGCTGTGCTCCAGGGTCTGAGGGAGTGCCTGATGGAGCTCTCTGCAGCTTTCAGAATAGCAGCCATTATTATGTATAGCTCTCAGAAAACCCTTCCAATCAGTCTCACCCTTCCTGTCAGTTAGAGGGTAAACTCCCTGTTTCTCAGCAGTGAGGCTGGGAAGGGCAAGAAAGAACTGGGTAAAACAAACAGAATTCTAGCCGCTAAGTTCCAAATGCATTGTGTAAATATGCCACCTTCACTTGCTTTCATTTGGATCTGCCTTTTGGGGAAGAAACTATATGTCATATTAAAAAAAAAAAAAAAACCCACACAGTTTCCTTTTGATTAATCTCCAGTAGGAAGCCCAAAGATATTAAATTTCAGTGTCCTCACATTTTTCTCCACCCTTCGTAAACAATTCAATTGAATTTGAATTAATATTTATCAAGCACTACACTACGGATGGCAGCATAGTGGATGCGATAATACAAGTCTTACATAAAAGGGATAAAACTCATACCCAACCTTAAGATAACGCTCTATTTTAAACAATACAATAGGATTATCATAGCAGTCGCAATCAGTACACAACAAGATGCTATGAAAAAAAGGTTGTTTAAATTCAAATTTGGTTATTAACCACACACCATGTTTAAGAGTGTCAATCCCTTAACTGAAGTAGAAAAGGGGATACAGATATATCCCTTTTTTAGGGAAACAGATTTTTATTAGGCGAATAGTTACATTCTTTCTAGAGAAAAATATTGTACAGTGCCTCACTGTGAATAAATTAGGCTATTCCTCTTAGCCAGACACAGATGAAGAGAATAGCCTTTGCTGATTTTTTGGAATGTTCTTGTTTGCTTAGTTTTGATTTAATACTCTCAGAGATCTTTTATGGCATACTTTATTGTGTCACATAGTGCTGTACAAACTCTCCCAGGCTAGGTAAAGACAAGGCTAGTTCTTTTACTGACAATTCTAACATATAAGAATGGATGTTCATCTAGTTCAAGGTTTCTTAAATTTTTCTACTAAAAATTCCTTTCACCTAAGAAACTTTTATATAACCTTAGAGTATATATAGATCAACCACTTACTAATAATAAATTAGGAAGAAATTGTTGGTTTAAATCAATTTCTTTGTCCACACATGATTTCATTATATTTAAAGACAGTAGAAAATTTCACACTAATGAGGTTGATATGATTGTTTATATACACATAAAGAATTAGAACTTAGGAGCTGCAGTGACATTGCAGGAGTTTATAGAACCTGTTACTCTCAAGGAAGACCTGGGCTCAGTTCCCAGCACCCACTGCTGGCTCAACCATCAATTCTAGTTAGATCTGATCCTCTCTTCTGACCTCCACTGGCACCAAGTGTGCACATGGTGCATGCACATAAACACTCATATACATTAAGTAAATAAATAAATAAAATTTTAAGTAATTCAATGTTGTTCCTGGGAAAACAGCTCAGAAAGTAAAGCTCTTGTCCTATGAGTGTAATGAAATGAGTTTTGGTCACCAGAACATACATAAAGCCAGGTGTCTGGCATTTGTCTGTAGTTATAGGGCTCCTCTGACAAGATGGGAGGCAGAGACAGAAGCATCTCTAGATGCTCATAAGCCAGACATCTTGATTACTGAAATGACCAAGATAGCTCGTCTCCAATAAGGTAGAAAAGAAAAGCAAATACTTGAATTGTTTTCTGGCATCCACATGTATAGCATGGCATGTACATGCCTGTACTCATATACCCACATGCATGTACATCATACAGACATATAAACATACACATTATTTTTAAATAATTGAATACTTTTTTTAAAATTGAAAATATTTTAAAATAATAGAGTCTTTGCTGAATACTTAACAATATAGGATACAGAGCATCTTCAATAATTTCATAGTTTTATCAATATTTTAATTCAGAGTCATTAATACCGAGAGTGCTACTTTGTATAAATATGTAATGTAAAATGGCAGTACATTTAGCACCCTTTTGGATATTTTTAGAAATTCTGTTCAATTACAAACTAATGTTCATTAAATGATTTTCTTTATGAATCCTGCCTCTGCTCCTCAATTAGCAAATATTAAGTTCAACCATTCCAATATAACACAGTCCAAGAATATACCAGTTTGATGCTTATGTGTGGAAGAATTATGCAAGGAAATATTAAGTCTTCGTTTTTCATAATTAAAACATTATGTTTTTACAACTGCAGAAAACTTTACACATTCAATAAAAAAACATTGCAGTTCCTAACTTGTGAGTCTTGTGTCTGAGCCAATGTATTTCAAGCAGTGTTCCCTACTTTTTAATGTACTGCCACTTAATGTTTACCGTGCCTAGGTCTGACTTTAGTTTGTCTCACAGGTGGTCATTTGTAGGTACATAATCACAGATGAGATTTAGAAAAGTCTTAGCTCTGTTAAGTTGAGTGCTTTAAAAAGGCTGAATGTTATGCTGTTGAAAAGAATGTGATTCAATGTTGGTGAAGACACAATAATGGAACCTTTAGATAATATTGGTGAGAATGTAAACTAGCATAGTCATTATAAAATGTCAGTGTGGATATTCCTCAATAAAACTAAAATTAGAAGAGCCGTATAACCTACTCATGGGTTACAACCTGAAAGAATTAAGGCATCATAAAATAGGGACAGCTGCATGACCTTATGACCTTCATTACACCACTATTCACAACAGAGAACCTAGACCCCCGGTTCAGATGTAGCCAGCAGACAGGTCATTCTCCACAGGGAGAAGTGGAAGGGAGAGCGGAGGTTGCCGCTGACGTGAACTCTGGTACCTGTGATCTGATCACCGCACCTTGGCTGAGAGGCCCTATGGGAACACAGAGGAAGGGGGATGCTGGCGATCCAGATGAAACCCGATAGGCTGTGGTCAGACAGTGGGGGAAGAGGACCCCACCTGTCAGAGGTCTGGGGGAAGGGATTAGGACAGAAGAGGGGGAGGGGAAAGCAGGAAGATATGAGTGAGAGGATTATAATCAAGATATAACGTAAATAAATTATACTAAGAAAATCAAAAAAAGGAAAAGAAAAAAAGATAATTGCAATTAGACACTGCAAACACGACCCACCCACGTCGGTGAGGATGTGGAGAGAGAGGAACACTCCTTCATTGCTGCTGGGAATGCAAACTAGTACAACCACTTTGGAAAGCTATCTGGCGCTTTCTCAGAAAAATGGGAATAGGGCTTCCTCAAGACCCAGCTATCCTACTCCTTGGAATATACTCAGAAAATGCCCTACCACACAACAGGGACATATGCCCAACCATGTTCATAGCTGCTCTATACATAATAGCCAGAACATGGAAACAGCCTAAGTGTCCCTCGGTAGAAGAATGAACTAAGAAACTGTGGTACGTTTACACTATGGAATACTATTCAGCTATTAAAAACAAGGAATTCCTGAAATTTGTGGACAAATGGATTGAACTAGAAATTATCATAATGAGTGAGTTCACCCAGAAGCAAAAAGAGACAAACTCGCTTATATCAAAACACTAGTCCAAGGGATACGTTCCATGAAAAACTTTACTTACCAAGAAAGTGGGTCAGAGGAAAGGATATCCTATTGAGACTTTAGGTGAGAGTAGCATGGAAGAATGGGGAAATAGTAGGATCCACAGGGTCCTGGAAACCTACAAGAAGAACTTTGTGACAGGCAGATCTGGGTCTTGGGGTCCTCCTCAAACTAAGGCACCAGCCAAGGAGAATATAGGCAGTAAACTTCGAACCCCTACCAAGACCTAGCTGACAAACATGATACTCTCCACCGTTGAGTGGAGAGTGAGATCTGACTCTCACAGGAACTCTGGTGCCCCTTTTCTGACCATGTACCCTGGATGGGGAGGTCTGGCGGCATTCAGAGGAAGGATAGCAAGTTACCAAGAAGAGACTCGATATTCTAAGAGCATATATAGGGAGAGGAGGTCTCCCTCAATCACAGACATAGGGGAGGGGAGAAGGAGGGAAGTGGGAGGGAGGGAAGAATGGGAGGAAACAGGGGAAGGGCTAACAATAAAGATGTAATATGAATTAATAAAAAATGTAATTAAAAAAAGAAAAAAGATAATTGTTTTGCTGATAGAGCAATTATTCTATACACACTATATCTTTTTTATTTTATTAATTTATTCATATTACATCTCAATGGTTATCCCCTCCCTTGTATCCTCCCATTCCTCCCTCCCTCCCATTTTCCCCTTACTCCCCTCCCCTATGACTGTGCCTGAGGGGAACTTCCTCCCCCTGTATATGCTCATAGGGTGTCAACACACTATATCTTGAAGGAAAGATCAGAAAGTAAAGTGCACTCCTTCAAGCGTAAGGCTACAGAAGCAGAGCTGGGAAGCCGGTAGCTTACTCACCAGCCAATGCAGCTGAGTTAGTGAGGTGCAGGATCAGCGAGTGCCTTGGCTTAAAAATAAAAATGTTTACAAAGTTGAACAGTAATAGAAGATACCCAATATAAACCTTGCATATACCTGTACATACAGACAAGTATACACACACACACACACACACACACACATACACATACGCAGATGTGAGCACACACACGGGCGCTCATGCCAGTCTTAGATGCATAATATTTTTCTCATATATAGAATTTAAGAAATAAAAGAAAAATTAACAAAAAAACAACATTATTGAAGTTGAGGGGAGGCTATAGAGATTGGTAGGGGACCAGAAATGAGGAGGAGTGCAAGTGACACACATAAACAATAGGAGGACAAGTAGAGACACAATAGCTTAAATATGTGCATGTAAAGGCAAAATGAAGCTCACTACTACTATAAAAAGCAGACTTTTTAAAATAATAATTTTGTGCTTTGTGACATTCTCAGGATAGATCAGAAATTATCTTGTAACTGTTCCCTTTGCATACCCAGATGTTTAGAGTGTCAACAGACCAAAACTTTCTGATTCATTGTAATTTTAAAATTTCATGTAATAGCAACAAAGAGTCAGTAACTATTAACAATTGTTAAAGCAATCCAGAAGCTGGCTATGTATTTTATCCATGAGTCTCATTAAAACTCTGGGTTGCATCACTACACTTGTACAGAGAAGTGAGTGAGATATTCTTTATTTCCTCAAATGGACCATGAACTCTTTCCACTGTTTGGAAATTCTGCCTGACAATAACTAGGATCTGTGGGAGCCTTACTTTCTGAGAAAGAAGAATTACCTTTTTAAAGTGTAGTGTAATCCTTTCCAGAAGCATAGAATTTATGTTTTCAATTCTCAAGTTTTGAGATTCCTAATAGGAGAGAGGTAGGTAGAATACATGATAGAAGAGGCCGATTCCATCTAATAGTGGACTGTCTGCAAAGATGGATTGCAAACATAAAGAGCTAATAACGCCAAGGGTTTTCTTTGCTCTTATTCATTGATTATACAGCAGAGTCTGCTTTAATGGACACGCTCTCTGTTTCTTTACTCTGCCCTTGAGCATGGAGCTATAATCTAAGAGATATCAGAGAGATCAGGTGATATGATAAGGCCAAGTGTGCACCATTGGTAATCTAAGCATATTCCTCTATGTACCCATTGGCACAGCATTGTGGAGGAGACTGTGTCACTGTGAGGGATTCAGTGGCCTCATCACCCTGTGCCTAAGCTCCTCTATGGTTTTATCAAACATTCATGACAACAGCTTGTAATACAGAAAAATTGTAATTACTTTTAATGTGTGCTTCCACAATATAAGATAATATAGCCTTAATGTCTTACTGTATATAAATCTACTTTTAATATCATTCATATATTAATTTGACTCAGTGTATAAGAACGACTGGGATCTTTTATGCTTCTCTGTAATTTGTTGAAGATAACACTCTCCAAAAAGTTAAATAAATTAATAAATATTATTTTCATTCCCATCTGCATCTCATATGACACCAAGACTACTCTGTGTATTTGGCTTTTCCTGTACTTGTATTTTGCACACAATACCACTGGACTGTTTTTACTCTTTTATACATTATGCATTGTTTTTAACTCTAGGTGAAAGGATGTCATGTTTTATGTTATGTGATATTATATAACACTACCCTGCCTTGCTTATTATTCATATTGTCACATCTAGTATAATTCTTCCAGTCAAGAGCTACCCAGTCCACTTCAAATACTTTCTTCTATATTTGTCCAGTATAATTGAAAACAAAATCTAGTTATTTTCTGTTTACTTGTATTATTCTATTTTGTCTGCAGCTTTTCTAAATCCATTTCTTGTTTATATATCTTTTTTTTTTTTTTCCTTGAATGACCTAACCTGGTTGCCATTTTTCACAGTATTTCTAGTTACCACATAAATTACTCCCAATCATAGGCTTTGGTGCCCTCCTGCCTACTTGTGCAGCCCCAGCAAGGCTTAGAAATACAGAATGTTCATTTTGTATTCTCGGCAGTCTTTTCTCTCCCACCATTTCACTTCAGTTTGCTCTTGGTTTTGGTTTTGTTTTGTTTTGTTTTGTTTTGAAGTCTTTCACATAACTATCTCGGGAGGTTGACTTGGCTTGTCCTCTGTCCTTTTTTTAGTTTTTCATCACCTCTAGTTAGAGTTTATTTCTCCTTTAAATGTCAATCAAGGTCTTGTATTTTGTTTTGAAGACCAGCAATGGTCAGCGGAGTTGATGGGTATCTTCAGTAGATCCTGAGCAATGAAAACATGGCTCAATTTACTGCGCATGTGCATGCACACTGTTTTCATATCAGTCAACTAACAGGTATGATTCTCCCACAGAAGCATGATGGCCACTTCACTGTCATCCAGTTGGTCGGCATGCTGCGGGGCATCGCGTCAGGCATGAAGTATCTTTCTGATATGGGATATGTTCACCGAGACCTAGCAGCTAGGAACATACTGGTGAACAGCAACTTAGTATGCAAAGTCTCTGACTTCGGTCTCTCCCGAGTCCTGGAAGACGATCCAGAAGCAGCTTACACAACAACTGTAAGTTTTGGTGCCCTGTTTCCCGTACCATGTTTGCTTTTAGTTCTTTGACACTATTAGAATAATTGTTTGTGTCTTCACTTTTTTCTAATTAATTATTACTAAGTTAAAAGGATTTGCTGTGTTTAAAGGCTCACAGTGTTGTTGCTGCTGCTGCTTCTAAGGAAAAAAAAAAGTTTCTAAAATTCCATCTTTGGCCTCCTGATCTGCTGGAATCACAGCATGACTGCCCTCAGATTAAACCTGCCTTTGCCACATATATTAGCTCTTAATGAGTATTCTTCCTTAAATATCCTTCTTCGTAGGCCAGCAACATTGCCTTTCATACTTCAAGGATAATAAGGAGCCAGCGATTCAGAAATGTCTCCATTTTAGGTGTTATCGGATGATCCAGACACACTTATAAATAAATGACATATGTTTCTTTGGAGACATATAAAGACTCTAAGCCTGTTTTCAAATAGTGCTTGGGGGAAAAGAAGCAGAAATAAAAGGCTTAAAGCTTTAAGACAAAACTATCATCTTAAATTATATAATGTCAGCTTCACCACGATATTTTTTAACTCTCCAAGGCAATTCTTTGTATTCACCTTCTTGGATAATGTTTTGGAGAATTTAGTCTTAACATCTATACTGAAGTATGTTAAAGCTGTTAATTTTTAGTTGTGACTGTCATCATTTGTTTATTAAAATTCTCATCAGAGATTCATTTGAGATTTAAATCACCTTCAGTGAAAAAGTAAGTTGAAGAAACTATTCAAAACATAATCTTTTTCTCTTTTTAACCATGCTAATATTTTTAAATGGCACTCCATTAATTAATTCCCTTTATTTCATTTTCTCTTAAATTATTTAAAGTTTCACTATACTCAATAGGACTAGGGGTAGATGGAAGTTTGATGTTATCAATAAAATATTTTATATGCTTATTATTTTTTCTTTGTTGGAATGTCCTGTGATAATTTGTCAACATTTTTACAATTTCAATATAAAATAGGTATCCACGGAAAATAAATTAGTCTCCAAGCCTGATTCATAACGTAGAGTTATTCATTGATCTTTTAATTTAACCAAAAACTTTATGAAAATAAAAATCTATAAATGCTGAAAATACATTAGTCATTTAGTGAAAAATTGATATTTTAAACTCCATATTCTTTTTGGAAAATATTGTAATTATTTTCACTTTTCTAAAGGCCTTTTTCTTCATCTTATAAACACATAACTTATACCAATTCTTAGATTAATAAAAATACAGCCCTGCTACCTTACATTATTGTATAAAATATTAATTATAATATTTTAAAATTTGTTATATTCAATCTACCCAAAATATAACAAGAAAATAATTGACTCAGTCTTAGACCTAGGGGAATGGAATAGGGTGAAAGCCGGAGGGACCGAGGAATGGGAGGATACACGTGATGGGATAACAATTTAGTTATAATCTGAATAAGTCAATTTAAAAAAGAAAATAATTGATAAGCTCTTCATGTGCATATATATTTGTATATATGCAGAAACATGCATATATTTGTATTATATATACAAATTTATATATAGGCATACATACACACACATATATATAAACCACTTATTGAGTAACAGTTTAATTTCTGTTTAAAATAAGATATAATATCCTCATAAATATCCTCATAAAACTAGTGGGTTACTCAAAGTTGGACATAGATACATGTTCAATTTGATAAAATATGAAACCAAGACTCTGAGTATATTATATTACATAGCAAACAAGGTTGAGAAGTTTAAAACAGAGTTGCTTTAGGTCAGTGTTCCAATCTTTGTGTCATGACCCTTTGGGGGTCAAATGACCTTTCACAGGGGTTGCCTAAGGCCATCAGACAACAGATGTTTACATTATGATTCAAAACAATACCAATATTGGCTATGAAATAGCAACTAAATAATTTTATGCCTGGAAGTCACCACAACATAAAGAACTACATTAAAGGGCTGCAGCGTTAGGAAGGTTGAGAATCACTGCTTTAGATCTAGGTCATATTGCCTTAAGAAATATTTCTGAACTTAAAAGTTATCACTAACTCCAAAATAATATAATCAAATTTTTTTACAAATCTCTAAATTATCTTACTCTTCAAAGAATTTTGAGGTATGAGGAAGGTCAATGGCGGTGGCATGTTCTTTTCATCTTAGCTCTCAGGAGGTACAGACAGAAGTATCTATGAGTTTGGGGTCAGTCTAGTCAACATAGAGAGTTCCAGGCTAGGCAGGGTACATAGTAACACTGTCACAAAGACAAAGAAAAGGAAAGAAAAGAGAGGTGGGAGAGAGGATGAGAGAGAGAGAGAAAAGGAGGCGAGGGAAGGAGGGAGGGATAAAGAAAAGTTTGTGGTATAATATAAAATACCATTAATTGATTACTTGACTTTATAATGGGCATGGATAGGCAATCTGAAAATAGAAAGACCATTTCTTTTAAATATTTCATTGTTTTAAGGACAGACACTCTCGTGCTTCCCAATAATTTGATACATTAAATGTTGCTATAGAAATCTGAATAAGAAATATGGTGACCAAGGATAAGTAGCCAAAACAGGGCTTAGATTTTTTTAAGGTAAAGACTGTATCATATCATTAAAAATAAATTAGAGAGAGTCTTGGATGAAAGACATTCCCCATGAGGAAAGACAAGGGAAAAAACATGCAAATGTAGATGTGTAAGCAGGTAGGCGGGCAGAAATGTGGACAATTCAGAATGGAGTCCAGAAAGAATATGAGGCCAAATTTTTCAGCAATAATATTCAAGTCTCTAGAGTGGCACTTCACAAAATCTGAAAATTTTTCTATAGCAATTAAGAAAGAGCCATTGATTGGCACAAATACAAGAACAAAAAGGTAGATTCATGTGATAGAAAATACTGCTAACAAAAACAAAGAAATGAATGAAGGATTAAAGGAAAAGAGGGATTTGTACTAAAATTTCCAGGTAGGCATCATTGCTACTGAACCAAATGCTCATACAGGCATAACTGGGGTAATGGCAGCTAGAATAAAGAAGAGAGAAAAGAGTTGATATCATTATGACCACATTCAAGATTCATTAATAAGGGGCTGGAGACATGGCTCAGTGGTTAAGAGCACCACCTGCTCTTCCAGAGGTCCTGAGTTCAGTTCCCAGCAACCACCTGGTGGCTCACAACCATCTATAATGTGATCTGATGCCCTCTTCTTCAGATAAAGCACTCATATACAATAAATAAATAAATAAATCTTTTTAAAAGATTCAATAATTAATTAGGCATAAATAATATAGAAAAAGGGAATGTAAACAGACATTATTTTAAGTAGCTTTAATGGCTACTTGTTAAGAGACACTATTAATCATGACAAACAACCCCCATTAAAGATAGCCTGGATCCCAGCTGTAGATCACAAGTAAGATCACTGTAATGGGACTCATAACTCCTCTATCTCAGAGTCGTTAGGGCAATGACAGTGAACACCACTGTTATGTTGAAACTGTACATGAAACTTTTTTATTTCATAGACATAAACTTAGCTCCAAAATCCTTTTGTATATTTTCAGTTAAAAGGGATAATATAGTTAGAAAATGTTATCGCTCTGTGGCTCTATGACATAATTCATGCAAATCCACTGAAATTAAGTAAAATATGGTAATTTATATGAAAATACTTTTTTAAACCACTTACATGCATACAACACTTAAAATCAAGCTCCCATTGGTTTGTTGTTGTTGTTGTTGTTGTTTTCTGTTTGGTTTGGTTTGGTTTGGTTTGGTTTGGTTTGGTTTGGTTTTTCCAGACAGGATTTCTCTGTGTAGCCTTGGCTGTCCTGTACTCATTTTGTAAACCAGGCTGGCCTCAAACTCACAGAGATCCACCTACCTCTGCCTCCCAAGTTCTGGGATGAAAGGCATGCACCACCACGCCTGGCTCCCTTTGGTTATTAAAGAAAGTTTGACTCTTTAAAGTTTAATTAGTGTGTAACATTCTTGAAATACATATTTACTATAAATTATTTTTATTTTCTTTTTCTATAAATATAGTTACTATTACCTCATTATTCATAATGTTTTTATCATGTGCATAAGAAAGGGATTGAAGCAGAAACAGGACTATGAAATATTTTAAAACAGGAAGACACTGGGTGAAATAAGTGTTTAGTCTTGAGTTAATTTCCAGACAAATGTTCATTCTAACTGTACACTACACCAAACCTAGTCTTTCTTAATCAAAATGGAGGCCAAATAAATAAGCATTTTCCACTAATGTATTTTTGTTTATTAAAAAAGAATCACATTCCAACAGAAAGCAGTGAGAGTTCACTAAATACACTGTAGGCCTAGAGAATCCAGTGTTCATACACACCAAACTGATCCACAGGAGACCAGTAAGTAGAGTGGCTATACAATCCAGAATGCCCAGACCAAAAGGAGACGTGAGCAAAGAAGCCACTCTACTATAAATGAGCCAATCCTTTAGATCCAGATTTAAAATCCATATACCTATAATTATGACAGTATTTCTACATTATAAATTTCAATAAAATAAGATAAATAATAAAGGTTACAATAAAATATAACAGGAAATTCACGTTTGTTCCTACACTTGAGTTCATTGGTCCTGAGTTAAGTCTAAGACCTATTTCTTTGATTATTCCTTTAATCTGTATCCAACACTATTAATTTAATTATGGAACTACCACTTTGGGGTTCTCTTCTTTAGTGAACCACTTGTGGAGTGGGTTCAGATTACCCTTGAGAAAATACTCCCACTTTGCAGAAAATAGCAAAGCTTGCTATTGTTGGCTCTGTTTCTTAACAATTAAACTTTATTATACAACCCAGCTAGCTTGCACAAGAAGGAAAAAAGGTTAAAGGGAAAAAAGAGTGAATCTTCCGGTATCCGTTCCACGGGATGAGTCCCTGGGTATCTCTGGTCTGTGCACTGGTCCAGCCTGTTCACTGATCCTTTTTCCGATCCACTTGCGCTCAAGCCTGGTCTGACCCTGCTGCTCCTCTCTCCTGTCAGCCTCCCGGTCTGGCACGTGCAAGAGGCAGTCTCCCTCCCCCATTGAGGGTTGATTAGAAACAAAATAGTCCACGTGGAGTCCCCAGGTCTGCTTCCTGAATTCCAGGCCCAGGATGGCTCCACCCAGTCTATCTCAAAGTTAATCTCAGGGAGTATCCTGGTGTGTCCAAAGGCAAAGCCCACCAAGGCTACTTTTGCCTGTGACAAAGCGTACAATCCTTCCCACATGCTATACTATGCAACTGCTAAAAATGAACATATGCATACTACTTATACCTTATGGATCCTGAACTAATTAATACACAAGTCCACTGTGCATTGACTACTTAATTGAGTTTAGCAATACAAGGCATGCACACATATCATCAGAAGCAGCTTCATGGTTTCCAAAAAGGCATCATGTCACATATGTTGCAGATTCATCAGGTGGGATCTAAAAAGCCCACCAAGGGAGACAGGTCGTCCTTTATGCTGCCATTGAGAAACACTGAAACGAAAGCAAATCCAGATTGTATACCTCTAGGCCACCTGACTTAGAGGCCAAAGCTTCCATGGACATCCTGCATCCAAAGAAGAGAGAAACAACACTCAGGCTTCCTGGGAATTCCTCCCGAGCTTTAGACATTACGTACCCTAGAAGATGTAGGCAGGCTCGTGTTTTTTGAGACACTACCTCTTTATTAAGGTATGTACATTCCCAGAACTTTCTACGATGATTCTTCAGAACTAAAAGCAACCATGTGACACGATGGTTGCAACACCCTCCAATAAACTATCTACACAGCTAACAAACACCAAAGGTGAGAGCAGTTACATAGCTTTATGCAGAGAGAACCAAGAATAACCAACTGCAGCACATACTAGAACTTGTGTCTCTGCAGACATAGAGGGTGGACAGTGCAGCTTCAAAGGAGCAACATTAATAGCAGATGCTTCTAGGAAAGCACTTAAACCCTGAACCTAAATACATCAAGCCTCTGCTGAGGGACCCTGGGACCCAGTAATGACAGTGAAACCAATGAGTGTGCAATGTAGGCCAAAGATAGAAGAAAATACATGACACAAAGATAGTGTCTTGACAGGAAGTAAGGCCTTGATTTTCTGTGCCAGTTCTGTGAAAAGCATAATCCAGTTCTTGGAAGAGCTGGTGATTAAGACCCTTATCCAAGGGTGCATGGGAAATTATTATTTTTTATTTAATCTATATAAGAATTATTGATTCTTTGGGTTTTTTTTTTAAACATTTGATAAATGGTGTCCTATTGGGCTAAAATTTAGGTACTGAAAAATCTCTTACATTTCTAAATCTGATACATATTCACATGGACAATTGCTTTATAACCAGTCCAAAAAAAGATAAAAGGTACCCTAGCTCATTTGAATATTGCTAGGCAACCACTTCTTATACTTATATTGAAAATGCTAAGCCTCTTTGCTTTAGATTACGGAACTGAGGTTCTATTTACCTTAAAAAGACCATTAAGACATATATTTTGGCTCACACTTATGATGTAAGAGAATTTTTTTTCAAAATATAATGGTAGTGTTATTTTTAATTATAATAATGATCCCCTATATTTTGAAGATTAAAGCAAAATGCAGAAATGGTATATGATGCCTGATAAAATTCTGTGGTTTCATACTACTTTTCATGTTATCTGAGGAAAAATTCTGTTTGTTTTTCTTCAACAGCAGTAATAGCATATCCAAACTTTCCCTTCTGGAATAGAGAGCATTGTAATTGACAGTTAATTAGATTTCTGTTAACATCTTAGTTTTGGTAAATTTGACTTTATGTGCTCCATTTTCATTTTTATAAGAAAAAACATGAAAAGTATTGCATCTACCAATTTAAGAAGACATAGCCTATACCCAACATGTAGATAATTACAGCTTATAATGGAATGGCTTGAAAGGGGCCCATAGACATGTCCATGCTGACATTGAGAAAGAGCTGAGCTCCTTACCTAATTCAAGTGTTTATGGATTGTCTTGACTTTTTATGTTTAATTTTAATTCTTGGAATTACCATTCTCAAGAATAAATATGCTTAATGCAAAGATAAATTTATAAAATATCCTGATAGCTGCAGATGATGACATAAGCCTGTAATCCTAGAATTTAGCAGATTGAGGAAAGACTATTGTGAGTTTCGGGGTGGCCTAGGCTACATATGGTGAAACCCTCTCTCAAACAAACAAGCACCCAAAACAGCAAAAATGGCCCTTTGCAACTCTTCTTACAATTAATAACTGATTATTTTTTCTCTGGAGCTTTGCTAAAACTTCTAATAAAACATCCTCAGAATCTTCCCTCATTTGTTTGTTTTAAATTAAAAGTTTTCTATAGACTGTTTCTTGAGGAAAAACATAAAATTTTCTATTGGAAAAAAAAAAGTGTTCTTTAATTCTGAAAGTCGGAAAATAGAACTGTTCTTTGACATCCTACCAAGACACTCTTTTTTTCATTAGAATGTGATGGATGGGCCAACACTGGGCTACAGAATAGGTTTTATTTCATGATTTAGAACTTTTCTAGGCTAAAATGTAGCAGATAAGAAAGTGTTGGGCACAAGGCAGATACTTGGGTAGAAAACAGTAATAACTAGTGACCTTCACAAAGCTACATGCAGAAAAAAAAAAAAACAGAAGAACAGGTTCTTGTGCATTGTTCACTGAAAACTGAAGGTGAAAGAAGTGCCTATTGCTCTGAGGTTAAATACAGCAATAGAAGTAAGAAAGGTGGCAAAAATGATACTACTCTCATAAAGCTATTACATAGAAATTAAAGTAACATCTTCTTCAATAAAGCAGGTGGCGACTACATACACCTTAGAAAAAGGAAAAGCAACAAAATCCAGGTTAGATGAGCCAATCCATCTTCAAGGAAGATACTTGTGGTTAGGGAAAAGGAATAAAATGATGTTTAACACACTCACAAAGACAGTCTTACTCAACAGATCCTTTGAGAGCTGTCCATCAAATGTAGTTAATTCCCAAGATACTATAAATAACTGAGTAGAAAAAATTACGTGTATCAATAGAGGTTTCCTAAATTGAAAAGGAAACAAAGTACCCTTGAACTTAAAACAAAAAAAATTTTAGGCTAATCTATGAAAAAGAAAATCTGAGCTCTTATTGATTATTTTTTTCAATGTGTTGTTTTGGTAATAGAAATTCTAATGATATAAATAAATTTTTAAAAAATTATAGCTTCTAAGACCCATAAAGTTGAACTAATATTACTGCATAGACATAACCTGAACAAGGACAATAGACACACAAAAATGAATGGGAGGAAGCCATGATGTGTCAACCCTACACAAACAGCTACAGGTAACTGAGTAAAGCAGAGATGGGGAAAAAGTCTTCCCCAGGGAAGAGCACACCTACTGCTCATCCAATACCAAATGGGCAGCCAGGAAACACACACAAGAGTAACACTGTACAGGCTGGGCATATATATATATATACATGTCCACGTAACGACAATTAATAAAAAAAAGAGGCTATGAATTTGAAAGAGAACTAAGAAGTTATAATGGCTACTGTTGGTTGTCACCTTCGTTATATCTGGAATAAACTACAATCCAGAAATGGAGGGCACACCTGTGATCTGGATCTTGAGGCTAGAAGACAAAGGCTTTTGTTTCGGATCTTGAGGCAGGAAGAAGGCATGCCTTTAATCTGAGCCACACCTTCTGCTGGAAGTCTATAAGAGGACAATGGATGGAGGAAGTGTTCTTTCTTTGCCTGCTTGTCCTTGCCTTTGTTAGCACATTCATTCCTTCGCTGGTGTTGGAGCCTACTTCTTTGGGATCCCAGCAGATACAGAAGACCAACTGAGATACCTAGTCTTGTGGGACTGAGCAATTACTAAATTCTTGGACTTTCTGTTCACAGCTTGCCATTCTTGGATTAGCTGGACTAGAGCCTGTAAGGCATTCCAATAAATTTCCTTTATATGGGTGTGCGCATATGGAGAGAGACAGACAAGGGCCTGGTGTGGTGGGGTGGAGGGATGTTGAGATTTATTCCATGATTTCTGTGACTCTAGAGAACCGTGACTAATACAGAAGGTACGTGGAATGGTTTGGAGGGAAGGACAGGAAGGAGGGAGAGATGTAACTGTGTTATAATCAAAAAAGAAAAAAAAACTATTTTAAAAAATGGATTCCTCACATTGTATCAAGATACCAGGAAACAAACCTACGACAATGTAAATGAAAGGACAAGAAAGTTCCTCAGCAGCCACAAAGAACAGGAGCTAAGTAAAGAGGTAGAGGCATCACCTGTTGTGAGTGAGCACCACACGCACCAGCCTAGATGTCAGGCTGAGAGAACAAAACCTTCACGGTAGCTGTCTGGGGAATCAGCGGCAGAGGTCACAACACTTCAGAATGTAGCCTTTAAGTGACTCAACAGTGGCAAATAGAAATGGAGGCCAATACAGCTCCAGAGAGTTGATCATCTGAAGAATCGTCCCAAGGCAGGGTACAGGTCAGTGGTAAAGTATTTGCCTAGTCTGTGCAGAGCTTTGGGGTCAATCTAAATGAACATAAATAAACAGCATACTGGAAGATAGTCATTCTTAAAGAGATTACATCGCTGAAGCTTAGGAAACAATAGTCAATTTGCTCTCAGGCTCTTTGTAGGAAGGGAATAAAGGGATTTAACCATAACCATTCGCAGGGAAAAGAATGACATTGCAAAGCCATCACTCAAGACTGTCTTCGGACATCTTTTAAAGTCTGTCCATTATGTATACTGGTTTACTATAGTGATTACTTATTTGTTGTGAATAGCAAAGCTACAGAAAACTCCCCTTACCAACTCATCACAGAACATCAAGTCACATCAGGACTGAGGACATCCTCTTCCCCTGTGGCCTGGCTAGAAAGCCCCACCAGAGGGAAGTGATTGAAAAGCAGGCAACACAGTCCATGTCAGAGACAGTCCTCGCTCCCCTTACTACAGAACCCACGTAAAGCCTGAGCTGCCCATCAGCTACAACTGTGTAGGAGACCTAGTCCAGTCCATGCATGGTCCTTGGTTGGTGCTTCAGTCTCCACAAGCCCCTCTGGGCCCTGGCTAGTTAGCTCTGTTGCTCTTCTTGTGGAGTTCTTGTCTCCTCTATGTCCTCTTATTCTTTGCCCCCGCCCCCACTTTACCATAAGACTTCCTATGCTTTGCCTAAATGTTTGGCTGTGAGTCTCAGCATCTGTTTCAATCTGCTGCTGGGTGCTGCCTCTCAGAGGATAGCTATGCTAGGCTCCTGTCTGGAAGCATAGCAGTATCAGGGATTGGCTCTCTCCCATGGGGTGGGTCTCAGGTTGGCCAGTCATCTGCTCTATCTTTATCCCTGCATATGTTGCAGGCAGGGTAAATTTAGGGCCAAAGTTTGTGTGGGTGGTTTGCTGTTCCCTTCCCTCCATTAGCAGTCCTGTCTACTTAGAGGTTTCCTCTTCAATCTCCATGGCCCTTCTACTAGAAGTCTCAGCTAGAGTCACCCCACCCCCATGTCCTCCAAGAAGCCCCAGCCCATGGTTTCTTTTCTCTCTGCAGGCCCTCTGTCCCCACCACCCAGTCCCCTGCTCTCCCAGTTCTGGTCTCCACCCTCATTTCTCTCTGAGCTCCCTCTCCTACCTTCTTCCCTCTCTTCAACTGCTTCCGCTGTCTATTCAATTTCCCTTCTAAGTGAGATTTAAGCATCCTCCCTTGTACCCTCCTTATTACTTATCTTCTTTGGGTCTGTGAGTTGTTTATCCTGTACTATATGGCTAAATCTGCTTGTAAGGGAGTACATACCATGTGTGTCTTTTGGGGTCCAGGTTGCCTCACTCAGGATGATCTTTTCTAGTTCCACCCATTTGCCTACAGATTGCATGATTTCCTTGTTTTTAACAGCTAAGTAGAATGGATAAGATAAAAAAACACAAATGACAGTACATGTTCATGAGGATGCAGAGAAAGAGGAACACTCTCTGTTGCTGCTGGGAGTGCAAATCTGTACAACCACGTTGGAAACCCATCTGGCACTTTTTCAGAAAATTAAAAATAACTCTACCTCAACACCCAGATTCAACATTTCTGGGCATATATACCTTAAAGATGCTCCACTATACAACAAGGACGCTTGCTCAACTATGTTTCTAGCAGATTATTTGTAATAGGCAGAAGAATCAGGAAACAACCTGGATACCCTTCAACTGAAGAATGGATAAATAAACTGTGGTACATTTACACAATGAAATACTACTCAGCTATTAAAAACAAGGAAATCATACAATTTGCAGGCAAATGGGTGGAACTAGAAAAGATCATCCTGAGTGAGGTTATCTGAACTTTTAAGAAGGGAGGTCTACCATTTGCCGCAATGCGAAACACACTGAAGAATTGTAGTACATTATGCTAAGTGAAATAATCAAAGCACGTTAAAAACAGAGCATTATCTTGCATATATCCAGAACCTGAATTAGTCCATATCACAGAAGCAGAGAGTAGAACAGTTGTTATCAGAGGCTATGTTGACTAGACATGGGGAAAAGTAGGCCAGAGAATATAAAATTTCAGTTGACCAAGGAATGATCTGTGATCTGGTGAATAGTAATGGTATGTAAAGAAATAATACTGTAATTTATCGGTGAAATTTAGTATCAGGGTAGAATATAACGCTTCTGACAGGAAAGAAAAGAGTGAGGGAAAAACGTGAATTAGTATTAGTCTTAAGTCATTTTGTATAGATGAATTCATAATATATATGAAAACATTGCTCATACATATGTATATAATTTGATTTTCCATTTTAACTCATCATACTTGTAAGCAAAAATGGTTCTCAGAGTTCAGAAACAAGGCAGATATTAAACGATCATGTTCTTCAATCATTGTAAGCTAGAATCCTGTAAAATGAATGTGTATTAAGTACCTACTGTGTCTCAGATACTGTTCTAGGTACTGAGGATTTTCCACTAAACAAGTTATCCTCTTGGACTTTGCAGCTTTGAGTATGTGGAAATAAATATAATTTTTACAATAAAATTGATTTTATGAAATTATGAGTATAAGACAAGGATAATCACAGCAAATACCTTTGAAGATGTGCCCAGAAAATACTTCTTTAATTAGGGACATTGAAACAAGACCTGAAAATTATGAGGGTGGCAGCCAAGAAAATATCTGAAGCCAGAATGTTCTAAGGTGAGAGAAGAAAGAACATAAATCTGCAGGTGGGAACAAGCTGGCATATTTTGCTGCTAGGACTCAGGCCAGAATGGCTGACGCACTGAAGAAGTGACGAGGAAAGTCCTACAGGAATTCAATGTCAGGGAAAGGAGTGGAAATTTTAGTCTAACTACAAGCAAAACCACTGAAAATTTGACAGAAAGGATGGTAGAGTTGATGCTGTAAGAGCTGCCTCTGCCTGGCATGTGGAGAAGGATTTATAAAGGGACAAGGGAAGATATAGCAAACAGGCTTTATGCAGAACTGGTGCTTGGTGTAAGCTGGAGGAACCCAAAGATTGGAGAGGGGAGGACAGACTAAGAGGACAAAAGCTCTGAGAAAAGGAAGGTGGAGAAAATAGACAGAGGTGTGTGTGTGTGTGTGTGTGTGTGTGTGTGTGTGAGAGAGAGAGAGAGAGAGAGAGGACAGAGCAGAGGAGAGAGAGAGAGAGACAGAGAGAGAGAGAGAGAGAGAGGGGAGAGCGAGAGGAGGAGAGGAGAGAGAGCGACGAGAGAGGAGAGAGGAGGAGAGAGGAGAGAGAGACAGAGAGAGAGAGAGAGAGAGAGACTGTTTGCTTTTATGGATTGAGAAATTTTTTTGAGAGCCAAAGAAATTTAGTGATGTGTTCAATATCAAATCATATATTTATTTCATGAAAAGCATATCACTGAAAGTTTTTAATTAATAAAGTTAAGGAATTTGTCCAACAATCAAATAATAATGTTCCAAACAGTTCCCTTTTTTCTCTTTCAGAACTTCCCTGTGCAAATTCTTTCCTATCATGCTCAAATTCCCCTCTGTCTGTAAGCTTGAGACCCTTGTAGGACAGGAAAACAGCAATAAGAGCTTAGGAAGGCTAAGAAATGCAAAGAATCATATACATATATATATCACAATATATACATATATAATGTATAAATATATATAATCATTTGTTTATTGTGTTTGTAAATTTTTCCCCAGTACATAACTTTACTTTTATGCTAAAAGAATGAAAATAGTATACATCTTTAAAATAGAGAAATAGCTCCTGACAGAGTTGCAAAACAATTTCTTTTGCTAGGTATCAGACAGTGACTAAGTAATGTGTTACTATGGCTTCTCTACTGACAAAGCTGGCTGGAGATCATTCTGCTAGATAGCATTTTCTTTTGACTGAAAGACAAGAAGATAAAGAAAATGAACATTGCTATCTCTCTGATTTTTCATGGCATTCAGGGACATAATTCCTTCAGAGATTTACACTTAATGCCTGGTCTTCATCGTCACCACAGGAATAACCATCACACCACCAAATTTTTTAGGCGGATAACCACGAATCCAAGATGCAAGCTAGAGAAACCATGACTGAATCATTAATTTCAAACAATTCAAAACTTTATCAGTATTCTTGTTAACAAAGAAGTACCCTTGCCCCTGGTTGGCTCCATTTCTCAGCTGGCTATCAGTTGATAAGCTTATGAAGGCCATTCCCTCATCAGGATTTTATAGGTAACACATTGGCATGTGCCAAATAAGACAAGGAGAAATTTACTCCTCAACTCCACAATCCTTAGGTTTCATAATCAAGGCACTTCCAGTATGGATGTTTTGCCATTGAATTATGAAGAAAACACTGTGTAAAAATATATATATAGTAAAGAAAACAGAGAAATGTAAGCTTGGAGCTTTGATTTTAATCTCAATTTGAACCTAATTTAGTAAACAAGATGAATCATTCATTTAAAATCCACATGCTTCAGTGGCTGCATCCGGAACAGAATTAATAAAACTGTCCAGTTGCCACAGAAACACTGCAAGAAGATAACAAGGTAAAGTGTGGCCACTGTCGAGAATGCCCACTTAGGAAATGCTTTGAAGCATTTATAGTACAGACTTCCAGTTTTGGGCCAAGATTCATCTTCATTCAGCCTGCCCAAGGGAAGAGTAACAACATACTATCAGGAAATTTTTAGTTTTCAATAAACACCCAGGCAACTGTGAATCAATTTATCTGAGCACCCCATCTTCATTAGCTAGGCTAACACAATCTAGACCCACAGCCAATTATTTCCTCCTGCAGCTTTATACATCATTAAAGAAGACAGAAGTTACAAGCAGATAAAAGACTTGTCAATACAGTGGGGGAAAGATAGAAGAGGAAGGTGAAGGAAGGGACAACAAAAGACAAAGACTTGTCTCCTTGCATAAATATGACAGCCAACTGCCCAGAAAACTGAATAACTTCTCTGGTCTTATATTAATATATGACATTCCATACAGCTGAAATACTTTATTTTCAATTTCTGATAGAAGATTGATTTAAACCTAGAATGTATTTGATAATAATGAAACCATTAGTCCTGATTTTACATCTTCCCTTGGCAAATTTAGCATTTTCTACTTTCTAGATTCTTCTTGACTTTTCACTACTCTCTCTTTAGACTGCCTGTGATACGTATGCTCCTCCCTCAGCATTGACTAATAGCCTGTAAATTTCTTTTTTTTTTCCTTCTGTTTTTTTTTATTATTAATTTATTCTTGTTACGTCTCAATGGTTATCCCATCCCTTGTGTCCTCCCATTCTTCCCTCCCTCACCTTTTCCCCTTAGTCCCCTCCCCTGTGACTGTTCCTGAGGGGGATTTCCTCCCCCTGTATATGCTCATAGGGTATCAAGTCTCTTCTCGGTAACCTGCTGTCCTTCCTCTGAGTGCCACTAGGTCTCCCCCTCCAGGGGACATGGTCAAATGTGAGGCACCAGGGTACGTGAGAAAGTCATATCCCACTCTCCAAGCCTGTAAATTTCTATGGAAATATTTTATGATATAAGTATAAACCATGGACAAATATCAACACTTTTTTGCAGGTAGCAAAATTACTCAAATTGCCTCAGCACTGGATTTTTATCTTAATTGTTTTAAGGTAATTATATGTATTTCAAGTTATGCAATTGAACTTGAACTCTGATGAGGTTTCGAGATAGTAGAAATGATCAGATTTTGCTTGAAATCCAGTATTCCTTATGGTAATGAAACAAAGCTTTTGGAGTTGCAATTCCCGGCGTGTGGACTTAAAGTATTCCTTTGTTTCTAAACTGAAGCTCATCCTCCAAATTCAGCATGGAGAACTAGCTCTTCTTGTGATCCCTTTATGAGAACTCTGTGTGCTGAGGGAAGAAGGGCACAAAAGCTGATAAAAACACTTCATGGGTGGCCATCAGCAGAAACTATTAAAATATCGTGAAGCCATTAATGCTGCCACAGCCCCTTGTAGCTCCTCGATGGGACATAGTAGGTTTGGAAACCTCTCTGGATACCCAGAGTTGTATTCTGGTTTTCTTAGTTGAAAATTGTCTGAGATAGAAGATACATATTGTATGAAACTTAAGTTTTAAAAGGGAATTTTTCTATGTGTATCTTCTTAAGGACTAGAAACCCTGAATCCTATCCAAAATAGGAAAGGGTAGAGTAGACGAATCCATCTCCTAATATTTAAGTTGAGATTCTAGTAGATTGCTCTTCATTGATTCACTCAATGTTTTCCTCCATTAAAAAAAAATGAAGATATAACTGCTTGTATAATCATTGTGGAATGACTAAATGTAAAACTGTAGGAAAAATAAATTGATAAGTAAAGTAGTGCTTGTTTAAACAAGTAAGATGAAAAGTACAGGGATAGAAATTTGACGAAAGAAAATAATGAATGAAAGAAAGGAAAAAAGAAAAGAAAAAGAAAACATAGGCTTTTTAGTAAACTTTTTGTCTTTTGGTGTCTGTCAATGTATTGGTTAATTTATGTATTGATTCAGTTTACATCCCTATCTTAGCTGTCTCCCTTCTCTCTTCCCAGTACTACCTTCGCTCTTCCCCCATGCACCCCTCCCCTATTCCTCAGAAAGGGGAGCCCTGCGCAGGCTCTTCGCATGTTTCTTTAGTCTCCAATTACATACGAGTTTTGCTCATATTAGTTTAGAGAACCCTGTTTTTTTGTTGTCCTCCATGCCCTCTGGCTCTTACCCTCTTTCTGCCTCTTTTTGAGCGGTTCCCTGAGCTCTAAGGGGAGTGGTTTGAGGGAGAAATCTCATTTAGTGTTCTAAGGTCTCTCACTCTCTGAGTACTGTCTGCTAGGGGCTTCTGGTTTTGTTGCCATCTGATTTTCCCTTGCCCAGCAGATGTAAGTGACAGTTCAGTTATTAACATTTACCCTAGCGGCCAAGTATTTCTTCATTTATTTCAGCTTATGTTCCTCATTATTTATCAGTAAAATTGCCAATGGCCTCTTATAATTATGGAAGTTCCTAGAAAATAGCTAGTTTACAAAAATTAAATTGCTGAGGTATAATTTAGCACAATATTCCTAAATAAGATGGATACAGACAATGTTAACTGAAAAATCCCAATGTAAAACTAAAGGAGCTTCATCTTTAATTTTGCAACTAAAATTCAGCTAAATGTACAAATAACCCCCAGGTAAATGAGCATATTTTCTTACCAGACGTTCTCAACCTTCCTAATGCTGTGAACCTTCAATACAGTTCTTCATGTTATGGTACCCTCCAACCATAAAATGATTTTCACTGCTATTTCATAACTGTAATCTTGCTACTGTTAAGAATCATAATGTAAACTGGGTGTGGTGGTGCACAAATGTAATCCCAACACTAAGGGAGGCAGAGACAGGCAGACCTCTGTGAGTTTGAGGCCAGTCTGGTCTACAAAATCAGTCCAGGACAGTCAAGGCTACACAGAGAAACCCTGTCTCAAAAACCAAACCAAAACAAAACAAAACAAAAAAACATAACGTAAATGTCTCTGTTTTTCTGATGGTCTTGGGCCACCTCTGTGAAAAAGTTATTTGACCCTCAAGGGGTAGCAACTCACAGATTCAGAACCACTGGCTTAGATATATTTAGTGAGGAAATTCTTGAGCATAAAGACCTAAAGCTTACCTTCAATTATATAAATTAGAGAATCAGTTAGATTAGCAAAATAACAGAAGTTGTTATTTGTGCAGCTGTGGTCTGATAAAACTTATTCCTGTGTTCTTTATTTCTGACACTGTCATGAAAGGACATTAATGTAAACATGAATTGAGACATTTATCATGCTCAGTAGACAATTTCTTAAGTTCTTTGATGAATACTTTTAAGGAAAAATAAATTCAAGAATATGTGTTATGTTTCTGTATGTGAAAAGCACAAATAACTTGATAAGAATACTTAACATATAAAGACAACATTGTAGTTACAATAGTAGAAAACCTATGTTCACTGAGTTTTAAAATATCAGATGTCAGAATAAACATCAGCATGGAGAATGAACGTCAGCTTTTCTGTCGTCATCGACAATGCATGAATGAGAGCAACCTGGAATTCTTACTTTTAAATATCTGCAAGAACTCTATTGTGCAAAAGAGAATCAAGTGCTGATTAAAATTATAAGTTATAAGGTACATACTGTCTAAGACTCAAGATTATTCATATCTTCAAATTATTGATATTCTCAGTTTTAGATAATGCACAATTCATTTGAAGCAAATACTAATAAGCCTTTTGAATTAGGATATAAAATAGTCAAGGAAGGGAGTGAATTGCCTAGTTTTCATTACTCTATTAACTAATACAAACTTCCTAACAGTTCTGTCCCTTCCACTGTGAAATATCAGTAGAGCATCAGCACGTGATCATCAATTTCTATGCCTTGGGCTATTTGGGAGGTTTTAGTTGTTCTCTAACAGAAAAATTCAACTTTATCACAATGAAAATATCTGCACTCTCACCCAATTCCTGCAAAACATTGGAAAACTGGAGCCATGCTCATTTTCTGGAAGTACCACACAAAGCACAGGATGGCTCAGTCTTATTTGTGTACAGATTTTCCTCAAAAACTCCAAACTGGAGTGGGATAGCATTTCTTTCACCTACAATGAACCCACCCTTTATATAATATTTAAATTCCCTGACTGTTTCTAAGAGACTCCCAACAGGATGACATCAGCATTGCTCTCCTGGGCATTGCCTATGATTATTGATCATTAAATCATGCACACAGAGCTACAATGATGAGTGTGCATTGTGTCCTCAGATGCTCTGTAGGGGCTTGTTGAGCAGTTATGATGAACAGAGTTTAGAGTTAAGTTTGTTTTTCTTCCTGTTATAATCCATAATTGTGCACAACTAATATTGACTAATTAACTTTATTTTCATGTGAAAATCCCAAAGGCACTTGACATTTAACAAGTTCTAATCTGAGATGATCTTTTTCTACCGCTTTCCAAACCTGACTTTTCTATGATGTTCTTCCTAGGAAATCAGCTCTTCTAGATTTTATCAAGTGAAGATTATATTGTAACCAATAGACTTCTTTCCTTCTCCGTGAATAAGCTCAAACATTTCTCAGAACTTATTCATTATTTGCTTGGACTTACATAACCTCCTAGCCAATCTACTTTATAACAGAACCATCAAATTCAATTACCACACTGACTTACAATTGATACTCATAAAATGTACCACTACCTTTCATCACCACTCCAAATACAAACTCACCTCTTAGGACTTACGATTCTCATTATTTGTAATATAACAACTAGTGTTCTTAATTATACTAGACCCCATGTTGAAAAATAGACACAATAATTGGCTTACCATGGGGATAAAAGGTTTTTATCACCATATCTGTATACCATTTTACCATAACATTAATTGTTTCATAGTTCTTCCGTAATATAGTGGATTGATAGAAGCTCAGTTGTCTTTTTATGTAAAATGGAATGTTTGTGTTTCCCTTTTATGTATTAATTTATTCAGATTGCATCTCAATCATTATCACATCACTTGTGTCCTCCCATTTCTCCCTCCCTCCCGCTTTCACCCTATTCCTGTCTCCTAGGTCTAAGACCAAGGGGGATCTCCCGCCCACTATATGATCATAGGCCATCAAGTCTTGTCTTGGTAGTCTGCTTATTCTTTCTTTGAGTGCCATCAGACTTCCCCACCAATAGAAGTGGTCTAATTTGGGGCACCAGAGTTCATGTCAGAGTCAGTCCATGCTCTCCACATAACTGTGGAGAATGTCCTGTCCATTGAGTAGATCAGAGTAGGGGTTCGATGTTTACTACTTGTATTGTCCTTGGTTAGTGCAATAATTTGGGCAGACACCCTCTTGGGCCCCAATCCACCTGTCATGATGTACTTCTTGTAGATTTCTAGGACCTTCTGGATCCTTCTATTTCCCCTACTCCTATATTTCTCTTACCTAGAGTTCCAGTAGGATGTCCTCACATCTATCCCAATCTCCTGGTAAGTGAAGACTTTCATGGGACATGCCTTTTGGGCTAGTACCCAATTATAAGTGAGTATATACCATGTGTGTCTTTCTGCTTCTGGGTTAACTCACTCAGTATGATCATTTCTAGTTCCATCCAATTGTCCACAGATTTCGTAATTTCCTTGTTTTTAATAACTGAGTAGTATTCCATAGTGTAAATGGACCACAGCTTCTTTATCCATTCTTCAAATGAGGGACACTTAGGCTGTTTCCAGGTTCTGGCTATTATGAATAAGGCTGCTATGAACACGGTTGAGCATATGTTCTTGTTGTGTGGTGAAGTGTTTTCTGGGTATATTCCATGGAGTGGAATATCCAGGTCTTGAGGAAGCCCTATTCCCAATTTTCTAAGAAAGCGCCAGATAGATTTCCAGAAATGTTTGTGTTTCTAATTGGAAGAAAATCCAAACCCACCTGGGGATTCAGAGTCCTGAAGGGCTTTGATATCACTATTCAACCATTTTTCCCAAGTTGTCTTTCCTCAGTGTCTTTTCTCATCTGGATAAAGCTGGAAGGGAATGCACTTGACAATGGGTTTTGCATATAAAATGAGTATTAGCTAGAAAGGCAATGGACACATGTTACTCTCAATTAAAAACTAAACAATCTAATCACATTTGCATGCAAAGGACGGCCATATTTATTTAAATTTATTTATTCACTTTATTCCTGATGATAGCCTGCTCCCTCCTCTCCTCCAGGTCCCCCTTCTTTTTCCCCCACATCCTGCCTATTTCTCAGAAAACGGAGCCCCATCCACCCACCCCAGCACATCAAGTCATATGAAGACTGAGATTGTCCTCTTCCCCTGTGGCCTGACAAGGCAGTCCCACCAAAGAGAAGTACTCAAAATGTAGACAACAGAGTTCATATAAGAGACTGCCCTCCACCCCTTACTAGGAGACCTACATGAAGCCTGGGCTCCCTATCAGTTCCATCTGTTTAGACAGCCTAGGTCCAATCTATACATGGTCCTTGGGAGGTGCTTCAGTCTCCACAAGCCCCTCTAAGCCATGGTTAGTTGGCTCTGTTGCTCTTCTTGTAGAGCTCCTATCACCTCAAGGTCCATCAATCCTTCCCTCAACTTTACCACAAGACGCCCTCCCCTTCACCTAATGTTTGGCTGTGAGTCTCAGCATCTGTTTCAATCGGCTGCTGGGTAGAGCCTCTCAGAGGATAGCTATCATAGGCTCCTTCCTGTCTGCAAGGGTAGCAGAGTATCCAAGGGTTGACTCTCTCCCATAGGGTGGGTCTTGGCTTGGGCCAGGCATTTATTGGAGCTTCCCTCAATCTCTGCTCTATCTTTATCCCTGCACATCTTGTAGGCAGGGTAAATTTGGGGATGAAGTTTTTGTGGGTGGGTTGGTGTCCCCCTCCCTCTACTAGGAATCCTGTTAGTTAGAAGGTGTTCTCTTCTATTGTCATGACTCCTGCTATTAGGAGTCTTAGATAGAATCACCACCATATCCTCTCAGGAGCCTACCCTGTCTTATGTCTCCAGCTTATCACAGAAGTGCTCCTGCCCATGGTTTCTGTTCTCTATGCAGGCCCTCTGTCCTCCCCTCCCCTGCTCTACCCAGGTCTGGTCTCCACCTTCCTTTCTCTTTGTGCTCCCTCTCCTATCTAGTTCCCTTTCTTTAACCACTTCAGCTGTCTATTCTATTTCCCCTTCTGAGTGAGATTTAAGTGTCCTCACTTGGGTCCTCCTTGTTACTTATCTTCTTTGGGTCTGTAAATTGTAGTGTGTTTCTCCTGTACTATATAGCTAAAGTATGCTTATAAGTAAGGACATACCATGTGTATATATCTGGGTCTGGGTTACCTCACTCAGGATAATTTATTCATATTATATCCTGATTGTAATCCCCTCACTCTTATCTTCCTGTTCCCACACTCCTTCCCTTTCCCACTCTATTCCCCTCCCCTAGACCTCCGACATGTAGGGTCCTCATCCCCCACTATCTGATCGCAGTCTATCAGGTCTCATCTGGGTAGCCTGCATCCCCTTCTGACAGAAATATTCCCCATTAAAACAGCATACCGTAACAAACACAGCACCTGATATGTGTTGGCCACAGTGTCTTCCCTGTCATAGAAAGCAATCAGGAATATAGTATTAATAGGTGACACTTATTAATTATTCTCCAGTTCTAGAATCACTGGGATAATAAAAAGCATTACTTAAAATTTCCTAAACTATAAAATATAATTTACAAGTAAGAAGTTAACTATAGATGGACTTCACACAGAGAAAATGAGATCTAGGTTCATGGGTAAAGCACTTTCCTCACATGCACATAGCCCTGAGATTGAACCCAGCATAATTAAATAAATGAGCAAATAAACACATTAGTATCTATTACTAAATACTGATTTTTATAAGCAAAAATCAGAAAAACTGCATCTAAGATAATACTTCTATTTTCATCTAATTGAATTTTTCCCATTTTCAAGGAGTCTTCTGTCTTGGGCTTTAATCAATACATTTACACAAAGCACATTTTAGGTAACATCTTTTCCACAGTACTTCCTCAATTAAGTAGAAGTATTAGTTCACTATTGTACTTTTAATCCATAAATAACATAACATCTTTTTTACGGTGTCATCATAGCTCAATCTCCTTCACACTACATTTTTCATTTTTCATATAATGTGTAATTTTATCAAAACAACTTCAGAGAATGAATCATTTTAAGCAAAGTAACCCACCTCAGAAAGACACCTTTCTTTCTTTCTTTTATTTTTATTTTTTATTTTTTGGCTTAGAAGGGTCTGTATTTTTTTAACTCTTTTATTACATTACTTTTATATTATTAGACATATATACAATAAATTAGATACAGCAAGAAGAACTGCAAAACAATCAGGAATTATATAAATGTTACATTTGTACTGTTTTGGCTATTTGTGTTTGGCAACACAACATCTTTTCTATCTTGGTGTGTCTAAAATTCTGAATGTAAATCAATATCTATCATATCTCATTATCAACTTAAAATATCTATCTAGACCTAAAAACATCTTAATCCCTAAAAACCTAAGCTTAAGTATAAAACTAAACTATCTGGTCTTCAACCCCATCAGAGATTTAAGAAGGAATAAAAATTACTTATCTGAGTAAACAGGAAGTACAGATTAGCAGCTTTCAAAAAAAAAATGACAGAGACAGTTTGCTGCCTGAGCAGTCACCCAAAACTCTCTATAATGTTGGAGCATCATCTTCAGTCTTGCCAAGTATATGTGACAGACAAATTTGTGATGCAGGAACTATTGAGGACTTGCTTAACCTGTCTTGGCAGAGTTTGGCCATTGACTCTGTCTGCATCCAAGCTTGTCCATTTTTTAGGCAGAATTTTGTATGTGGCTGAAACAAGGACATTTTGCCCAGTGGCTTATTTGCCACATTTGAAGCCATCTCCGTAAGGAGATTCTTTGATGCTCATCATTTTCTTTGAGGTAGGCTAGGTGTTACCAGGAGTTAACCTGTCTTATTGGCAATGAATCTTTAAAATATTTTTTAAAAATCCTTAAATGCCAATGAATTAAAAATAAACTTGTGAGTAACAATTAAAGCCTTAAGTTGAGGAGTAAATTCAATAATCTACTTTTTGTCCTATCATCCCTTCTTCCTTTTCAACCCCTATCTCTAAACCTAAGGAAGAAAGATAAAGAAAAAGAGAGACAACCCTGAGTCCAACCTCATTTTCTCTCTGAATAAGACCAATAATAACTTATAACCAACTCCCAAAGAAAATAATCATCTATAGGCCAAGAAAGCAACCAAAAACCTATGCAACCCCCCTTAAGGGAAATGGGACATTGTTCCCTTAAGGTTTCTTCTGGCTGACCTAGGATGAGTAATGCCTTTGTAGGGGTCCAAGTAAAATCAGGGAACATAGTTAAACAAGCTAGGAATAACATTTGTGGTCCAGCCTCTAGATGTTGGGAAATTTGAGGCTTAATAGAAGTCCTGTGTGGGACAGTCCGAAATGCTGGACCAATTGGGTTCAGACGCTTTTGTCAAAACTGTCCTTGGAGCTGGCCTATTCTGATGCGGAACAGCAACTGAAGTATTTAGTGCGGGAGCATGAAGGATGCAGGATGTCAGCAGCTAACACGCTGAGAGGCACGAATCCTGTCAAGTCTCATTCAGCATCAGTGTCTGGTTCTTTTGTTCTGAAAACATATAATTTCTCACAAGCATTATACCGTCCTAATATTATAAATATATGAGGTGTGCAGGGTGCCCAGAACAATTAAAGCTGGTTCTCTGCTCTTTGTGTGAGCAAAAGAAAGACCTCTGTAAATCTTCATTCATGCCCTATGGAAAAAATGGCAGCTAATAATAAGTCACAGGGATTCTGTGACCAACAAGAAGCCCTGTCTATGCATAGACATTCATGTCTCAGCCAGTCTCAGAGCTATTCCCATGTAGTGGGGTTAGCAATACAAGTTACCTGCTTGTTCTGCAGTTTGAATTCTTTACATCTCTATTGCAGTCCCCTCCCTCATCCCCTCCTGACCTCACCCTCCCTCCCTGAAACCCTCTCCCTCCCTCCCCTAGTCCTCAGTAAAGGGAGCACTCACCCCCTAACATCTGTTTTATTGTTCTTTCTCATCTGTGGGTCCTAATTACTAACCATTAAGCATAGCCAGTGGGAAGTAAATATGAGTGAAAGCAAAAGAATTCAAAATGAACCAAGACTTTCTCATCCACTCTGTTTTTTTAACAAAACCTTGAAGGATGGGTAGGGAGGACAACAGAACAAAGTAGAAGTGGAAATGCTGTGAGGTAAGGATACAGAGAGATGAGAGGGCAGTGGGAAAATCATCCAAAATGAATTACTTATTCTCCCCCACCCCTTTCAAATCTATGCCCCCTTCTTCTTTAATTATTGTTATTTTACACACATAGCCTGATAAATCCATTTAGTGTTGTTCATATGTCTATGTGGCTTTTATAATATTTTTATTCTATAAAAACTCCATACATTAATTCAATGTATATTGATCATGTCACCCACTACCACTTCCTTCCAGCCTTCCGTAGGTCTTCCTTAATCATCCCGCAGCTAACAGTCTGAGTTAGTCTAACGTTTGTTATATATGATTAATTGCATTTTTTAATATATAGAACGTATGTCTAATTTTTTCATAGTTAATCAGTTCTGCTCATGTGCACATGGATGTGAGGTCATCCACTGATAAATAAGCAACCTGTCAACAGCCACATCCCAAAAGAAGAGTGACTTTCCCTACTTCAGCAGATACCAACTATGACTAGCTTCTCTGAAGGAGATGTGGCCTCAGGAGCCCCTACCCCACCCAAAAGCATCATTTAATGTATGGTTTAGACCTATAGACCATCGATACCTCAAACCAATTAAGCAATTAATCCATCCCTGTATGCAAACATCTCCTGGCTAGTTCTATTAGGATGTTTTGGTAAATAATAATCTTACACATGACAACACAACCAAAGCAAAAGGCATGTTTTTAAAATAATCAAAGAAGATAATAAAACACCCGAGGATTGGACTTCTCTTTGGTGGGGTGATCTTAAGGTCAAGTCACAGAGTTCAGCCTTCAGCCGTAGCGTTCAGATGGAAGGCACCCAAGTGACTGCCCTGTGAAAATGTGCTCTGACTTCACGTCATCTAGGCAAATAAAAGATAAGCAGGCCCTCATCCTTCAGCTAATTTACATGGAAGATAATTCTATGGGAGACTTATGCCATTTCTTAAGTCACAAAATAAAATAAGTTTCCCGGGAATGCTTGTAGGCAACTACTTTTGTGTTGTACTATTAACATCCAGTCATAAAAAGTGGATCCAGAGAGGGGATAGAAACAAGAAATGAGTGGATACGATCATATATCATTGTATATACATACTTATTAAATTATCAAAGAATAACATAATGGGAGAGACTGCACATACTCACTTGAATGAGTGTCCACCAATAAGAAAATAGATAACATATGAGATGCAGTCATGTGATGGCTTATGGAACCAGGTCCTGACAGTATGTAGCCCTTGATTCATTATCTTTTGACTTACTTCTTTTTGTTTTGTTTTGTTTTTTTTTGTTTGTTTGTTTTTGTTTTTGTTTTGTTTTGTTTTGTTTTTCGGGACAAGGTTTCTCTGTGTAGCCTTGGCTGTCCCAGACTTGCTTTGTAGACCAGGCTGGCCTTGAACTCACAGCGATCTGCCTGCCTCTACCTCCCAGGTGCTGGGATTAAAGGGGTGCACCACCATGCCTGGCGACTTTACTATTTTTTAACACATTCCTTTAATGTATATTTACTCCAACAGTTACTACCCAGAATCTTGTCTAGAGACCTGTCCTGAAAGCTACCACCATCTACTTTCCCTGTAGGCAAAAGAATCTGGAAAGCAATTTGAAATTCACATCCTACTAAGAACAGGCTTTGACCAGACACTAGCAGAATCAAGGCCATAAAGACCCCAGTTCTGCCTCAAGACAACTCCGAGTATAAATACAGAAAGGAGAACATGGTGATAACAAAGAGAATTAATTGTCAGAGGAAACCTGGCCTTCTGCCGTATTATAGATAGTTCAGTGTTCAGGGCAGGGCGTACATACATGTATGTGTGCTGGTGCCCTTGTCCATGCCAGCATTGCGAGAACCATAGGTTAATGTCAGGTGTCTACCACTAACAGTTTCTAACTTATTTTTTGAGACAAAGTTGGAATCTTTGGTTCATAATTTTTTGGTAGGTGTGCCGGCCTGTGACTCTGCCTACCTCCATTCCCTAGCATTGGGATTATAGGCACAGGGCACATCATATTTTACTTGGGGCACTGAGGTTTCAAATTTAGGATTCTGTGTTTGTACAGCAAGCACTTTACCTGGTCAGCCATTTCCATCACTCAGGAAAACTATGTTTTAAACCACATTGAATAACAAGAAATCATAGTCTTTATACATGACTTTTACTTGAAGTGTTTTAATTTTATTTGTTAATTTATTTCACTTAGGGGTGTGTGTGTGTGTGTGTGTGTGTGTGTGTGTGTGTGTGTGTGTGTGTATGTTCTATAGACATGACTGCATGTGTGTGTGCAGATGTACTGATCCTACAGGTCCACATGTGGAGGACAGAGAGGATATCTTCTTCAGCTGCTCCCTGCACTAATTTGAAACACGGTCTCTCTCACTAAACTGGATGCTCAGTTGGCTGGACTGACTGATTAGTGAAGACCTGTAATCCACCAGAGGCTCAGAATCTCATTGCTCAGATTACTGGCATGAGCATCCATGTCCAGCTTTTATGTGGGTACTGGGGATTTGTACCAGGATGCCTATGGGTGTTCACAGACTAATCCTTGAGTCTTCCTTTCCTTCATCCCTGGTCAGCTTGCAGCTCTGAGTAACAGACATTTCCACTCTCCCTAATTCTGTTTCCAAGGGCCTGAATGTTGTTGGTTATAGAACAAAACTCATCTAATAGAATTCTCTGCAAACTTTGAAATTAGAATTTATTTGTGAAAGTTCTTGGAGAAGATACTCCTTCTTGTTAGTTCCTTCTCTGTGCTGGTTTGCTTGGGAGTGCCTCAATCAAGCACTGCAAACTGAGGGCCTTAATTAGCAGAGCTAACTGTCTCATAACCCTGATGCTAAAAGTCTGAGGTCAGGTGTGGTTCATTTCAAAGGCTGTAAGGGATAACCCACTTCCTGTCTCCTATGCACTGGTGGCTTATTGACCATCTTTGTTAGGTTTTGACTACAAGAATCATCACTCCTGTCTGTGCCTTTCTGTAAGGACAGGATATTTTCCTCTGTGTTTTGTGTGTGTGTGTGTGTGTGTGTGTGTGTGTGTGTGTGTGTGTTTTATGGGGAGGAATTTTGAGGGTGGAATTTGTGGGTGGGTATTTGTTTACCTGCTCATTTGTATGTTTTTGTTTGTCTGCCTTTGTCTGTATGGCTCCCAATAAGCCACTTTAGAAGTCATTTTACACAATGTAAAGACACTTGAAGTGGTTTTTGACATGAGTTGTTTTGTTTCTCATCAGCTCATGTGTTCTTACCATGTGTCACATCCCAAGTGCTTTTTCTCTTTATTCTCACCTTCCTCTTTTGATTGAACTGGAGGACATTATTTCCTACATGATGCAGCCTTGGAATTCTACCATAACTGTTTCCCTAATGGGTTCTCCTGACTTAAAACACCAGGTTTATTTTGGCTTCCATATGAAGTTTGATTGCTTGCATTCATAATTGAGTTTCCCCTTTGATATATTAATCAGAACCATCATATTTCAAGATGATAATTAGTTGGCAAGCTGTGACAAACATTTATGAAGTTATTTATAGATAGCATCCACCTTCTTTCTGCATGGTAACATTGTTTAATAAATCAAAGAACTATAAAAGTGACAAACTACACAGACTAAAATCTCTGACTCTTACTAGAAGTGTGGCTTTCATAAATACCCACAGTTTCTGTAGCTTAATCACACTACTGCTCCATATTTTGACTCTAATATTTTTAAATGACCTCACAAATATACATTCAAATATTTAAAGGTGTTGGCTTGCATATTCTGAAGTTATTTTATATATTACCTCAGAAGAGACATTGCTAAAAATAAACAAACATAGCATTTCTAGTTTTCCATTTACACTTTCTTTTGAACTGTAGAAAAACAAATTTATCATGTAACACATTTGATCATTTTCACATCTAAGTCCCTGAATATAAATAAATTATGAAAAGTATTAACTGATCCATCCTCTTTTCTGGACAGATTTGCTGAAAACATCTTTTTCTTTAGCAGAAAAAATAAAAAACCCTATAACTAGAGCTTTCTGGTTTCACAATCATCATCGTCGTCACTGTCATTGTTGTCATCATTATCATTGTTATTATTATGTCTGGGAGGGAGCAGACCAGAAGGTCTAGGATTTTATCTCTAGAAAACCACCCACCTTCTTCTTCTTTTTTTTTTTTTTTTTTTTTTGTTTGTTTTTGTTTTAGTAATTTACTCAGACTACATCTCATTTGTTATCCCCTCATTTGTATCTTCCCATTCCTCCTCCCTTCCTCTTTCATCCTATTCCCCTCCCCTAGGTCTGTGACAGAAGAGGACCTTGTCCTCCACTATAAGATCACAACCTATCAGGTCTCTTCTTGGTAGCCTGCTCTCTCTTCCTCTGAGTGCCACCAGCTCTCCCTACCAAGAGGAAGTGGTCAAATAGGGGGCACCAGAGTTCATGTCCGAGTCAGTCCCTGCTCTCCACACAATTGTGGAGAATGTGCTGTCCATTGGCTAAATCTGAATAGGGGTTCTAGGTTTACTGCATGCTTTGTCCTTAGTTGGTACAGTAGTTTAAGCTGACTCACCTGAGTCTAGATCCGCCAGCCTTAATGATCTTCTTGTAGGTTTCTAGGACCCTCTGGATCCTTCTATTTCCCCATTCTTCCTTTCCTCTTTCACCTAGAGTCCCAATAGGAAGTCCCAATATCTATCCCAATCTCTGGCTAAGTGAAGACTTTCATGGGACATCTCTATTTGTCTAGTGTCCATGAGAATATGCTATGTGTATCTTTCTGGGTCTGGGTTAACTCATTCAGGATGATCATTTCCAGCTCCATCAACTTGCCTGAAAATTTCAGGATTTCCTTGTTTTTAATAGCTGAGTAATATTCCATAGTGTAAATGTACCACAGTTTCTTTATCCATTCTTTGACTGAGGGGCATCTATGTTGTTTCCAGGTTCTGGCTATTACGAATAAGGCTGCTATGAATATGGTTGAGCATGTGTCCTTTTTGTGTGGTGGAGCACCTTTTGGGTATATTCCAAGGAGTAGGATAGCTAGGTCTTGAGGTAGCCCTATTCCCAGTTTCTGAGAAATTACCAGATTGATTTCCAAAAGGTTGTACAAGTTGCGCTCCCACCAGCAATGAAACCACCCACCTTCCTTAAGGCAGAGTCGTTCTCGGTCTTGTGTTTACTGATCAATCTAGACTGGCTGGCATTAAGTCCCAGGATCCTCCTCTCTCCTTCTCCCAGTCCTGAGATTAAAGATAGGACCATCTTCCCTGATAATTTTTTCATGGTCTTTTGGACTTGAACAAAGGTATTTGTTCTTACATGACAAGTACTATGCCAGCTGACCTACCTCCCTAGCTCTCTGCTTACCTGTGGAATACTTTTTCACCAGCAATTGGTGGAGATGGGAGACATAAACAGACAAAACTAAGAGGAAAGATGCCTTCAATAGTAAGTGACTTGGGAAAGTTCTCAGGAAGCAAAACACATGAGCCATTATAGAACCAGCGGATCAATATAAGAAACAGTCAAATCAATATTTTCTCATGTTTACTCTTTGCCATGGAATAAGTCACAGAAGCAACTACCCTTTTTAGAAGACATCAATATTCAAGTCTCTTGACACTTAGGGATCATCTTTGGACCAAACAAACAACAACAAAAAATGGGAATGCATTACTTCATAAATTTTTGTCACAAGAAAAATATAACCAAAAAGTGGGAATGGGGAGTCAACAAATTTGCATCCTAATTTCTCTGCATTTGTTTTGGAAACTGATCCATACAATTAAATCACAACAACTTATGATAGGCTTTTAGGTGTGTAGATGGAGCCACCCAAACCTTTGAGGTACCTCATGTGTGGACACTGAGCAAAAAAACAGGAGGGTGAGTGCCATTTAAAGGCATTATAAGCCAAGATATTCTAACTCTGTTTTCCAGGTAGTCAGAAATCCTCTCACTCACTGCTTAAATGCACTGCAATGATTTTAGAGATTGAGAGGCATCCATCAGGCAACATACAGCCTAGTTGTGGGAAAAATAAGAAGAAAATATTTACAAATAGGTTAGCTGGTCCACACTTCTTGACGACCACCAATTCTGCCACTTACAGCCTATTTTTAATACCCATTATTCTGATTAACAGTCTACCAGTTTAAATGAAATTCCTTTTTAACATACATTATGCTAATCTTTGTCATTCTTTCATTGACCTAGTATAAAGGCCTGAGTCGGTTGTGCACACCTCTCCTGAGGCCTGGACTTCCTAGGAGAATACTACCAAGATGCTCCTGAGTAACTAACCCATCACTCCTACGTTAGAATATATACCAACTCTATACTTGAATTAGTTACTTTTCTAATGCTGGGATGAAGCACCATGACTGATGCAACTTATAAAAGAAAGAGTGTAATTGAGCTTACAATGTAGGGAATTAGAGTCCATTATAGGACAGTGAAAACACAGCAGCAGGAGCAGCTAAGAGCTCATAGAACCATATGCAGAAGGCAGAGAGCACACCGGGAATGGTATGAGTCTTTTGAAACCTCAAAGCCCACTCCCAGTAAAATACTTCCTCCAACAAGGCCTCACCTCCTAATTCTTATAAGCCTAATGAATCCAAACCTTGGGACAAAGCATCCAAACATGCCAGCCTATGGGACCATTCTCGTTCACATCACAACATTACCCCAAAGTAACACTCAGTAGATTATAGACACCACAGCCTTTTGGCAAATCTCTAAGATGGTATGATCTTCTGTGGTGTTCATCAGAACACTAGCTGTGTCCTTTTTGTTTGTACTTCTTTGTAGTTCTAGTTTCCTTTATGAAAATATGCATTGTTATGTGGGCAGCTTTTATTTATAGTTTTGTAGGGTATATTTTGTCTCTGATTATTCATCTTGTGCCACTCAGAAAATAAGTATTTCCTTTCGCCATCTAAAGTAATATATACTTTCTTTAAAAACAGACTTCAAAATACCTTCTTGGAAACACTCGGGCACAAATGTAATGATGTAAGTTCCTGGGGAACACTTGTGAAACTGGTCTACAGAATGCAGCTTTAGCAAATGCTTGAATCCCATGATTCATAAGCATACAAAGACTGAAGCCACATTCTATTTTGTATGTTCCAGTTAAGTGGCAGTATCTTTGTAAAATGGAAACTGCACACGTTGAGTTTATTCAGTATGTTTACTTAGGGCAACTACTTGTAAGCACACTGTGGAATTTTCATAAATATTCAGTAATGACAGAAAATTCTCAATTATTCAGATGTAAATTACCCAGCTGATGGATTATCCCAGCTCTCAGGCTCTACTGCCATTTTTAATCCATCTGGATGTTTCTCTGGAGAACGAATAACCCACCTTTTGAAGCTTGTTAGCAAGTCTGATGGCATCATAAACTATGATTTGGAGATTATCTGTGCCATATTCTAGCTAAGAGGACCATCACTCTTATATACAATAAAGGAGTGTTAGCCGTGCTAACCACCAATCACACAAGGTTAGAAAGCTCTGAAATTATCTGCATGCTGCAAAATAGAATACCTCACAATTAGCTCTGTAGCTGCCAATGAATATTGCTAAAAGTGCACATACAAAGACAATATATATAAATAATTGTGAGATTAAGCAACTATTTCTGGCAAGAGTTTAAGAATAGCATTCCTATTCTCATGGAAATTTGCAAAGAAATCAAATTAAGAGTACAGAGACAACCATTTCATCTCAGCACATTCACAGACACTCAGAGGGAAAAAGTAAAGCATCGAGCCATCTGCACCTAGGTAGAGGACCTAAACCACTTTCCAATTTTTCCCTATCTTTTGCCATTTGTTCACAGGGACCTTAGGAGTCTCCTGGTACATAATTCAGATTGACTTCTTGATTATACAGTAGCAAAGTTGGTTATTCACTACCTGTGCGGGCACAGCTGCATGTCTCTAGTCCTCCCATGCTCAGGGCACAGCTGCATGTCTCTGGTCCTCCCATGCTCAGGGCACAGCTGCATGTCTCTGGTCCTCCCATGCTCAGGGCACAGCTGCATGTCTCTGGTCCTCCCATGCTCAGGGCACAGCTGCATGTCTCTGGTCCTCCCATGCTCAGGGCACAGCTGCATGTCTCTGGTCCTCCCATGCTCAGGGCACAGCTGCATGTCTCTGGTCCTCCCATGCTCAGGGCACAGCTGCATGTCTCTGGTCCTCCCATGCTCAGGGCACAGATGCCCACCTCCAGTAATTTATAAGAAAAACTTGACAGTTCATAAGATGTTCAAATAGAAACGCCAAACTCTGATTTGAGTGATGTGTAGCGTCTTAATGGATGCTTTTGGCATTAGAGCAACCCTCTTTTTGATCTGTTCTCTTGCCAATGTACACTTTCGTTTATTTGTTAGTTTGTTTGTTTTAAATAGCTACTATAATGATTCTTCTGGCTTGATGTTTTTACTAGACCATTGCTGTTCAATCTGGACTCCTATGCCATCCACTAAAGAAAATTTCATTTATCAGATCTGGGAGCCAAGGGAAGGCAAAATATCTTCTAGAGGACCCATAATTGGTGATCTCTAATTGGTGCCAACTCAGTTTCTGACCAAGCATTTCACATGCCCCTCTCAGAATCACCATTTTCCCACCTGTGAATACTCCTAAGAACACTGGTGTAGATTCTTCTAAATTTAACCCATCTATATTATAAATAGCCTCCCTTGAGCACAGAGCAGACTGACACCACCAGACTGGGATTTAGCAAATTCACCAATGACCACCCATGCTATCACAATTTTCCTTCCATCTCCTCATCTTCCTTTTATTAAATTCTATCATCCAATAAAGACTAGGCAAGTGCATGATTTGAAGTTAGAAAAATAAATTTTAAAAAGACATAGATTCTGTAACAAGACTATAAGGTAGTTGAGTGAGAAAAGTTGAGTGACTGGTCACTGTAATCAAGCCTGATTCGTCTATTTTCTGATTGCAAGGGGCCCTATGAGAGTTAAGTATTAGAAAGTATGGCTTTGGGCTTGTAACAGCACTTTCAGCATGATTATGCTAGTGGCATAGTCAGTGATAGAAATAAAATATAATACTCATAATTTACACATTGCTTTATTCTTTATAATGATATTTATATTATTTAATATAATCTTTTTGCTATAATCTTCGTTTCATATGTATGAAAGATGGTACTTTAAAAAACCTTTAACTCTAGATAAATGCTAAAAAAAAAACAATTTAAAGATTTTTTTAAAATATCTTCTATTTAAGCAAGAATTGCTAAGCAACTGTTGCAGAAGACAAGGGCATGGGGATGGAGATAAAATCCCAGCATAGATGTTTCATTGTCAAAAGGAAAATGAAAATAGAATTAGAAGCTGTGACTTCTGATAATTCTTGATCCAACAAGCTTGAGTTCCTTCCCTATGTAGACCATAAAGTTATTTAGATTCTCATGTCAGTTTAGTCCCTTTGACTGCCTCCCTATGGCTGCTGAGATGGTGACTCCAGATGTACTGTGCTGTCCATCTCTGCTCCTGAAAGGATGAGTTGAGCCCTTTGGTGCTTTCCAAGTGAAAAATGGAAAAGTTTCAAAGGATCTAGTTAAATCCTAATTAAATTTAGACCCAAAATTGTATTGTTCCTTTCCTGGCCAAAGAGACTAAATTATACAATAAATTGTCCTTTTTCTATTCCAATTTTAGGATCTGCTTCATACCTATTAAATCACCCAAAGTGCTTTTGCAGGTCCACCAAATAACATTCCAACTTCCAGCTCTGAAAATAATACCACCTCCTATATATTTGTGCCTCTGTCTAATACTCCTATGTTTATCTCCCACTTTTTTTTCTTTATTTAGTTTTACTCCGGCAAGTTCCTTGCCCAAACCATTTTTATATCTGAAAACTAAGTGACATTGGCTTTTAATGTCACAGATTCATCTACTATAATTCTCTCTAATTATTATTGGAGGCAAGAGAGAGATGAGTTAGAGGTAAAGATGAAAAAGATGGCCCAGTTCATGAAAACATCAGTTGTGCTCACACAGAAATATACAAAGGAAGCACATTCTGCAGATGATAAAACATCTTAAAGTTCCTGCCTACTGCCCTTGAGCTTAAAAACAAATATAAAAAAGCAGAAGTTCTCTCATATGTGCGATATAGGTGCAGTATAGGCCAACACTACAAAGGAAGTGAGCAGGAAAAAAATAAACACATTTCTCCACATCTAGCAATTCATAAAGTTCCTAAAGATAGAAGTCATTAATAAAGCCATATGAGAAATGTCATTATAAATGAAAAAAGCCTCTTGAAAATATAGTTACCCCATTCCTTTATTTAAAATAAAAATTGGATATATAGGATTTGCAAAAAAAATCTATTTCTGAGGTACCATCTCATTAAGTTCATTGTGAAAATGCTTAAATAAAGGAGACATAGTGGCTGGAGAGATGACTCAGAGGTTAAGAGTGCAGCTGTTCTTACAGAGAACCAGGGCTTGATTCCCAGTACCTAATGGCAGCTCACAACTGTCTATAACTCCAGTCCCATGGAAACTGATGCCCTCTTCTAGCCTTCATAAGTAACAGGCATGTACATGGTACACAGATTTGGTTGCAAGCAAAGTCTGTTTCCCTAAAACAAAGAAAAAAAAAGAAAACCTAGAGACCAGAAGAGTGAGAGAATGAAGATTAAGAAGAAGCAGATGTTAATCAGAAAAAGAAACAGCATGAATATTTCAGCAAATTCCAGATATAGATATAGTAGGCGGCTAAATCATTGCTTTGAATAAATAAGTCTTCATTCACTTTTCACTGATGAAGGATGATCTGGCTTAGTAGCTATTGGACTGTGAGACTCCTTCGCAATTTTACAGCCAAGTATTTCAATGTCTGGGTAACATCCTAACTTAATGTAGTAAAAGAAAACCAGAAAGATCAGGTCAGGGCTGGGAAGGCAACATGCCTGTAAAGGGCCACTGTGGAAGCATGAGAACGTGACTCCGTCATCAGCACATGACATCTGGGCATGGTGGCAGGTGCTGGTCATCACAGCCACTGAGAAGCCCTGGGCCACAGGAGAATCAATGGGCCTTTCTAAGGAGACAGCCTAGCTGAATCAGGAATCCCCAAGTTTCAGAGAGAGACCCTGGCTCAAACAACAAAAGGTGGATGGCATCTGAGGACTGACATTCCAAAGCTGACACTCACCCCAAACACATTCACAATGCACGCACGCGAGCGCGCACACACACACACACATACACACACCAGGTTATGAGTCAAATTTAAGGACAGGTTTACTCCAAATGGAACTCAAACCTAAAGAAGGTATCCTGAATCAGGGAAAAATCTTACTACACAGTTTTCTATAAAATGGACTAAATCCACTTACAAGTCAATCTCTATATGACCTGTTGGCTCAGGATTTAGTACAGGTTTTTACATTTTTCATTATTCACTTCTGGAGCAAAACTCTGATGTGTCAGCAAAACTAAATGATTCCCATCTTAGTAATATTAGCCTGACATGACACGGATCTAACTGGTCTAACAAAAACTGGTTTTCTATAATGGGCTTAAACTATATCTTTGTTTACCATTAACAAGAATATATTTCACCCCTTATTTAGATGATATAAGCAAGGAGGATTAAAAGTTTTTCTGGGAAAGTATTTTTTGATATCCCGAAGAAAAACTAGGCATTTTATAAGATAGAGTTATACTCAAAATAAGGTCAGTACGAAGAGAAAGAAACCTAAGGTGTGTGAACGTACAATACTAAGAAAAATAAAAATCTATGATTAGTGACACTTTATCCTAGAAATTATATTGATATGGATGGCAATGGAAGCATTCGAACAGTGGAGTGTTTCTTTTCTAAGTTTCTGAAGCTGCATCTCAGCCCAGTATACATTCTATCTCATTTTTCACCTGTACAGATGTTAATGAGGATGCACTGGCCTCTATTTGCTCACTTAGTTATATTTCATACAAACAAGGACATTTGCTATGAATTTCTTCCAATTTTTATCCATGTGAGCATGGATAAAATCATATTTAACAATACTTAGATAAGTATGTGCTATACAAAATAAATGTCCTATTCAAACAACAAAACCCTTTGCCTAATCATTTTCCTGATGAATGTGGCCCATGTTTTAAATTTCAAACAAAGAGTTTTAAAAAACCAAATTCTGTCTAGACTGGACTATTCTCTGTTGCTTTCTGGAGTGTGATACTCCCAGAGACGTAGAGCTATTGGGAAAATTCAATTACTGAGCTAAAATCAAGTCTTTGAAAAGTTCAGTACAACAGCTTCTGCTTATTTCAGCCACTTGAGGAAATAGTTATTCAGGTCGAGTAACTGGCTGATTCAATTAGAAGTAGACAGGAAAATGATTAGCTGAAGTAGATTCTGTGTTTGTTACTCGCTGCCGCCATCGAAAGCACATCTCTTGTTTATGTTAAAGCACATCTTTAAAGCCACACTCCTGTTAGCCAATGTGCCTACATCTTCCCTCACTCCAATTTATTTGTAGGCAGAACCTAGTTTTAACTCACTTCATCAGAAATTCTCTGACAGGGAATACATAAACATCAGATCTCAGGTTCAAATTATAAGAACAATTAGAGCCTTTCAATACTTAAATATATTAAAAGCCACAGTCACAATCCTAACCATAATTACATGAAAATAATATAATGTGGACTATACTTTAGTGCAGACAAGCTATGAAATAGCAATGCTTTATTCTTTTGATTTCCAACAGAACACAACAGAAAGCCTGTTTAAATCCTGATTTTGTAAACAAAGTACATAGGTCTTGGATTGGAAATTAAAAGAGCATCAGGGACCAAACAGAAAGAGATGTCTGCACAAAGTAATTTTTGTTTCATGTTTTTGTTGTTGTTGATGTATTGCTCACTCAGATAGCAAATATACCAACCAAAACCACATAATGGGAGATTATACATGTCAATAGTGTCAAATTATTTCAATTTACTACAAAGAATAAAATATTTTTAAAAAATCTTCTTAGAGTAATTCCCTTTATAATTTTGAAACTTAGAAACAATTTTTAGAACATTTCTCAATAAACTATACAAGAGCTTTCCTTGAAAACTTCTCCAGTGAGCAAATGTTGCTAAATTTTCTTTTAAACATATTTTTTCTTTTGTTTAAAAAAGATTCTTTTCTAATGCAAAAATCCTGACTATGGTTTACCCTCCCTGTAGTCCTCCAGTTTCTCCCACTCCCCTTCCCTACATATCCCTATTCCCGTCCCCATCTGCCCCTAGTCCACCCATAAAATCCATTCTATTTTCCCCTCCCAGAGGGATCAATGAGTCCCCTCCCCAAGATCTCTCCTCTTTACCTAACCTCTCTGGGGCTATGGATTTTAGCTTGGTTATCATATATTTAATGGCTAATATCACCATATAAGTGAATACATACCATATTTATCTTCCTGGGTCCTGGGATCTTCCTTATCTCGCTCAGGGTGATCTTTTCTAATTCCATGCATTTGCCTGCAAGTTTCATGATGTCACAGTGCATTATGTAAATGTACAACATTTTCTTTATTCATTCTTCTCTTGGTGGGCATCTAGGCTTTTTTTCAGTTTCTGGATATTTTGAATCAAGCCTCTATGAACATAGTTGAGCCAGTGTTCTTATACGATGGAGCATCCTTTGGGTTTATACTCAACAGTAGTATAGCTGGATATTGTGGTAGACCGGTTTCCAACATCCCGAGGAGCAGCTATATTGATTTCCATAGTGGCTTACACAAGGATGTACTCCCACCAGAAATGGAGAGGTGCTTCCCTGTCTCTACATCCTTGCCAGCATGAGCTGTTCTCGCATTCTGTAGGCTGCTGCTTTGTTCTATTAACGGTGTCCTTTGCTGTGCAGAAGCTTTTTAATTTCATCAGGCCCCACTTATTAATTGTTGATCTTAGTGACTGTGCTATCAGTGTTCTTTTCACAAAGTTGTCTCCTGGGTCAATCCATTCAAAGCTGTTCCCACCTTCTCTTCTAACAGGTTCAGTGTATCTTGTTTTATGTTAAGGTCTTTGATCCAGTTGGACTTGAGTTATATTCAGGATAATAAGTATGGATCTATTCTTCTACCTGCACCTTGACCAGCATCATTTGCTGAAGACGCTGTCTTTTTAGGATGTATTTCTGGCCTCTTTTTAAAAAATCAAGTGTCTATATTGTGTGAATTTATGAATGAGTGTTCAATTTGATTCCATCAATCAGCCTGTCTGTTTTTATGCCAATACCATGAGGTCTTTATTACTATTGCTGTGTAGTATAGCTTGAGGTCTCCCCAGTTCTTTTATTGTACAGAATGGTTTTAGCTATACTGTTTTTGTTTGTTTTTCCTTATGAAGTTGAGAATTGCTCTTTCAACGTCTATAAATACTTTTGTTGAAATTTAGATAAGGATTGCACTGAATCTATAGGTTGCTTTTGATAGGATACCTATTTTTACTATGTTAATCCTACCAATCCATGAGCATGGGAGATCTTTCCATCTTCTGATATCTTCTTCAATTTCTTTCTTCAAAGACTTGAAGTTATCATACAAGTTTCTCACTTGCTTGATTAGAGTTACCCCAGGGTATTTTATATTATTTGATGCTATTGTGAAAGGTATTGTTTCCCTGATTTCTTTCTCAGTCTTTTTGTCATTTGTATATAAGAAGGCTACTGGTTTTTTGTTGTTGTTTTGTTTTGTTTTTTAGTTAATCTTGTGTCTAGTCACTTTGCTGAAAATGTTTATCAGCTACAAGTGTTTCTAATGGAATTCTTAGGGTCACTTATATATACTATTATATCCTCTGCAAGTGATAATACTTTGACTTCTTCCTTTCCAATTTGTATCCCCTTGATCTCCTTTAGTTGTCTTATTGCTTTACCTAAGACTTTGAGTACTATGTTGGTTAGAAGTGGAGAGAGTGAATAGCCAATCTTGTCTTGTTCTTGATTTTAATAGAAATGCTTTGAGTTTCTCTCCATTTAATTTGATTTTTGCTATAGGCTTTCTGTAAATTACATTTATTATACTTAAATATGTTCCTTATATCCCTAATTTCTGCAGGACTTTTTATCATGAATAAATGCTAGATTTTGTCAAAGGCATTTCTGAATCTAATGAGATGATCATCTGGGTTTTTTTTCTTTCAGTTTGTTTACATGGTGGATTACATTAATTGATTTTCATATATTGAACCATCCCATATGTCTAGGATGAAGCCTTTTTGAACATGGATGATCTTTTTTATGTATTCTTGAATTTGGTTTACAAGAATTTTATTGAGGATTTTGGCATCTATGTTCATAAGGGAAACTGATCTGTAGTTCTCTTTTCTCTTTCTTTGTTGAGTCTTTATGTGGTTTGGATATCAAGGTAACTGTGGTTCCATAAAAATGAATTAGGCAATGTTTCTTCTGTTCCTATTTTGTGGAATTATTTGAGGTGTGTGGGCATGAACTGTCTTTTTAATATCTGGTAGAATTCTGTGGTCAAACCTCCTGGCCCTGTTTAATTTCTTGAGTTCTTTATATATTTTGGATCTTCGCTCTTTGTCAGAGAGGGCTGGTGAAGATCTTTTCCCAGTCTGTAGACTGTTGTTTTGTTCTGTTAACAGTTTCTTTTGCTTTACAGAAGCTTGTCAGCTTCATAAGGTCCCATTTATTAATTGTTGACCTTAAAGCCTGGGCTGTTGGTGCTCTATTCAGGAAGTTGTCTCCTGTGCCAATGAGCTCAAGGCTCTTCCCCACTTTTTCTTCTAACAGATTTAGTGTGTCTCGTTCTATGTTGAGACTTCAGTTTTGTGCAGGATGATAGTATGGATCTCTTTTCATTTTCCTACATGTAGCCATCCAGCAACATTTGTTGAAGATGCTATCTTTTTCCATTGAATGGATTTGGCTTCTTTGTCAAAAATCAAGTGTCCATAGGTATATGGGTTTATTTCTGGGTCTTTGATTTGATTCCATGTAAATATAAAAGAGGAGGGTTGACTCAAGAGCCTGGAGGTTCCTGTGGCAAACAACACAGTGCATAGATATAAAGGAGCGATCAAATAGGCCCTGATATTGTTACCCCAGATTTTGGAGGCATTCCTGTCCATTATCAGGCTTTCTGAAGCTCTCTGTCACTTCTGCTGTGGATACACTGACGCCTGGGCTGCCTTACTTTTTCCTTTACTGAAATCTCATTTAGTTAAATGGGGAGGGGGGAGGCGTCACTTGATCATGATCTTTGCCATTCTTTTCCTAAATCTTTAAGAGTTTTCCTTTATGTGCTTTGGTGCTTAATATTTGATTTACAAAATTTTGAGATTGGTTTTTTTGCAACAATTCTAGTCTTTGAGCATGCTAGGGAAGCATCCAATCACTGAATTAACTCAGACTTATTTTAATTCTTTTTCATATAAATAATGCAAGTCACAATTTCACATTTGCTTTATAGATTTCTTAAAATGGTATTAAATTTTCTTTTGGATTTAATCTTAGGGGGTCATTTATTTGCATTCATTGGCATCCATGAGACTCAATCTGACACTATCCTTTAAAAGATTTATTTATTATATTAAACTATATGTGTATGCATACATGACCATATGACCATGGGTATCTGATTGCCCACAGAGGCCAGAAGCCTCAGATATCTCTGGAGCTAGACTTACAAGGAGTTCTGAGTCAAATGTAGGTGCTAGGAATCAAACTCAAGACCTCTGCAAAAGCAATAAGCACTCTTTACCTCTGAATTATTTTTCAGCATACTCTCTGTCCATTAATAGTTTAAGTCATGTCTATTTATTGTAGTAGTATGTACATTGTTGCATACGCCACCCTACTTCTCCAATGTATTATCAGGTTCTGAGTTTTGCCGTATACCTCAAAACAAATACTCCACAAATTATTGTCTGCAAGTGGTTTAGTTGTGCATGGATATTTCCCGCTAATGGTTAACATATTCCATATTCCTGGCAACCTTGAAAATAAAGTTTTCCCACAGTTTATTTATATTTTACCAGCATTTTATATTGAGAAAATAATCTAAAATCTATTCTGTTTCCTTGCCCTCTTCAGTAGACACTTGGAATGCTGAAGACTTAGTCGCACAGGTAATTTTCCTGAACTGGATAGAAATCATGGACTCTATGGTTTCAGAATATGAAGTATATTGGCCTAAGCCAATAAATCATCATTTAGAGTATGTGGAGTTCATTCTGTGGTATGAGTGGGCATGATAAACAAGTTACAGGACGCCATTGAGGAGTAAGTTTGAGTTTTTATGCCTGATCAGTGTACTGTAATATGGCATGTGCATAATGAAAGAATCATTATCTAGAGTATAATTAGATGCTTGATTTAGTCTCTAGTCAGTCACTTGTTTTTAAATAACTTCCAGCCTCTGCTTCTTACCTTCATCTTGTCTGGAAATATGAGCATAAGGAAATTTGCAGTGTGTTCATAGAGATATAGGAAGCTTGATATACAAAAATGTGTAGGTTTTTTCTTCTTCTTCTTTTTTCTAAGAAACATTTCCCTTAATACACCCTACAATAGGTTCTGTATTTGAGCTCCAAATTAAATCAGAGTCCAGTATTTTTCTCCTGGTGATTCATCAAGGCACCTTAATTTATTTTTTTATTAATTTATTCTTGTTACATCTCAATGGTTATCCCATCCCTTGTAACCTCTCATTCTTCCCTCCCTCCCATTTTCCTCTTACAAGGCACCTTAATTTATTAAAGGACTTAACACTAGGACAGTTGTGTAGCCCTTTGTGACCCCAGACTACTGGGCAATGCAGCCTTTCACTTCTCTGTCCCTGCCCACTTGTTTCCAATAGAAAGTGTTTGGTTTTCTGTTGTGAAATGACTATATCCACCAATTTTACTCTTTTGCTTTTGATTATAGCTCTCCCAGTGTGCCTCTTGTATTCTTGATGCCTTTCACTTTATGGAAACCACTGTCAGTTTTAACTTCCAATTCTACTTTCACCTCCCTTACCAGGGTCTGAAAGCAAATATAAACTTGACAATATGAATGGATCAGAACTTACAACCACAGTCATAGCTACTCAAAATCAGCCTTTTTCTCTGATATGAAAGGGTCTGTTGACATGTCAGCATCCTTAATGCCTTCCTTTATTCCCTAGTGTCTCTGACCCACAGGTACTAATAACATGGATAATATTTTTTAGGATCTCTCAAAAGTGTCTATGAATGTCTTTCCCATTTTCATTTATGTGTGGGAGCATCTAAAATTGTACTTGTTCTTATTTCTCTGTTATTTATCATTGAGATTTAATATTGCTGAAGGAATGAATCATATAACAAATATGAAAAGTGAAAAACAATTGGCTTCCCTGGTTTTCACTGACTTCAGATTAAGACATTTGACCTAAAACTGCCAAAGAATGATTTCACTGGGTTGTATAGGTTTGCTTACATACCAGTGCCCTGTTGTCTAGGAGCAAAGTGATGGTAGGGACCACTCTCCATGTCAACCCCAGATTGTAGTATAAATACTTTTGAATGAAGTACAAGCGAATCTCAGGCTTGAAATTTCACTTTGCCATCCAAATGCTGGATGTGTTGAAACTTTTTAAATGAAAGAAGACATGATGAAAAATGATTTCCTTATAAAATGGAAAACCAACATCTTTAAACGTTAATGAATGTTACTTTTATAATGAAAATCTGTTAATCACTTTGGAATGGCAGGTATCAAACCAGCCCATGTGTGTACTAGGTAAGAACCCTGCCAACTGAGTGGCATGTCCAGCCCTATGGGGCACCTTTTGTCATTGCCACACCACAGACAAGCATACAGAAATATATAAAATTCATATCACCACTAACAAAAGATAAATATAAGTAGGTAAAGAAAAACTGTGACAAAATCATTAGGTTTACAGATCAGTAAGGGCAGGGGAGTATGTCACCAAGTTGGAAAAAAAAAGTAGAAAGTAGAATTCACAGCAGAGGATATATAAATGTCACTATGAATGAAAACTTTCCAACCCTATTAGTAATCAGAAAAAATGCAAGACATAACAAGATTTTGTTTTCAACTATTGAAGTAGCACAAATTATAAAGATTTATAATGTAAGAATCTGGCAGGGATAATTAGAAATAAAAATGTTTACACATTGTTTGTAGAAGCAGAAATTGATAAACCTATTTTGCAGAGCACTTGGCAGTATCTTAGATTTTCAATTTTAACTGTTGTCTGCAGAAGTGTTTCATAGGAAAACAATGACTTACATACAAGCATTGAACCATTGTTTACCATAGAGAAAACTTGGAAAAAATTAATTCCTTGAATTCAGGAGTTTTAAATTAATTATTAAACATTCACATCACGGGGCACTATGTACTCATTACAAATAATGCAGGCTTTTTTTCTGCTTTTTTTTTTTTTTAATTTATTCTTGTTACATCTCAATGGTTATCCCATCCCTTGTATCCTCCCATTCTGCCCTCCCTCCCATTTTCCCATTATTCCCCTCCCCTATGACTGTTCCTGAGGGGGATTTCCTCCCCCTGTATATGCTCATAGGGTATCAAGTCTCTTCTTGGTAGCCTGCTATCCTTCCTCTGAGTGCCACCAGGTCTCCCCCTTAAGGGGGCATGGTCAAATATGAGGCACCAGAGTTCATGTGAAAGTCATACCCCACTCTCCACTCAACTGTGCAGAATGTTCTGTCCATTGGCTAGATCTGGGTAGGGGTTTAAAGTTTACCGCCTGTATTGTCCTTGGCTGGTACCTTAGTTTGAGCGGGACCCCTGGACCCAAATCTGCCTATCATAATGTTCTGCTTGTAGGTTTCTAGGACCCTCTGGATCCTTCTACTTTGCTATTCTCCCATGCTTCTCTCATCTAGAGTCCCAATAGGATGTCCTCCCCTCTGTCCCAGTTTCCTGGTAAGTGAAGGATTTCGTGGGACATGCCCCTTGGGCTAGTATGCAGATATAAGTGAGTATATACCATTTGAGTCTTTCTGCTTCTGGGTTAACTCACGCATTATGATCATTTCTTGCTCAATCCATTTGTCCACAAATTTCAGGAATTCCTTGTTTTTAATAGCTGAGTAGTATTCCATAGTGTATATGTACCACAGTTTCTTTATCCATTCTTCTACTGAGGGACACTTAGGCTGTTTTCCTGTTCTGGCTATTATGAATATGGCTGCTATGAACATGGTTGAGCAAATTTTCTTGTTGTGTGCTGGAGCATCTTCTGGGTATATTCCAAGGAGTGGAATAGCTGGGTCTTGAGGAAGTCCTATTCCCAGTTTTCTGAGATAGCACCAGATAAATTTCCAAACTGACTGGACTAGTTTGCATTCCCCCCAGCAATGAAGGAGTGTTTCTCTCTCTCTCCACATCCTCGCCAGCATGTGGTGTCGCTTGAATGCTGCTTACAGGCTTGTCCACATGGCTTCCTCAGCCTGTCTTCCTTTACTCTTCAGTGTCCAGGAGTGACACTGCTTATAATGAGAGAGGCTTTCCAACAACAGGCATCAATCAAGAAAATGCACCATAGGATTGTCCACAGGCCAATCTGGCGGGGGGAATTTTCACAACTGAGGTTCCCCTTCCAAGATGGCTGTACCTTGAGTCAAGCTGACATAAAACCATCCATCACAAGAAGCATCTTACATTTTGAGGAGTTAAAAACAGCCAAAATATGATATAACACTGGAGAGCCTACCTATTCAATAATTATAATTAATAATGGCTGTTCTTTCATCTTCGCTTGGAATACAGCTCTGGTCTCTCTGTGGGAGGCCAATGTGATAACAACCATCACAACCTAGAAAATGGTCAAAGGTTGAGTATGACTGATGAAAAAATACCTCAACTCTTATTCTACAAAAGAATTTTTTCCAGAAGGTTTTTGTAGTAGTTGTTGTTGTTGTTTACTTTAGAAGCTAGAAAATAAAACAAAATAAGAGAAATATAATTTCTATGGATACATAAAGATACCTACAAGTTACCTGAAGCATTCCTTTAAAATTTTTTAGACCTTCCTCCCATTGGCATGAAGAACAGGCAATATCTACCCATACAACCTTACAATTTTACAGTGCTGAGCAAATATTAGCTTTCTCCATAGACCATGCCTCTTCAGTTCCCACCTTGAATGAAAACCCTGTTTGGTGCTCACTACAAAGTGCACTTAGTTCAAGCAATGTGTTTTCCAGCAGCATGAACCCTAACACAGAACCCAAAGTGTACCATGCACATGTCACTTGGCTGTTTTATTTCCAGTGAAAGACCTGAAAATCTGTCTAAGAGCTCATTTTCCTCTTGACCTGTCATCTGTGTCCTCTATGGCTAGCTTGTCTGTCATACCCAGTTGCTGAAAACCAAACACATTCTCCCTCATTGGAGTGAAGGAATTGATAAGCCCTGATGAGCCATGTAGTTATGGCTAAATGATAACAGCTGCCAGCAATGAGCTGAAACCTGCCTATGTCTTAATCACAGACACCACCACAGAAAGAGTCCCCTCTAGTCTGAAAGTGCTTCTCAAACTTATAAGGTTATTAAAATTATATGGTGCTTTCTGAGATAAAATTTCCATAAACTGTACCTTCACTTTCAGTCACAAACATGAAAAAAAAAGTTGTTTTCACTTTAAGAGAAAGGAGTCTTAGAATAATTCCTGAATGACATTTTTAATTACGATAAATTTTCCTAATTTCATATTAGTTCAGAATTTGTTGAACCATGCTCTTGTAAATGTACACAATTTTTTCTTTATTTTTTGTTTTAGTTCACCAGGTTGTGAAACATATGAGTTATTTTCTAGTGTTGCCTGACTTGTATCAACAGAGAGAGAGAGAGAAAGAGAGAGAGGAAGAGAGACAGAGAGAGAGAGAGAGAGAGAGAGGGATGGAGGGAGGGAAGGAGGGATGGGGAAGGGAGGGAGGGATGAGGGAGGGAGGGATGGGGCAGGGAGGGAGAGAGGAGAGAGCAATCCTCATTTAACGAAGATAGCTCCTGGTAATAACTGTTAATTGGGAAAAATTATAGAAAATAAACAGCATAATAACCCCCAATACATTAGTGCAGATGTAGTGACTATAAAAAGGATAATCAAATCACTCTCTGAGGTATTTAGTTGGTTTTCATATTTGGAACAGAATTAAAGTAATGGAAACTGAGACTTTACAATTTTAGGAAGAAGAGCATCTGAAAAAATAAATAAATAAATAAACTTGTGACAGTTTAATTTGAAGTTTTCTAGCTTATTAAACATTTTCCTTTAGAAATCTAAATTCCCTGAAGCATAGTCAGGCCTGCATGGGGAGGCTGGAAGACTGATTAATTTCTCTGCTCAGCAGCCCCATGCAAAGCCTTATGGACTGCTTTCCCCTTCTCTCTACTCAGCCTCCGTGCACCCCATTTATCTGTCAGATGCTCCTTGTGGATCTAGACATGGCTGCCTGCGTTTGCAGCTTCAGTGGCGCACAGGAGAGTGTTCACTTGGCTGTCTCAGCAGCTCCCCAGTGGACAGCCATATAGGGAGGGCCTTCAACTAATGCTCGATCCCAGTTCTGTCACGAGCAGAGCCTTGGAGTGACAGCAAGTCATCTCGTAAATCAGATTATCCAGCCATGGCACCATTCTGCATGAAATGAATGATCTGGTAGTGTGCTGACTGGATACACGTTAAGCAGGATCTGCTACTCTCAGCCATACTGCTTCTTATAAACATGTCTATCTCCCCTGAATACATGCCACTGGGAGGGCCTGTATCTTAAAATCTGCATTTGTAAGCACCGAATCTTATCTATTCTTGGTACATATTACATAATTTGTAAATATTTTTGTTAATGAATTAATGAAAGAATATAGCATTAAACAATTATGAGAAGAAATTTTTAACTTTCTTTTTGTTGAAAATAATTTTTTTATAAAATATATTCTGATTCTAATTTCCCCTCCCTAAATTATCCCAGGTCCTCCCCACCTCCCCACCCACCCAAATCCAAACCCTCTACCTCTCAGTCTCTCTGTCTCTCTGTCTCTCTCTGTCTCTCTCTCTCTCTCTCTCTCTCTCTCTCTCTCTCTCTCTCTCTCTCTCTCTCTCTCACATTAAAAAACAAGCTGGCATCTTTACAGTGACATCAACAACTCTCAGCTGTAGAGAGGCCCTTTGTACTAAAAAAGATTTTTCTAATTCAAAGTTCATATGATAGTCTATTACAAATTTCACAAAAACAAGACATTGAAGCTGAAACTTGTTAAAATTGCTGACACTGTTCTGGCTTACTCTTAGAAGCATTTCTCTCAGAACTGAAGTGACCATGAGCATTTTGAAAGTTCAGATATTAGAAAGCTAAGCCAAAGGTACATTTCTTACAAGCGCAATAGGATTTATAATGTGTTTCTCAGTCACTTTCATGCATGCTAACATTACTGCTGGGGCTGAGAAGTATTTCTCACCCCTACATGCTAAATCTCTGCAAAACAGCACATAGATACCATCAGAGATGCTGTGACTGGCAGAGCCTATGGTACCCAGCACCCCTCCCCCCCAAGAGCATTAGCAGTGAAGGAAAAACAAGGATTGGAAGAGAAGGAACCATTTGCAAAAAAATTCTCTCAATTATCAGATACACAAAATTACAACAAGTCAGTTCTGATAAAGCTCAATCCAACAGGACAGTTCTCCTGTCAGAAATGCGCCTTTTGTGAGGAGGTGTGTACCATCCCAAGGTCACGGTGCTTAGTTCTCTTTTAATGGGTGTGGTAAAAAACTGGATTTCACATGAAACTAAATTTACCACAATTCCTGTGACTATGGGGCCCAAATCTACAGCAGTCCTAAAAACAGCAACTTTTGGCAAACTGAAATGTTAAAGAAGTTCAATAGATCACACACAGAGACACACAGACACACACACACACAGAGAGAGAGAGAGACTCCAAATTTAGTAAATGTCATAAAAATATACAACATAGCACCCATAAAGAAAAATTTCTGAACTATTCTTAATAAAAATAAGCACAGAGATGTTAGAGGAAAGAAATAATTCTGTTTTGCGCCTATAAAATGATAACATGAAAATATCACCCATAGAAAAAGGGATAAAGGCAGCATCAGAAACCTAAGCTAAGGATGAGGCTAATTTTGCCACGCATTCCAGAGGCAATCAATCTGCCTTTACCTCTTTAAAAGCATTTACAGCCGAGCAAGTCATTACTGCTTGATTGGCCTGATCATACCAGATCTAAGTCACTAAACCTCAGTGGTTTTGTACAACAGAGGTTTGCTTCTTTTTCTTTTTCTTTTTCTTTTTTTTTTTTTTTCTTTTTTCTTTTTTTTTTTTTTAATGTCTCAGGTTCATTTTATTTTTTTTATTATTAATTTATTCATATTACATCTCAGTTGTTAGCCCATCCCCTGTATCCTCCCATTCCTCCCTTCTTTTTCATTCTGCATATCCTATAGCTAGAAATCATGCTGTGTGTTGTTGTCACATAGCAAAGGGATGCCAGAGCCTCAGCTGTGAGCAATCTCTCTAGTCACTTTAACAGGAGACTGGAAGTAACAAACAGCCCATTGGCTCCCAAACACTTAGACTAGAAGTGACAGCAGTCACATTCACAGACACTTTGTGACCTAAGGAAGTCACATGAAAATGCTTAACATTATATAAATGGGCAAAAATACTCTCTACTTAAAGGATGCTCTTTGTAAAAATCACCAGTTGACATGTAGAAAAACTGAAGTGTGGAGAAAAGTTAATAAAAATCATAAGCATAATAAAACATAATGCTAAGACTAGAGTACAATGTTTCATGTACAGCACTTCTTTCACCTTTCATGTAAAATGTTAATAAATCTCTAAGTTTTAAAATACCAAATGGGAGCCAGACACCAACACCACTCGGAGGCTAGAGGTACCTGCCACCAAGCCCGATGCTCTGAGTTCGATCCCAATACAGTAACTCACATGGTGGAATGAGCTAGCCCTGTGCCACACACAAGTTGTCTTCTGACCTCCACGTTGATGCTGTGGCACACATGTGTATGCGCACACATGTGTACACATGTGTACAAGCACATACACTAAATAAATAATTTTAAATAGCATCAACTGAAGTGTTATTTTATGCTCCTAAAGAGAAATTATGAAGAGTAAAACAGTCTCTAAGCTAATAAACAATATAGCCTAAATAAATGTTATCTACTGTATGCATCAATCAAATTCTAAACTGCATTCAGAAATCATAAATGAATACAACTGTTCACTGATGATGTGTGATGACATCAGGATCCTAGAGAAAATTAGGAGGGAAAACTTCCCCAATCATGACTGATGCTAGGAGTCTCAGGAGATAGAAGAAAGGACCAGCTATTGGGTGACAGAAAAGTAGAATGACCTGGTCACTCTTCTCTCCTTCTACTTCTCTTCCGGTATATCCCTCCATCTTTTCTCACAAAAAGTTACTACTCTCCTGGTAGGTGATAAGTATTAAGAGTCGGGGAAGTATGGGGAAATAATATCTATTCTCGCCACTACCCCAAACACACACACACACACACACACACACACACACACACACACACACACACACACACACGAACACAAATCACTGCCATAAACGAGATGTAGAAATGCAAAGTAAGATGCAATGAGACACACTGAAAACCTTGTAAAATTCAAACTCTGCACATATGCCCAATTTTATACAGCAGGGCAAGGCTCTAACTTGCCAAGATGTGTTTATTACAGCTCTCAGCCTGTGAATTTATTAGCACCCTCTCTAATGCCTGAGACCTTTTGGGTTTACACACTGATATGTTTACAGTTGACACACACTATCTTTCCTGGCTTTTGTGCCCACATTTGTTTATCCTGACGTGTAGCTTTATGTCTAGATAAGATTCCAAGTGTTTTCACGGAAATCACTCAGAATTATAGTAAGGAGATGCATTTATAACCATCAGGGAACACTGGATCCTGGAGTCTGTGTTCTGTGGCATCTGTTAGTAAATATCATGCTACCTCGAGTGGCTTTAGGGTATACATTGTTTACCTGTGGCCCAGCAAAAGGAGCTCCTGCATACTGTGGGCGAAAGTCTGCATCTGGCTTCGTGGCTCTGAGTTGTTTACAGCCATCTGGCTGAGTCTTTCTTGCACTTCACCTGCGATGATTTGTATCAGCCTTTTTGTCTCTTATGGTGCATGAAAAAGGACAAATGAAAGTCCTTCCCCTGCAGTATCTTCCCCGCTCATAAAAGTTCCTTTTCCAGACTCTAATTACTGCCATGATAGCCTATCTCCATTCTTGTGTCAGAGGTCTTATTTGGCTTTCTTTTCCAATTACGTCGTTTTAGATTGCTTTATGTATTTCTGTCTGCTGTAGATCCTTCATTCTATAAAAGAAAACAATAAAAGCTAACATTCGTACTAAGTTACAGCAATTGGCTGCAGTATATTTTATCTCAATCTGTGTCTTCATTTTCCTCCCTGAGAATCCAGGTAGATGTATATTTGTTGGAGTATTGTTGGTCACTGTGGCCATAATCTGAAACTTAAAAATGCTAGTATTTGGTAAGTAACACAAATGGAAACAATCTTCCATCTCGTTTTAAGTTCCCAGAGATTGTAATAGGATGAAGTATAAGCGCATCCTGTATTCCCGAAATTTGTGGACAGATGGATTGATCTAGAAATTATCATAATGAGTGAGTTCACCCAGAAGCAAAAAGAGTTAAATGGTATATACTCACTTGTATCGAGACACTAATCCGAGGGGTACGTCCCCATGAAAAACTTTATCTACCAGGAAAGTGGGTCAGAGGGGAGGACATCCTATTGAGACTTTAGGTGTGAGAAGCCTGGGAGAATGAGGAAATAGAAGGATCCAGAGGGTCCTGGAAAACTACAGGCGGGTCTGGGCCCTGGGGTCCTCCTCAAACTATGGCACCAGCCAAGGAAAATATAGGCAATAAACTTCAAACCCCTACCCAGACTAGCCGATGGACAGGACATTCTCCACCGTTAAGTGGAGAAGGAGATCTGACTTTCACACAAACTCTGGTGCCCCATATTTGACCATGTCCCTTGGATGAGGACGCCTAGTGGCACTCAGAGGAAGGATAATAGGTCACCAAGAAGAGACTCGATACCCTATGAGCATATACAGGGGGAGGAGGTCCCCCTCAGTCGCAGACATAGGGGAGGGGAATGGGGGGGAAGCGGGAGGGAGGGAAGAATGGATACAAGGGATGGGCTAACAACTGAGATGTAATTTGAATAAATTAATAATAAAAAAGGAAAAAACATAAGTGCATCCTGTTTCAGGCTGAGACTGTGGGGACTGCAGCATAGATCCTGAATCCTACCTGGTAATGTGTTTCCCTTTGCCAGGCATGAGGCCCAGCATTCTACATAGGCTCCTTTACGGTGATGCTGTATAATTTTGTTGAACCCATTGATATTTTGTTATATATAAACTGAGAAAATACACAAAATGTTTTTGCGATAATACTACCTAACCAAAGAACCTTGAAGGCTGGCACGAAGCCTTTATTTCCTACTCGTGAGTATGCTGGTCCACACTGCTCAACATATGAACGAGGAGGCCATTTCTCCCATCCTGAGAGTCATCCTTTAGGAGCACAGCTACGGGAAGCAGTCCCTGCTCGAGGTGCAAGGCAAGAACAGAAAAGCCAGAGGCCCAAATGGAAACACATTAAAATCTTGGCAGTGTGCGAAATATGTTGCCTCACCAACAACCCGTTGGCCAAGCAACTTAGCCAATGAGATAGGGAAGTCAGCTTCATTCCCAAGGACCGAGGGGCCAAAGAACTGGGGAAAAGCTCATTGATATAACCTGCAGGATTTACAACTGGGTAAAACTGCCTATGGCTTTTCTCCTCCCACAGCCTGAGTGGCACCTTCCAACATCAGGAAAACTAGGCAGTGAGAAGGAAGCTTCTAAGGAGGTACCAGCTTCATTTTTCTCTGCCCTGAGATCAACAGGTCTTCAGCAGCAGAGTTTTGCCATCAGGTTCTAATGGACAACCAAGAACAACACAACCTAAGTTTCTTAATCTCCCTGAGACCTCTTACCCATCTGCAGTCTCTCCCTGTGCCTTTGCAGCTGCCCACAGCCTTAGCAAGCTACAAATCTACTTTCTGTTTACTTATATCTGCCTACTGCAGATTTTTCAAGTAACATCATATATGTCTTTTGTGAATAGCATTTCTCTTTTTTATTAATTTATTCAGATTATATCTCAACTGTTATCCCATCACTTATATCCTCCCATTCCTCCCTCCCTCCCATTTTCACCCTATTCCCCTCCCTTAGTTCTATGACCGAGGGGGACCTTCTCCCCCACTATATGATCATAGGATATCAAGTCTCATCTTGGTTGCCTGCTTATTCTTTCTGTGAGTGCCACCAGGCCTCCCACCAAGGGGAGGAGGTCATATGTGGGGCACCAGAATTCATGTCAAAGTCAGCCCATGCTCTCCACATAACTGTGGAAATGTCCTGTCCATTGGCTAGATCAGAGTAGAGGTGTGATGTTTACTACCTGTATAGTCCTTGGTTAGTGCAATAGTTTTGAATAGACACCCCTGGGCCCTTCACAATGTTCTTCTTGTAGGTTTCTAGGACCCTCTGGATCCTTCTATTTCCCCATTCTCCTATATTTCTCTTACCTAGAATCCCAGTAGAATGTCCTCACATTTATTCCAATCTCCTGGTAAATGAAGACTCATGGGACATGCCTTTTGGGCTAGTGCCCACTTGTAAGTGAGGAATATACCCAGAAAATGCTCCACCACACAACAGGGACAGATGCTCAACCATGTTCATAGCAGCCTTATTCATAATAGCTAGAATCTGGAAACAGCTTAAATGTCCTTCCGTTGAAGAATAGATAAAGAAACTGTGATACATTTACACTCTAGAATACTATTCAGCTATTAAAACCAAGGAAATCTCGAAATCTGTAGACAAATGGATGGAACTAGAAATGATCATACTGAGTGAGTTAACCCAGAAGCAGAAAGACTCACATGAATAGCATTTCTTAATGCTTATTTGTTTGCTTGTTTATATGCTTGCTTGTTTTGAGACAGGGTCTCATGTACCCAGTTTGGCTTTAAACTCACTATGTAGTTGAGAATGATCTTTGAACCTATTGTCCTACTCCTAAATGCTAGGATTGAAAAATGTGCCACCAAGACAAGTTTATGTTGTTCCAAGAATTGAATCCAGGACTACATGCATGGCAGGCAAACACTCAACAAGCAGAGCTTCCTACAAGCCTCTATGAATAACTTTTCAGTAAACACAATTGCTCTTGAAGAGTATCTTCCTTGGGATGGGTATCCTGTGTCGGGACTTCACTCTTGTTTATTGATGAATAATATCTCATTGTATAACAATACTCAATTTATTTCCATTAAAGTGGTAAGAATCTGCATTGTTTCCACCTCAGGGCTGTTGGAGTACATATTGTCACAACCTTTTGTGTGTAAGGTTTGTGGAGATGTATTTCTATTTCTTTTTGGAAATATGAATGAATTGATATTGCTTGGAGGAGGACAAACAGTTGGTACAGTAAATTTCAACATGCGTAAAACCCTGAATTCTATTCCTAGTACTGTATAAACTATGCATAGTGGCATGCACTTGAAATCCCAGTATTCAGAAGGTAGAGGCTAGTTACCCAGGGTTACAAAGCAAATTCAAGGCCAACTTGAGTTCCATGAAACTCTGGAATGAAAGAGACAGAAAAGAGACAGAGGGAAAGTCAGAAAGAAGAAAGAGACATAGGGAGACGAGAATGAAAATTGAATGGTTGAGCCATTATATAGTTAAATGTGGTTATGTTATATAAACATAGTGTAACTAATAAGTTTTAGGTGAGTCATTCCTTTTGAAGAATTACCAAATTGTTTTCCAAATATTTGCTCTATTTTAGTCTCACACCAGTAATAAACAAGGCTTCTAGCTCAGGACAACCTTAGCAGCATCTTCTCTCGTCTTCTTTTCTAGACGTAAGATGTCTTCTTTAGAGCATCATCAGCTGGTACTCTTTGTCCCATTTTTTGACTGAGCTGCTGTAAAATGTCTTTATGTGCTCTATATCCAAGTACCTTGCCTGGTATGTGACTTGAGGATCACCCACCATTCTCTTCATCCCAATCACACTATTAACAGCATGCAGAAGAAAGGAGCATTCACCACTATGCTCTCAGCTTTACTCTTTCTTTTATTGATTGTGCTTTTAGTGTTAGGTCTAAACACTCAGAGGATAAGTCATGGCATTTTATGGCTGCATTGTCCTCTAACATTGTATAGTTTTAGCTATTGCAGTCAGACATATAGTTTTCTTTGAATGAATTTTTGATATGATGAATCCAATTTCACTCTTTTACCATTATCTTGCACATACTATTTGTTGATAGACTATCTTCTCTCACTGACCCGTGTTGACTCCTTAGTGTACAACCAGTGACCATAAATAACCTTTTTTGTGACTTTTGGACTCTGAAGCCATTCAGCTTACTTGTGTACCTCTTACACCACCAGCACAGTCTCATTGCTGACTCTTTCAAGTTGTAAAATCTAATAGTGTGAGCTCAGGAACTTCATTCTTTATAAGATTGCTTTGACCATTGTGCCCTCTTCATCTTAGCTTAATGTTGGAGGTAAATCATTCAAAGTTCTTCATAGCACATTTGTTTCTCCATTTTTGTCTATATTACATAAAAAGTAGTAAAAAAAAAAGTCTTATAAAAATAAATAATGCCTCTGTGGCCGAAAAAATCATCAACTTTTAATAATATACATACATTCACACTAAAACATCTTCTAGCTTTAGATAATATCACAAATTCTTGCTGAAAGCAAAGTACTTGAAAGTCATAGTTTAATAAGCCTTTGGCCCAATTCACATATCAACTTACTTTATCCACTAAGATATCTGCTGGTGGAACTGTCACACAGTAACCCTGCTGTGAAATGATTGCATTTAGAAGCATACAAACTTCATGATGCCCTAGAAGCAGAAGGAGAAAATTCACTTATAGTCATTCTCTTTATCATTTCTTTGAACTTTTAATAATAAAAACTTATTTTGTGAATGAAAGCAAACACTCCTTTAAATCCAGAGAAGAACATGGCAATATCTTCAGGCCTGTGGGAATGGCAGCCAAGTTCATGTTTTCCCAGCCCAAATGGTCTTCCCTTGGATGTGCATTTATTTGGGACTGGAAATACTAAGAAAGAGGCAGCCGTAGTGCTCTTGTCTCTAAGAAATAAATACAAGCACCACTCCTTCCCCGAAGTTTGATAGACCTTGTGCCGTAAAGCATGAAGTCCAAGCTAGGACAATGGCTCAGATGCCCAGCAATCATGAAGATCTAAGTTTGCATCTCCGGATAAAAAGTCTATTATGGTCATGTTACGCCTCATAATGAATATCTACTCAGATTTTTGAAAATGCATGCATAGTGGACATTTCAAAACCAGGGCTTTGTTTCAATTTTCTTTGGCTCCAGCCTTTTTATAGTAGAGTTGCCAAGAGTACCATAAATCTCCTAAAGGCCATTCTTGTCCTAAACCGATTGACCCTCGAACACGAAATCCTCACCAGCCCAGGCACATTGCTGAACTTCACTGCTTTTCTCTAAATGATTTGTGTGAGCTGCGGTGCCTTATGAAAAGCCCTGAAATGTCTCTGCATGTGACTTGTTTGCCTGTGATTTACCGTGGCATCCTCTCTCACTACTAAAAAGTTACCGAAAACTTTCCTGAAACATTCGCTTTCCCTTTCGGCCTCCACAGCCTATGGCTCAGTTATCAGTGACCTCAATTTTCTGCCCTGTTGTTTTTCAAATTAAAAAATGCATATGGGCAGACTCTCTGCAAAGTCACACATTAAATAACATTACCCAATAGATCATTATCCTGTGTGCAGTCTGCCATTGCCAATGGCTACGTGACCTTTAGAATGAAGGAGAGCATCATGCACTCCACTGAGATACAGAAAGCTGTAGCATGACCAACATTCTTGAGGGCCTCTGAAATGTTTACCTCCCACCATTCAAAGAAGACTTGGGGGGCCTGTAAGTGGCTTTTGTTAAGACTTCTGATGCCCCTATGACAATAATTAAGAAATGAAATGAGGACAGTGCTGTCTAGTTCAGTGAGACAGGCATCTATACAGAAGACTGGGCGCCTATGAAATGTTCTGACTTACAGGGAACTGTAGGGGAGGAAAAGGGCCCCCCCCTGGATACGGGCCTAGTCATTTAAGTGAGGCTGCCATTAAAAAAACTGAAATGAGAGGGGCATATTAATTAGGTAGTTACAGGAAAACCCAGGTATCTGAGCTCACCACTACCATCTCACAGTAGAGGAGTGGTAGGGCCAGCTCTCCCTTGCTTATACCTTGGGGCCAGCTCTGCTTTACTGTCTAGGAGAAGTGCAGGACCCTCTCTCCCAAGTGCTACAACTAGTGAGGGGTGGTGTTAGCTCTCCTGAGCTCAAGATCCTTGGGAAAGTTCTGCCACTTCATGGCACATGAGTGACAGGGTCAGCTCTCCCACATTCTCAGGGCCTGCACACACACCACCATAGTTGCCGCCACCTCTACCTACATCGCTGTCACCACCACCATGGCCAGCTCCACTGTGTTGCCTGGGCAAGGCACAGGACTGCAGCACCCGCGCTGCAAATACCCCAACATATGGAGCGAGGGACTGCGGGTGAAGAATACTCCAGGTCATCAGTTCTAAGAGAATGCCGTCTAATGAGGCCTTTTATACAGTACAGAGGCAGGTGGAAAAATACAAGATGATGTAGATGGAAGGTCCCCAGGACAAGAGGAACCATGTAACCAAGGTAACCAGGGTGCAAAACAGAAACTTGTGGTCAGCTCAGGGAGGCACAGTGTTCACAACAGGAAGCTGTCAGGACAGAATAACAATTGCATACGGCCAGGCCACAGCCCCAGAGCGCCCAAGCCTAACAGTTCTCAACACAGGACTGCTTTCCCTACTGCTGCTGCCCACATCCAGAGAGTGCCAGGGCCAGTTATGCTCAGGCCCAGGACATCCACGTGATCCCTTGGCGGCTATCTGGACCAGGACCCTGTTCGCTAGCAGTAATATGAGCCACCAACAGCATCCACTCTTGCCCCTACTGCTGCATAGCTACAGACTCAGACATGGCCCTCTGTGGCAGCTCACGCTGTGTCCTTACCATAGCCCCAGGTGGTGGCACTGGCCACTCACAACAGGCTACTCCTCTCTACCCTGGAGTCTCCAGTTCCATCCCTCTTCATAACGCTCCGCTTCTCTTTCTCGCCCATCTGACCACCACATACTCACACATTGTGGTAGCTCCCGCTGCAACCACACAGTTGGTGGACCACAGGTGACATCCTCCACCAGTGCTGCATGGTGTGGTGATAATGTGTCTATGGCCTGGCCTACCTGTGCTGCACTAGAGAGCAGGTCTGTAGGTGGCATGTCAGTCTACAGATCTCTGTGTGTCTTCCTCCTTCTCAGCTGTGCTGCCTGGATTTAATTTGATTTGATTTGATTTGATTTGAGTCCTAGGCATAAAACAGCATTTGTCCACCAAGCCAGGCATCAAGCTCAGATGAACAATGGACTGCCATCTGCTCTGCCCCTGATTGATATAAGAAAAACACCGCCAACAAGGTGTCTCTTTGCACATTGCCAGGGGCATAAATGTTCAGATGTGTACAGTATTTTAAAAGTATTTTTGTCTGGATTCCATGTGTAGAAGTAAATTTTTAAAGAAACTGAAAAACAAACTAATGTTTATTTAATGTCAAGTAAGATGTCCAATAAACATTCAATGAATATTTGCTAATATCATTATTATTATCATAATAAACACCATCCTTGTTTTCTTCTATTGGAAAGTTATAGTTTTGCTTAGTCAACTGTATGCTGATTTGCATGAAACTCTTTGTCCAAGGTAAAAAAAATTAAAGAATTCCTCTCTAAGCCAGGCATGGTGGCACACGTCTTTAATCCCAGAACTTGGGAGGCTAAGGCAGATGGATTGCTGTAAGTCTGAGGCCGGCATGGTCTACAAAGCAAGTCCAGGACAGCCAAGGCTCACACAGAGAGACCCTGTCTTGAAAAATCAAAAAACAAAACAAACAAAAAAATAAAGCAAAAACAAAAACAAGCTCCTCTCTACTCCACATATTAGCTCCGTACTGATACTATTTAAACCACAAACTGTCAACAATTAACTTTGATTAGTCTGTGTCAGACACAAGAATAGTTGTCAGAAAATAGTTTCCAATCCTATCAGTTACTGTTTCATGACCTAAGGTTGGTCTTATACTTTCTGGCCTATAGTTGGATTAAAGGTACCTCTAAGTCCCTTTCAAATGCAATATACCTTGGGGTAGTACAGGGAGAAGATATTACAGGAAAACTACTATAATACATTGCATTCACTTTTAATCTGTCCTTGGAAGTCACATCACTTCTGCCCCAAGCAAGCTTCCACATCTTGTTTAAGAATGTCATTTCATTGAGTAGTACTACAGGATGCAGAAATGTCCATTGTGTAATATCCATGCTGGGGATATAAAATATTTACTAAGGATAGAAACCTACCTTGATCCACTTGTAAACTGAACTTTCAAATACTGTTCTGTAATAGAGAATACATGTTGACTTCCAATAATCTTTTACTATTTGTAGTGCCTTTGACCTTCACACATACGCTATCACAAAGGAACTGAAATTTTGTTTTTCACTGTTTATCCCTGAGCAGTACCATCTGATAGGAGTAGCATTCCATCAAAATGTGTTTTTTTCCTGAGGAAGTCTTGCTGTAATACATCATTAAGGTGACAGCCAGTATATTGTATATTACAATAAAATATCCCCAGAGCAAAGGTACGTGTGATGATGAATTATGCTAATATGTTATTGTCATTATGTTATCAGTTCTCAAAGAGTGATTTAGTGAGATACATCATCAGTGAGAGATTATCTGATTTCATATTACTCAAAAAGTGACACCATCATGGAAAACTCCCAGAAGATTCAGTTGATGAATAGGGCTGGTGATATTCTAGTGCCAGAACTCATGTATAGTAGTATATTAAGATGTCCTTTAGAGCTGAAAACAAGTTAAAGAAAGATGAGTCCATGATGTGAGGTTGTGAAAGCACTGTCAATTTAAGTATTATTATTGTAGATAGATAGTTAAGTACAAACCAGAAGTCACCCATTGTACTTTATTTAAACTTTGACAGAAATCCAATTCTCTTTAATCATCTTTAAGAAACCCAAAGACAACTAATGAGACATCATCTATTGTAAGACCACTGGTTAGTCTATTAATCTACAGTCCACCAATGACACTTTGTAATGGCATGTGGCTTATGCCTCAAATAACTGACCCAAGCAGCTACTGTTGAGTCCTGTGGTAAGGTAACAACTAATTTATTCCCGGTGAAAGCTGATCATTTTCACCAAAACACCTTTGTGCATAATCTTGTATAGCTTAGGCACTCAAAAAATTACTACATTTAACTGAACATTTTCTTGTAACTTTCTATATTCAAAACCATGGAAATTAGAACAGATAGATCAAAAGTCAGGTGCCATTGATGGTATGTAAAAAAATTAAAAGCCCAGCACCAGAATGGGTTACCTCTACTATTGAGGTAACTTGTTGGCCATTGAGGCTTCATAGACCTCCAAAACATTACATGTTACTGTTAATGCTCTTGGTTCCCTTCCAGAGCTGAAGACACCATACTTGACTTATAGAACATGGAATAATCAAGCTAGTACTGACCTGGAAGCTTCATCCCCATTGGCTAGTTTCCATAGTGCTAGAAGGTGCTATTTGTAATACCTAAAGAGAAAAATAATCATCAGTCACAGCTCACCAGCTGTGAGCCTTGTAAGCTATAATAATGACCAGCCTTGTAATATCTATTCTCAACAGTGTCATGAATGTTGTAGAAGCAACCAACTATTTGGATCCCAGAACCTATGGCTAAACAGGTCATAGGTCTTAGAAGAGACCCTTCTATTGTTTGTTTGTTTGTTTTTGTTTTATTTTTTTGAGCTTTGAGCCAGGGTTTCTCTATGTGTAGCTTTGGCTATCCTGGACTCACTTTTTTAGACCAGGCTGGCCTTGAACTCACAGAGATCTGCCTGTCTCTGCCTCTAAAGTGCTGGGATTGAAGGTGTGCACCACCATGTCCTGCTAGATCCTACTATTATTAACCTGCTAAATGGATATAATATTAAACTGACTCTTACATCTCTCAACCTTTATCAGAGAAGCTTCCTTTTAGCAATAGATGACAATTAACACAGAGATCCAGAAGTGGTCAAGGTGCAGATATATTAAACTACAAAACTAACAGAGACATCTATCTCACACGCCCTCCTTACAAGGCTAAAACATCACTGCAGAAGAGGGCACAAGAAGACAGTAAGGGCCAGAAGCAGTTGGTGACTACAACAAAACAGTGTTTTCAGATACAATGGGGCACTGGCACATATGATCCCACAATTGTTGTCACAACATGTTTAAAACTTAGGCAAGTTCAAGCCAGACAATATCCAAATGTAGAAGGGAGAGGTAGTCTAGAAGTTCTACAGTGCATCCCAGAGTATGTAGCTAGCAGTAATTGAATGGAACGGTTTTGTTTAAAAATGAGTACACAATGATGAGTGGATACACAATGCAGGCACAGACCTGGGAAGAATTGGAGGAAGGGTGAACGTGATCAAAATCCAATGTATAAAACCCTCAAAGAATCTTTCATTTTTTAAAAAAAGAAAACTGAGTTTCCCACACTGCCTGTCTCACTGAAGGCATAGGAAGGATTAAATTACCCGAAAGTTCAGAGGCCTAACACCTGTGGTCACAGTTTCATCATGTTCTTAAGCGTGCTAGCACTTTTAGTGCAAATTTTGAGTTTAAAACTAGACCCTCTTTTCTCCTATTAGAACAGGCACCAAGAGACCAGGATCTTCTTGCTTTTAAACTCTTCCAGATGTAAAGTCAAGTGTCGTATTCAACCAAATTCCTATGGCTAATTAAAAGTTTTCTCAGCAGACCCACTGGACTTAAAATGATGGGTTTTACAGAACTCCATATTCTCCAAAGAGAATTTCTCCTTCTGCAGCTTCTTCTTTCTCTCTCATCTGGGGAAGGAGCCAGAGAGCACAAAGCCAAGGCATCCTATTGTCTGTGCATTTCCTCAAGATTGATCATGTAGGACATTATGGGTAATGTAGGGAGGACACACCCACTAGGTATTGTTGGCTTTTTGTTTTGTTTTTGTTTGTTTTTTGTTTTCTCCTTGGCCTTTTGGGGTTAAGGTCAAAATTAAAACAGAAAGGGTCCCATTTTAATATCCATTTCAAAAAGCATAGGCCATTTTCTCAAGCCTAAAAAGGCAAGGGTAGGATAGTGTGTGTCTTCTAGGAATGAGTAGGCACATGTCTTCATCAGCAGTGAAATCCTGAAAAGATGGATGTGTCACAGACCTCAAGACATGTTTCCAGGTCATGAAAGGAGTTTTTCCTTCCGCTGATTTATGTCTGCAATTTCGGCGGGGTGCCTGTTCTGGAGTGCTTCCAGGGATCCACTGGTTAGACCATGAGGAAGTCAGCATCAACCTGTCAACGTTCAATTTGCCTTCGAGGTGTGTTATCAATTTCCAGAGCATCTAATAGGCTCAACTGAACCAACAGGATAGGGGTCACTCTGCAACCCAGCCATCACTTTATGTCAGGCTATTCCAAAGGTTATGGTGCTGCAAGCTCTCTTCCCAAAGTGCCTCCATCTAACACTCTCCAAAGAAGGCATCCTAAATCAGCTGACTGAGTAGTCAAACCTCTTGTACATACCTTGGCTGCCCTTGATTTTATTGCTCCAGTGAATGAAGATATTGATTTTTTTTTTTAGAGCCGAAAACAGAGCATTACAAGTTAACCAATGGGTCTTTATTTTAGTTAACTATCTACTAATAAAGAAATAAGTGCTCTCTCAAGAAAAAAATATTAATGGCGTTCGAACTGTTTCATGACTTACAATACCAGAGGCTGAGCCCAAGGTCTTGAGCATACTAGTTTAGCACTCTACCACTAAAGTATGCCCTCAAACCTTTTTTTTTTTTAATTTAATACATAATGTTATGCCACATTCACCATATTATCATATACTTGAGACAGGGTCTTACTAGGTTGTCAAGGCTGGCTTTAAACTTGAAATTCCCCCATTTCAGCCTCCATAGTACAGGGTCTACAGCCTATGCCATTAGGCTGAGTTTGCATTTAAATGCTCAAAGAGATAATTCGAGTGCTATAGGAAGTATACTGGTGAATTCCAAAATAATAACATGACTTAATATATAAAGGACTCAGCATTTATATAGTATTTTTATTCCAGTTACTCTATTGGGTTTTGACATGGCAATAGCATTTTTTTTTTAACACATAAAAGAAAAGTCAGGCCTGGAAAAATGGCTCATCAAGTAAAGGAATTTGCCACCAAGCCTGGTGATCAGAGTTCATTCCCTTGGACTCACATGGTAGAAGGACAGAACAGACTCCACAAGCTGTCCTCTGACCTTCAACATACATGTTGTGGTACATGAGCTCATTTGTGCCCACAGAAGCACTCGCATGCACACATGAGCATGCTCACACACACACACACACACACACACATGAGATTATTTTGTTTCCCAGAGTAGTTTGTCTCCTCTTTCCAACCTTCTTTTTCTCTCCCTCAAATGCTGCTATGGTTTCTATTAAGCATCACTAAGCTGAGGCAACAATCTGTTCTAAGCTTCTCTTTGTGCCCCTGGGTCCCTCACACAACCCTGGGCAAGGCAAGCTTCTGCTGAGTAAACACCTTTGTGAGGACTTATTATCCAGTGTTTACAAATGAGCAGACCAAGGCTCGGCAAATTTGCAGGGCCCAATGTTACACAGCTAGAAAGCAAAGCATGGCAGTAGGTGTGAGAAGAAGATTAAATAAAATCTGGTCATTCTGACAAGTGTAGAATCTGAAAAAAGAGAATTAGTTGTTCTTTAAGAGCACAGGGGACAGTCTACAGTCAAAGGCACATACATGTGAGGGACAGTCTACAGTCAGAGGCACATTGCAGAGAAGTGCACACTCAGTGTGCCTTCCGCAGCTGGTCTTCTTCCATTGCTCTGTATAGGCACCACCACTCACCAGCACATGCTAGGATGCCACGCCTCATTATCAAGATAAACAATATGGAAGTCACATCACTTCCTCTTTTGAAATGAAGTTTTCCCTTACTAGTCTATTCCATATGCTATTCATCTCAGAGCACTACTATATAAAGAAATTGTATAAAGAGTTACTCTTTCGTGACGTCATCCATGTTATTCCCATGTTAGGCTCGCCTTGTCCTTTCTTCCATGTGCTGTCCCTGTAAAGCCATATATGGATAAAGTAAGATATGGAAAAGGAAGGAACTTACCAAGTAACACAGAGCACCCAACCAGAGCTCCCATTCAAGTACCATGACTCAGATGCCTGAGCGCTTAACCTTAAGTTTATTTCACAGTGTAGTAAGTTCATGAAGAACACAAAACAGCAAACTACAGTGCAATTCCAAAGTCTGCTGCAAAAGTCAAAACTTAAAATTTGTCAAGAATGTGAGGGCTGGGAGAATAAACTGTGCTTCACAGAATGGTCAAGAAGTGTATTGAAAACATGAAAATTAATTCCTTTTCATCGTTCCCTTTGCACCTTTTTTATTATGCGGAGACATATAACAAGTACTCATATCAGCATTTTCCTAAGTGTGTTTTGACAAAACTCACACATGACTATAATTCACACCCTGAATTTTTAGAGCGGGCGAGAATTAGCAATTCAGTGATGACTCTTTCAGTCCCACACTCTGAAAGGCAGGACCACAAGAAATCACCTCCATCTATGTGGAAGGAAACCGTGCATGCGTGAAACAGTGAAGAATTCGAGGCCAGACCCTTGCTTATGACCACGCTTGCTGCTGTTTTTGGTGGAAAACAAAAGGCACAATGATTGAGAGACTACCCACACATGACCAAAAGTTTGCAAATGAGCTGTATAAAATGAGTTGAGTTTTGCACCAGTTCGTGAGGAGGAGCAAGAAGTAACACAAAGGCAAGATGGCTCTGTGCAATTCTTTCGTGTCTCTGGCTTACTAACTATCAGTGTCCTGCAGGTTGTAAATTCATTCCTACATGCTTCCAAGTTGAGTGGACTGACAACTTCTGGGGACATATGTGATCTTAGAATTTACACTCTTCTCTGTGGTTTGTCAGGCAAGTAAGACATCAATGAGAGTCACACAGTAGAGTCGACAACTGATTGACCTTTCCTGTGTGGTGTGGATGTGGCACCCACAAGTTGAGTGTCTGGTCTACCACAAAAGTGTGGTATGGTCCAAGAGGCAGATGAGAATGGTACATGTTTCTTAATATTTTTGTAAGTTTTAATGAATAAGTCTATTAGCTAAATGGAATAATATTTAAAGTCAAGGACACTAAGAAATTAACTGTGTCATTTAAGATATAGCAGCCTAGGTTTAAAGTATAAAGAAAATAATACATTTGCACATGTAATATACATGTGCAATATGAACTTTATAATAGACATGGAATACATACAATTTCCTTTAATATTATAAAACAGTCCCAAATATAACCCAATCATAGCTGAAGAATTTTCAGATATGTGATTCTAAAAGACGTATTTCATGGACCAGTGTTCCACTGATGGTAGACTAGAGCTGCTCTACCCAGTTCACATGGGGAAAGAGAGGAAGCAGAACAAGAGGGAAGTAGAGTGGCAGCAAGCCTCTGTGGACCAGAACACCAGCCAGGGCCTAGGCAGCAGGAAGACTGTGATGGATGCTGAAGAGGAGGGTATCCCTGAAGGTGAACAGAGCACAGCACCCAAAGCAAAGCTTCTGCAGCAGGAAGGCAAACATTTCAGATATAGCTTATGGAATGTAGTGCCAATTGTTCCCTTCACTAAGTCCTATAGACTCTACAGAGAAAGGGAAAGTATCCAAATATGAAAAATGAACATGGAAGCAGAAATTAATGGTACCGAAACCTCCTGTGGTGCTTGGCCCATTGTTGAGTTGTAAAGTATGAGCCATCCCTGTTGAGGGGTAGTGTAGATCCCAAATCCTAAAGAGGAGCCCCTTCTGAGTACCAATGGTGCTGCAGACCCACCTTTGGACAGTAAGAGAGCTGGCAGTAAGAGAGGTGTCAGATTGAAGGATCAGATGAGTCATCCTATCACTTCCTTCCTTAATTGGAGTGCGTTGGCAGTTACACACACCCCTTCAGCAGAGGAAAAGTCGTATATTTATTGTATCTTGTTTTTAGCATATGTTTTAGATGACTGACAAATTCAGCTCTTCTGTACTTTGTTGTACGTCTATTGTAGTTTATCATGTTTCTGTTAATCACAGAACGCATGGGATTTTGTTTCGGTTGTTAAAATGTAATGTGACTACTATTTGCCTTTTCCTGACAATATAGACATACCTTCTCCTCGTGCACAGTCCAGCTTGATATTTGACATTCACGCTCACCTCTAATCCCTTTCTTCTTCCCCTTCCAGCCCTCTTCAAGTACAAAGCAATCAATCCCTGAAATTACAATGGCAGGAATAATGTAGCGCTTGCTACTTAGCCATTTCCCCCAGATTTAGAAATTCAGCCCCTGGTTGAAAGTACTGCCAGCTATCTGCATTCCTAATTTGATGTTCTCAGAAGTAGCCCTTCCTGACAACTGGCAAGACTATCCTGCTCTGACAGTCTGACCCTTACACTCCAATTAAATATAAAAACAGATCTGAATCTCCTTCAGCCTGTCGTAGTGTCAAGGCTAGTATAACTTGACTGTCATGTAAGGCTCTTTAAATCAGCCTGCCAAGGAAATATGATTGTAGTACAGATTTTTAACATTCAGAGATATTCACTCCCCTTTCACTTACAAGGATTTTGAGGGTCAAAGCTATGCATTTTTATTAGATATTTTATTATCTTTCAACCTTTGTGAAGATCAATGTATTAGAATGGAGGGGGGGAACCGTTTTTCTCATTCGGTACTAAAGTGACTTGGTGTAAGAGAACTACTAATGAGGATTTTTTTTTATTACTTATTGAAAGTTCCCAGTTGACAAAATGAAAAATTGTTATGGAGGAGATGTATATGATGGTTAAATTCCGTAATACTTTTGAAAACTAAGCATCTGGTCAAAATAGATGAGCTTTTAGAAAAGGGATAGAAGTGTAGCGTTCTGGGTTTTCTTAAAAGTGTGATGTTTCCAAGAAGAGCTGCAGCATGTTTTGGCAAACATTTAAATACTAAGAACTCTGACTTGTAAATCTAAGTAGAGACAAACTTAAAGATCTACATATTTCCCATCTATCTGAAATGAAAACTCTTCTTACTGGGTAACTGGTGGTGGGGACTTGTAGCCGTGTGTGTGTGTGTGTGTGTGTGTGTGTGTGTATGTGTGTATGTGTGTGTTGCTCTATATGTGTATGTGTGTGTGTGTTATGTGTGTTTGTGTGTGTATATGTGTGTATGTGTGTGTTGCTGTGTGTGTATGTGTGTGTTGCTGTGTGTGTGTATGTGTCTGTGTGTTTGTGTGTGTGTATGTGTGTGTTGCTATGTGTGTGTGTGTTATGTGTGTTTGTGTGTGTATGTGTGTTTGTGTGTGTGTATGGGTGTGTATGTATGTTTGTGTGCGTGCATGTGTGTGTGTGTGTGTGTGTGTGTGTGTTGTAAGGCAGGCCCAGCTCCTAGCTGCTCCTTTTGTCCTCACTTAGTGGCTATAGTTCAGAAAGCTTGGTATTCTGTCTTCAACCTCCATGGGTTGATTGAACCACTTTCTCCTCTTTTCTAAAGCAAGCCATAGTATATGAACTCCATCATGTAATCAAATGAATGCACAAAATATGCAGGACTTTCTTTTAAAACAAGCATCCAAATTTTTTAAAGCAAATTTGATATATTTAAGCTACCTTCCTAGTTTTACCACTGACAATCATAGTTTAATTTTGTTTCACTGTGCAGATGCCCATGAGAAAAAAAAATTATTTTGGTTCTTAAACTCTGTAGTCTGCTGGTTGAACTGCTTGGGGCATAAGACAAAGCAACATGGTAGAGAATATGTAGTAGAGTAAAATTCTTCACTCATGGCAGTCAAGATGGAAAATGATGAAGGGAAAGGGCCAAAGAAAGATATAGTTTTTCTTCCTCCTGTTAGGCTCCTCCTACTCAAGTTTCTTAAATCTCCACAAGCAGGACCAGCAGCTACAGACCAAGGGATCAGTGAATGAGCCTGTAACAGACAGTCACACCCAGGTGGCAACAATCCATGGTATGAACAGCCGCTACCCTAAATGTGAGATGAGTCACTTTCTTTCTTTTTTTTTTTTCCTTTTTTTTCTTTTTTTTTTTTAATTTTTTATTAATTTATTATTGTTACATCTCAATGGTTATCCCCCATCCCTTGTATCCTCCCATTCTTCCCTCCCTCCCATTTTCCTCTTATTCTCCTCCCCTATGAGTCACTTTCTTAACATTGTAGACATTCACCTTTCTTAGAGCTGGGGTTGGTAATACTGGTGCCAAGGATGCAGGGATGGAGACAGGTAGGTCTCTGGGACTCACTGGCAGTCTGCCTAGACTACCTGGCTCCTTGATGATTCTAAGCCAGTGACATACTCTGTACCCCACCCCCAAAATAAGAACAAAAAGAGATGAAGAAAGGGGAAATGTAATTAAAATACAATCTCAAATTTAAACGAAACAATAACAACAACAACAATAACACCAAAGCCAACCAAGGTGGGAGCTGAAGAAATGGCCCAGTGGTAAAGAGCACACTCTGTTCTTCTGGAGGACCAGAGTGGCTCACAGCTGCCTGTAGCCTCAACTCCAAGAAGATGCTGTGCCTCTGACCTCCACCGACACCTGCACTCATATGCCCATGTACACAGAGGGACGCACAGTCACACACATAATTTAGTTAGCTAGTTAATTAGTGTTAAGGTGGACAGAGCATAAGGGCAACAGGCAAGACTAATCTGTACACCTGCACACATTTGTGTACACAAACACAGAGCTCTTCTCCTTCTTTAATAGATGCTTGGGGAAAGGGGCAGAGTCATTTTGTGCTTATGAAAGAGGAACACTGAATTGCTGGTTGAAGTCAGGCAAAGAGCATCCGGTCCCCAGGAAGCATTTCTGACAGCCATGCTAATGTACTGTAGCACTAGCATGAGGTTTCCTCTAGATTCCACGAAGAAGCTAATTGGAAAGTGCTTGTCAATAATGCAAAACTGGGCTGAAGGATCCTGATTTTCAACTGATTGCAACTGTCTATCCAAGCCTAATTGGAGGTGACAGAGCTCACATTCACAGAAGAAAGAAAGAAAGAAAAAGATGACCAGAGTAATTCTCAAAATTGATTAATTAATTAGTTAATTAATTAATTAAAAAGAAGCTTTCCTGGAATGTTACTTTCAAAAGTAGCTTTCGGGATTTAACATCTTAGATATTTTCCTGCAAGTATGGGTTTTTTTTTTTTTTTTTTTTTTCCTTTCCTGAATTCTCAGGGCTCTGCTTTAAGTTCAGTTCTGTTTACCAGAAAGATAAGAGGACAAGGTTAATGCTGTGAAAGATGTTCAGTGAGAACAGTAACCTGACAAGCACACAGAGCAATTGATACATAACAAAAACCCACCAGCCACCTCCCACTATCACATCACCAGGGGACCTAAAGAGAGACAGGAAACAGCATCAAATAAATTATCTTGTTTTGTGCCTAAATAATGGATGAAGCCAGCGGTAACCATAACTGCTGGTTTGGGTTCCCTGAACCGAGGCAGTAGTTTGACCTTGAGTCCATTTCTCCAGAGTATAACATTAAACCTGTAGAATTCCATAGATGAGAACATGGGAGCTAAGAAGCACGCTGAGTGAATTTTCTTTCTTTCACCCAGTACTTGCCAATATACAAAAAAAAAAAAAAAAAACCAAAGCAAACCAAAATGCTTAACACTAGTAAGCATACACTAAATCATACAAAAACCCATTACAAATTAAATATGAAAAAATGTTTTTAATCACAGTAATATTTTCGATATCTATATGAAATTCTAGTCAAATTAACAGGGCCCTTGGCAGTGTGGTGGCCAAGCATATGTGTAAAACTGAATGGATGTAAGTCTATATTACCAAAATAAATTACCATTCAACCAGCTAAATTCAGAAAATTCACTCCCACCCAGGGAAATCGTCCAACCCATTTAAGAACTGGAAAGGACAAAGCAGTGTAGGAAGTTGAGTTAGTCCTGGCGCATCCTTCCTCTCCTGTACTTCTACATCAGAGCTACTAGCTCTTAGGTGCTCAGACCTGAACGTCAGCCCCAGCAGCATTATAAACTCCAACCCTCCACGCCTGCCTGCAAGGCTTCAGCTTCTCCCTTAGAGTTATACCTTGGACTCTCCTGGTTGTCAGTGCCTCACTCAGGCTGAATCATGAATTACGTCACTGGCTTTCCTCATTCCTCATGGTGCTGGTGACATCCTCACAGAACTCTACAGCCTGTATCACATGAGTGTTTCTCTATAGCAAATCCCCTCTTACCTGTCAACATAACTTCCTGTCTGTTCTCTCCCTCTCTCTCTCTCTTTTTTTTTTTTTTTTCTGGAGAATCACTCTGATATTTAAACATGAAGACAAATAAATGATGGTTGTGCTGTACATGATGGTTCTTAAAAGAGAATTTTCCAGACTTAATCCCCAGCTTTGTTTACATGGCAGATTTGGACTCTTGTGTTTAGATTGTGTTCAGCAGAGTATACAGGGATACCAGGATTTTAAATCTTCCTTTTGACCTTTTAACTAAATGTCTAATAAAAAAAAATGAGATTGCTTCAATTCTGGCAGAATCACCTACAGTATGTGTGTGCAATCATGCGTCATGCTGAGCAGGTTGGAAGGTCTAATTTTACTTGCATAAAGTATTCACTATTTTTAAGCAGATTCTTTTTCAGTGACTACATCTTGGGAAAGCAATGCTTTTTGAAATGAGCCTCGAGCTTGTTTTACTCTAGTTTAAGTATGTCATTTGGGTTCTGAAGCCTTGTGCTCATGGACAGCAGATGGCTGTGGAGGGCGTTGTTGGAGTGGCGAATGGCATGGCAGGACAGGATCTGGTTGTACTCGCCTGTGCGCGGAATGAAGCAAGAAAGAGATTTTATTGTCTTCAAATGCTCACAAGCCAATGGCAAAGGATAGGTTCAGATAAAAGAAAGCCCATCCAGATTTTTAAAAACAGTTCAGCTATCTTAGGCCCATTTCTTAGGCGAGCCAAGATGCTGATGTCTCAGGTGTCAAGCCTGGCTTTCTTCTTTGGATTCTAAGTAGGAGCGATTTCCTTGGATACATGGTCCTGTTCTATCCCACTGTCCGTTTGATTTTGATGTTTTTTTTTTTCCTGAAGCAATGCTCTGATCTCCACCTTTCTCATCAAACACACACACTCCACCAACAACAACATCAAAAAAAAAAAAAAAAAGCAAAACAAAAAACAGGAACTAACCATCCCTGTATACTTCTAAAAATGGATTATTTACACCACATCTTACCACAAGATGCCTATCTTTAAGCCACAACCAATAGAAGTAGGATGAAAACAAAGAGAGAAAGAAAGTCAAATCATGTATAATTGTGCACACAGAAACAGCAGTAGATACAACCAAAATAGTAAACTTCAGTTTCTGGGAAGGCATTCCAAATGAAGAGAGCATCGTGAAATCCCAGCAGTCACTATTCCGAATGCTTAGCCAAGTTGCTTGTACTTCAGACTTCCAGCCATCTCTTCATTCCTTGGACTCTAAATAGGAACAGTTTCAGAAATGACGTAACTCCTTGAATGTTTGGTGCTGTTGCACCTGCAGTCCCTTTGAGCTTGCTACTTCTCTGAAGAGATGTCCCGGCCCTCCCCTTTATAGCCACACTCCTATTGTCTTCTCAACTCTACAGATCAACTTGGTTGCGATGCTCTTCTCCCCCTCCTCGCAACCATCCAAACTGCACACCCTCCTTTTCTACTGCTAAATGGAGTTGGCAGAGACTTTAGGGCTGTTGGGCTAACCCTGAGTTGCTTACATCAATGCCTCTCTTAGCTTAAGGTGATCTCACTTAGAAAAACCATCTTCCTTGTACCTTGAGCACTAGTGTTCAAAACATGTTTGATCAAAGAAACACTAAGAGAATAAATGAGTGAGTGGATGAATAAACAAATGAATGAATGAACGAATGCTACCAAAGGCCTTAAGTGTTTTCACTAGTGTTGTGCTTTACAAACTGAAAACTCAGACCTGGGAAATCCCCTTTTCTGCTTTTCTTGTCATTAGCCAGGTACATAGCGATGAGTAAGAAAACACCGAAAAGCAGAAATTTTCATTTTACATCATTCACCTTATTCATCCCATCCAGTTCCCACCTTGATGCAGACACTTGTCATAGCCCCGTAGCCTTGAACCTGTGAGCTCAAGGGATCTTTCTGCCTCTGCCTCCCACATGGTTGAGATTATAAACACATTACCATGCACAACTCTGATATGAAATATAAAACTTATGAATTGTTTGAGCCACAATCAACTAACCTTATGAATTGTTTGAGCCACAATCAGTGAGGTACAACTGGAACTATAGGAAGTAAAGCAGTGAGCAAAGGGAATACTCTCAAGTGGCACTTAGAAGGTATACACTTCCAAGTGTCAGTCTGGTGAGGCTGATGGTACGCCTCACAGGCTAGAGTAAAAGAACTGACTATATTATTTATAAACAATTGGGCCACAAAAGATCATTGATTGGCTTTATATAGAAAGAAAAAAGTTAAAAAGAAAATGTAGAATAATTGAATAAACACAGGAGTGTTAATGTTCTCAACTCTGCGCCTAATGATTATAAACTGTCCTCAATATTTAAACACATTTTTTAAAATCTGGCATTTTAACAATCTGCTCAGCTGTCAACTACCTCTAAAATAGGTCAGCTGTATTAAGCAGTTCTTATATCCAGACATTTAAGTTTTGGACTTTGCAGGATATGAGTTTCTAGCATGTCCTCACAGAGTACTGCTAAGTCCCAAGGAAGCTGCACTCCTGAGTGATCCGCGTTCTGAGCAGCTGGACCTAAATTGTCAGCTTCTAAAGATGCCACCATGTCATCTCCTCTCTTCTCAGATCACGCTCTCTGACAATGGGTAATCTGAGGTCATGGCTTCACTGTGAACTGATGCACCAAAACACCACAAACAGCAAAGCTGTTGTGTCTGCAATATGCTCAAAGCACCAGGCTGTCTCATCTCAGGGCACTCTGTGTTGAGGTACATGGGCATAACAGGAAACAATCCAGTTTTACAGTCATCTTCCTGTCTATGTTGCCTTACACAGGAGTGTTTAACGCACTGTAGAATTACACTGATTAACAAATCATAGCATATTAGACCTTCCCGAAAGCTACATAATCATCCAGTCAAAAGCCCTCAACTTAGAGTGACATCTATCATCCTTCCAGAGTCACAGAACAAATTAGTGATGAGAGAGGGCTGCAAGGTCTCTGCTCCATGCCATCCATTTCTCCAGAGTGCACTAGGATTTACAACCTGCACCCCACCTCCTCAGAAACCTATATGCTCTCTGCACCTTATGGAAATTTTGTTTCAAAGAAGACTTGCAAATAATACTAGAATAAATACAGGTCTCCTCTCCCCTTTTCCAATCTATCATTCTAATAGCATCATGTTAACACTTTCCAAAAGTTCCATCCAACCGTGAACAGAGATGGGTGGGGCCTGTGCTCTGAGAAACAGAACTCTCGTAAATGTGGTATACGCAAGTGATTGTATCATCATTGACACCCTAAAGTGTTACAGTTCTCAGGCTTTTTTCATTTTTTTATTAATTAATTTCTTTATTTACTTTATTCCCCAATTTCCCCTCCTTCCTATCTTCCCAGTCCTTGACCCCCACCTCCCCACCCCATCTGCTCCTTCCCCATTTCTCCTCAGAAAAGGGAGGCCTCTCATGGATATCACCCAGCCCCAGCATATCAAGTTGCGTAAAATAATTTTTTTCAGTTTTAATGGTAGCAAATAACAAATCCTTCCCTTTGTAGTTTGTGTGGTACAATTTAAGCCATGGCTTCTGTGCTAGTTTCCACAGGTTGACCACAAGACTGAGGGTTTTTTCTTTTTTTAACTTACTTATTTATTAATTCATTCATATTACATCTCAATTGTTATCCCACCCCTTCTATCCTCCCATTCCTCCCTCCTTCCACTTTCACCCTATTCCCATCCCCTATGACTGTGACTGAGGGGGACCTCCTCCCCCTGTATATCCTCATAGGATATATAGTCTCTTCTTGGTAACCTGCTATCCTTCCCAAGTGCCACCAGGCCTCCCAATCAAGAGGACGTGGATAGACTGAGGTTTTTAAAACTTCACTAAAATACACTGAGAATAAAAGTCTGTGTTGCCTTGCCTTCTATAAAGAGGAAGGAAGAGAGAAAAAAGAGGAAAGAGAAGAGAGAGCACGAAGAGGGCCACTAAACAAAGTGTTATCTAGAAAAGACATAGAAGTTATTTAACTCTATTGTCATCGCCTATCCTGCTGAGACTTTATCATACAACATTTTTGCAAAGCAATAATGAGTAATAGATTATTTTAAAAAATACTTTTCCCTGCTATGTATGAAATTACCTGTGCTGAGATACAACAGCAGTCCTCATAATAACACCTGTGTTTTATTTCTCCATATTGCAGTAGCTTTGTGTCCTGTATTATCTACCTTCTAGCATAAAATAGAAAATCTAATTTAACTCTCTTGCAGAATAGTGTTATTCACTGAATGATGTAGTACCTGTGCTCTCATTGAAAAAGAGTACTGGGAAATAGATGGCAATGAATTATTTTTGCAGAGAAATTTAGGAGGAAATAGGTTAAAAGAATCCTAGTTCTTGGAGCCTTGAATGGTGTGATAAGCACGGTTTTATTAAAGGAAACAAAAAATTTGCATTCATTCAGCTGCTCACACATTTAGACAATGAATGAGAATGCGCTGTGATCCTGGGTCTACAGCATGGGAAAGGGACAAGAAATCCCTTCCGTGGTGAAAGTTGTTTTAGCAAGTGAGAAGCAAAGCTGATGTTTGGGCTCTTCACGTTTTTCTGAAATCTGCCCTCATCCTTCAAGAGAAATGCATTCTAACATAATGCATTGATTTCACTAGAACAGGAGAGGTGGGCTACAGTCAGAGGGGAGCAACTGGTCTGTACCTAAGGGTATTGCTGGGTGAGAGGATAGAATGAAGGAGTGTGACCTCTTTCACCCCCCACCTCACCCCTGTACCCTCCACTCCACCCCTCTCTACCTCCCACCCCACTGGCCCACAGAGGACTAAATTCGCATGAAAATCAACAACCATTTAGTTGTGAAAAAAAATTAAGCTTATCTTAGGACAAGGCCAAATCCTTGATAGCTCTGTGTTCATAAAATAGCATACCACAAGACCTCAGAGATCCGTGGCACAGGTCCCTTACATAAATGCTAGAAGTTTGGCACAAAGGGCAAGTATTTCCAAGACTGATTTTACTGATTTGTAGCATAAAACAATATTTTTGCCATACATTTCTCCAGTACTTATTAAAAATTTTTACCTTCTTTGTCTGAGTGCTTATTAAGAGCAAAGGTTTATTATTTCTTACAGTTCCAGAGCCAGGGAATCCCAAGGCTGAAAAGTCTATGTCTGGCAAGGGCTTTCTTTCTGCCATGCCACGCTGAGTCAGAGGGCAAGAGAGCTGGCTTGTGAACTTGCCTATTCAAGACAGGGAAAGAGAGAAAGACATGGAACAAGTCAAACCCAGTCAAATCCAGTGATAGCTAAGCCACCGCATGCTAATAGCATTAATCCATTCATGAAGGAAGTGTGCTCATAACCAAGTCACTGATGAAATTAGCACTAAGCTCAGGGTTTAGTTTCCAACTTATGAACTTTGGGGAACAAACTCAAGCAATAATAGTTATTAAGAATATATAACTTGTATATGCCTACAAGCACTATGGGTGGAACACAAGGCAGCTTGTCTTTGTTGGTTTGTTTGTTTGTACTGATTTCCATAGGGAATGAATTTGCTTTGCCACCAGCACTGAATAAAAGTCCATTTTCCTATCTCTCTCATCTAGCACTTGTTGTTTGCTTTCTAGATGATAGCCATTCTGTGGTGAGACAGAATCTCCTTGTAATTTTGACTTGCCTTTTCCGGATAGCTAAAGATAGTAAACATTTTTTCCCCATACACTTACTGAGTGCTTGTCTGTTCCATAACACTGATCCTCTTGGAGTTTTAGGGCTTTAGAGATAGACTCCACAAGAAAAGAAAAGCTTCCAAGGAGCTTATCGTCCGTTCAAACCCTTTTTTCCTTCAGGCTAAACACCAAATCTGGAGAATGAGAAATGAAGAGTTTTTCAAATGTCTTTGCTCTCACTGGGTCACTTCTTTTGCTAGATTTCAGTATTAAGTCTTTGTACTTTGACTACCTAGCTATTGATTAGCCAGTCCTCTGGAGACAACAGGCTACATCTGAACCTCCTATGTGAATTATATCTGCAATACAGCTGCATTGTGGGGTGCTGGGTGTACACCTTGCAGGGTGCTGTGTGTGCAGAGCTCCTCACTCTGTTACCCGCACTTTCACATTGGCAACCCACCACCTACTTGTTGGGAAACAAGCTTTGGATGTAATTTGGAAAACAGGGTAAAAACTTCTCCAGCGATGGTTTTATAGCCTCTAAGTCTCTGACTTCCTGTCCCTCCTTTGTTCTCTAGTGATTAAGCTTGCAATGTAAGAAAGAAATTAGTAATGAAAACGTTTCCAAATCCCAGTGGGTCCCTTTGATTAGCATCTTTTCTTCTCTCGCTCACTAACATATGGCAAAACAACGAGCAATGATTGTGGTTTCAAATCTAAGGAATTATGCTATTTGTTCATTCCTGGAACCTGAAGCAAGCATCTGGTGGTTAGAGCTTCCTGAAACAACAGAAAGAAACGAAAGGAGACAATAAAGCCCCTTGGTGCTCATGGGTGAAAACATGTAGATAAGATTAAGCTAGTCTATTCTACGCATGAGAGGGGAGCTGGGGTGGCAGGGGTAGGAGGGATGACTCCATAGGGCTTTGAGGACCTGAGTTCCAATTTTCCAGAGTGCACATAAAGCTGCCTGTGTACGGCAGCATGCATGTGTCATGCGAACACGCCTATAGTGAGATGAGAGCTGGAGACAGGAGTTACCCCCAGAACCTTGAGGACCAGTTAGCCGGCTGCACTTGGACAAACAACAAAGAAACCCCGCCTTAAGCAAGCTGGACAGTGAGGACTGATACCTGACGTTGTTCGCTGACCTCCACATGGGAGCTCCCCATATGGGCCAAGCCTCCCTGTCTCACACACACAAAAACATGAACACATATAGACACTGTGTATACACACTTCACATGCATACAAAAGATACTTCTACTTCCTTTAATGTAAGCATTAGAAACCATGCTCAATGCTTAAGAGTCTCTTCTCTCTCTCTCTCTCTCTCTCTCTCTCTCTCTCTCTCTCTCTCTCTCTCTCTCTCTCTCTCTGTGTGTGTGTGTGTGTGTGTGTGTGTGTGTGTGTGTGTCTATGTCTGTCTCTCTCTCTGCCTCTCTGTCTCTGTGTGTGTGTGTCTGTGTGTGTCTCTCTCTGTATCTCTCTTTCTCTGTCTCTTTCTCTGTCTCTCTCTGTCTCTGTGTATGTGTGTGTGTGTGTGTGTGTGTGTGTCTGTGTCTCTCTCTGTGTCTCTCTCTCTGTCTCTCTCTTCCCTCTCTCTCTCTCTCCTCTCTCTCTGTCCTCATGTTACAACTAGAAACAAACTATATTTAGTATTCCTCCTCAGAAGAAAATAAAACTTTGAATGCTTCCTTATCTCTGTTGCATGTGAGCTCAGAAACATCCGAATATCCACCCACTATTAGATTCATGTAGTTTGTTACTTAAAATTGTATTTTCTACATTAAACGTCTGTCCCATTTTTTATTTATTTATTTTTATATTTTATTTTAAGATTATTCTGCCTCCCACTTTTCATTTCCAGACAGCACTGGGCAAAGAATTTGAAATAAAGATGTACTATTCATTTTACATTTGGTGTTCAATTTAGCAAGTATCTAACAATGTTCACTTTTTAAATTGGGGTAGTGTACTAATTAGTCTGCTGGAGTTGCCAGGAAAAAAACACCACCAACTCGATGCCCTAAACCCCATAATATTGTCTGTAGTCCTGGAGTCCAAGACCAAGGTGTCAGCAAGTTTGGACCTTCTGGAAGCTTCTCCTGCTCACAGACAGCTGCCTGCTCCCTAAGGGTGTCCTCGCATGGCCTCTTCTCTGTGTCTGCAGAATCTTAGCTGTCTCTACATCCCCCTATAGGGACACCAGTCACATTGGGTTATACCCATATGACTTGATTTAACCAGAATTACTTTTTTTAAAGTCTCTTTTAGTACAGCCACACTGTGAGTTGGGGCTTCAACATGAGGATTTGGAGTAAATGCAATTCACAACAGGGAGCAATGCAGCTCTTCAAATGCTTTTAGTATCTTCCCTTTGGGGAAAAAAGAAAATCTCAAGAAGGAGAGTGCTAGCATTCACATTTACATGTGAAAGTTGTTTGAAGCACAAATTTATATGCATATGCAAACATGTGGATAAGGATATTACTTATAAGCCAATAAATAAATAAGTCATCATTAGCCACTGCTTTACACTAGGCCATGAAACACACTAACACATAACAAAGGGACAAGCAAGTAGGTGAGATGAGCTTCCTTAGAATATCAACTAAAAGGGGGATGGAGAGATGGCTCAGTGGTCAGGAGCACTGGCTGCTCTTCTAGAGGACCCAGGTTTGATTCCCAGCACCCGCAAGTCTGATCACAATTGTCAGTGGCTTCAGTTCTAGGAGATATGACACTCCTACACAGACATATGTGCAAGAAAAAAAAAAAACACCAATGCCTTAGAATAAGAATAAATAAATCACAAAAAAAAGAATATCACTTAATGTTCAAGACAGCATTTACAGCATCTTATTTTTAGGACATTTGGATAGGGCTTGCCAAATTTAAAATATCAAAATACAGGATGCATACTTCAGTTATAGTAGAAGAAAGATGATCGATTTATTCATTTATAGCAAATGCCATTCTAACTTGATAGTTAGGACACACTGTTCCAAGAAATTCCTTCGTGAGGCACATTTAACCCCCTCTTCCAAAAGACAACTATTTACTGTTTATCTAGAATTCGCATTTAACTGTGGGTCCTGTGCAGTTGTTGTTGTTTGGTTGGTTGCTTTTCTGGCAAACTTACATTAGGTTAACAATCGACTCTTTGGGGAGGGGTGGCAAGGTGACTCATCAGTTAGGAGGGAAGGGGTGGCGAGGTGACTCATCAATTAAGAGTCCTTGTTGGTCTTCTAGAAAACCATAGTTCCATTCCCAGCACCCCTTTCTGGTCACTCATAACCACCTGTAACTCTAGCTCTGAGGGACCAGGTACCTCACAGTCACACACACACACACACACACACACACACACACACACACACACACACACACACACACACACACACACATTTTAAAGGAGAAAGTAAAGAGAATGGCTCTTTCCCTTTTTTTTTTTTTTTTTTTTTTGTCCCCATCCCACACCCCACCCAGTTAAATTGTCTTCACAAACTTCTTTTTTTGTTTTGTTTTGTTTTGTTTTTCGAGATAGACTCTCTCTGTGTAGCCTTGGCTGTCCTGAACTTGCTTTGTAGACCAGGCTGGCCTTGAACTCACAGCGATCTGCCCACCTCTGCCTCCCAAGTGCTGGATTAAAGGTGTGCGCCACCACACCCGGCTCACACTAACTTCATAATTGTAACTTTCTAGTCTTTAGCCAATGGCTTTTAGAAGATGTCTGCCCTAAAAGCACAGAAACCCAGCCCTCAGGCTCCTGTCCAAGCTGCTGCCATGGTATATGACTACAATATATCATGTTAAGATACCTGTTAAAATATTAAAATTCGCTAAGTACCCAACTTTCCAGCTGCAGTTCGTACGTGTATCTAGCAACATTCCATCATGCGGTCTGTATGTTTGCACTAGGAGACTTCAGATACCAGGGAATACCTAAGTCTTTCTCTGAACACTGGGGTGCTCACTCGCCTATAAAACCAGAGGATCGGATTCAAGGTGTTTTTCCCAAGGATCCTAACAGTTCTTCTCCAGGCCTCTCTGGAATGAGAGCTTCACAAATTCTCTCATATTCCTTATGAGGGCTAAATTGTTCCTACTTCAGAATAATCCTTTTTGTCTTGAAGTTCATAATGTTTTGATTGTTAAATAATTAAAGAATTTTGCCTTTAAAAGATAAGCTTCCCAACCCTAAATTCATCAAAAGTGAAAGAAAAATACGTGGATTTTTTTTTCAACGCTCCATCCCCCACTCTCCCCTTAAAAGAAATTTTGTGCACATTGCTAGCTCAGATGCTGCGCGCATGAAAATGCTGATGATGTTGAAACAATCCCATGGCGGTGGGTTCTGACTGATAGAAATAATTTTGCTGGGAACTGAAGCCAGCTCCCGGGTTTGAGTCAGGCGAAGCCGCTCCTTGTTCGCTACCCCCATCTAGTGGCGACAAGGTCACCCGCATCTGCGCATCGTGGCAATTCTGAGTTGAAATTTTTAAAGATTTCTATAAATCAAATGGATGAATTGTTTTATTCTTGTCATCACAGTAAAAGGGGATTTACAGCGTGTTTAACAGATAAAATGTAATAAATTTTAATAAAAGTTAAGTATAACACAGTGACAGACGTTAGCATTTAAGCGATATAAATTTGTGCGATTTAATCTCTTTATGTTCAGATGTAAACTTGGACACGGAAGGAAAAATGCAATGTGTGAAAAATAAAATTTTTCTACTCCTCTGCCTTTGTATCAGGGTAAAGAATATCTTTTTAAAAATAAGTGTAATCATGGCTGAGGAAAAGCAAGAAAATAACCTTCTCCTAAATGTGGAGTTGATACAGACTGTTCAGTCTGTTTAACCATTTGTCTTCAATTAGATTAGAGCTTTAGTCTCATTATTATTTATAAACGTAATACAGTGCTTAATGAGTGTTGAATAATATTTAGTTTTTAATGTCCCATAATCTGGAACTTTCTCCAAATGGCATAATAGTGTGTTTAATTGTGTGAATCTAAAGTAAAAATAAATTTCTCTAATGAATGAAATAAAATCCTTCCAGAATGAGACTTTTCCCCCATTAAAGCTATTTTTCCTGAATAACAATTATAGGGAGGAAATTTTGCCATTTTAGCCTCACCACAGCTCTCTGTCTTAAAGTACCAACAGTATTATTGAGGACTTAGGGATTGCAAACAAGAGATATTTAAATGGAATGCCTGGGTATTAATATATTTGCAAGCCAACTGAAAAATATCTTTTTTTTTTTTCCCCTCAGGGTGGGAAAATCCCTATACGATGGACAGCCCCAGAAGCTATTGCTTACAGAAAGTTCTCCTCAGCAAGTGATGCCTGGAGCTATGGCATTGTCATGTGGGAGGTCATGTCCTATGGAGAGAGGCCATACTGGGAAATGTCCAACCAGGATGTAAGTACATGGACAGTCCTGTCATTTTGTGCATACAAGCACACTAGCTTGGCGGGGGATGAGGGGGTCAGGGTGGGGGGAAATTCTCTTGTGATTTTCTCTCAGGTTAACCTTTGTACTGCTGACAGTTTCTCAAGGCACTAGAAGGGAGGCCGACTTGAGAATCTGAGGAATATTCCACCCCTAACTGATTGGGCGAGCTGGGTTTCATCCCATGCAGGGCACATGTCCAGTTTCACAAGATTTGTTTTGTTTTGTTTTGTTTTACTCAGTGTTCTAGACCAGCAAGAGTGCTTAACCTATAGTTTAAAAAAGAGTGATGTTGACTTTTCATTTCATCCACAGGGCAATTCACTGCATCCCTGTAAAGTCCAAACCAGCCTATGCTTAGATAGTATTTGAAAGAAGAGTGAGTGCTTTCAGGCAACGCACTATCGATAGATGTCATCTCTCAGCATTCTTTTGAGATACATAATCTTTTGTGTAATCTCTTTTTTTTTTTTTTTTTGATTCTGTTTTATCTGTAGCAATTACATTTGCGGTTGATAACACTACAGAACAAAAGAGTTCATACACTCAGCCTCTATGATCTGCCCACAGTCATAGAGACCGTAATAAGAATTACAGATATCCCTACAATGCAAGTGAGGGCAAGGTCAGAACAGACAGATGTATCTCTCACCACTGCCTCATCTCAGAATCCAGCTTTGTCTAATTGGCTTGCCTTCTTCAATGCACCTGGTGGCTTCTAAAGCTACAGTGACAGGAAATACACACTGATAGGGTTTTGACCGTCCATAGATGCAAAGATAGCTATGTGACTGTAAATTATCCCTAAACACACAGAGAGCGTAACTACTTCAGCACTGCATTCCTTTACTCCAGGTAAAAGCTTGCAACTTCCCCGACAAACCTCCAGACCTCACACTGTGCTACCCCACAGTCTTCCAGTTTCTACAATTTTTGTAGTTGCACAACAACTACATTTTGTTCCAGTTTCACAACATTTGTTTTGTTTTGTTTTGTTTTGTTTGAAACAGGTCTTGCTATTTAACTCTGGCTGTGCTGAAACTCACTATGTACACCAGGCTAGCCTCAAACTCACAGAGGTCTGCCTGCCTCTGCCTCCCAAGTACTGGGATTCAAACGTCAGGCATAAACGTGGTTAGATTTTGGCCACAGTTGATGCTTCCACTAATATGGAGGGTTGCTTTTACAGCTGAGTCCTGCTTCATGGTGTGGGAATCTACTGATGGATCATGGGGAATGCCAACACCAGATACCTATAAAGTAGCAGGGATGAGGTCACATGACCTGCGCTAGACCATCTGGAATATCTGGTCTTACAAACAGAATGTGCTTTACCAGCAACCTCTGAGCTTCGTGGTGTGTGTGTGTGTGTGTGTGTGTGTGTGTGTGTGTGCGTGTGTGTGTGTAGTGGGTGTCAATTCATAAAAGCCTTTCCCAGAATTTCCTGAACTAAATTCTCAAACTGGAAATTTGTTCTTTTCCTCCCAGAACTTCCACTTGAGGTCATGCTTTTGTCTTATTTTTATTGCTTATCTATACTTCTTTAAAAACAGGTAACTAAGGTCATGTAAGACCTAAATTTAGTCACTGCAATACCCTCTTTACTCTAAACCTGAGACATCGCTCTCATAGGTAGTCTATTTGGACTAAAATAGGCCATCCAAGCAATTCCCCAGAATCAAGTGCTCTTCTGCACTGTTCCTTGTCAAGAGTCATGTGGTAATGAGTTCTTCATGCCTTTACATTGCAGACATAGTAAACGTTTAGAACAAGTCATGGCTGAGGAAAGCAAGAATAAATGTGCCTTTTAGGTTGGCTCGTTTGTAGTTCACACAGCATCCCGTTTGGGGCTGGTAATCTCCTGCTTATATAAAGTTTATGTTTCAACAGTTAGGAGAGAGACTGGAAATAAAATAAATAAGCAAAAATGTGTGTGTCTGTGTGTGTGTGTGTGTGTGTGTGTGTGTGTGTGAGAGAGAGAGAGAGAGAGAGAGAGAGAGAGAGAGAGAGAGAGAGAGAGAGAGAGAGAGAGACTTGACACTAATGAGAATGAGGCAAAAGAAGAAGATAAGAAACCCCTGGCTTAGAGTTGATTTATTTTATGAAACACTTTGATAAAAGTCATTCACTTATGGCAATAAAAGTCATAATTGGTCCTTCTTATTAGACACTCAGAGGGAGTCATTCTAATAAAAGGCTGACCAAGAAAAAGAGCAATTTCCTGTGTTTCCTGATCCCTAGATTTTCTTCCCTCCTGGGACACATAGCAGTCACAGACTTAGCAAGTGTGGCCATGATGATGTGGGCAATGACTCAATCATACAAGCTGCTTAAACTTTCAAAAGGCCTCAGTTTCATGGCTGAATAAGATGATACAGAAATGAGTTCAGTCCTTCTTAATGTGCCTTCCAACGGTAAGATGCTATAATTTTAAATCTCTGAAGAGACACCAATGGCCCTTATTTCAGCAAAGAAAAGATTCGTGTTCTTCCTTCTCAATTACAGCATTCTCCCGATCTCTGCTAACGTGCCAGAAGTACACAGGAGTCTCATAGGGCAGAGCAGGTACAGTGAGGATGCCAGACCACAAGACAGACAGCATAGGGAAAACTTCTACAGAGAAAGGCCCCGATTGTGCCATTTCAACTCAGACTACCACGTAAATTATTGTTAATCGTTGCCTAGAGTCCTCTAGATCTTGTTGTCAACCTCTCCCTGTCTGGGTTGTGCCCAACAGTTCTGGCCATAGATCTCAGTGATTAGCATCCAAGATGGCCGTTTACTGAGTGATTTTGTCTATTAAGCCTCATTTGGCCACATGGACTCTATCTGGAACAAGAGAAGATACTACAGCCAGCAATCACCCGACACCAAGACCGTTCTCATTTGTTCTCGGCACCAGGCTGAACTTTCCCCCACCCCGAGCTGCAACTGAGTCTCAGTGTCTGTGGTCTCACCATCTTATGCGGGTTCCCAAAGAGTATTCCAGGAAGACTCCGAGAGCATGGATGGGAAAAGTGGGGGCTGCAGTTGGGTAACGATATCTTGAGGCCTTCAGATCAGCACATCACCAGATAAAAGCAGAATGTGCTAAAAATCCTTTATGTTTCTTATGACTATCTTCTGCTAAGGGAATGGGAGCTGGAATTCTGTTTAGCTGAACATGTCAGCACATCTGTGATGGAGCCAGTAACCCGAATGGGTGCTTAGAAGCAGACATAGCTTATGCCCAAATACTGGCTATTCCCTGTTCGTCCTTCATTTCCTGTTCTTTCAGTCGGGTATAGTTTTACACTTGGCTACTTCCAACAAGGATACTTTCTAACAAGCATAAGGAGACAGAGAATAAAAGTCCAACTATGTTCTGTTTCAATGTTTTATATATTTTTACTGCATTTTGGTGATTTTTTTTTAACAAAGCTGAGGGCACAGATCAAATGGAACGTTGCAGTGTTTTATGATTTTCAACGAGTTTAGGAAATTTCAGACAGGTTTTAGGAGAAAGGTTTTCTATTCTGCAGACTATGGTGTGTTTTATTACAATGAACAATTCTGAGTGTGCAGAATCTGCGTTAGTGAATAAGATAATGAGTTTCCCAAAGGTCAGTGGAATTGTACATTAGGGAAGGGAAATGAGGAGAAAAAAAAAATAAGCAGAATGCACAGAACTGTCCCATAAAGAACTTAACAAAATATAATAGCTGGCGCCAGATGCTTAGCCACTCAGCAAGTACTTATTAAACATATGCCAATCACCAGACCAGGTGTGCATGTGGGGCAAGGATGCAGGAAAATCAGTCCTCCACTGTGTTAAATGAAATAAACAAAGTGCAGAAAGAAGGATGCTAAGCTCTGTCCCACACAGGGAAGCAAAAGAAGATGATCACATAGCATTAAGGAGAGGACTGGTACTTAACTGGGTTCTAGGAAGGAGAGCTAGGAGATGCAGTCAAGAAGGTCAAACAGCAAATACCAAGCACTCAGACACATCTAGCTCAGAGGAACCGGGTCTAGTATTCTATGTAGCACACTAGGGTAACTACAATGATAACATATTTGGGGTTTTGTTTTGTTTTGATTTGATTTTTCAAGACAGGGTTTTTCTGCGTTGTCCTGACTGTCCTGGAACTAGCTTTGCAGACCAGGCTGGCCTTGAACTCAGAGATATGCATGCCTCTGCCTCCCAAGTGCTGAGACTAAAGGCATGTACCACCACACCTGGATTGATTATTTATTTTGTAAAGATCTAGATGAAAGAAGTTTGAAGATTTCCAGGGCAAAAAGTGACAAATAGTTGCAGAGGTGGAAATGTTAATTACTCTGCTTGATCATTACCCACTGTACACCTGTATGGAATTCTCACTATACTTCATGAGCACAAAAAAGAATTAAAGAAGACATATTTCTCTCTTAAAACAATCCATTACTTCCACGTAGAGATGACATTCTGGTATTTTATAAGTCCTACACCCACATCCCATTAGAATGACAATCGTCAAGGATATATGCTGTATTTCCCTTCTTTTTTTAATGTGATAAAACAGTATATGACTACAATATAGTTATTTAAAATACACATTCCATGAAAGCATGCAAACCCTATTATGGAGGGGGTTTCTGATTACTTACTGGAACAAAAGTTGGTTGTTTTCTGTTGTTGTTGTTTTTTTTAATTATAAAAGAGCAGGTGGATTAGCACACTGGATCGGGGCGTGCAGTGCTTTGGTGTTGGCCAGGGTTTCTAGACTCTGTCTCTCCTCACTATGTCCTTTGCTGCCTCATACTCTGGAGCCCAAGCTTTCAGCATAACAACAAGCACCACAGTGAGGCCTTTTTAAGTTTCATGCACCAATCCCAATGTTAGAGAAGACTGGCTGGCTCCCTAAGGGCTCCGTTCAAGCCTCGTCTAAACCCACATGAGGGAAGTGAGCACTATCTTTACCCAAGCTAGGTCTCCATGCCAGCCTTCTCCACTCCAAGGCAGACAGAGAGCTATGATTGCTAACTGCCCCATAGTCATGTGGAATGAGAGGAGGATTCCAAGTTGAAGGCAGTTGTTATGCACCACGGACATGTGTGAGGTTCTTTGGTTTGCTTGTTTAGTTTCATTTTTGTACACTCTTTTGGGGTATTTGTCATTTTTAAGGGCAACTTCATTGCAGTCTCGTGTTTGGGTGACACCAAACTGTTAACAGTTCTTTACTGTATTCTAATAGAGTAACCAGACAAACTGGAAAGACCAGTAGGCCTGCAGGGTCTCTCAGCATCAGCATCAGCAGTATTTTGGGTTGAGGTATGTCTGAACATTGCAGTATCATCCTCTTCATATGAAATTCCAGTAGCATTGCCCAACTGAAATAACAACGACAACAACAACAAAGACCCTGGTTATTGTATTGTCAGAAGTGGAGGACAAGATCAGTTAAGAGCTACTGATAATAGCACTAAAGCGTTCTCAGTTCTGATCCCAGGCTCTCCACTGACTGAACACTTAGGCAAGCGGTTTAAGCTTTCTGAGATTCCATTTCCTGGAGTTCAAAATAACCAACGGTAGATGTTGAAGAAATCCAAGACAATTCATTTATAGCACCTGGTACATTTAATTAATCATAGCTAGAAAAAGATTGGATTTTAAGTATTACTATAAATCACCTTTTTCGCTATGCTTTGACTCACTTTGGTTTTCTTAAGTATCAAATTTTATTGGTGCATTAAGATATTAAACTACAAAAACACGAAGAGCAGTGGAATAACAGAGTAAATATTTAAAACAAACAAAAATTTTAAACATGAAAAGAATGAGTCAATAATAACTTTGTGTTTAAATGAACAAAATTTTCTAGTTAAAAAAATACAGACTAGGGGGCTGAAGAGATGGCTAACATAAAACAACCATTGTATGAATAAGGCTGCTATGAACATAGTTGAGCGAATTTTCTTGTTGTTGTTGTGACCACGTCCCCTGAATGGGGAGACCTGGTGGCACTCAGAGGAAGGATAGCAGGCTACCAAGAAGAGACTTGATACCCTATGAGCATATACAGGAGGAAAAGGAGGTCCCCCTCAGTCACAGTCATAGGGGAGGAGAGTAAGGGAAAAATGGGAGGGAGGGAGGAATAGGAGGATACAAGGGAGGGGATAACCATTGAGATGTAATATGAATAAATTAATAAAATTTTAAAAAACAGCTATTGTAGATGACTAGTTTATTTAAGGCTCAAGAGAATTCTCGAGGGTAGATCCCCATTTCCAGGTGGGAGAACTGGCGCTTAGAAAAAAAATCAGTGATCTACCCAAGTTGTTCGTGTCCCTGCTTAATCCAAAGTCCTTGCTTTTACTACTACACTGTAAACCAGACATCCAGGATTCCAAGGGGTCCTCATTCCACAACAGCTCTACCTAGTGAAACCGAAGCATCTTTAATTATGCATGCTACTCCATTACACACAAGTGTTTGCATTGCTTCCTGCAAGCAAAAGGATGCAGGCTGGCCTTGGCTGCTGAGAAATATAAAGCCTCTTTGCAGATTTTGTTTTTGTCCCTTGGTGTTAAAGTTTTATGAAATGCACTCTCTTGTTGTTACATTTCTTACAAATAATTCAGTCAAGATTTAATGAATGACAGAGCTATCCCATCACTGGAAAGAACTCTCCGGCAAATTGAAGGCAGAGCGTGTCTTGCTGCTTTTAAGCAGGTGAAGTCATCTTTAGTTTCTGTAAGTTAGGTCAAGGTATTGCTGCATGTTATTCTCCTTCAAGTTCAAAATCCTTGTAATTTACTACAGAATGGAAATATATCATGGAGCATGAGCTCCAAAGATGGCGACAAGGGCACCATGCTTCTCCACTCCAACTCTTGTACCAGGTATTGAGCTTCACGGGGAGGGGGGCGGGGAGGGTGGGGGGGGGGGGAGGTGGAATAAAACAAAACACGAGCAGCAGGAAACAGGAAATAAGCAATTCTACAGAGTCAGTAGGTAGGAAAACGGCCAGCCTTCACTTAAATGAGACTTTAGTCACTAATGATCTGACAGCTAGCCTGTAGTCTAGGATTTTGTTTTGTTTCCCTGACAGGATGATGCTTTTAAAAAAAAAAGGCTTTGAAATGTGATACCTCCCGGGTACGCTATCATTTATGCACTGCAACTAAGCGCATCTGTTTTTCCCTAGAAGACATCAGAGAACATCTCACTTGAGGCTGCTCCAAGGAAGCACAATGCTGCTGAGTGTGTTTGGGTCTTTTCTCCTCGCTTTGTATAATAGTGATGGTGGCGATGATGATGACAACACCAACAGCAGCAGCGTTTCCCTGTCTCTTCCCTTCTGAAGCTCTCTTGAAGGGAGATGATGTTTCAGGTTTTTATTTTGGAAGTGTTGTGGTTGGAAGCATCCTTCTGGCCTTTAAGAAGGAAGAAAATACGTGTTTTCTGTATTTCTTGATCGCCCTCTTAATTCTATAGCCCTTCTGAGTTTCGGGGTCAGCCCTGCAGCCTAGACTGGAGTATGCACAAGATCCACTTACCTAGCAACGCATTGTGATTTTATGACTCAGAGAGTCCAGTCGTTTTCAATTTTTTTCACTGATTAGATTTTTCCAAACTCAACTGTATTATGTAATGGTCTCTGTGTAATGATCTGTGTGAGATACAGTAAATTGCTAAAAACCCATTCCTATTATTTCAACCTTCCATTTTACAGAGGGATATTTTTTTTCTGCCTTGATTTGAATATGTATCCTACTGAAGTAATTTTCAAAATGGCCTCATCCTCTCAGCGTTTCAGTAATTCACACTCTTGGCGCACAGGCATTTGGTTGATAGGCACCATTTTAATTAAATGAGCACTAATTGCACCTGCACGATGAGTGGATGGATGCCTGCTTCAGAAACAAGAGTAATAGAGAATACGTAAGAGTGCAGTGAATCACCACTGAAACTAATTCACTAGTGAAGCCAGTAGAAGAAGCCAGTAACTCATATATGTTACTGCTACATGGAACTTTTAGGGAAAAAAAAAGGTCTTTTTTTTTTCTAACTACATGATCACAAAACCAGATAACATACGCCATCTACAGTGTTTTCACACACACATACACACACGCGCGCGCGCGCGCGCAAAAAAATATTTAGCTACACCTTTGATTTCCACTCAAAAGACATGTATTTCTCATTTTGGGTTCTTGTGGTTTTTATTTTTTTCCCTCCTGGTCATTTACAAAGAGAGTATTTTAAATTTACCTTTCCATCTGCACTCAGAAACTTTTTTAAAAAGATAGTTTTTAAATAGTTTTAGTGAGCCAAGAAATTGTAATATTAAAAGTTGTCCAGTATGTTTCTGATTTCAAAAATGAAGTTCCAAAAAACAAAAGTTTGCTTTTCCCCACAAGGGAAATGGCCTTGGGATCTGAGAACATTGCAAAGAATAAAAAAGTGCTGTGAACAGAGTTGAGCAAATGTCCTTGCCGTATGGTCGAGCATCTTTCAGGTATATGCCCAGAAGTGGTATGGCTGGGTCTTGAGGTATAGCTATTTCCTGCTTTCTGAGAAAGCGCCAAATTGATTTCCGAAGTGGTTGCACAAGTTAATCAGGTGCTGCAACATGGACTCTGTTGCCTGATTTCCATCACTTCTCCCTAATGGGGCTGCCTGGCCTGGCCTCAGGGGATGAGGAGGAGCTCAGTCCTACTGGGGCTGCCTGGCCTGGCCTGGCCTCAGGGGATGAGGAGGAGCTCAGTCCTACTGGGGCTGCCTGGCCTGGCCTCAGGGGATGAGGAGGAGCTCAGTCCTAATGAGGCTTGATGGTCTGGACTGGGTTAGTAGAGGGGGGAATCCCTTCATCTGAGGACAAGGGGAAGGGGGAAGCGGGTGGGAAGAAGGGGCTGGGAGGAAGGAGGCTGTGATCCGGATGTAATCTTTATATTTCTAAGAAGTATAAGTCACAATAACAAATCTGGCAAATAAAGAATTTGTGCTGCCGGACATGGTGGCACATGCCTTTATGCCAGCACTCAGGGAGGCAGAGACAAGCGAATTTCTGTGAGTTCGAGGCCAGCCTGGTCTACAAAGCAAGCCCAGGACAGCCAAGGGTACAGAGAGAAACCCTGTCGCAAAGAAACATAAAGAAAAAAAAAAATTGTGCCATTGCTCAAATCTTCCTGTTGTTGTTGCTGCTGCTGCTGTTGTTGCTGCTGTTGTTGTTGTTGTTGTTTACAAAATGCATCCTCCATCCCGGTCTGAAGTTTTGTTTCCTTATGGAGACATCACAGTTCTGTATCAAGACCTCCTCCAGCTTCAGGGTCTGTGCAGATGCAGCTTCTGGTGTAAAAGATCCAATTGCAGGCAGAACCAAGTTCTTTTCTTCATCAGAAACAGAACGTTGGTCTTCAATATTCCTTTACTGACACTGTTACAAGCAGATGTAAGGTATAGAAAAGGTATTAGTTTCCTTTGTTCCCAGAAGTGATTTTTTTTTTTCTTATTAAAATATAGTCTCACAGTTTCCCTCTATTCTCTTTCCTTACTGCAACTCTTTTTAATCTGTTTTGTAAAGTAATTTATTCAGATTACATCTCAGTTGTAATCCCCTCACTTGTATCTTCCCGTTCCCTCCCCCCCTCTTTCACTCTATTCCCCTCCCCTAGGTCTGTGACAGAAGGGGACATCCTCCCCTACCATATGGTCACAGCCTATCAAGTCTCATCCTGGTAGCCTGCTTATCCTTTCTCTGGGTGCCACCAGGCCTCCCCACCAAGGGGAAGTCATCAAACAGGGGGCACCAGAGTTCACGTCAGAGTTAGTCCCCACTCTCCACACAACTGTGGAGAATGTGTTGTCCATTGGCTAGATCTGAATAGGGGTTCTAGGATTACTGCATGCATTGTCCTTGGTTGGTAAAGCAGTTTGAGAAGACCCCCTGGGTCCTGACCCACCAGCTTTGATGGTCTTCTTGTAGGTTTCTAGGACCCTCTAGATCCTTCTATTTCCCCATTCTCCCATACCTGTCTCACCTGGAGTTCCAATAGGAAGTCCCAGCATCTATCCCATTCTCCTGCTAAGTGAAGACTTTCAGGGGATATACCTGTTGGGCTAGTGTCGAATTATAACTGAGTATGTACCATGTAGATCTTTCTGAGTCTGGCTTAACTCACACAGGATGATCATTTCTAGTTCTATTCATTTGCCTGCAAATTTCAAGATTTCCTTGTTTTTTATAGCTGAGTGGTATCCCATAGTGTAAATGTACCACAGTTTCTTTATCCATTCTTCAACTGAGGGACATCTAGGTTCTTACCAGATTCTGGTTCTTACGAATAAGGCTACTATGAACATGGTTAAGCGTGTGGCCTTACTGTGTGGTGGAGCATCTTTTAGGTATATTCCAATGAGTAGAATAGCTGCGTCTTATGGTAGCCCTATTCCCAGTTTTCTGAGAAAGCACCAGATTGATTTCCAATGTGGTTGTACAAGTCTATTATTGATGTGATGTTGACTAATCCACCAATTGGTTTGTCCTCAGTTTTATTGCCTACAGTATGTATCACCATAAGTATCTTTAAATGAGGTAAGCTGTGTTCCCAACTCACAACTTGGCATACAAATTCTCAATGTATTATATATTATATATTATATATATAATATAGTAGATATATAATATATATATATATGATATAGTAGATATGTACTAAATCTAAAACCCAAGAGATAATGAAAACTGGACCAAAGTGCAAGGGGATAGATAGCTGAGGCAGTAAAGTGCTGTCCAAGGAAGCATGAATTCAGAACCCCAACTGTAGAAACAAGTCTCATAGGCCAAAATGAGGTGGAAACCAATTTATAAAGATACTAATAAATATTGACCTCTGGCCTCCTCTGTCAACAGATAAATAGATAAAGAAAAATGGTATTTTTCAACCATAAAGAAAAAGTTATGTCCATTTCAGGGAAATGGATATAACTGGAGATAATTATGTTAATAAAATTATTGAAGTCAGTCTCAGAAATTCAAATATTTCATGTTGACTCTTATATGTAGATGCACGACTTTAAATAGATATATAAATTTATGTATGCATATATGACTTGAAAGTAGAAGTAAAACTGCATAGGGAGAGAAAAAACTGCTAATGAGAATGGGTAGGTGTAGGGCAGATAAGAAAAGTAGCAGGTATGGGAATAATATACTCAAAGTACGCTAATTACATTTATATGCAGTTGGCTTCACAAAGCAAAGTACCATGTACAGTAAGAATATATAAATTAAAGTATCATAATTACCGCTTACAATATACAAAAGTATTAATGATGTAAGAGATAAGTGTTTATTAATATTATATCCTGATTATTATCCCTTCACTTGTATCGTCCCGTTCCCACCCTTCCTCCCTCTTCTGCCCTATTCCCTTACCCTATACTTCTGATGGGGAGGCTCTTTTCCCCCACTGTCTGACCACAGCATATCTGGATAGCCTGCATCCCTTTCCTCTGTGTGCCTGAATGGGTTCCCTGCCAAGGGAGGTGATCAAATCAGGAGCACCAGTGTTCATGTTAGAGGCAGTCCCTGTCCGCCCCCCCCACACACACACACACAACTGTGGAAAAAGAACTGTCCGTTGGCAGGGGAATCAAGGTTCTCTGCATGCTTTGTCCTTGGTTGGTGCAACAGTTTGTGTAGGCCCCCCTGAGTCCAGATCTGCCAGCCTCGATGGTCTTTTTGTGGGATTCCTGAACCCTCTGGGTCCTTCCATGCCCCCATTCTTCCACACCACTCTCAGCACTTTGGCCAGAATCCAGCAGCGAGTCCCAGCATCTGTCCCGGTCCCCCATTGGGTGGAGTCTCTTAGACAACAACCAAGTGTTTTATCTCTTATTCAGCTTCAGATATTCTTTGAAGACTTTTCCGTTCACACAAATCTACCTCAAGAGGCATCTCTTTGGAGGCCACACTTGACTAACCTTTGCAGACTTTCACATACCATTGTATGCTCACCTCCCCTAAGCAGCCATCCTGAGGCTGGGCTAACCTCAGGCCCCACAGGGCCCTGCTTGAGATGGATGATACTTGTCATACTCACGGGCCTTTGTCTCCTTCACAAGTTATACACTTCGGAATCACAGGCAGATAACATGCTGTGTCATCTTTTATACTAGAATGCCCAATATTACATGTTAAGTGATCGATATCTATCTGTTTGGGTGAAGGTTATTTATTCCATATCCACTCGGAGTATGCTTGCATGCATCCAACGTCAGGCTGCTTTTGAAGTTAAGGGTTGTGAGATATGTGAGCAGCCTTGGAGAAGTCTAAAGGCACCTGTGATCAGGTGATTAGGTGTCTTCGCTAGAAAATGATAAGAACTGTAGCTACCCCATAGGTTTGTTTCAAAGATAAAAATAATAAGTGTACATCATTGGTAGCTAGAATCTTGGAAACGAGACGCAAATGCTCTCAATAATTAGCGTGGTGTTTTTTGATCACCACCACTGTTGTATTGCTATTGCTACTGTTCTCCACAAGATGGATTCCTTTTCGGTTGGACACCTGTCCTGAGCCAGGGTATAAGATAAATTTCATAAGATGATGTGTTAAAGAACTGAGGAAACTTAGAAACTGAGAACTCTGTAAAAGACAGATCAACAAGAAGGAAAATTATGGGTCTCCTGGTCTGCCCTCTACACCACAGACAGCCGTGCAAGGGGCAGCACTCTGCTGAACACAGAAAAGCAAGAGCAACAATACCACCCTCTTGCCACTCTCGTCTCTTAGAGAAAAAAACATCAACACTGAGGGAGTTCACTGCCTGGTAAATGCCAAATGGTCTGATTTTTTTGGTGTTAGCCATTTCCACGAATCCTCTAGAAAAGCCCATGGAAACTAGAAATCCTTCTGGGGCTAAGAGGAAGATGCCAGCCAGTTGTAGAGTAGTGTAAGAAAATTCTTTCTTAAGGAAGAGCAAGTCCCCTTTTCACCTGAATGGTCTAAGCAAACAATAAGATTTTGGATAATGCTGATTGATGACACCTCCTAACAGTTACCATTGTGTGCTCCAGGACTTCAGATGTTATCACACTGTCCCGTGGACCTATCTGAAGTAGCCATTGCAAGGTTTACAAAAATATGTTCCTCTATCAAGATAAATCAAAGAATTATTTGAATAGTTTCTGTTTTGACTATTAGCATTTACTAATAAGTAAGACACTATGCTAAATGATGAGGATGAGAAATCCAGAATACCTTAATACCTTAATGTAATTCCTGCGTTCATGTATGCATAGCCTGAGAAAAAAATAGAAAAGGAAATATAGTTTTAAAAAAATAGACATGATTATAGAGGTGTGCATAAGACTCAGAAACATTAAAAAATGAAGACTTAGTTAAACGTTACATTAGTAGGGTGTTGTTTTGGTTTGTTTTTGGTTTTTTGTTTTGCTTTTTTAATTTACTGAGAATGCTAAGTTTAGGCCCAAATGGAAGCACCGAAGTCAAATTAGCATGTATAATGGCAAAAGATAACATGATATGCAGTATTTGTGTTTGCTTCATGGTATAAAATTGGAGAGGAGAATATTCTATCATCAAAATTGAAACTAGTATCTGAGGAATGGCAGAGAAGACATCTGAAAGTCACAAGAAATTAAATACACGGCCTAATTCTGCCACACGGTAGTTATGTGAAATTGGGCACATCTCTTTACCCCCCTGAGCTTAACTTTTATAATGTAAAAAGTAGCAACAATGGGAACCACCATACTGGGTAATTTTAAGCCATAAACAACAGCAACAAAAATACAAGGACCAAGCACAAAGAAACACCTGTCACTGTTTTATTCTATGCATCTACAGTCACGTAACTCTGGCAAATTGACTCTCACACTCCCCAGGCACAACCTCAAAATTGTTCTCTAAAGCCATTCTGTCCTATTTTTTATAATTATTTCCATAAGCTGCTCAGTAGTTTTGATGGATTTCAAGCATTTTTATCCATTTGTGTTTTACTAAAACATTTAACAAAATGACTTAAACCCAAGCCTACTTAGTAACAAAAGCAGTAAAAAGATAGGAAAAATCATATTCAATAGTGTAATGTAAAAGAGAGAGTAAAACATTAATATCCACGAGGATTAAGGTATTCAGAAACTGAGAGAATGATTAGTAAGTAACGTGCCTGCTGTTCAAGTTTGGATCCCCAGCACTCGTAGCTGAAGCTGGGCAGGACAACGCACACCCACAACCCCAACGCTGGGATAGAAGGGAAACGTGGATCCCAGGGGCTCAGTGGCCAGCTGGTCTAGCCAAAACTTCAAGCTCCGGCTTCAGTGAGATCCCCTGCCTCGAAATCATAAGGTAGACAAAGATAGAAGAAGCTATCTAAAGTCAATCTCTGGCTTCGTCATGCCTCATGCCACACGAGAGCACACACACACATACATACATACAAAGTACTATGGTCACAAAAATACTGATGTGATCATAAGAAATTCTCTAATATTGAAAAAGTAAAGACTTAGAAATTAAGAGGATCCTGAAGAAGTATTAATTCTTCTTTTATACCTCTTATATTAGTTCAGAATAATTTATATGTATGTCAAATGGTGCTGATTTAAGAAATTAAAATGAGTTGTCAGTGTTTAAAATAAACACATGTAGATGGTCATGCAACAGAATTCTTAAGTCCGTGATGTGAACATTAGAAGTTTTATATTTTTATTGTTGGCATATGTGTGGGGGGTGAATTTGATTGATATCTGTCTTTAAATATAAGATTGATCCTCTGTTTCTCTTTTAAATTGATTTAAAAAAAAAAAAACATAGATGATATAAGAACAGAGGTTCAAATGACTACCTTTCATCTTCTCTTCAAAAGCTAAACTATATGAATTCAGAATCCGTTTTATTCCACCGTTAGAAAATTCCTCATTGGGAGGGGCTGGCAGGTAATACTTCAAACAAGCAAATGGCCTACCTGACCTTTACGTGGCTTCTGAACACCAGGCCGTCTTCTCCTTGTTATTCTAACTCTTATGCAGATCCCTTTCTCTAGAGCTGTACAGGAAGTGGGAGTTTAAATTTAAATTAAGAGAATTAAAATGAACCCCAGATCAAAATTTCAACTCCACAGTCCTGTGAGCTCTACCCTGACCATATACAGCTAGCCACCACCATGTCCTACAGACAGAGCCTCTCCCTTGCTAGATAATTGACCTAGTGCGTACTCAGACCCAATGCTCCTCTGTTTTTATACCTTTAGTTAGCTTTTCATGTTCTGAACAACCTTAGGACTTAAGGAAAAACAATTTTACTGCAAGGTCAGTGTCAGACTGAGATAAAAACCCAATCAAGGAGGAGGAATAGAAAAGGCTACAAAGAGAGAGTAATGGGATTTAAAAAGCACACTGACCTTATTGTAAGGAAGATGAAAAATGATTGAGAAACCTTCCTGTTTGTCACATACAGTTTGCATTAAATGTATCCATAGCATGCTTCCCTTCTGCTGTTGGCAGCAGGGTTTCAGACAGTCAAGCAATGTTACAAAGAAGTCGTGTCTTTCAGAGGAAGGACAGCAGGCTACCAAGAAGAGACTTGATACCCTATGAGCATATAAAGGGGGAGGAAGTCCCCCTCAGGCACAGTCATAGGGGAGGGGAGTAAGGGGAAAATGGGAGGGAGGGAGGAAGGGGAGGATACAAGGGATGGGATAACCATTGAGATGTAACGAGAATAAATTAATAAAAAATAAAATAAAATAAAATAAAAAAGAAATCTCACATCAAAAAAAAAAATATGATGAGACTTAACTACATGTACATCAGAAATGCATACTTGAAGCATATTTTCTTCCCAGCATAATTTCTACCAGCAACTCCTGTTCAGAACTTGTGAGTTTGCCTTTGCTTGAGCCCTGTGTGTTCATCTTCAATGATTTTGACACTTATCAGTATATTTAGTTTGTACTGCTTGCATATAAAGATGATATGTACATCTTGTTGTCACCAAAAGTAAGAGAGTGATCTGTGTATGTTTGCACTTAGGTTATTCTGTCCATTGAAGAAGGTTACAGGCTCCCAGCTCCGATGGGCTGCCCACCGTCTCTGCACCAACTGATGCTCCACTGCTGGCAGAAGGAAAGAAACCACAGGCCAAAATTTACTGACATCGTCAGCTTCCTTGACAAACTGATCCGCAACCCCAGTGCCCTTCACACGCTTGTGGAGGACATCCTTGTGTAAGATGCATAATGTTGGGTTTTTTTTTCCCCTGACAATCATAGATTTTTTTTCAGGCTACAGGCAAGAGCAACAGGCAGAAGGAGTGAGTTTGCCTTGGTAATTGTCCAACCGGCGACTCTGTGTAAATCTTATTTTATTTATCATTTATTAACATGAAAGAAAAATGTGGACTTTTCACTAGGAAAAAAAATCCCCTTCTTTTCTCTCTCTATCTAATCCTCCTGCATTACTTTATTTACATTTATTTTATGTGAATATTTGATTTTCATATGCCTTCCTTTATTGATCCTTCATTATCTTTATAAGTGGGATTTGTGTGCATGTGTGTGTCCTTTCTAATTTCTTTCCATTCTATGTTCCATTTCCCTATTTGAAATGGCAAGCAAGATGAGGTGATTTGTGAAGCAGCAGAAGTGAGGATATTCCCTGATGGTCTGATCACACCTTGCTGCTGTTACTTTCCTCCCCCCAAATCAGAACAGGGCAGGTGATGAGAAAATGAAGGCACTCACATAGCATTTTATAACCTTCAATAGAACTAAGAAAATATACTCACTTCTCTCTGAAGAGCAATGAGAAGGGAGAGTGGAAGCAAAAACATCCTCATCTCTGTCTGAAATATTGCACTTAAAATATCAACGATGTCTTCTTTTAGACTAGATTATAAATAACCAAAGGACACCTTCCTGAATCACAAGATGGCCACGGGATATGCTGGCATTCAACTGTGGGTCACAGGTTCGAGTCAGTATGGGGTTTTAGTAACAATAAGACTAGGCTTTTTAAGGGCTATTTGAAACAGACCTCTTTTCACAGCATAGCACGTAAAGAGTTCACCTCTAAATCACTAATTGGCAGTCTCAGCAAAATGAAGCCAAGCATGAAATAGGTAGTGATTCAACTATTGCTGCAGCCCGTCTCCTCTAAGCAGTAGCATAGGAAGCTGTAAGGAGGAGAAAAGCACTTCAGATTTTACCACTAAGGCAATGGACAGCCACTGAAGGATGTTTACGCAAGAGAATATATAATTACAGGCGCACTTCGGGAAGACCACTGGAGTGTTCATTTGCACTATGAATGCAAAACAAGAAACAAGATTGAAAGCAGAGCCACAGATGTTCTCTTCCACGCCATAAAAGTTCAAGGCCTAAGTTATAAAATGAGAATAAACTTGAGGTCATTTATTGTTTGGCAGGACCCAGACACAATATTAATATGTTTGGGTGCCTGAATAAATATGGAAGGAAGAAGCATGAAGTAGATATTTGTTAGGGTTATTTTAAATTTATTATTTATTTATTTGTTTGTTTGTTTATTTTTGTACAAACAGTGGGTCGTATACTTGCTAGGAGAAGAAAAACAAGATTTGGAGCAGAAATGAAATGATTTTGGGCATTCTGAGTCAGAGATGCCTTTGGGATAGTGGAATGACAATTCCGTAGGTACATTCATAGGTTGAATTTGGGATAAAAGAGCTGAGCTATTGGACTAGAGAGCAATTAAGAATACATACCATTCTTTAGTCAGTTTCCAGTACATTACACAGAGCAGCTCACCACTGCCTCAAACTTGAGTTCTCTACACTCGTGTGCACACACCAGCACATAGACACTCGGGCATATATATATATAATTCATATTTTTCAAATATCTCTGCTTTGTGTGTATATTTGAAACTGACCAGCATATAGATTATAACGGAAGGCATTAGCGTATTTAATGTAACCTATGAAGAATATAAAGAATGCAAATAAACAGAGCAATAGAAGGCAGCCACATAGAGCACCAAGATTTAAGACACAACCCCAGAAAACAATAACCAAAGGAGACTGAAAAAGAAGCGGCAGACAGGCAGCACAAGAAACAGAGATGGAGACACATTTAAAGCCAAAAGAGGCTACTTCAAGGCATGTGCTGCCCAAGCCCACACAAAGCTTCAGTAGAGACAAAGTATCGAGTACAACCGCTGGATTTAGAGTGAGGTACACAGGTTCATAAACAGCCTCAACATGGACAATTTTTTTTTAACAAAATGTATGAGGCAATAAAGAGGGAACACAAAGCCAAATAAAGATCAATACATAGCAGCCGGGTGTGGTGGCGCACGCCTTTAATCCCAGCACTCGGGAGGCAGAGGCAGGCGAATCGCTGTGAGTTCGAGGCCAGTCTGGTCTACAAAGTGAGTCCAGGATGGCCAAGGCTACACAGAGAGACCCTGTCTCGAAAAACCAAAAAAAAAAAAAAAAAAAATCAATACATAGTGATAACTTTTATTTCCAGAAACCAGTCTCCTACAAGCAAGGTAAGTAGAGAAAAATGGTTCTTGATTTTTGGCTTTTATATTTTCCTGAAAATACAGTGTCTGTGCTGATCCCCTGAGAGAGCATTGTATGGAAACATACTACAAAGTAAGTCTACCTTCATGGGAGAGGCCATCTTATCACACCTATAAGCCCAAATCGTTTCCTCTCAGTTCCTTGTGACACAAGGTCAACAGACTATTTAATAGTGGCCATAGCAAAGCTTTCTGTCAAGTAGCTAAAGTCATCGGTTTAATAGACAGATACACCAGTTTCCTGACTACATTTTGAGACTGTGAATAATCATCATATTTGTAAAATACTCAGGAAGAATCTCAAATCAGAAAAAAAACACAAAAAAATGAAAAAAAGATACAGAGGTCAAGGCAGATGGAGGGTCCTGGTTGAGGACCAGTGGCCTGTGATAAAATGACTGCCATGCTCTGAAGAACCCCGCCATACATGGGCCAGGAATTCCATCCTTCATATAAAATTATCAGGTTGGTTCAGTTCCAAAGTCTAATCTGTCTGGAACAGATAGAAATTTCTGTGAGTGATTGTTCTATTCTTGTTCATGACAGAGACACATGAACTTTTTGTTTTAATGTATTTTTGTTTGAGAAACAAAATGAAGCTGCGTCCATTGGATGTTATGCCCGAGACTTATCATTATTCTTGTCATCACAAGGGCCAGAATGACTTTTCCTTGTCTTGTCGCTGGGTCCATACTCCTAATACTATCCACACACTCTGTTTCCAATCCCAGAGAACTGAGGCACTTTAGTGTAAAGAGATTGCCTGGCTAGTTTTGTGTTTATAAAACGATGACTAGCACCTCCATATGAGAAGCTCATCTATCTCCCAAGTTGCAAGAATGCATGCCTGTCCTAGATTAATATTGGATTAAGGAAATGTGACCATTGATCTTTGCTGCTCAAACATGTCAGCTGGAGAGATGGTTCAGTGCATAAGAGTGCTTGCTCCGCAAACATGGTCATCTACACTAAAAAAAAAAAAAAAAAAAAAAAAAAAAAAAAAAAAAAAGCCAACTATGGCTGGTTGTGCCTCTAGCCCCAGCAGAAGAGATGGTAAAAGTAGAAGCTTTTAGCCAGCCAGCCAAACCAAAGTAGCAAGATTCTGATTCAGTGAGAAATCCTGTCTCAAGGCAATAGGCCAGAAAATATGATTTAGTGTCCTGCTCTAGCATCTGCATAGCCACACTTATGTGCATGCAGCATACACACACACATGCACACATGCACATACACATGCGTGAGCACAGTCATGCATGCACAATAAAGAACCTGAGTGTATAGTGCACAGTGACGCATCCCCTTTTCTCCAATGTCCCCAAACTCCAGGTTTCTCTCATTTCCACATCAGCACAGACATCATCCTTTCACTGACTACATTCCCATGACGTCATCCTTTCACTGACTACATTCTCATGACGTCATCCTTTCATTGACTACATTCCCATGGCTTTTATTCCATTCTAATTGCCTTTTTCCTCAGGAATTCACCTGACACTCTTGACAAGAGTAATAAGTGGAGGGGAAATTAAGATGACTAAAGAGAATGGGGAAGGCTCTGAAACTCACAGTTTAATAGTTTTATGTCCCCAAATTAGAAATTTTGTAAATCCCATTGGTAGCCTTTCCTTGCAAACAACTGAGTGTCTGTAGGAAAGATATTGATCCAAGCCTCTCAGGATCGGAAGAGTGCTTCTCATCATTGTCTCCTGCTGACTTTCCTCTGCCTGAGGCTTCCCACAGGCATATTCACATTTCTGTAGAGCTCCAAGTACACTATTTGAGAAAGTGTATGGTTATATATGAGATCATGGTAATGTCCTCAATATAATGTCCTTAAACGCAACTAACTCCTACATAGATTTTTCAAAATTACCATCTTGATAGTAAGTTCATTATCAAAGCACTCTCACTAATCACTTTACAATCATTTCCTCTCAAAGAGTTGTCACATAGTGACCCATGGCAGGATGGGTTATGTGCAGAGGAGCATTTGAGTCAATGCCTGACTGTACTCTATTCCTTCCTTCTATTTGTTCTCTTTCCCATGTCTCTCAGCATCGACCTTGTAGTTCCCAATGCCAAGTAGGTATAATTCTATAGAGTCCAAGGATGAATCTGGCTGTCTGAAGCTGAATAGTACAGAGTGACCTGACTATCATACAGTGTCCTGTCACTAGGCCCCACCTACATTCCCCACCCTACCACATCTTACTGCATATTCATTCTCCATCCTTTCCAGTGCTCTAGGCTCTGACATCTACTAGGCTTACCAGATGACAGCTTACTGCTGCACATTTTGGCAGAGATGCCATGCAATAGGTAATAATATTCCTAGGGCTTAGTGTATATAGGTCACTGGTAGAGCCCTTGCTTACCATAAATAGATACCTAGTATCCCAAAAAGAAAAAAGGAAGCAAGAGAGTGGGGCAGGGTAACATTTCCAATTCTCCTCTAAGACCTCTGCAATCACTGGGAAACAATTCTCTCACAACTTTGTGCTTTTTAAACATCAGTTCAAAGATGGTATCTGGGAATACGCAGCAATTGCTCAGATGGACAATGCTGGTCCATAGTACTCAGTGGGGGCATCAGTCATGTTCTGCCCAAGCCAAGGCACATTATAAATATTCTTACTATGCACTGGCCATGGTTAGGGATCTTGTAAACATATAGTTCTTAGGAACATTGACTATCGTCTTCCTTAGTACACACAAATGTATGGTTGACTTTTCTTTCTTTTTTTTTTTTTTTATGGTTGAATTTTCAAGCACTTATTTTCCAGTGAATGAAGAAGTGAGAGAAACAGTCACGCCAACACTGTAATACTTCTGCTTCAGAAAATGATAAGAAACTTAAGGCCAAATATCACTACCGTCTTACATTCACTTAATAATTTTTGACAATGTAATATACAATTTCCATTCATTTTCAAAGGATTTTTACAACACTGCAAAGACAATATGTAATCAAAATCTAGAAGTTGTTTATGTCCATATACAAGTCATTTACAGAGGGGTTCGTTTTGATTTTTGTTGCTTGTACTTTTTTGACGTTTATCATACAGAAATAACTGCCCGGTCGAACCTGTGTAGAAGTTGCACAATAATCAGCTTTGCGGAAGGAAGATAGAATGTGAAGCATTGATCAGAAGGTGTGAAATTCCCACTGCCCATTAGAAAATCCAAACTGAATGAGCTGCAGGCACAAGATAATTATAACACTTGCCTATACTGTGGGAATACGGATCCACACGCTGTTATGAACAGTAACAAGTAGTGCCACTTGTTGAGACTGTACTGTGCGCTAACCATTGCACCTACTGCGGACGTTCATCACTTCTTTCTTTAATTATCACTCCTACAGTTCCCATGCCTCAGCCAAGGACAGGGAGGCTCAAGGAGGCTGTTTGTCATAAGAACGCAAGAAGTAATCATTGCATTAGTCACAAGGTCCATCAACTGCAATGTCCATACTCAGTTAGACTACACAGTATAGCATGACAGAAAATCTCCAGATGTTCCCAGCCCTGCAGTGTTATGAACCTATGAGCATAAGAAGATACTTTTTAATTTTTCCAGTTATATTTTCTTTATGTTATTTATATGAAGTCTTATCGAAAGAGTTCATAGATGAAGTTTATTTAAAAGCCTCTTAAATGTTTTGGTTGTAGCACAGCCCATCACTTTATTTTTTCCTGAGTAAATACAAGATGAGGGAGCAAACACACTCCCTCATAGAGATAAACAGCAGACATATAGTCATGTATCCCCTAAGCATCCTCTTGCAATGTGCAGGCACTTGACGGATGCTAGTTGAAAACAGATATAACTACTACAATATAGAGAGATGAGGAAAATATGGCAAGAGCATAGTTCCAGAATTACATCCTTAGGCATTTGTATAGATTGAATTTTCCGGTGCTATGCACACCTATGTTGCTTCTCTCTCCTTGCAATGGCAGACATTACTAGCCATCATGACACTTTCCTACTAAGCTCCCATACTATGCTGCTGACATTGTTTGTGTGGTGCTGGGGATCAATGACGTGGTGATATATTGGCAGCCACTGTCAACGCATTGCAGCTGCGTGTCATATGACATTTGTTTTCACTCTGGAGTATTTCATCACAAAAGGAATTTTTCTTTGAGGTCCAGGGATCTATTAGTCTCACTTTAGGGACCATGTACCTGGTACTTTACTTAGAATTGTGAGGGACCATGTGCCTGCTACTTTACTCAGAATTGTAAGAGATTACTTTAAAAGCATTACCCCTGTCATAATTTATCTCTCCAGGTATTCATATCTACAATTTTAACTATTATTCCTGTGTGTTTTTCTAGTTATTGATCTTATTATGCATATTAAGTAATCTGAACAATCAAAAACAGAAGAATTACTGAATAAAATCTGATAAAAATTAATGCCTCCATCTTAGCACAGTTAAGGATCACACTGCAAATAATATTCATTCACTACCCATAACCATTAAGCAGAGGCAAGATATATTACATGCTTCCAAGCATTTGATACTACAGGATCTTTTGAGTCAAATCATGCTTTAAATTTTAGCCTGAAAAGTATTCGTTAATTTGTGATCAAGTTAAATAATAGGCTCTACTGAAAAGAATGCAATGTAAAATCTTGAAAATTTGAAAAATACAGAGTAAACTTGTCTTTTGGTGACTGTATAGTGTATACATTCGAGTGTTGGCCTATGAATTAAACACGTATAGAGAATAAGCATTGAGTCATGAGAACTTCATATGAAACTGGTAGTAGTCCCCAGTACTGAGAATACAGGTGTGAGCCGCTACATCCAGCCTACAATATAGACTTTTAAAAGTGCAAGCTTCTGGCTGTGCTATGAAGATGTTTCAGGTGAGCAGGTGAGCAACACCACTCATCACCAAAGATGAGAAATTTCCACAATCTCAGCAAAAACAAATAGGCTGAATTTATCACTGTGCAGGTTTGATAAGAAAGGGCATGCACTGCTTATTAGGGAAAGTTGTAGAGAATTTATGTGAGGGTGACAGCGCCCAACTCGGAAAGCCAAAATGTAGCACCATTTTTCAACTTCAATATAAAATAAAGTGAAACAGAAGTTACTGCACAGCAGCTGTGACCAATGTGTAGCCCTGACCTTACTAAATCAAGTGCAGTCCAGCTGCCGAAAAGGCTGAGAGTTAACTTGGTTACTAACGTGTGTGCAAGAAAAGAAATTATGACATCATGAGGTTTTGAGAGCAAGTGTGGATGCTTTTCAATGAGGAAATGGGCCATTTCGTCGTTAGTTTTAAGGGTGTTTGTTTTCTCACAGTTTTTCTATATTAATAGCATAAAACTAGCGAATCACGTTTCTACTTACCAGTTGCATCAAACTGTAAAATTTCAAGAACTACTCCAGTGTCATCTCAGTGTTGAAAAAGAGACTCCCCTGACTTTACCTGTGCATCAGGAAGAATATGAACTAGGTGTCGAGGTGAATGCCTATAAGCCCAGAATTCTAAAGGCTGAGGCAGGAGGATTGTGAGTTTGAGGCCAGGCTGAGCCACATAGTGAAATTCTATTTCAAACATAAAGAAAAGCAAAGAAAATAAGAAAGGTATATGAGTAGGAGAGAAATATCACTTCAGCTTATTTTGTTCCATTTTAGCAAAATTATTTAACAAGTCATTGGAGTTATGAGAGCCCTATTTTTCTGAATTAAGACATTCTCCTTTCTAACCTTAGTTATGCCAATCATCAATAAAGGTGCCCTAATCTTCAGTGAGTCAGTGTGTGAAATACAGCAGTATTTCCTAAAAGATATGCTACAGACATATAGACATATGATGAAATAATTCAAGAAAATTATGCAGAAGCTAATTTGAATTCTTTTACATATTCAGAGTGCATGCTTAACAACTGAAGATTCAGAGGAATGCTGTCATTTAAAAATCTAGTTAAGGTGCCTCCTTAGCACAATTGGTAGCATGTCAGTCTCATAAAAATCTAGTTAAGTCTGTTTGCCACAGTGGTACTTACTTAGTATTTCATACATGTATTTTTTTTCATACATTTATTTTTATTTGATGATATTTAATAACATATATACAGCTAAGAAGTTTGGAAGAAACATTGTAGCAATGTTTTAAAGCAGTAGCTTTGAAAATCTTGGGCATGATTTATTTCTGTTTTGTGTAAAATTGTGAGGGATTCTACTATTAACTAGAATGAAGCAACATGCAGTTAAACAGCTTCATCATTATGGCTTAGGTTCCAGAATAGGAATTAGAAATATAGTAGAGTTGAATAGGTTCTGTTGTAGTTTTGGTGTTTCATTTTGTTTGTTTGTTTTTGTTTTTCCTGACGGGGTTTCTCTGCGTGTTTCTCTGGCTGTCCTGGAACTTGCTCTGTACACCAGGCTGGCTCCAAACTCACAGAGATTGACTCTGCCTCCCGAGTGCTAGGATTAAAAATGTGTGTCAACACTGCCTGGCATGAACAGTTTTTTTTTTAATTATTATTAAGGGAAACCATAATCAGTGTAGAGTGTGATGTACACAAAGATCTTTTACATATAAAGAAACCCTCTGCCTTTTCCTGTTATTTCCATTCATACTCACCTCTGCTCTACACTGGAGCTTAGTTTAGAAAAAGAAAACAAATCAGTGTAGCAAAGAAAAAAGCTCAAGGAAGGAACCCTAGGTCTTTAGCAGGGACTTGGTCTTGCATTGCACATAACATGTGCTCCTAAAAGACTTTAAAGGAAAGGTAAAGACTGTTTAGGATTAATTTTGATTGTAAATGGTCTTCAATTTTCACCTTAGAACCTAATGCTTACTCCCATGTATATTTTATCAGAAAGATACCAATATTCGATAGCATGTATAAACCCATAAATTCTTCCTTCATAGGGTTTAGTCAAGTGTTTTTATATATTATGAGATTCTAGTTCAATTTGTGCAGTTGAAGTATTGATGGCAAAAGCTTGATAAAATATTTAAAATATTGATGATCAAATTATGGTCTACAAATATTTTCATTCATTATAAAAAAATATTAAGGGGTATGGAGAGATGACCCAGCAGTTAAAGAGCACTGCCTGCTCTTCTAAAGGAACTAGGTTCAACTCCAAGCATGCAATGGCATCTCACAACTGTCTATAACTCCAGTTCTAGGGGATCTGAGAGCATCAAACACACACAAACACACACACACACACACACACACACACACACACACACACACCTAGGCAGAATACCAATGTACATAGAATAAAAAATAAATTTAAAAATTAAAAATATTAAGAACAAAATAATCGAAAGTTGGGCTAACTCTCAGTGTCTAATAAAACAGTTTAGTCATTCACTTGTGGTAGGAACTTTTTTTTTATTTAGTAAACATTGATTTGAATCAAATTATAAACATATTTTTAAAGCTCAGTATTTCTTTACTAGATAATATGAGTTCTGCATCTAAGAATGTTTAAAGATACATTTATTGTAATGCATCTATTATTATTGAAAACATTTTCGTACCAAGTATTTTTACAAACATTAAAAATTTTCCGTTATCCTATGTTGCCGCTCTATTTGGCAGATGAACCTGGGGAGAGTGGAGCCTTAAAATAAGATGGACTAAAGTCTCATGCAATAGCCAGCTTTATTCAGGGCACCAGACTACTTATATTCTGAGGGTATTCTGAAGGTTAAGAAATGTCAAATGAGCCAAGTTCACTTCAGTTGTATTCAACCACGAAGGCAAGGTCACATGAGCTTAGGTTGTACCTGTGGTTGGGAACATCATTCTGCGTAAAGCAGGTAAGATACTGGGTAATCTAAAGTAAACTGGATCCTATTTACTATACCTAGGAGGTGCACGAATAAATCCATGTTATAGATGAACAGAACTGTTCAAGTTATTTTTATAAAATTGTGTTTCTCAGTTTCTCCTTTAACCTGGCTATCACCCAATTGAGCCTCTATTATTTTATTTGCTTATCAAGCTTTACAGCACAACCCTGAACAGTTTTACTCTATTCTTACCTATCTAAAATAGTTTGACTTCCTCCCAGTGTAAATTCCTGAGATTCTTGTACTTTATGGCATTCTTTTCTCCAGCTCATTGCTCCTGATCTCTCCTGGACCTCTGCCTGTGGCTCAATCCCCTACTTCCTCCTCTAACTCCTCCCTCCCCTAGAGGACAGGAAGTCCAGCCCTATTTCTACCACCCCCCACCCCCCGCTCAGTGATTGGCTGTAACCTGTTTTATTGGCATATCATGGGACAATTGGGGAGCAGTGTTTACCCAACTTTGGGAAAGGAGAGTCTCAGAACAAGGATTTCAACCAGATATCAAATCAGCATTTGAATTACACAATAATCTTATACCTACAGGGAAGTCACAAGACTTGTTTTGTTTACTTGGAGCTTTCTTACAAGTTCTCGGAAATCTCCTCATACGGCAGCACTGTGTTCTGACGCTCCCCTAAGAAGAATACTAATTTTTTACTAGAATGATTTAAGTGCAAAATCCCAGCTTATTTTACTATAATTTTAAGATTAATTCTTTTTTCTCCTATTTTATTTCTCCTAACTTTAGCTAATATATGTTTGCTATGTATAAATATTATATGTGCATACGTATCTTTATACAATCACACAAATCTTTCACAGCCTTTTTCAAAATCATGCCTTCATATTATTCTTATTCTTAAATTATAAAAACATTCTCAATTAGAATGCTTTTGTATAGATTGTATTACTCTTTATAATTTAATATCTCTCACTATTCTATTCCTTGACTGATTTTTGCCTTCATATCTATGTTTTGAGCTAAAATACCCATACACTATGCTCAGATATATGTAAATCCCATCTGTGCAACTAGGTGCTATGATACCGGAAATTATTTTTAAATAAGACTATTATTTTGAATATTTAAGAAACATAATTTGAAGTTTGATCAACAATTTCATCATTAAAGGGAAAATCATCACAGCAAGTGTGGGACGTGTAAAAGGATATAGCTTCCTAACAGCTCAGAAGTGGTAAGCATAAACAGTTACTCTCCATGCAGAGAGAGTAGGAAGACAATGCTTCAAGTTTCAAAACAATTTCATGAAAAAAAAAAAAAACAGAAACAAAATTTTTCTAAAGATATATCAAGTGTAATGCCCATAGGGGCAAAAGACAGAAAAAGTCAAAAGAAATGACTGATTTCTTAAGTTTTTCTAAGTGCTTGCTGAATAAGACAGAAAATTAAAGTTCATTCGAATGTAGGATTAAAAATATTAGATATAAGAATATTGTAATAGGTGAAAATAAAAATGACTAATTCTGGCTTGTCTGGGTTTTAAATGTTTCGTTTCCCTATAGAATACCAGAATCCCCTGGCGATGTTGCCGAATTTCCACTGTTTGTTACAGTTGGTGACTGGTTGGATTCTATAAAGATGGGGCAATATAAGAGCAACTTCATGGCAGCAGGTTTTACAACATTTGATCTGATTTCAAGAATGAGCATCGAGTAAGTAATTCTAGGCTTATTACTGTAGTTAGATATTCTGCTCCTGAGATTTCAAACTCACACCAGTCAAGAACTCCTTTCCTAAGGCTAGTATGTGAATTCTGCCATTCCTGATTATCATTCCAGCAGAAGCAGGAAGTTAGACTTTTAACTATTTACTCCTTCAAAGAATATACGTAATTCAATAGCCTTTTGACAAGGTTGTAAATATTTCCAAAATGCATATTGATCTTATTCACACTGTAGATACTAAATCAAAAAGGTGTTTGTTGCCTTGGTAAAGTGTTAGTGCATATACTAATAGTGCATAGTCGATCTCTACTCTCTTCATTAAATCAACCTACTGCTCCCATGCCACATTAAAGAGATCCTTCTATGTATTATCATGATCAGACATCTTCCATTGTCTCAAAGATCATCCATTGCCTGCAGTCAATAAAAAAGTTCAAAATGTGGATTAAAATTTCATAGCAATTAGACGGAGCCATATGAAATCACTATTTTTTAAGATAGCAATACAATCTCATATGGTTCAAAACAATGACAGTTTTTAAGCCAAATAATGGATTTTATTGGTTCTTGTGAATTATTTCTCATATATGCACAAACAGGTACAAAGAATAATGTAACAAACTCCATTGTACCCACCACTAGGTTTGTGAGATGATCCATTCATAAAACACTTAAAGCTCTGTGTGTACACCACTTCTATCCCGTCTTCTACCCCATTTCAAGGTCATCACTATTCTGTATTAAGTGTTTATCAGTCTGTGAATATCTTATTTCTATATTTCACATAAATTGTAAAATTCGTTTTACATACAAAAAGTTATATGTTATTCTTGCTTTTTAGTTGTGTTAATGACTATAAATCTAGTTCATTAATTTGGTCTACTGTGTGAAATTTTCTTTTATGTCTCACTATTTTTACATTTTTATTAACACAAGTAGTTTCACATTGTACAACTTTTGTACTTTTTTGTGTGCCTTTTAAGCAAAGGAATTCAGTTGCTGTAGGGTTAGAATATGTACATATAGACTATGTACATTTCCACTTTTATTCAATTCTACAAACTTGCTAAATTTTGCTTAGTGTCATTTTTTTCAGATTATAGAGAGGCTATGAGAATTCAAATCATGCTCACATTATACCTCTACCCTACATGCTCTGCATTTTCTATGACTGTTGCAAATTTGTATAACTACTTGAATTATAAATAGCCTTATGCCTTCAGAAATGTAAACATTCTCTACAGATGTGAATTTTTTGTTTATATCATTAAATTTAAGATTACAGTATATTTTATGGAACCTGGGAGAAAATATGAAATTATTGCTATTCATTTATATGACTGTTTAACAGTTAGCCAACACATTTTTGTCAAATGTGACATGGTACATGTTTAACAAAGCTAAATATTCATTTTCTCTGACTTGTCTTTATTAACTCCAGATGCTCAAAAATCTCTCTTTCTCTCCCTCCGTCCCTCCCTGTCCTCTGTTTCTTCTCCCTTCTCTCTCTCTTCATACATTTTCAGTGACATTAGACGAATCGGAGTTATACTCATTGGACATCAAAGACGAATAGTCAGCAGCATACAGACCTTACGTTTACATATGATGCACATACAGGAGAAAGGATTTCACGTATGAAAGTACTATAAACACCTGTATTTTGTGCCTCAGCATTTCTACAAAGAAAGATATGCCCTCTACAACTCATCCTTCTGATCCTCCAGATGTCCCTTCACCACCCACAGGTTCCTGCTCAGACTGTGGCTGCACACCTTACAGTCATGCTTCCACCCTGGAATTCAGCATCATGCTACACAAGTTCTGTCTGAATAGCCTGCAGATGAAACTCTGGCCCGCTGCAGTGTATCGCTACGTCAACCGATAACTAACTAGCATGAATCTGTAACTTTGTATAGAAGTGTTTGGGAAGTGCTCGTGGACTTACTCTAAAGGAATGTGTCCAGGTGTGGCATCTTCAGAGACGTGTGTGGAGTTCGATGATACATAAGAAAGAAATAGTTGACCATTCTACCATGTTTTGTAATCAAGTAGCTTCCAATTTAACATAATTCTTCTTCAATCGTTTTGCTCAACTCTACAGGCTGTACTGCTTTTTTATTTTCAATAACTTAACTGTTGGCGCCTGGTGTTGTCACAATGATTTGCAGAAATGATTAATGACTCCATGTAGAGCATTTGTGTTAGGTGTGACTACGGTGTGAAGGGCATTGTTGGGGCTGGGAGATAGACAAAAATACTGTGCTTTTAAATCTTCTAAGGCTGGGTTTGTCTATATATTTTAATTAACTTTATAGGGATTTACACATTTCATAGTAGGTGGTTGTTGCGAGAGGCTTTTCCCCACTCTAATTTTTTTACTAACTATACAGTATTTCTCTACTATGTTACAAGAATCACCCTTAGAAAGGCCAAGAGTGAGTCCATTGTCCTAATGGTTTGCACAAGTCGGTGATGCATGGAGTAAACCTATGGCTGCTCCCTTGGATTCATCTTCACAAGTTTGAAAAGCAATTATCAAAACCTTGAGAGAGTTAACTGTTCACATTAAGACTTCTTTGAATAAAAGGTCTAACATAGTAGCTATAGATTTAATGGAAAATGATCTACGTAATTTAAGACAGCTTACAGTATTCCAAGGTAATAAACATTTAGTTGACTGATAACTGGTGTATTTCCAACTTTAACAGTTACCATATTTGGTTCCCAAAAAAATGTTACATGAACATGCTGAGTTGTTTTCCAAATCTTCTAAGAAATTAGTATGGATACTATAAACGATATAAATAGATCTCATATTTAAGCATATATTTGCATAAATATATAATGTGTAAACCTTGGTCCATCATTGTATATAAAAATAAGAACACATCTGAGATGTGTTGTCATAATATTCTCTGAGCCTTGCAGCAAGAAAAGCAGATATATTTTTCCTGTGAATTTGTCAGCTTATCAAAACAGTTCTCTTTTTTAAACAAACTGAACTAAAAAAAATCACCTGCTCCCCGTGAAACTACAAAACTTACCATCATGATGGATGAAGAATAAGCCATGTATTGAGGAAAGAAAAATACAGAGCAGGTTGTCTAAAGATGCAGACTTAGTGAACTAATTTCTGTGTGATGGCCAAGACAAAGGCATCCCTCTTTGCAGACCCAACTTCCTCCCTAAACAATACTGGGAGAGGGCACAGCTGTTTCCACTTAGAGATCATCACTTTCCCTTTCTTCTTGTTTGTACCATTTTTAATTGGTCCTTTATACTGGATCTTTCCATATGTTTTCTTTAACGTATCCATCTCCTGTTTTTTCCCTTCCTATTGGAACTTAATTTTTCTCATTAAAAAAAAGTCATGTATAGAGATAAAAGGATGTCTTTAAAATATTCTTTAACTATATTCAGAAAGGAAAAAGTGGAAAATCCATAACATTTAAAGCAAGTGTGTCAGAAATAGCTAGCAACATTTTCCAGCCACCAACATGCATGGCCATCTGACACTCATAGAGTCTGCAGTTTGCTTGATACATTTACACAAATCTGGATACATTTATGGGAAATATAAAATTTCCATATTTACCTGCATTTAAATATCTATTAAATGACAACAGATGTAAGCAGATGATTAAATTTATTAATCATATATTTATTTTTATAATACAAAGTTATTTAGAAAAATAAGAAATAGAATAATATGGTCCATCATAGGACTACATCGGTAGCATCTGTATGCCTTGATGAAATAAATTCTGTAACTGTATTTACAATTCTAGAGGTTCACATTCAGTGATGGCAAGATTAAAAATCTGTTAATTTTTTCTTTTAAAATTATAATGATACAATTCTATTTCTAGTTAATTTGTGTTTTTATCTTATGTCTTTTCTGATTTACTAGAACACTCTCTTTCTATTTCCCCCTGCGCCCCTCACCATACCTTCTTCCAAGTTTTGTAAAATCACATTTATAATTTACCAAGCTATGGGCATGATAATGTTAAATTGTGAACTTCATTATGGACAGAACAAGTCAGAAATGTACAGAATTAAACAGACATATTAAATTGTAAGAATATCTGTTTCTTTGCTGCCTAATGGCCATGCACCCTATGGTCCAAGAGGAATAAGATCTGGGAATATTCATGGTTAAAATACTACACTTAGTTAAAAATATAGCATGAAACATTTTGAGATTTACTGGTGCCCATATCCCATTCAATAACTAGATTTATTCGCCACATACAAGTATAAGATAATTACCTAAACATAAGGTAATAATTTTCATAATTACAGTTAGGAGCAATCTCAAATAACTAAAATGTGCATATACATTATGTACTTGCTTTTAAGAAATCTTAATCAATTCTAATGAGTGAATTCTTGGAATTTTGAAAAGCAGACCATGTAAATTTTTTATTTACTTGATAGTCAACTTCTGGTCTATAGGCAAAAATGTAAAACAAATGTATGATCAAGAAGAAAAATGGGGTATTTAAATCATTCAGCTAAAAATTATCAGAAGTGATGACAGTGTAACAGGAATAATTACAGAAAATTTGCAGAGTTGCCTTGTAACTGCTGATAAATGAGCTGTGCAGGCTATAATCACAGATTAGTTATGCCTGTATTACTTCTTAAAATCTAACCAGCTACAAACTGAATAAGGCAACCTTCTAACCAAAACTCTAAAGCTTGTCACAGCCCATAATAGAAAAGAAAGCCAAATTTAATCAGTTAGAGTTAAAGTTTTCATAAAGTCTTCTACAGCAGTGATGGTGAAGAGGAAATTGCATATCATCCAACCTTGTCATAAACGTCTATTTCAATATCTTTCTCTATTGAATTTACACTCTGGGAGAAAGTCAGTTAAATTCTCATCTCAAGATTTTTACCAGTATTCTCTCTCTTTTTTCTATTCCTTTATTACATTTTTCATCTGTTTTCTGTTTAAATCTCCCATACTATCTCTGTCTCGGGTTTTATCAATACACTCATTATATCATCATAGTGAAGCACAGCAAGTCTATAAAGTTCTAGTAAACTTACATGGAAGGGGCTGGATGGCAGGGCAGGCTGCAAAACATCAGTTTTAGCATGTTGGGTCTTAGCGTAAAAATGGAAGCCCTTCAAGTCAGAGGATATAGGTTCTGCCTTTGCTTAACAGAAATAAAGCACAAAAGAAAGAACTTTCAAAATGAAAGGTAACTATTTTCTGCAGCCTCAGTTAGCCTAGGAAAGTGAATATTGAATAAAAAGAAATTAGTATTTTAAGAGCCAAATGTTAACTTATAGAGGATCTGTATCTTTATGCAAAAAAAGAGGCTTAAAGCTGATGCATCACTTCTTAGATAATAATCATGTTAACTTTCACAACTTGAATGCCATGCAGCTGAATAAACTCGCATTCATAATTAATCAGAACATATTTTAATGCTTTTCTTCGAAAGATTCCAAACCACAGAAGAGTAGACTGACTACAACTGGGGCCGTTCTTTTTTCCCTCAGCAATGAAGTCACATAACCCTCCCTTTTTATGATCAACAGTTCCAACATCCTTTCTCATTTCTATAATTTTCAGAAAAGTATAAATTTTATTTGCTTTAGCTGAACAAATAGTTGAACAAAACAACATGCTTCCAACAGGCATAATTTTTTTTTTCCGCAAAAATGAATTTAAGTACACTGTCATTGGCTTCTATTAATCCTCATATTTAAATTGTAAACTGCTGCCTTGCAGTTTGCTACGGTTACTCTGCCACTTGGGATTAGAGCGTGCTGTAGAATAAGAATAAACAAACAGGAACTCAAGAGTGGATTGCATTTTCAGTCCCTTTCATAAAAAGGTCTCGAACGTCAGAATCTCCTTAAATTCTTCCCGAACACCCTTCCTCTTGTCTGGTAGAGGGAATGACGCTTGTGGGTTTGTTAAGATAGGCTCATCAGAACTCAGCCCATGTATGAACGTATTCTTCACAGAGCCTTTAAAAACAGCTATTCTTTTCCACACCAAACTTGAAGTTAATCTCTCACCTGAGCTAAATTTTCTAGCAATGTAATACTTTTCACTTCAAAACTTGCATAAAATCCTTCTAAACAGGATTCATTAACCAGGGAAGGAAGTGATTACCCATGACTAGGTCGAATAGAGCCAAGGGGAAGAAAAATGTTAGATTCCATAAAAATAAACATCCCACCTTTCTCTAATGTTCCCTCTAAAAGTCAATAATTAGTCACATGTTTTAAAGATTTATTAGAAAAACAGTAGGATTTTGTTATGAGGAGGTGTGGCATGATACGTATGTCTTCTGGGGGAAAAATTGGGCAGATCTAGAAGACACGGGTCATCCAGATGTAGTTTAACTACCTTCTTTTACTGAATAGTAGTTGGATTTAAATTATCATTAGTTCGAATTGTTTTGTGCATCCTTATCACTTGGCCTGAGTTATATGTAAGAAGACTTGAGTTCTCTGCTCTTGAATCGAGGGTTTTACGTTTGCTTGGTAGATTTCTCTTTGAACTCATGAAATATATTTAAATGTTTAGCTTTTCAAGTTACTGCATTTTAAATGAAGCATGTGAGCAAAGAGAACTTGAGTTTCAAAGGGAGGTAAAGGACTTCTAAGTAAACTTCAATTTTTTCCAAAAAGAATCTAAGAGTTACAATGCTTGTGCATCGCAATGATTCCAAGTCACTTTTAATACTTTCCCGATGAAACCAATTTTTATAACCAAAAACAAAGGATTGCCCTTGCTTAAATTTCTACACCTGCTACTCACGCCGCTGCCTTTCTTCAAAAAGGAAATCTTTGATTTGTTTCATAGTAAGGGAAAATTCCAAAGGTTAATTCTTCTACCCTTAAGTACAACCAGGTTTTTGCTTGTTTGTTTGTTTCTTTGAGGATAGCAAAGGCACTAAAGAAATAATACTTGGCAAAACAGAATAAAGGTTGAGACTTAATTGTAAAAGAGAGAATTGTGCATATTAGGAAGGTGTGGTTCCTTTCAGTCACAGCCCCATGGCAAATGGTTTCCAGTTTTGTATTAGCAAATAAGGTACAGGTTAACCCACAAGTTTATCCCACAAGTTGTAAGTTCTAAAAGTATTTATTTTATTAATGATAATCTCTCAAGTTATACATACCTGTCCTTATCCATGTTTCTACATCATTTTTATTCCTAGTCATCTTTAATTTGTCACTATAGCATTTTTAGTTGGCATGTAATCAACTAGTGCATTAGAACACCTGAAAAGTAGATAACAGCACTGCCTCAGGATCCCTACTCAATTGGCATCAGGCTCTCCATCTCATTAGTCCTCCTAGAAAGGGAGATCCAGCCTTGTCTTCACTTAGTACATGATTATAAAGAAAATTCTGGGGACACAAGAACCCTTGTTTTCCATATGTCCAGTTCAGGTTTTACATTTAGTCATAATTGCTTTCATGAGTTGCACAAACAGTTACATACCAAGCAATATTTATGTGAACTGCTGTTTGAGTTTCTGTGCTGGTGCTCAAGGAAGGCAAGTATTCCATCACTGAATTACACACACACACACACACACACACACACACACACACACACCGGTTAAAATGAGGAGCATTTCATCACAAGTTTGGTCATGTTTGTAGTTCCCACTCTTCTGTTTCCTCTCTTCTAGAAAGAGCCAATACCATTTTAAATGTTTGAAATCATGACATATGGTTGTGAAAAAAGCCAATTCCTAAACACAAACCGCAAATGTCAAGGTTTTATCTGAAATGCTCTGCTGCTTCTGTGATGTCATGAAGCTTCTCTACGTTGAGTTATTTGTAGAATTAGCTGTTTGTGTTCTAGGCAGAATTTGATTTAACATATCTAACATATTGCTTCAATTTGACAGGAGCAGTAACATTTGTTCTTTATAATTCTGATCTATGGATATTATTATCAAAGCCATGATGATACTTTAACTGGGCGTGATTTATTTGTTGCCATACATTTGTTTTCCTTTACTAAATCTACCTAAAAATAAGGTCTTTAGAAACTCTAAGAAAATAAAACCGGTAGCCACTCACTTGCTAAGGAATGTGGAACTGAATAAGCTATATTCTCATCAAAGTCGTTGATGTGATTATTGTCAAAGTCAACTTATTTTCATATCATTGATATATTATTTAATATATCAATTGATATATTATTTAAAAATATCATTGCCACATACACTCAAAGTATCATTAAGACAATGCTATTATAGGCAATAAGCAAATACTGAGGCTTTAAATTTTTCTGCACTATATGGAAAGCATGTATATATTTTTCATTGGAGTTTTAATTCAATGTGGTCTTTCTTCCTGTGCTATATATAGTTCTTCAAAGAACATTATATTAATATATTGATACTATGCAAAACTCTCATTTTCTTTTTATAAAAACATGGAGCTTCCATTAAATTTTGTTTTTTTAATTAGTCCTTCAAGAGTTAAAAAAAAATAGAAATAAAACTTGAAATGGGAGCATTTGGGGGCAGCGGGACACAATATTAGAACTATGGTAACAGAAATGCATATGAAAAACACTTCACTTGAAAGATCATTGAATGTATTTCATTTCTGATATTATATTAATCATTTTGTTAAAATGACTCCCCTTAGATCTTGACATTGAAACCCTTTATATAAAATATAAATGCCTTTGTGTGATTTTTTCCATGAGTTTAGTTTTCATTTTGTGTGAAAGGAAAATATCAACCGTCTACATTTTGTTTTGAAAGGGTAAATTTTTAAAAATATGTTTTATTAATTTTTAATTTATGTTCATTGGTCAGAGGATGTCAAATCTTGGCATTACAGACAGTTGTGAGCTGCCATGTGGGTGCTGGGAATTGAACCTCAGTACTTTGGAAGAGCAGGCAGTGCTCTTAACCACTGAGCCATCTCTCCAGCCCAAAAGGGTAAATTTTAACTAACAGTGCTTGCTAAATTTCAGGTATACTTGTTATGGCCTCATATTTGAAAGATTACTACGATAGCATTAACTATAACATTAATACCAAGTATTATAGCCCAGAAAGTAATAAAAAGAATAGCTAATGCTAAAGTGGTTACTTCATTTAAAAAGAAAACTATTAGAAAGGAATCAGATAACGTTATGTCATATTATTCTTACTGGCAATTTTGAAACTTAATTGTATTTTGAGGATGTCAATATATAATATAAAAATTCTCATTTTTGTGGAAGTATATAATTACATTAAATTAGAAAAATTCATGAACACATCTAAATTAAATAACTATGTTTTAAAAATACATTAGTGGGATATGGTCATATCTGAACCTTCTTATATTAATGCTTTTGATTTCTAAGAAATGTATTCGAAAGATTTTTAAAATAGTAATTTGTTAAATGTGATTGTCAAAATATTGTATACATGTTAATGAATTATTCACCTCATGGATTTTTTTTTTGCTTCTGACATTAAACTTAAAAACATATCTAAAAGATACTAAAGAACTGACATGAAAGGGTTTACAATCAACATACTTTTAAGATGTTACATATATTTTACATAATATTAAATGTTTTAAAATACACTATCTTCATATAAATTTTATGTGACATTTTGGTTTTTATGTAACATTTTAAACTTTAAATCCTTATATCCTTTCTTTCCCCAATTGCTTTAAGAGCCACAGCTTAGTGTCTGAATTTAAAGGTGTTTGTTTTATTTGGTCCATTTTTTGTAATAGAGTCTCACTAAGTAGCCCAGGCTGGCTTTAGTGTCCTTCTTTCTTTGTCTCTATGGGCTGAGGGTACAGTGCTGTGTAGCTGGATTGTGGTGGCACATTTTGTGTTTCCATTTAATCACATAATGTTACTAACTTTCCAGTTCTCAAAAAGTTGAAAACAAATGTCATTATAGTAGCTAAAATTTCTTTTCCCTTTCTCAAGTGATTCTTCTTTTCTCTCACGCTAACCAGATACCGTATAAGACAAGCCAGAAAAAACAAGTAGTTTTGATTTTTCAATAAGAGAAACAAAAAGAAAGGGAATCCATGACTCACTTAGTGAATTTAGGATAGTAATGTATAATTTTTCTAGGTATTTTTGATTATGTTTATTTGATGTTTAAAATTTCACTGAATAGCAGATAGTTATTCCATTCTTATGTGATCTTATTTTCTTCCAATTTTCCAAAACCCTCTGAAAAAAATTAAACTACTGCATTTCTCTATTTCATAACCACTCTTTATTACATATAGAAGTATTTATAATTTAATACAAATAGTCAAAATTCTATGACTTGCCCAATTTTTATCATATTTATACTATATAATATTTAAAACATCAACAAATAAAGGAAATCATGTCAGCTTACTGGCCCCAAACTATAAAATTTCTCAATTTTAAAATAAGTATATATGCTTACATAACTGATTTATTTTTAAATGTGTTTACTATAAATACAGACATACAGCAAAGTACTAATGGTTAGTGAAAGACAAGCAATGTCCAATCTCATGAAATTGACATTTTAAAAGTAAGGAAACACGATAGCCATGTGTTATACTGATAATGAAACTTACATGATACAGTTACAAGTGATTATGACTTCACAATAAATGGTAAAAAAAGATTCTGTACAGATATGATATTAAACTGCAATCTGCAAAACTGAAGGAAATATCCATGAGAAACCTGAGAACAAAGTTCCAAGTGGAGAGAGCAGTTAGCAGTTGGGAATGTAGAGTGTGTGAGAATATAAAGAGAAAGATAATAGTAATGAGGAAAAAGAATCAAAAGGCATGAACAAGGGAGCTTTTGTTAGAACAGACATAGTAAAGATAGAGACGCATAGAAGAATTTAGATGATTAAAAGTCAGGTTTATTTGGTGGATTGGGAATGAGGGATAAAGGAGACAGAAAAACCAAAACTAAATTTGCCACTTGGGGAACTAGCAATTGATTTAATGGCAGTGAAGTAGGAACACTGAAGGGGAAAAGTCAAATTTGATTGGGCTACACAATGCCAGAAATACCCAGTAGATACTCAAATGGAACTATTGTGTATGCACTTGTAGGTGGGGAGACAGCTCAGCAGTAGGCTGCTTTACTTGAAGGCTTGATGACATGAGTTTAAGTCCAAGAACCCTCATTTTAAGAAACCTAGCATCATGACACTCTTGTAATCGCATAGCTGATAGGTGGAGAAAAGAGGATCCTTGAGGCCTGCTGATCAGCCACTTTACCCCAATTGGCAAATCACAGGCACACACATGCATGTATACACACACACACACACACACACACACACGAGTTATAAACAGTTGCATCTGAGAGTTAAAAGGAACTATTAAGTGTAGATGTTGCTGTTAACAACTGGAGATCAGGAATTGAAGTTCACTAGTCTATGTATCAGTACATACACTTTTAAGACCAATAATAATCCTGTACAATAGAAAAGTAGGACTAAAATTGAGCTTAAAAAGATTTCAGTGTTTAGGGGTTATACAGAGAAGCTAATAAAGTAAACCAAGAAGTTTTAATCCCAGCACTTGGGAGGCAGAGGCAGGTGGATCACTGTGAGTTCGAGGCCAGCCTGGTCTACAAAGTGATCCAGGACAGCCAAGGCTACACAGAGAAACCCTGTCTGAAAAAACAAACAAAAACAACAACAATAAAAACAAACAAAAAGAAAGAAAGAAAGAAAGAGTAAACCAAGATGTGAAAGGTAAGGTACAGGAAAGAGAAATGCAGTTGATTTGGAGTTTTAAAGTCAAGATCAAGTCTAGAGTGATGGCTTAACAGTGTATACTGCTCATGCAGAGGACCTGAGCTTGGTTCTAGCACTCACATTCAACAGCTCAAAATAGTTATCACAGATTTAGGGGATCTGATATCCTCTTTGGCCTCCTGGGGCATCCCCACACATGTGCCCATATACACAGATACATGCATACAAAGTTTAAAAAAATCTAAAAACAAAAGAGAAAAGAAGTCAAAAGCACAACAAAGCAATGGTCATTGGATATGGCAACTTTGTTCTAGAATGTTCTCTTTGAAGTTCTAACTGAGGGTAGTCTCTATGAATCAGTGCAGTCAAAATCTGCCTGGAATGGATTGAGAAAAGAGATAGGAGATGGAATCAGAGTCTGTAAGCAAGTTTTCAAAAATACTTTTTGTGACAGAAGCCAGGAAAAATAGGATAATTGCAAAGGAGAGTAGGGTCAGCAGAGTTCTCAGTTTTGTTTTTTTTGTTTTGTTTTGATGAAGGATGTTAAAGCATGTTTACATACTAATGAGAGTGAATTGACAGACCAGAACCTGATTATGCAGAAAAGAAGATAATCATAGAAAAAGACTGAAGAGGTAGAAGGTTTATTGGTATTCAAACAAAATAGAAAGGTTACTTTTAAAAGGCACATGTACATAGAACTTCAGTGCAAGGGAAGGGACTGTGCAATATGTGTCTAAACTGGTAGATCTGTGGTAGAAAGACAAAGACGTTGCTATGTGAGTAGTTTGATTTGACCAAGAAAAGTCAATGGCGGGGCTAGGACGAAAGTATAGGCTGAAAGAAAGATACATAAGTTGTTAAAGTAGGAAAGTAAATATATAATATACATATGCAAATTATATATATATTATATATATACACTTGATTGGACTTTATGTATAGTAAATAGTGGGGAAAACTTAAAAAATATTTCAAAAAGCATCTTCATCAAATATTTTAGGCTATCTTATTAGAAGACCCTACAGTTGTTTTTCAAGAACTCTAATGGGTCTTCTCTGCCCAGATAGCGGAGACTAAGGACTTCTCAAGGGTGCTAGTATTTCTTCTGTTTTCTTACTTATGTTTTCATATTACAGAAGACATAGCAGAAACATTTGGTATACATTCTATTTCAAAAGCTATGAAAAGAAAAAATAGTTTAGTTCTGAAAGATGTATAGTGTTTATTTAGCCTGACAATATTCTTAAATAATATTTTGGAGGGATTTAAGCTCCCATCCAAAATTTAAGAAGAAAAAATCAGTGTCCAGATATTAACCATTTAGAAGAAAATATTTTTGTTTTGTTTTCACATAGAAAACACTCAAATATTTTGTCATTTAGAAGAACTCGATGGGCAGTATAGGTTGTTTTATTCATTTCCCTCTCAACAGAAAGGATTTTGTTTTAAACAGTGCTTGGTGCTTCGTTTCTGGAAATGCCGTCTATATCCAATGTGTGGGAATGTAAAGATGAATCTTTCTTCTTTGGACTTCATGTGAAACTAGATTATGACTAATAGGCTAAGATACTTCTCCATATTTCTGCTGTTTTAGCATAGCCAAAACTACAATTATGTAAGTATACATGTAAATGCCTATTTCTGAAACACTTTGGATATTTAAATGATCCCATCAAATTTTAAATGGTAGACATTTTCTTTGTTTGTTTGTTTGTTTTTTTGAGATAGGGTTTCTCTGTGTAGCCTTGGCTGTCCTGCACTCACTTTGTAGACCAGGCCAGCCTTGAACTCACAGTGGTCTGCCTGCCTCTGCCTCCCAAGTGCTGGGATTAAAGGTGTGTGCCACCACACCCATCCTTGATGCACTCAAAATATTAAGTACAAAAACCTTTGTGCCACATTCCTAACAAATAATACTAAATGGTGTATTCCTATAAGATACCTAGATATCACCTGTCTAGAATGAGTTATTTAATCCCTCACAGAGATTATCTTCCCTTCCATAAATTAAATGCTTATGAAGTCTTTGTAAACTGAGTTGAGGTTATTTATCATCAAATGTTTAGCACTGTGGCCATCTATTCTTACAAGAGGGTCTAGACCTGTTTGTGACAATTAGAAGGGATAGCACCACATCATGGCTTCTCAATTTGGAATCATTCCACTATTAGGGCATATGTGTTTCCTCCCAGGCTGCTTATACAGCGGATGTCTTCTTTTTAGTTGTGATTACAATATAGTAGAGACACAAATGCAGCAAAGTGCATTACTTGAACTGCAACCCCACCTATTACCTACTTGACTAGAGCAGGGAAGAACCCCAATTTTGCTGGAATGTGGTACTATTTTCATCTTATAAAGTCTTCTATAATATTCCATGTAAATTTTCATGTGCTGGCATGCATACAAGTTAATAGTGTTATAGGATGTCCAGCTCTCAAAATGAGGGATTGTTTATGCTGGATTGCATTGCACATATATGTCATCTGTTGGCTGGAAGGATATGGTGTTTAGCAAAACAACCTGCTGAGCAACATAGTAAGATTTTTGTACAAAGTACAAATTGCTAATTATTGTATTTTATTTTTCTATAATTTCCTAAAAGGCATTATCAGGGTCTTACAGATGGAGAAAGCCTGTTTATTAAAATATCTATTACCAAATAAAAGTTACAGTTTTGGTGGTTGAATCTGTGATGTTTTGTACCATTATGTGAAAGTATATTATTGTAACTTACTTTTTAGTATATATGTATAGGTGTTGTTTAGAACTTTAATAATTCTGTATGCAAAAACATAGTTGTAATTTTTCAAAATAATTACAGACTGTGAGGTCTTGGCATAAATTCACAGAAATCACTATAACTAATGAATACGTATTTTTGTAGTGATTTTATACTGGCAAATATTTTGTGAGATTTGGGTGAATGAAATTATGTATTACAGAGATAGTTTATACAGATACATATACCGTGTGCATGTGCACACACACACACAACACCAACTGTTCTAACAAATCTTTAGACCATCATTATCCACTGCAGTTTTTCCATTAAATTATAAATCAGGGCTTTTCCAGATTCCTTATAAGTTGCTGACAAGAAAAATACACCTGCACTATCCTGAGATAATTAGAAGTAACATATCCACTGTATCTCACTCTTTTATAATTGTCAGACTATAGTTGGAATAATCCACCATGAAATGAAAAGTGGCAAGAAGGTACCTAAATGCTCTTATACGTGTATCTTAAGTAGACTCAAGGGGGAAAAAAAACACATACTGTTTTAAAAGCTTGCTGTGCTGACAATAAAATCGAGCGAGTCAAACTAACTTTGTAAGTCAAATGGAATTATGTGGTGCTTCTGGGTACTCCAGAGAGGTTACAGATGCCAAGCATCAAAACAGCAGATTCAAGCATCTGGAATGTTTGTGTTGCTTTAGGGATCATCTTTCAACATTTTCTAGGTTACAAACAGAATTCAGATTATGCGTGGACTCTAATCTCTAATAACAAAATAGCAGGTCAACTACACTTATCTAAAATAACTGTTTACCTTTTGTTGTTATCATCTAAGTTGGGAGTGAGGAGATGGCTAGATGGTTTAGAGCATTTGTGGCTCTTGCAGAGGACCGAGGTTTAACTCACAGCACCCACATGGTGGCTCATAACCATCCCTAATTCCAGTCCCAGTAGATATTATAAAGTCTTCTGACCTCCTCAGATACCAAGTACTCATGTGGTGCACATACATATAATCAGACAAAACACTCATAAAATAAAATGAATAAATCCTATAAAATGATTTTTTTTAAGTCACCCAACTTTACTGTAAAGTTGGTTGTTCAGTCTGTCTCCTATACTTTTAGGTTTCTCCAGGCACCTTGTACCAAGAAAAAATGATGCACTCCACCCAAAAGAGGGAAACATTTTTTTCAGAGACATAAGCTCTATTCTATGTCTAAGGAGAAAACATTATATAAGCAAATAAGCACCCATGTTTTGTCAATGTGAGTCACAACGTTCAGGATCAAAGAGAGGCAGTTAATAGCTTCCTGGGAATGCACTTGGGGTCAGAAGTTAAAGACAACTACATCAGGGACTGGGCTGAATTTCTTTGAGTAATAATTTAAAAAACAGGACAAAGAAAACATTTATTGAACATTTGCTATTAGTTAGACATGTATACTTCTTTTCTTTCCTTAGTCCACAAAACCCCTAGATAAAATACTTTTTTGAAGATGAAGATGAAGATGAAATATACAGAAAGGTTAATTTTCCCAGAGCACAGAGTAAAGTATAATATATTCCCATTCTTTATTTAATCAAGGTATTTATGTCAATACTTTTGGACATAGTTATAGTTTTGTTCATTTGGTTTCATTTTTGCCTTGCAAGAGTCGGGAGACCAGAACCACGCTTTATTTCACATTAGCAACCCATAGAAATTTGGAAAGGCAACAGAGAAAGCACTCTGCGACCACCATCTCTTCACTGAAATTCCGTTCAGCCCCCAGCCTCCACCCCAGTCTAGTTAATAGGCCAAATTCGTTAGTAGTAAACATATTGCAAGCTAGGAAAAAGGTAAATTAACACCCCTCACTTATGCTAACAATTAAAAGGGGTGAAAAATTTTAAACACAAGTTTGTCATGAAAATCATCAGTTGAGAAGTAGGATGGTGGAAATGGCTAGCTTGAAAAACTAACAAAACAAAAAGAAAAAGAAAAACAAAACAAAAACCCAAAACCGTAGATCTTAAAATTGTTGCACTTGTAGCCTGTCCATTGGAGAACAAGAGAAATGTGAGGGAAAATGTCTATCTAGGATCTTTCTATTAGCCCAATTTATTTCTATTGCTATAAATTCCAAGTGAATTTAAGAAGGTAAATTCATCTATTGACAATCAAAAGCCTTTCCTGGCCACCAGGCTCTCTGATCCTGAGGCCTGTAGTCACAAATTCACCCCTGGTGTTAATCTCTCCAGCTAAGAAGCAGGAACAGGATCACATTTTGCCAAATGATGTCTCCAACCTCTTTAAAAACTGACTACAGTTTTTTACATCAGTTTCCCTCTCTTGGCTATGCTAGCAGCTATACCTCTACAGGAATCGCTTGCAGGCCTAGCTGAGCCAGGGAAGGGAGGAAGAACTCCTCTGGGCAGATCCTCTCCCAACCTCAAGCCACCCTCTGCGGTTGAGAGGCGGTCAACCCAAATCAGTGCCAAGACCTAGGCGCTAACCAGAACCGGGACCCTAAGAGTCCAGCTCCCAGCGATGCGCGCGCAGCTAACGTCGCCCATCCAGCTACCCGGCAGGCTGTGCGCGGGCCTACAACTCCCATCATGTCCCAGCAGCAAAGACGCTACTGGTGGACTCGGTTCCCGACGCATAGGCTGCTCACATTCTGTCTCACAGAGTTCCTGTGCCGGAACCAAGCCATTTTTACCCAGAGCTATTTACTCTCCGAGGTAAGAGCACAACAGCAGATGCGCTACTACGCCCGAGGAGGCGTGGCTTTGGGACCGGAAGACGCTCCTGTTACCAAGGGAACGCCGCGCGCCTTGGACCCTGCTTAAACACTGATGCTCTCATCCGGGCCGAAACCACTGACTCCCCCAATTTGTAGAAGAGGCTGCGCTTGGGACAAGGGATCCTTCCTACGGAGGCATAGAGAAGAAGGCTGAGCCTCCCGGCGAAGATCCCACCGCGGAAACGGGTGCCAGAGTGCGTCCATTCCTGTTCTTGTCAGCCCCGTGGCCCTTGGATTGCCCTCAAAGATAAGGTATTTCCACCCCACCCCCCCCATCCCGATTTTGTCCTTCTTCATTTCCATTCGACTCTGTTGGGTATTGTTTTACAGGCCGGCAGTTTCACCCTTGTCAAGTGTACACTACTGTTCTACTATGGTTGTAGTGCTGTGCAACCAGCGCCAGGTTCCAGTACTTCAAAAAGTTCCCTCTACCTGTTCTCAGCCATTTCCACTCCGGTAGCCAGAAGACACCCTCTCCCTGTCCGATTTAGAATTAGTCCACGCTAATTCCCAATGTTTGTTTGTTGGTTTTGTTGTTGTTTTAATCCAAACGAGTTACTCTCTAATCATGAGAGATGGAAAAGGAGAGTTGAGTTTATATTGATGAATACTAAGGAACCTCGAAAATGTATTGAACTGCTTTTGGCGAACGCTGTTTGTTAGCTTGCTTGCTTGGTGGACTTAAACGCTGCCCAAGATGGGGGCCTTTTTATGCGATGTATACATTGTTTAGTTGAAATCTCATCATCAAAAAAATTTAACTGAGTAAGATTGTTTGATTGGGGTAGTAAAACTGCAGCAATCCACTCTACTAACATGTTTAAAGTTTACAAAATAGCATTTCTGGAGTTTTCTCTGTCTAATCTTGTCTCTTTCTTCAGCTTACCTCTAAGCTCTTACATGTGGATAGCATGCTGATTCTTGAGTGCTTTCCTGCCATCCTGTAATCCTTTGACAAACTAATTCTCAGAAAGCAGATAGGAGAATTTGGCTGGTGTATGAATAAAGCGAAAGAGTGAGACGAGAAACTGAGAAGATATCAGCCAGACCGTGGGCAACCTTGAAACGTAGGCACAACCTTCAACATTATGGGACAGAGAGGCTCAACAACTGGAAAAGTCACACAGGAATAATAGAGGGCAGGTATTTAAACCGAGGTGTTCTTGATTCAAGTACAGGAGTTGTTTTATTTTAGCAAGTTTCCTTTAGCTGTCAATTCTGCCAGTACATACAATAAGACTTTTTAAGCTAAAGATATATTTTGTTCCTAGTTTAGCCAATAAGCTGTTTGCTGTTCTTCCTATCCGTTAAAGGCAGTTTAGTCTCAACTCAAAATCAGCTTTATAGTTCGCTCTTAAAGATGATTATAAATCTCTCTCTCTCTCTCTCTCTCTCTCTCTCTCTCTCTCTCTCTCTCTCTCTCTCTCTCTCTCTCACTCATCTCTCTCTCTCTCTCTCTCTCTCTCTCTCTCTCTCTCTCTCTCTCTCTCTCTCTCTCTCTCTCTCTCTCTGTGCGCGCGCGTACACACACACACACACACACATGCATTTGGTCATATGTGACCACTCTGGAGTTGGAGTTGCAGGTGCTTGAGAGCCTCAGGCAGTGGATATTGGGAACCAAACTCTGGTCCTCTTGAAAAGCAACAAGCCTTCTTGGTGGTTGTGCTCTTTCCAGTATATGTTTTAATTCTTTCTTTCTCTTTTTGCAGTGCTTGAGGATCAAACCTAGTACTTTTGCACGTGGTAGGCAAGCACTTTATTATTTTGCTACATATCCAGTCCCTAAGATCTTTAGAAATTTTAAGTAATGAGTAGTGAAAGAGAGTATAAAGCTAATTGTTTCCTTAAGGGAATTAATCACATAAAAATGTAATTAATGTAATTACATGTGAAAATGTAAAATCTTAAGCAAAGCTCAAATGCTTTAGGAAAGTTCTTCTAGTTGTGGGAGCTAACTGAGTTACATATAGTTTGGGACTAGACAAGGCTTTGCTTGGGTGACTATCCTAATCTAATTGTGTGATGTTTTTATTTGTGAGTTGATTACAGTGAGGTGATTTTCTTGTTAAAAACTTTTAAACTACTATTTTGAAGAAATTCAGAACAAATTAGAGAATCAAAAATGTCTGCGAATGCTTTGTGATAAGTGTTCTTAACTGTTTATTATTCCAATACAAACCTTTAGTTCACTCTCAGTGCTGCAGATTATGATTTCAATTTATCCTGATCTTTTTGATTAGCAAGTCTTTCTCAATCTCAAGGGGTTTTTGTTTCTTCTTAAAGAGCATTTTATGGATGTACCTCAGGTTAGTTGTCCTTAGCCTTTTCAGAACCCTGTGGTGCCCAAGATCTTGCTTTCTCCAAACTTAAACAAAAATAAGGAAGTAGAAGAAAAGCATAAAATCATCAGAACACATGTCCCTCAGAACCACAAAAATTTCCAGGGCACAGTCCCCATTCAAAACTGAAGAAGATGTTAAATCTCTCATATTCTAAAAAGGAGACATTAATGAAAGGAAACTTACTGTTTCACATGACAAAATATAGGGATATGTGAATTAAAAGATATGTCATAAACTGATGAATAGAATAGATCAGGTTTCCCAGCTTATGTGAAGTTGAGATAGTTCCCCCAAGAGGTTCTGATAGGCAAGTACTCACCCAAAATAGAACTTTCTTTATCTGTCTCTTGGAACTTAGACCTAGTGTAAGCTTGTTTAAATTTATAGTGCCTAAAATTTCTCAAGAAGACAGTTTAGAATATATAGACTTGAAACCTACCAGTAGACTCAAACATGCATAAGAATATAAAAGAGAGACTGAAAATTATTCAATAAGGGATAATAAGAAAAATGAAACTGGAAAAAAGTTACTAGCTATGTTATGAAACAGAAAGGTAGAGGAAAGGGGGAAGGAGGACAGCCAGGTCTCTAAATCAGTTCTCATAGCCAGATAAACTTCAGGTAGATTAGGATTTAAAACCTTAAAAATAAACCACCAATACAGCAAACAAAATACTAGTTCATATGTTTACAAGACTGAAGAGAAGGAAATATTTCTAGACCTAAAACTGAAGACAGGAACCATCAACACTATCAGATAAAAGTTCTATACTACAAAATAATAGTATTAAAATAATTTCTTAGTTGACTAAAATGGTTTTCAGTTCATGTACGTGGAAAGGGTTACTACATACAATAAACAAAGGAATAATCAGCAGAATATGGCAAGAATATAAAAGAAAGAATATAAAGGAAACACTAATAAAAAGCAAGTTTTGGAGTAATACTCAATTTTACTAGTGATGGAATAAATGCAGACTTAAACAATGCTATGATAGGATTTTTCACTTTGCAGATGAGAAAAAAATTGAAAAGCTGACTCCTTTAAAAATTTTTTTTCCAAAATATTACAGTAGTAAATCTCAGATATTTGAAAAATAGTAGAAAGTCACAAAAGGCCTTGGAAAAATAAATATCCACAATAGAACTTTGTAACAATCAAAGCTTTGTAGTATTTGCCCAGGGAAGAGATGTGTGAAAAAAAAGTTCTGAAAATATATTAAAGATTGTATGGAAAATGAAAAATATGTAAGCATTATATTCACATGCTTAGCAAAATATAGAACTTAATAGAAAATTTGAACTAAAATGATAAATACGAGTCATTTCATATCACAAGATAAATTTAAGATAGATTCATGAAATGCCAACTCTTAAGCTGGGGTTCCAAGAAATGTTTTGAAATGGACTTTGAATCTCTAATATGAAAAGATTTTGAACTAGCAAAAAGGAAAGTACCTAAGATTTAACTCATGCTTAGGATAAGAAAAGCTTTCTTGTAGGACCCGCCCAATAGGGATGTACTGCTTCTTGTAGGCCCATCATTGAAATTCAGTTTTGTACTTTATACTGATAGAGGCCTCCCAGAGGCACTAAGCAAAATGCTAACTATACAGCCACTTTTCTTATGTGTTTGGCTTAGAAGCTTCTTGTTGATAGCCTTGCCTCAGTATCCTTTGCTTGAAATGATATAGCATACAAACTATAAAAGGATAGCATAAGAGATTTGTGTGACCTTAAATGACCATGAAAATCAATGAAGTGAATTAATATTTCAAGAACTTTGGAAATAAATGTTCAGAAAGCAAAGGGAGCTGGGCATGGTGGTGCATGCTTGTAATCCCAGCACTCAGAGAGGCAGAGGCAGGTGGATTTCTGTGAGTTCAAGGCCAGCCTGGTCAACAAAGAGAGTCCAAGACAGCCAAGGCTACACCGAGAAACCCTGTCTCAAAAACAAAGCAAAGTAAAAAAAGAAAAAGAGAAGGAAAGAAAGAAAGGGGAAATATTTAGTAGACAGGTATATTGTGGCAATGCCAGTAATACTGGGTGGTTGGTAAAAAGAACATTTTTTTAATAATATAATAATATTTAGGGTTTGATGAAAGTAAAGGAAAACCCGCTAAAAAGCTTCATTTGGAGTTGTAAAGTATGTACTTTGGATTCTTAAGTACAATACTAATATTAATTTATTCTTTAAATATTTCACACCTGTATACAATGCATTTTGATCATATCTACCTCTACTCCCCAACACCAGTTCTTCCTAGAGCCACCTTCCTAGGGCCCCTCCCAACTTCATGTTCTTTCTTTTCTTTTAAAATAACCCAATTCGTGCTGCCCTGAGGCTTATGTGTGTAGAGTCATCCACATAGGCAACCAGCCAATGGCTATGTCCTTGTGTTATTAGCTCTCCTAGCAGCCATTAACTGCCAATAGCTTCTCACATGTGTGGGGGGTGGGGGACAGGATGACCTCATGAGCTTTTCCCTAATCCATGTTGGAATGTTGGCCGGCTTGGGCAGTTCTTCTGAGGACAACCAGGGCTGTCAAGCCTTCATGAATATATTGGCACTGTCATGTCCAGAAGTCTCTGCTTGGCAGCGCCCCTTCCCGAACTTCTTCCTTTTCCAGTCTTTCTGCTTCCTCCTCCAGAATGTGTCCTAAGCCTTGGGAGGAGGGATGTGATATAGCTATGCATCTCATTTAGAGCTGAGCACTTTGCAGTTACTTATTCTCTGTACTTGGACTGGTTATGAATCCTTATAACAGCTATCTACTGCAAAAAAGAAGCTTCTCTGATGAGGCTTGAAAGCTACATTCATCTATGGATATATAATGATAAAAGTGTAGAGAGCTGTTTATTACTGTGTCCATATAGCACAGTAGCAGTTGTAAGTTCTTCCCTATGATAACTGTTGCTCCTCTCACCCCCCCACCCCCCATTCTTGGGTTCTTGGTTGGCTTTGCTGTACCAAGCATTAGCTTCTGTCTGAAAAGTAGGCCTTAAATCCATCCAGGAAGTGGTTGGTTGGTTACTGCCATAACCTTCACGTCATTCTTGCACCCATGGTTATAGCCTGTCGTCATCTAGGACATTATAATGGCACTCAGGGTTCACACATGAGGTAGACTTGTAATGACTTTTCACCCCTACTGTCTGCATAGCACTTTCCTGTACTAGGAAAGCTAGCTAACAGGGAAGAAACTTCTGGGTCAGTCCCTGTTGATTTTCCTCCTGCACCCAAGCTCCTGGAATAATGACTTATGAGACTCAATTATTAGTTTACAAATTTCTTGGCCATATAGCTAGGCTCTTCTCTGAGGTCACCCTCTATTTGAGAAGCTATTGGCAGTTGATGGCTGCTAGAAGAGTTAATTTCCCAAGGATGTGGCCATAACTTAAAATAGCCCATTTATTCTAGTCTACATTCTGTCACATGGTTGCTTACCTGGGCTCAGGTACCTGCATCTATTCTCACATATTGCCAGTAAGTCTCATGCGCCTGGTTCTTTCCCAGAATTCTTTCTGCCTGCCAGATGTTCCACCTCCACTTCCTGCCTAAGCTGTAGGCCATCAGATTTATTGTTGACAGGTGCTATATCCATAAAATACACAAGACATTCCTTCTACAAGTACCAGCTGTATTTCTGGATTTCTCCATATTGTGACCAAAGGGTATGGTGTCTTCAACAATAGTATCTTTTTTTTTTTTTTTTAAGATTTATCTGTCTATTATTATGTATACAGTGTTCTGCCTGCATGTACACCTGCATGCCAGAAGAGGGCACCATATCTCATTATAGATGGTTGAGAGTCACCATGTGGTTGCTGGGAATTGAACTCAGGACCTCTGGAAGAGCAGCCAGTGCTCTTAACCTCTGAGCCATCTCTACAGCCCCAACAATAGTATCTTAAAGTCAAGTTCCCATGGGGCACTAAGAGCAATAACATCTTGTATATTGTTTGGAACGGTTTCTGGGACCTTCCTTTCTTACTAACAACTGGAAGGGAGCTACCCAACATGTGACACTAATAATAAACACTGCCAAAAGCCTCTGTCTTAAAAGCTTAAACTCCAACAATGAAGACGCTGCCATGGACTGTAACTTCTGAAATTGTGGGCTAATTTATCTCAGCATTCATTGCAGGAACAGAAAAATGACTAAGACAGATTTTCTCCCTAAAAATGATTTAGTTGAACACCTAAGAGACAAATTAATAAATACATATGTGTGTATGTTTGTGTATTTATAACAAATATGTATATATGCATACTTATGTGCACATGTCCGTGTGTGCATACACATGCGTCTTTAAGGTTTGCATTTACTTTTCTATAATGGCATTATAGTTAAAGCTCTTTTACATAATTGTAGGATATCGTAGATAAATTGATTAAGAAAATGTTTAATTGAGTAGGATTGACTAAAATTGTGAAAGAGTCTATCCATTATTTCCAAAGAGTTAATGGTGAATTACAGAGATATGTAAGAGATGGGTAAATCAGGATATTATTTTTATATTAATAGAAAACCTGACCGAAACTGGAAGCAATCCAGCAGAAAAATAAAGCAGTGAAATTTTTATAATTACATATTATTTCAAAATTTAGGCGTGGCCTTGTTTCAGATATTTATCTAGTGGTTAAAACGATAAACCTAAACGTTGTTTTTTTTTTCTTGTGTTCTGTTCTTTGAGCTTTAGCAACCTACAGTAGCTGAGTCTCGTTGCCTCTCTAGTGTTCTGTATTCACCAAACTCTCATTCATAAACAACTTTGAAAACTACAGTTGGCAAACTCCACAAGCTACTGAAGCTAACAATATTACTCCTTGAATATTGTACATTTGGTTGTTTCAGGGATGTTACTTCTTGTTGCCAAGGTTTATAAGCTGCCAATCTTCATTTCCGTTAAGACTCCTCTCTGATAATCGGCTTACACTGTTTACCTGGGGTAATGCCACACCGATGTGCTTCGTGTGCTGCCACTATCTTTACACTTTTCGTGTACATACCAATATATTCCGTATGTAAGGTGCCTTTGGAATAATCATTTCTTCTCCCTTGCAGTTGCTTTGTAAATATTTAAGTTGCATTATGGGATTGCTGGACAGACTTTCAGGTTTACTTGGCCTGAGGAAGAAGGAGGTTCATGTTTTATGCCTCGGTCTGGATAATAGTGGGAAAACAACAATCATTAACAAACTGAAACCTTCAAATGTAAGTATCTCTGTGATTCTTGACATTTTCTGATACTAGAAAAGTTATATGCAACATTTGGCATTATAACTTTGTGTATGCATATGAAGTCCTGGTAATCTTACTGTTGGTAAACTGTTGCTTGCTGATATTCAGCCTGTTTGTACAGTATGCAGGTAAATCTTGATTATTAAGCTGGAATATTCTTTTTCTTCATTTATATTCCCCTAAGGATCTTTACAAATAGGCTAAGTTTAATTACAGGTGGCACTGGTTTTATTTAAATTTCTTCTTCACAGGAAGAACAAAACATAAGGGAAGATACATCAGTTTTCTAAGTTCTACTTAGTGGTGTGCATATCAGTGATAGATGGCAATTTTGAACAACATATGTATGAAAATATTATTACTGAAAATAAATAAAGCTAGCACATGCAACATAGGATGCATAAGTCAGAGGTAGTTTTTGTTGCATAGAATTCCTGATAGGATTTCCTGAACCTTAAACTGGAAGCAACTGTCTTGGTTCAGAAAAATTGACCTGGAGATCCTAAACGCAATCTGCTTTGCATCCACAGCGCCATCTTTTTAAGACTGTACTAATAATAGCCAGGAGCTGTTCCTTGAATTGGAAGGTTTCGAGGCTCCATACTTTTGCTACTCAGGTGTATCTTTTCCATTTTCTTCCTTGTTGTTTGGAACTCATCATCATCTGTGAGCTTTCATCTACATTTGGGTACTAATTTAGTTAATTAAATCTGTTAGTTACAATGTCAGTGTTCTCTTGGGAAAAGATTATGAGACTGTTCTATTTCTCATTTTATAGGAAAGTTGTCTCTTCTTGTATGTGTGGGTAAAAGTGATTTTTGAATAAATAGGTTTTAGATTCAAACTTATTTTTAAGAATAAATTATTCTAGTGCTGTATTTGAAATGATGAATACTCTCAGTTGTGAGGGTATTTTCACCCACTCTCTCTTTGTAAGAAATAACGTAGTTTTGGCCAAGGCATTGTGGTATATGCACTTAGAAGGCAGACAGATCAACCTCTCTGAGGTCAAGGCCTGTCTGTTGCACATAGTGTTCCAGGTCAGCGAGGACTGCCTGGGGAGACAGCTATGTGAGTGGGTGGTGTGAGAAGAAGCATCTAGCTTCATCCTAAAAAACTCTTAAGCAATCTATGTAGTCATTTGATACCTTGTTTATTAAATCTCTCCTCAATATCAAAGAGCCCTTGACTTGTCAAGCATTGAATAACAAATACCTAGAATAAAGATTAGCACTAAAATATATTTTGGAGGATAGATGAATATATTGATGGATGATTTCATCATTGTCATTGTCATTGTCTTTGTTGTCACCATTGTCATCTTTGGCCAGGGCATTTTGTAGATTACATGGAGGACATAATTTTTATCAAATATGATGAAACTAAAATTTCTCTTAGGCATTCTGTTCTGGTCCTGTTGGTACTTGTCTAATCAGTGCTGGACTCAGATGTTCCAGTCTGCACTCCTCTCTTTTTTGTTGTCATTCAGTACAGTGCTTGGATGTATTTGTTCCTGGGGAAAACAGAGGGAAATTAATATTAGATATGCCTCCTTGGGACATGGGGATGAAAGTGTGCCTGCTGTGTGTGTAGCAGAAAGTCAGAAGGCTACAGGCTGACTTCAGGTTTCTGCCTCAGTTTCTCTCCATGCTACATTATAAGGCATGCATGATCTCTCTCTGAATCTGAAGCTCACAGATTCTGCCCGGGTGCCTGGCCCATGGGCTCCTGGACATCCACTGTATCCATCTCCTGAGTGTGTACTGTGCCCAGCCTTTACTCTGCGTCACCTCAGGACAAAGAAGTCCATAGGAGTCTGTTCTGTCCTGCCAACTTTGTTGATTATTTCCATTAGAACTTTAGACAAGAAGACATTGGGAATTTATCCCTTTAAGCTAAATTTTAAAGGGGAGTTTGTGGAGCAGTTGGTAACTATGTAGAGGCAACCTAAGTGTTCCGATTATAATTCAGTGAAGACATTTGTTATTTGGTGTATATTTTCTGTGATATCTTTAAACTTTTAACCTTTGTCATGTGATTGGTGCAAAAAATAAATAAAAATGGTAAGATTGTGGGGGGCGAAACCAACAAAATTAAGAGGTACTTTATTCCAAAGCTTGTTCAAGGAACCTCAGAGTAATGAGGCAAGAGTCTAAGTGCCACAAAATGTATTTTTCTAGCAAGCAAGAAATATGCTTTGGGGAAAATATTAATGCAGCTCAAAGGCTGGATAGAAGGCAAAGCTGAGTAAACAGACTTGGGAGAGGCAAACAAGAGCTGCTGTGGGAGAGGCCTGGTGGGAGCGCGTTACTGTGAAGGTTCCCGTGCTCCAGTTCATTTTCAGCTTCTCTTTCATTTGAATTTAAATTTTACAAAAGTAGAGTACCCAAGTGAATATGGTAATGGGAGCCAAATTCTTCCCTTCTTCTCTTCTTATTTTCACATAAAAGTAACAAGACTTTTTTTTTTTTTCCATTTAGTTATCCTTAAGGCAATATGGGAAAACAAGGAATAAGACAAGCCAAAATGAGAGTATAATTATAATAATAACAAACATTTGTGGAGTGTTTATAGACAACATGCTAAGTGTTTTGTACCTATTAGCTCATTTAATTCTCATAATAACTTTATGAGCACAATAAATAGTTGACATTTAAGCAAACCTAGGCTTAACTAACTTGTGTCGGGTGGCATAGCTGATTAGACGTAATTAGGAGGCTATTGTAATTGAAAGCAACAAATGGAAAGGTCTATTCTAAGGTATTACCACAGAGCAGTAAGTCTTAGGGAATGAATGGTTTCATACATGGCATATAACGAGAGGAGTCAAGAATAATTTGTAAGCATCTGGATCATAACATGGATATATTGCTTAAATGAAAGAGGTTTTGATCATGGAAATTCTAGGAGGCATTTAATGAGTTCAGTTGTAGTATAATTTTAAATGTCTGTAGGGCCTGTCAAAATGTGTCCTGCAGCTCTTTTGGACCTTTTTGATCTTCTTCCTGTAGAATTCCCTACCAGAGCCATCAAGATTCCACCTGTCAAGTCAGCATGTATCACTTCTTTACTTATCAATGGCTTTTACACATGTCTGCCTTCTATTTTTCTTGAGCGGCAAGTTCTTTCCCTCCCTAGTATCATTGCTCTCATACTGTTTACTAGAATATTCTTTGCCAAGAACTTGCCATAGTCTTCCCCTCACTACCATTCACTCTTGGGTCAGACGTTACTCCTGTTGTCAGATGTTGGTTATTGTTTACCTGTGTATGTGATGATCTCCTTGAGGGCAGGGACCAGGCAGACATGCAGACAGTCCCATGCATACATAAGCTCCATGTGTGTGTGTGTTGAGTGATTATGAAGTTCAGCACAGGAATTCAGAGTGACTATAAACCATTTATGAAACCGTGCTTACCTTGCTTAATAGAACAAAATGTGAGTTCAAACGTATGTGTTATACCAATTCATAGTTGTCAGTAAACATTACATTTCTGTAAATAATTTTATACACAGTGACCCTATTACAAAATTACAGTATTTAATCATTTTATCTCCTTGGTAGGATATTTTGGAAATAGAGAAATCTGGAGACTTGAGGAAATATCCATATTTGTAGTTAGAAATGTCTAAATTTTTGTGTTTTCTCTTACAGGCTCAATCTCAAGATATAGTTCCAACCATAGGATTCAGCATAGAGAAGTTCAAGTCCTCCAGGTAACCACCTTCTCTCAATGACGACGCTGCTGTATTCTCAGACTGGGAACTCCTTAGTCATGTCAGATCCCCATGGGTTCTCGCCTCTTTGTGCCCCACCCTTTTGTTATTCTCAGCACTTTAAGTTTAGACCAAATCTTGAAAACCTCATAACCAAAGAAAACATTGTTATGTTATTCATTGCAACATCATATTTAGATTAATACATTTATTTTATTTTTTCTTGAATATTAACCGTGTTTATTACCCATTAGCCATGTAATTTATCTGATAGAAAAAAATTAAAATATTAAAAGTTAGCCATTTAACTTAGTTGCTTAAAATATAGTAATGTTTTGCTTTTGTTTATAGTTTGTCTTTTACAGTGTTTGACATGTCAGGTCAAGGAAGGTACAGGAATCTCTGGGAACACTATTATAAGTAAGTATTTTTGTGACTATTTCTTAACTACATGACTACATTTTAATGATAAATAATGATTAGAAATCCAAGGGATTATATGGTTTCTGTTATAATAATGTAACTTCATATAATTCACGGTACTGTGCCTTTGCTCTCTGCTGTTTTCGATGTTGATTTCTATCTGTGGTTGACGTAGCCACACTTTAAGAACCAGCTCTCAGGCCAGCATAACGGTACATGCCTATAATCCTAGTGCTTGTGATGCAAAGGAATAAGATCACAAATTTAAGGCCAGCCTGGGCCTAGATACTGATTTTGAAGCCAAGTTGGGTTACATGGTAGAGAGGAGAGGGGAGGGCAAGGGAAAAGGGAGGGGAGGAGAGGAGAGGAGAGGAGAGGAGAGGAGAGGAGAGGGGGAAAGTACTGTAAAAGTCACCTCAGCTGATGTTTGCTGTTTCCCGAGTTACTCTGTCTCCAGTGCTTGAACAATACTTTATCCAGTCACACCTATATTTAATCAGGTACCACCGCTGCCTTTAGAAAAGAAATTGTTCTTTATCTATTATCATAGATCATAAATCAGAATTATTACTGACCACATTTAGTTAAAATAACAAGATTGTTTAACAGTGGATTACTTATTTGATGAGTATTTTTAAACAAGATATTTCAGAGTATACTAATTGATATGATGTTCAGTAAGGACTTCAGATACAACAGTTGCCAAGTTACTAGGATGCAAATGTTTGATACCTATGTAATAGTGCGTGAAGTATTAAAATAATTTTATTATCCCATTTCTTTATATCACACAGAGATGGTCAAGCCATTATTTTTGTCATCGATAGTAGTGATAAATTGAGAATGGTTGTGGCCAAAGAAGAGCTTGATACCCTTCTAAATCACCCAGGTACCTGTGTAACATCTTCATCTGTTATATGTACTTTGGGTTCCATCTATATATGTTGGTTTGTTTTTTAATATTAAAAAAGTGTTTATGAGATGGAATTATTTTCTATTTAAATTTGTAAATTTTAAAGCTTATTGGTTATACAAAATATATAATAACTGCCAATTTTATTTATTTACTTATTTTTAAATTTCAAAGTTTTTATAGTGTTTTTGTTTGTGTGACATACTGGCATATATTTCCTTAACATTCTGTGCATGAGTAGATCAGTTACAGTTGCTTTGGTTGTCTTCTTTTCTTTCTTTCTTTTTTAAAATTTATTTATTTATTTATTCACTTTACATGCTGGTCATAGCCCTATCCCCCTCACCTTCCAGTCCACCCTCCCTCCTTCTCCCCCACCCCCCTTCCCTATTCCCCAGAGTAGGAGAGCCCCCCTTCCCATCCACACCAGCTCATCAAGTTTTATCAGGGCTGAGTTTGTCCTGTGGCCTGACAAGGCAGTCCCGCCAGGGGAAAGTGATAGAAAAGCTGGCAACAGAGTCCATGTTACTAGAAGACCAGTATGAAGCCTGAGCTGCATCTTTGTAGGGGGCCTAGGTTCAGCCCAGGCAACGTCCTTGGTTGGTGCTTCAGTCTCAGCGGACCCCTCTGGTCCCTGGTCAGTTGGCTCTGTTGGTCTTCTTGTGAAGCTCCTGTCACCTCCAGGTCCTTTTCTCCTTTCCTCACTTTTCCACAAGACTCTCTACATACTGCCCAATGTTTGGATATGAGTCTCAGCATTTCTTTCAAGGTGCTCGTGGGTAGAGCCTCTCAGAGGACAACTCTTCTAGGCTCCTGTCTGCAAGCATAGCCGAGTATCATTAATAGTGTCAGGGGTTGGTTGGGCCAGGCATTGGCTGGACATTCCCTCAACCTCTGCTCTATGCTCTATTTCTGTCCCTGCACATGGTGAATTTTGGGTCAAAGTTTTTGTGAGTGGGTTGGTATTCTCCTACCGCTACTAGGAGACTTGTCTAGTTAGAGAGTGTCCTCTTCAGCCTCTACGACCCTTGCTACTAGGAGTCTTTCTAGAGTCCTTCTCATATTTCCCCGGAGTCTAACATGACTTAGGTCTCCAGCTTGTCACAGAGATGCCACAGCCCACAGTATCTCTTTTCTCTACAGGCTTTCTGTCCTCCCGCCCCTGCTCTCCCAAGGTCTGATCACTGTCATTTCTCCCTGTGCTTCCTCTCCTGCCTTGTTCCCTCTCTTCGATCGCTATCTTTGTCTGTTCTATTTCCCCTTCTGAGTGAGATTTAAGCATCCTCTGTTGACTCTGTTTCTTAGCAATTGAACTTTATTATGCAACCCAACTAGCTTATAAAAGAAGGAAAAAGGTTAAAGGGACGAAAGAGTGAACCTTCCGGTAGCCGTTCCACGGGACGGATCCTTAGGTGTCTCTCTGGCCGGCGTGTTGATCCAGCTTGTCCGCTGCTGCCTGCACGCTCTCCCTGCAGCCGACTTTGTTTTTCTCCCTTCCCCAACTCCCTCAGTCACGTGGGAAGGACCGGCTCCTTCTCCCGGTAAGGGTCCATTAGAAAGACAATAGACCAGGTGGGGTTCCCAGGTCTGCCTCTTGAATTCCAAACCCAGGAGAATTCCAAACCCAGGATGGCTCCACTCAGTCTGTCACAAGGTATTCATGGGGTGCCCAAGGGTAAAGCCCACCAAGACTGCTCCCACCTGTGACAAAGCTTACTCCTTCCCACACATCCCCCTTCTCTTTAAAAAAATTAAGAACTATAAACACACATATATACATAATCATCAGGTATCAAGTACATAACCAAGTCCTTTTATACTAGTTAACCTGAGAAAAAATATTCCACTATTCTACCAAAGAGAGTCCCTTTTTTTTTTTTTTTTTTTTTTGTGAGAAATTTCAATTATCCATCTATAAAGGTGTTTTTAATTCTTAAACTAAAGCTTCTAGTAACACTGTGGCTATCTAGTCTTCAATCCCATCAGAGATCCAAGAAGGAAAATCTATCTAATAAAGGATGTGCTGGCAGGCAACTTTCAAGTTGCATAGGACAGAGAGAGCAGACTGCCTGGATATTCACCGAAGTCTCTCCTTCATTGGGGCAATCAGTCTTCAGCCTTATCGGCCCAAAACATCCAACAAACTGCTTTTTGAAGCAGGAAATCCGACGGTCCGGTTCATCTAGTCTCTTCAAAGCTGGACAGTCAACTTTCCAGCATCACTGTTGATCATTGCAGCCAGTCAGCCTGTCATCAGCAGTAGAGATAAGAGCATTTTCTCTGTCCAGTGACCATTCTGTCACCTGCGTCTCTTGAAGCCCCATCTTCAGTGATGCAAATGGAGAAGCGGCCAGGAGTAGATGTCTCTCTCTGTCAGGAAAGCCCTCATCTTTAAATGTCATATTCTGTGGATCTCTGAAGAGTTTGAAAACCAACTCTATCTATTCCTACAGTTAGCTACTATTCCTTTGGAGACATATACAAGAAATTAAACAAACCTGCTCTATGACAAAGTAAGTTAGTATCTAGTAGGATTTCTTCGTAACTAAATATCAACTCTTATCCCCAATCTTCCTGAACATTTTTTCCTAAGATATTAGTGGTACATGAATAATACATTAAATAAACATTGAATAAAATGAACTTAAGTTTCTAACATACAATATATAATATTTTGTCAACATATAACATACAATACATAAGGCAAAAATGAATGACAATATACAATTTAAATTTTTATCAATGAAGCAAAAGTTGAAGTCTTAAATTTCCATCAATCAAAAGTCTTAAATTTTCTTCAATCTACAATACCAATGTAAGATTTTTGAAGTTAGTAGATTCAATAATCTACTTTTAGTCTACAAACCTGTGTCCTCCCTTCCTTCCCCCCTTTCCCTTAATATTAAAAGGGATAGAAAGTAAGAGAGAAAGAAAGATAGAAGAAAGAAACCCCCAAATGAACGTTTATTAATTGTAACTAACCCCGTTAGGCAAAGATGAGCCTTGGTAACCCACCAAAAACACCCACTCCACCTACTGGGAATGGGGGCGTCGTGTTCTCAAAATTACTTTATGCTGTTTCGGAGAAAAATCTTTTTCGGGTACCCTAGAAAAATAATATATTGGCCAAGTGCTGGAAAAGCTAGCTGTTTTTGTCCAGTCCTTTTGGGATCGATCTTTTTGGCTAGCCGATTTATTGTTAATATGCATGCAAATTCGGGAAGAAGCAGTAGTGCCAGTGGCAGAAGTTTGATCTTTATAATTGTCCTGTTTTTTGCTCTGAAAGTAAACAGACTTTTGAAATCATTAATATGGATGTTAGTACATGTATAATTTTTCAAGGAAACATCAGTTGAGGCACCTTGCTCAAGATGCCAGAGGCATGCTTTTGAGGTTAAATCACCCATGTTGCCTGCTTTGTCTACAGCCTTGTCCTGCTTTTTGCAAATACAGGGCTCTACCTGCATATACACCAACAGGACAGAAGAGGGCATTAGTTCTCTAAGCTGTAAGAAACAATGTCAAGTTGTTAAGGACCAGGTAGCTCTTAAGACTCACTTGCTATATGGTCAGATCTAATCTTTATAAGTTTAGTTGGTAGCCATATTTTTTCATTTCCTGTGGAAACATATGCATACCCACGACCCCATCTCAAAACTACCGCAGGTTTCCATTTCATACTTGACAAGTCCTTGTAGAATATTGGTTGACCCAATTCCTCAGTTCTTTCTATCACCCAATGTCTCTCCGCAGCTGACGTCTCTTCATCATTCACATTAAGAAAATTTAGAGTCAACAAAGCATTATTTAATCGGTCCCGGGGTGTCTTTATCCTTCCCTTTTGTTTAATAAGCATTTCTTTTAAGGTACGATTAGCTCTTTCCACAACTGCTTGTCCTGTGGGGTTGTGAGGTATACCAGTAACATGTTTTATATTATAATACATAAAGAAGTTTTTCATCTTAAGGGACACATATACAGGAGCATTGTCAGTCTTAATTTGTGCAGGTATTCCCATAAATGCCATTATTTCCAGCAAATGAGTAATCACACAGTCAGCCCTTTTAGAACTTAAGGCAGTTGCCCACTGAAAACCTGAATATGTATCGATGGTATGATGCACATACCTCATTTTCCCAAATTCTGCAAAATGAAACACATCCATCTGCCAAATTTCGTTCCTTTTGTTACCTCTAGGGTTAATTCCCACAGGTAATGGTAGTTGACTATATAAGGAACATGTAGGACACTTATTAATTATTTCTCTGGCTTGTTGCCAAGTGATAGAGAATCTTTTCTTCAACCCCTTACCATTGACATGATGTTTTTCATGAAATTTTGAGGCTTCGAATACATTACCTATTAATAATTTGTCGATCTCTTCATTTCCTTGTGCCAATGGGCCTGGTAAACCTGTATGGGATCGAATATGAGTAATATACAAGGGATAATTTCTGCTTCTGATGACCTGTTGCAGTTCTATAAATAAGGTAGTCAATTCTGTGTTATCAGGAGTAAATTCAGCAGTTTCTATATGCAAAACAACTCTTTCAGCATATTGAGAGTCAGTAATTATATTAAGAGATTCAGGAAAATCTAACAATACCATAAGGATTGCATATAATTTTGATTTTTGAACTGAGGTAAATGGGCTTTTAATCACCTTGGTCATTTTCTCAGACTTATAACCAACCATACCTGATTTATTTGCGTCAGTGAAAAAGGTGGGTGCCCCTGAGATTGGTGACCTCTTTACAATACGTGGAAGGATCCAATTAGTTCTTTTTATAAACCGTATACGTTTGCTTTTTGGGTATCTATTGTTAATGTCTCCCAAATAGTTACTACAAGCTTTTTGCCAATCTTCATTAATTACCCATAAAGACATAATCTCAGAATCAGTAAGAGGCACTACAATTTCCGTCGGGTCCATCCCTGATAGTTGGCGCAATCTTATTCTTCCCTTTGTAATCAATTCAGAAATTTTCTCTATGTATGTTTTCAATTTTTTGCTCTGTTTATTTGCCAGAAATATCCATTCTATGATCCTGTCTTCCCTTTGCATAAGAAGCCCAGTTGGAGAATGTTTCGAAGGCAAAATAACCAGAATGCAACCAAGTTCAGGATCGATTCTATCCACATATGCCTTTTGAAGTTTTTGCTCCACCAGAATTAACTCCTTTTTTGCCTCAGCGGTCAGACATCTAGGACTGTTTAAATCCGAATCCCCTTGTAAAGTTTGGAACAAGTTACTTAGCTCATAGGTAGCTAACCCAATTGTAGGCCTTAACCAGTTAATATCTCCCAATAATCTTTGAAAGTCATTAAGAGTTTGCAATTGATCTCTACGAATCTGTACCTTTTGTGGTCGAATTTTTTGTTCACTTATTTTATAGCCTAAATAGGTAATAGAATCTCCTCTTTGTATTTTTTCCACAGCAATCTGTAATCCCCAGCATGGTAGAATTCTTTGTGCTTCCTGAAACATTTTTTCTACAACACTAGGATCATTATTAGCTAGCAGAATATCATCCATGTAATGGTATATGATAGATTGAGGAAATTGCTTACGAATTATTTTTAAAGGTTGCTGCACAAAATACTGGCATAAAGTTGGGCTATTCAACATTCCCTGTGGAAGTACCTTCCAATGATATCTCTTCATTGGAGAATTACTGTTCAGAGTAGGTACTGAGAAAGCAAACCTTTCCCTGTCCTTTTCATGTAAAGGTATGGTGAAAAAACAATCTTTTAAATCAATTGTAATTATATGTCAAGACCTAGGTAGCAAGGAAGGCAAAGGAATTCCAGGTTGAAGTGAGCCCATGGGTTGAATCACCTTGTTTATGGCCCTCAAATCTATTATCATTCTCCATCCACCTGATTTCTTTCTTACCACAAACACAGGGGAATTCCAGGGACTGGATGATTCTTTGATGTGTTGAGCCTCCAGCTGCTCTTTCACTAAACCATGAAGCGCCTGTAACTTTTCTTTTGTTAAGGGCCACTGCTCCTGCCATACAGGTCTGTTTGAAATCCATTTTAGGGGCAAGGCGGTTGGTATCTCAGCAGTGGCCCCTCTTAAAAATGTTGACACTCTAAACCTGAAGAGTTCTGAGGTTGGACAATGGGCATAGCTTGTAGTCGCCCCTGATCACTTACATGAATCTCTTCCCCAGAAGCGTGTGCCAGTTCACCCATAGTTTCAACCTTGTTTATCACGGTATTTGCAGGAATAGTAATCTGAGTACCCCATTGCTGTAAGAGGTCTCTTCTCCATAGATTTATGGGAATGTCAGCCACATAGGGTTTCAGCCTCCCTATCTGCCCATCTGGTCCCACACACTCAAGCCACTGTACACTTTGTTTTATTTGAGATAGCTTACCAATTCCTACAATTTCTGTACAAAACCTTCTTAAGTGGCCATATAATTTGGTTCCAAGACTTTTGGCAAATGATGGAGACATCGGCTCCGCTGTCCACCAAGCCTTCTATTTTAACACCATTCAATTGTACAATTAAACTTAGGTCTCTGATCATTAATTATTGTTGCCAGAACACCGGGTCCCTGTGCTTCTGAATGCACCAGTCCTTTCCACTGGAGCGGCTTTGCCCTTAATGTAAGGAAACAGTAGAAGTTGAGCAATTCTATCCCTGGCAATGATTTTTATCTCCTTTTTCACACATGCCATGATTTTTATTTCCTCTTTAGAATCTCCATCTATAATACCGGGATGCACAATAAAACCATGAGAAGTAAGCCCACTTCTTCCCAGAACCATTCCTACTGTGACTGAAGGCAAAGGTCCGAAAACACCAGTATTTAATTTGTAACATTCAACCTGGGGAGATAGGGTAAGAGACATATTTGAAGCCAGATCAAGGCTTTGCACTGCCTTTCAGTAGCATGAATTAGATCACTAACACTCAGTTCCCGTTTTCCTGCGGGTTTTGTCACTTCCTGACTGGCCAAAGGAATTCGGCTGGCATGTTTATGGGGGCCGAGCCGATGGCCCCCCTCCTGCCGTTTCCCCGTCGGCAAGATATTGCCTTGCACATCTCTCTTAGACTGACAATCCCGAGACCAATGTTTCCCTTTTCCACAGCGACTACAGTACCCTGGGAGTCTTGGCACCTCATTACCATCATAACCAGAATCTCCTTGTTCTCTCCCACGAGTTACGTTTTTTCCTGGGTTATTGCGCCTTCTATCTCTACAGTTTCTTTGCACAGACCAATTTTACCACCAATTGACGCACCGAGTATTAGGATATCTGGGCTCTTGGCTAAAGCTTGTCCCACAATATTATTTGATACTCCTGAGAGTTGATATTAACTGTCTCCTTTACCCAGTCATCTAGTGGAGCGCCTCTTTCCTTTAATGGTCTAAGCACCCTCTTACAGTCAGCATTTGCATTTCTCATAAGCCATGATAAGTTTTAATGCCTGTTTGTTGTCAGAATCTGGCACTCACCTTATCCATTGCAGATCCTAACCTCTGCAAGAATTATTGTAAAGGGCTCCAAGGGTCCTTGGAACACTTTAGTAAAGGGAATAGTTGTTTTCCCAGGTTCCTCTACCAGCTCCCAAGCTCTCAAGGCTGCCTTACGACATTGTTTAATTACCCTATCTTTAGCTTGAATTGTTCTCTAATATTAGTATATTGTCCTTCACCAAGCAATTGATCTCTATTAACTATTTATCTCTGTGTCGTATTTTCCTGTTCTATTTTTATAGCCTCTGTTCGCCACCATGATAACCACTGTAACTGTTGTGCTGCTTCCAATACCGCTGAACTAAATTTTTCTAATCTTGGGGAACAAGTCTATTTTGTGTGGCCCAGGCTATTTAACATTGTTTAACAAATGTAGAGTGCATACCATATTTGACGCGGATTCCTTAAATGTTTTTAAATCCATCATGTCTAACAGGACGCCAGGCCATTTCATAACCCTCAGCACCCATTTTGCTCAGGCACATGTCTTACAGTGACTGGAAAAGCTGAAGGTGTCTGGGCGACTGTGGAGGTATCCTCCACTGGGACATTTACTTCCAAAGACCTTTTGGTCGGTCTAGCTTCCTTTGCCTCTGGTTTCTGACCTTCTCCATCCTTTTTAACCACAGGTGCCTTCTGCTTTTCCAGCCCTTCTAGTTTTTTTTTTGCATTTTGCCCATTTGTTCAGTCAAGTCAGTAATTCTTTCCAAAAGGATAGAGCTTATTGACTCTTCTGGTTTTTTCTGGCTTTCCAGTCTCTCTATTTCCTGTCCTTCATCACTACCAATTACCAAAAATTCTTTCTGCTTTCCCATCCCTTCATTTTCTTTCCTCAGCCTTTTCATCTGTCCAGTCAAATCTGCAATCTTTTTCAAAAGGATAGAACTTACTGCCCCTTCCGGCTTTTCTATGTCATTAGCCTTTCTTTTAATCCTTCTAAACATGAAATATTGTAATAAAAGGACAATGAAAAAACAGAGAATTCCCTCTAAGTATAATGCAGGAAAAGTTTTGCAACAGCAGTTGCAACTTTGCTGATACCCTGAAACAGCATTTCTATACCTTCGAATACTGACTCTTCCTCCGTACCCTTAGGGACTGTGGAACCCATCGGGCCCCACGTTGGGCGCCAGATGTTGACTCTGTTTCTTAGCAATTGAACTTTATTATGCAACCCAACTAGCTTATAAAAGAAGGAAAAAGGTTAAAGGGACGAAAGAGTGAACCTTCCGGTAGCCGTTCCACGGGACGGATCCTTAGGTGTCTCTCTGGCCGGCGTGTTGATCCAGCTTGTCCGCTGCTGCCTGCACGCTCTCCCTGCAGCCGACTTTGTTTTTCTCCCTTCCCCAACTCCCTCAGTCACGTGGGAAGGACCGGCTCCTTCTCCCGGTAAGGGTCCATTAGAAAGACAATAGACCAGGTGGGGTTCCCAGGTCTGCCTCTTGAATTCCAAACCCAGGATGGCTCCACTCAGTCTGTCACAAGGTATTCATGGGGTGCCCAAGGGTAAAGCCCACCAAGACTGCTCCCACCTGTGACAAAGCTTACTCCTTCCCACAATCCTCCCTTGGATCCTTCTTGTTGCTTGTATTCTTTTGGTCTCTGCATTGTAGTATGTTATTCCTATATGGCTAAAATCTACTTACAAGTGAGTACAAAGCATGTGTGTCTTCCTAGGTCTGGGTTATGTCACTCAGGATGAGCTTTTGTAGTTCCATCCATTTGCCTGCAAATTTGATGATTTCTTTGTTTTTAATAGCTGAGTTGGTATTCCATTGTATAAATGTAACAAAGGTTTTTATTTGGTTGTTCGTTGGCTTTGTTTTTTGGGTTTTTGTTTTGTTTTGTTTTGTTTTTTTATTTTTCATTTTTTGATGCAGGGTTTCTCTGTGTAATAGCCCTGGCTATCCTGGAACTGTCTTTGTAGACCAGCTGGTCTCAAACTCAAGGAGACCCTCCTGCCTCTACCTGCTGAGTGCTGGGATCAAAGGCATGTGCCACCATACCCAACCATACCAGTTTCTTTATCCATTCTTCGGTTGAGGGACATCTAGATTGTTTCCAGATTCTGGCTATTACAAATAAAGCTGCCATGAACATAGTTGAGCAAGTGTTCTTGTATCTTGGAGCATCTTCCCTTCTCTGCCAGGTATAACTGCTTGGGTTGCCTTATTTTAACAGCACATGACAGCCTAAGAACAGGTACCCAGAGGGTCTTGCTGTTGCTTGTTTGACTTTCATTGTTTACAGAAAGGAGGAAACTCAAGTAGGAGGAAAAGGAACTAGATTGTGGTTCTATTATTTATTATGGAAGTATATATTTTAAGTTTGTGTTTGTGCCTGAGTGTGTGCATGTGTACTAGGGGCATGCAGGAGCCCACAGAAATCAGAAGAGTACATCAGATCACCTGGAATTGCAGATACAGGCAATTGTGAACCCCTGGTTACTTTGTTTTTAAGTGTTGCTTAGGTAACAAGGGTAGGATAGGGAATTAAGTGCAAAGATAAATATATATATAGTAATGAAATTGGCAAGTTGATTTTTACGGAGAATTAGATGTTCTAATTAAGGCTAGAAATACACGGTGTTTTTATAAGATGTGAAGGTGCTGCTGTGCGTTGCTTTTCCTGTGGGGGGCAGTTGGACAGCACTGGAACATGGTTTCTAATTTCTAAGCTTTTTAAAACATGTGGACTTGGACTTGGCTTTAATCAGCAGAGAAGGGCACTTCTGCCAAACCTGGCATCCTTCATAAGTTTGAACCCACAAACCCACATGGTGGGCAGAGGGAGAGAGTTGACTGCTTCCCATGACTTGTCCTGTGACCTCCACATTCACACCATGACATGCCTACGTGCATGTGTATACACACAGAGACACTCAAAACACAAACACACATGCAATGGGCACACACACATACACACACAGTTTATGTTTTTAAAAACACAAAACCTTTGGAAAATGTTTCCAAAATTGTAATGGTGAAAAATAAAAAATAATATTTTACTTGTTTATGGTGCTTTGACTTAAAATTAAAGCAGAATCCACTTCCTCCTCTCCCTTCTTGAGGTCTGTCTCCATTGTGTTAACACTGAAAACAACAGAAATGTTTGTCTTTTTGCATAGATTTGTCTCTGTGACAGATAGACTCCCCTTCTCTAACCTTATTCTTTGGTTTAAAGCCCCTAGCCAGAGAGCACATGGTCTTACCAAGTAGTTTTAGGGTTTTGTTTTGTTTTTTCTGTATAGATCACTGTCTCTCAACCTGCCTAACGCTGTGACTCTTTCATACAGTCCCTCATATTGTGGGGATCCTAATCATAAAACTATTTTGTTGCTACTTCATAATTGTAGTTTTTCTAGTTATGAGTCATAATGTGTAACGTGCAGGCTGTCTGATATGCTGACCCACAGTTGAGAGCTGCAGATTCGATGAAGGTTTAACTACGTGTCTTTCAGTGTCTGTTGTACATGTATTTCAGTTTTAGGGCTTTAGGGCGAAGCGGTCCAGAGTGTTATGATGGCGTTCTTCTCTTTTTCAGACATTAAGCATCGCCGAATTCCAATCTTGTTCTTTGCAAACAAAATGGATCTTAGAGATGCAGTGACGTCTGTGAAAGTGTCTCAGTTGCTGTGTTTAGAGAACATCAAAGACAAGCCATGGCATATTTGGTAAAAAAAAAAAAAGAAAAAGAAAAAAAAGCCTCATTGTTCTGAAAAGTCTAAGATGTAGTATTTTTAGATTTTTTTGTTTTGTTTTATTTGTTTTTGACATCATTTTATAAATGGCCAAACATGGTAGATTGTAAGATAAGTATTTGTTTCACAGAATTGCAAGAACTCATGAAGATATTACTTTAAACTTTTCAAATCCTTTGGTGCTACAAAAAAGTGACTTCCTTTTTCACATAAAATCAACCAAGCCATGTGGTGTTGCCTTGTCTGAGTCATTGACCAAATTAATTTTCCTGAGTTGCTATTGTACTTCCTCATTAACATGTGGCCTCTTTTTTGTTTTTTATTTTATGGTGGTTTGTCTTCCTAACTCTTAGAAAAGTTAGCTCCCTGGGAGCTAGGTTAGCCAAGTTTTGGTTGCTACCTTATTTTTATTTTCCCACTTCTGTGACTAGTATATGTTACATATACTATAAAAATTTGTTCAAATGAAGAAGTAGGGATAATGGTTTTATTTAGACATACTAATAAACAGTATGTGAAAGTGCTATGCATTATTTATTTAGAAAACAGTTTCTTAGTTAATTCCTATGAGATCCTCTTTTGCTACATACCCCACCTACCTTCCCATGCCCTAAAATGCCCTTCTGTAACATTTTATACATTTTATAATAGTTACAGTAATAATTCCAGCACTTGGGAGGCAGAGGCAGGAGGATCTCTGTGAGTCGAGGACAACCTGGTCTATAGAACAAGTTCCAGGACAGCTAGAGCAGTTACACAGAGAAACGCTGTCTCAAAAAAATTTTTTTAATTAAAAAAAAAAAAAACAGAGTTACAGTAATAACTAAGGGGAATTTGGACACAAAGCAGAGAAATCTACTGACTCTAGAAGTGACCTAACATGTAAGGCAAGAAAGTAGAGGCTATGAATCCCAGTATGGCGTGAGGGATGGGAACACAGTTCTGCTCTTAGCTGAGAAGCTGTTGGCAAATATTTGGGAGTAACAGAAGCTGGACTCCCGGGGTTTTAAAGAGAGGGGGATGATGGAGTTGGATGGGTAGGGAAGTGGGAGTAAACACTGAATCCAAATGCCTTGTATGAAATTCCAATAAGAAAAGCTCCTTAAGAGCTAGCCTTGGTGCTGAACAGAGAAATGTTTAAGTAAACCTTAGAGACATCTCAGGATTCTGTGAGGCCCCCACCAACCTTCTGCCCAGGAAGGAAAGAGTGAAACATTCCTTGCTTTTGAACAGTGGGGGGAGGGTTGGTGCCACTCTACGGTTGTTGCATTTGAATCTGAGGTCTACTAGTATTTGATAGTTTAAGAAGAGTGGGGTTTTAGACAGAGAAAATTTTGAAATAGAACTTTGGCTATCACAAATCATTGGACGCTAAAATGTTGGTCTCCAAAGGCAATACACATTAAAACAAATACTAGTTTTTGTATTTTACTAAGTATTGTGGTGCTTTGTCCAAAAGCAGAATGTTCAAACATGTCAAATTTATGAGTGAATTGCCTCTCTTCTACCTAAAATAACTAATAGTTGCATTTAAACAGATTCATTTAATCAATTATGACATCTCAAAAGTTCTCTGTGTGAAAGGTGAAATCTTGATGCTGTAAGGATGTTGTCTTCCCAGGTTCTATGCTTTCCATGTAATATAGAAAAATGCTACCATGTTTTTAAACCTACCTATAACTTTATTTCTCCTTAATTCAAACAGGATATCACCTTCCTAAATTCAAATTAGCACCCCATGTGTAAGATTTGTTCCGCATTTTTTGATTTCTCTTAAAAGCATGCACAAAATTTAAAAAATATGTTTATCTCTCGATTCCAGCTTTAGATATGTGAGTGGTAGTACTTAGTGACACAGAGATAAGACTGTTTCTTTCTCACCCTACACACAAGTATATGGGTATAGTCTGAGAGACTAAAGAAGAGCTCTAGGTCTTTATTTCTGACCATTGTTACTCACCATGGAGCCTAGAGCCTCACTGTGGTGACATATTTTGACTTAGCTCTTTGAGGTTTATTTGGATTTGAGTATTTACTTGTGGAATAGACAGATAATAAGGAAATAATTGTACAAAACATGAGATGACTGGATTAAAAACTGTCAGAAGGGTAAGGAAGCATGAAGACTTAATGTCTTTGCAGCCTGACTTCAGTCCAGGAGCATTTCATGCGAAGTCAGGGCAGGATAAGAAGGGCTCTTCGTGGCTGCAAGTGTACCTGTTCTGTTCCACTAATAGCAAGTAGCCTGCCTACAGCAAAGCAGTCAAAGGGAAAATTGAGGACTATGTGTCCACTGACAAGTAACACGGGGCCATAAAACAAAGCACTGTGGCATCTTGGGAAGAGCTTGATGTTTGCTTCAGTCTGAGCCTCACAGTTTATTTCACACGAACAGGGAACTTGTTCAGAAAAATAGTTCAGATCATAGGGTATTAAGTCTCTTCTTGGTAGTCTGCTATCCTTCCACTGAGTGCCACTGGACCTCCCCATCAAGGGGATGGAACCACATTGTTTAGGTTCTTTACTATGCTGTTCTAGCAAATTTAAAAAGTCTAATAATGTTTATTATAAAATTAGCCTATAATTATTATGGCAGTATTATCTAACCCACTGTTGTAATCAATAAAAGACCCAGACCCCTGTTGTATTTTAGAATAAGCCTTATTTTACATGGGGCTAGGCAGATATTTCTTTTTTAAAGATTTTTATTTATTTATTATTTATATAGTGCTCTGCCCTCATGTGTGCCTGCATGCCAGAAGAGGGCACTAGATCTCATTACAGATGGTTGTGAGCCACCATGTGGTTACTGGGAATTGAACTCAGGACCTTTGGAAGAACAGCCAGTGCTCTTAACCTCTGAGCCATCTCTCCAGCCCTGGGGCTGGGCAGATATTAACCCCCTAAACTACCTTCGATTATCGCCCAGCCTCCATCCCATGCTATCTGCTTTTTCATTTCTATCTGGGTTATTTCCCACCCATAATTCCAAAATACTTGCTTATGTTGTTTATCTGGGCTGCTTCTTTCCATGCAGAACTTCAGAGTTCCTCCTCCTGGCCACATGGCTCTTTCCTATCCCATGGCAATTCTGGTCCTCCTTCCTCCTCCGGTACCTCTCTCCTACCCAGGATCCTTCTGTTCCCCAAGCCCACAAATCTTTGCTCCACCCCTTCCTTCTGCCCTGCTCAGGTGTAAGCCTTTCATTGGTCAAACAAGGAGGCAAGGTTATGTACCTATACTTGGGGTTTTTATATACTGTAATGATAATTATAGATGAAATATCACATTAGGCATTTAAGTTCATGGATGGAAGACAATGGAAGCACTTTTCTTTTACATGCATGTTTCAAATATGCAATTCTACAATAACCATGTCAGGTCAGTGGTAATATTCCCTCAGTTGCAGATGCCTAAGTTTCCTGCAGTAATAAACATAAAAGTACAATTGAAATTGACTGGAATTTTTTTTCTAATAGCTTATAAAAGTTTATGAGTTAGGCCTGGTGGCTCACAACTGTTATTCCTGTGTTTGCAGGGTAGAAGCAAGAGTTAGGCAAACGTGAAATGTTATGAGACCCTGCCTCAAAAATAAAACAATAACAGCAACAACAAAACCCATGTTATAACTATGGGTTTTTACGCTATAGAAAACAGAGCACTTTTCAAACAAAGCTAGTTGATTCTGTGACTATATTGTGGCCTAAGTCAAACATTCTAACAAGGAAATGCTGTGGAGCAGTAGGTAGGGTGAGGTAGGACTCTAGAAAGCTTGTCTGCAGTAGGAAAATAACCTGACATTTACGTCTTCTTAACGTCACTAAAAACCCTCAAAATCTGTCTCATTCCTAGTCCTCAGACTTTAATTTCCTATGTACAGTTTTTGCACAAATGTGTATTATTAGCAAATATTTCTTTGCAATATGGCAAAAATGTCTTTTACTCCTAGAGTTGTTAAAATACCATAAAATGGATTTTTGTGTGGATTTTATTTCAGTGCTAGTGATGCCATCAAAGGAGAAGGATTGCAGGAAGGTGTGGACTGGCTTCAAGGTACATCACCAGCTACTGCACATCTGTAACCTGCTTCTTTTTCATTCATTCATTTCATCTTTGTATTTTAATTTTATTACATCAATGCCCCTTCTTTTTTTTTATTTCTGCTGTCAGAAAAAACAGTACAGTAAGTATATTATATTTTGCTGCATTTATTTTATTATTTTTTCCCTAGGCAATTTGCTTAACGTGTTTCTGTGTGTACATTCAATAAATATAGCCAATCTAGAAAATGGTTTTAATTTATGGGCCTAGATTTTCATTAAATCTAGAAGTTGAAAAGCACATTTGAGGTTTGGGACAAATGTTAGGCCTTACTGCTAATAACTAGGACCAAATGACAGTTATTTTTTATGAATCATGCTGTGTAGCACTCCATTTATATCTCCGTATCTGCATGTTTAAAATTCGTACTTAATATTATAAATACTCTTATTCTGTTTGTATCTTGTTTATTTTCAGTTGAGCTATTTTAAAAATCAAAATAGCTATAATAGATTGGTAGATCACTACTATTTTAGAGAATAAATTAAGATACAGTTTTTTCCTGGGCTTATATTTTTTACTATGTATAGGAACATCTTGTGGCATGCACATCAATAGGTAGATGTGTGTTCTGAATGTCGACTTACAATTTTTGCTTATAAATACTATTTCCTTCTACATTAGCCTTTTAATATTAGATATGTGTGGGACATTTTTTTCATTTTTCTTCCATGCCTGTTGTATTGGATGGAAAGGTAATCTGCATACAAATGCTAAAAGCACATTTCATAGAGAAATGTAAAATCTGGTCTTTGAGTGAATTCCATAGATTCCTGTCCTTAGTTTTTCAAGACAGAGTTTCTCTTTGTAGACCAAGTTGGCCTCAAATTCAGAAAATATGTCTTCCTCTGCCTCCAAGTGCTGAAATTAAAGGCATGTGCCACCACTGCCTGCCACAGACTTTCATTTCTAGATTGTATTTAGTCAGTGAAAACATTTACTATTAAATTGGAAGGAACATTCTAGTCATATTTTATAGGTAAATGAAACAAATACCTCTAATTGTTCTAAAAATCTGTAAAGGCATTTTTTTCTTTGAATCCATCAACTTCAATTTTCAAATTATTTTAAGAAGTACTCGGGGTTATGGAATGGATTTGCAGAAGAAACTGGTAGGTTACAGAGTAAAATTCCAGAGAAGATAGAGAAGCATATTTCCATCCTTGATTTCTTCCTTCCCCTACTGACCAGTACTCTCAGTGAAGATGAACGGTGTAATGGAAGCCCTGACAACACTCTCAGTGTAGAAATTCCGAGCACAGTACTGAAAAGAAGATGATGTAGCATCTAGATTTTGGTTTCTATCTCTCCTTCTCCAACTCCATTTATATTTTTATTTTTTGTCTGTGGCAATATCCACTAGGTGTCAGTAATGATCCAATGTTACAGTACCAATTCTCAACTCTTGGCACCAGTTGTATTTCTTACTATTCTGCGCTGTTAACCTTCCTCCCAAGTCTGTGTGAGAGCAGCGTATTGTTAGAGGTGCTTTTGTGTCCTTTTGCTGCATCAGCCTCTAGAAGGTGAGTAGTAGTATTCGTGTTTGCTCTGTGCGACAGGAGTAGTTGAGAAAAGACCTGGGCTATTGAGGCAGCACGTTTACCATTAACTTCTCTCCCACTAGCAAACATTTTTCTTATCTTTTGAAGTAATTTTCCCATTGTGATATTAAAAGCTTAAGTGTTAAAGTATAATATATGAAAACCTATACAAATTGACATAACAGATTTATTCTCTTACCTAGGCACACTATTTAAAAGAGGCAGAAACTATATAGCTTTTAAAAACCTAAAGGTTATACAAGTTTGTTTTCGACTAAATGATCATTCATTGTATTTCCTTTTTATTCTCTTTAAAAATAATTTACTTAGATTACATCTCAATTGTTATCCCCTCACTTGTGTCTTTGGGTTCCCCCTCCCTCCCTCTTTCACCCTACTCATTGTATTGCTTATAGAATAGTAAGTAGTATAGACTTTGTTGTTCTCAGTGACCCCTTTGACTATGAAAAGAGGTAAACAACTATCCTTCAAAACAAGTAATAGTAAATAAAAGAGACTAACCTGCTTGTAATGTCACTTATTAGTTAAAGACACAAAGGAAAATACAACTATAAAAGACCTTTGAGCTATATTCATTTCACTTTTGGAATCCTGAAGTCCCTTAGCATGTTAAAGAAGGTTCACTTTGCACCAACTTAATCTTGTTTCTTTAAGTTTAGTATTGGCCTTTTTCATGAAATATTAGTGTTACATGATTATATTCTCTTTTGAAAGAGTTGGTAATTTATTATGTTTAATAATAACCACTATAAATTTTCTAGTTCTGAAACTTTGAAGTGAGAGTTTCTTGGAGGAAGGGTAGGTTTTTTGGTTTTCCAAGACAATGTATTACCATTTATGCAGCACTGGCTGACCTAGAACTCACTATATGAATTCCCCCAACAATGAGACTACAGACATGTTCTTCCTACCCAGCTTTCAAGTGGGATTTTTTAAAAGTTTTTCCCAAATAATGAAACTTGCTTTATCATATTACAGGCAAGATGAAAATCAGTAGTGCATCCAGAGTTCAAACTCTGATCTTGCTTTGTTTTATTTTGAATACCAAGGATGGTCCCAGGTCATCCGTCACATGTATTAAGCAAACACGCATCATTGACCAGCACCGTCCTTCTGATCTAACACCCTATCCCACTTGTAGATTTCAGTAGCTATATCTGCACGTGCTCTGCATGTGAGTACTCTAATGAAAACATACTCCAACTTCAGGTGTCACTAATAATAAGGCAGTGTTTTGAAAAGATGTTAACTCCATGTACATAAGGAATGAATGTGGTAGAATGATCATCTTTTTTGGAGAGCGGGGTAGCTGATAGATGTCGATTGGCTTAACAGGCCTCCAAAAGCCACATACTAAGCAGTATGAAATGATATAATTGTCTTTGAAGATCTTCTCTAAGACTCAGAATATGCTGGTAATTAAAAATAATACAATGAAAAATAAAAGATTGATCTGGAGCTAAAAAGAGAAAACATGACTCCCTCCTCACTCCCTCCTCACTCCCCCCACCCCCACAGCTCAAGGATTAGCCTTTGCAAATATTCAAATACTGGAAAACACCAGACACAACTGTGTGTGGTAACAGGAAACTGAAAGCAAGGAGGGGCTGCAAGTTTTCATATAGAACATGGCGATTCTCTTCTGTCTTCTACTCCATCAGGACACAGTACAAATAGGCAGAAGATAGGGAGGCACTTCTATTCAGTCTAAAAAGTCTGCAGAAGATAAAGTTGTCTCTGAGGAATCAGATTAAGAAGTAGGCAGACACCACAGCACATGACTTTAATCTCAGCACTAAGAGGCAGAGGGGGCAAATTTCTGAATTTGTGGCCAGCCTGGTCTATAGAGCAAGTTCCAGAACAGCTAAGACTATCTAGAAAACCCCTGCTTTAAAAACAAAATAACAAAAAAGAAAAACAAAAAAAGAAGACAAAAGTGACAGTAGAAATTCATCTTTGAAAATCAGACTTCTCCAAGAAAAAAAGACAGTAAATCTATAATTCTGGTGATTGCCAAGGAAAGTCCTTAACCGGAAGCAGTAGAATAATGAGCATATGTGACAAACTGCACACACATTCCTGATGTCTAGCCTACCATTTAGTTGCAGTCATTCATATAAACAGATAGCAAAAGGATAGCCAGGCATCTGAGGATAAAAATATGAAATACACAAATGAAAACTTGCAAGAAGATTAAAGATATATTACAATTTATCCTTTAAAAATGTCATTTTCATGAATAAGATCAAGATACTACTTACTGAGAAGAAATTCCAGCAACAAATAAGTCAATTATTTGAAAATAAAAATATAATAACAATGCAAATTTGACAAAAGAAAAATAGTGCTAGGAAGCAGGCCAAAGGGATAAGGAACAAAGTTGGAAGCCAGGCATGGTGGTACATTCAAGATGGTGGTACTCAAGATGCTGAGGCAGGAGGATGGGGAGTTCCAGGCCTAGTCTGGCTACTTACTGAGACCTAAATCTCAAAACACAAACTTTTTTTCTAAGGAAAAAAAAAAAAAGACAGCTATGCCAGGAGGTTATGGTCCACACCTTTAACACTAGCACTTGGGAGGCAGAGGCAGGTGGATATCTGGTGACAGTAAGTACTAGGATAGCCAAGGCTAGACAGAAACCCTGTGTGAAAACATGAGAACAAAACCCAAAAAAAGTCATATTGAAAAGATCCAGTACCAAACATGAAGCAGTTTAGAAAGAGAACTAAGCAAATAGGATGTAGAGTCAGCAAAGAGGATTTGTCAGAACTGAACCTTGAGACCCAGTGCTGGGGAGGAGACTATTTCCACCCAAGGCACATCATTAGTAAGGTTCAACCCTGAAGATGGGCGAAACTTTTGCAATCTTCCTGAGGTGGAAATAGGTTCCAAATAAGGAAAGAATTGTTATATCAAATCTCCCAACACCAGCTACTTAAGATAGTATCGATAGTCCATGATACTGGCCAGTGCCTGGAAAAGGTTATAGAGAATATACTGAAATCACATACCCCAGCAATATCAAAATATTGTGATGGTAAAAGACACGAGATTAAGGAGCCCATCTCCTTAGAGTATTGGTCAACTGCTCATTGTGTGTACATGAGGCCCGAGTGAGTTTAAAGTCCCAGTACTGCTGTAAAGCCAGTAACACATCTGTAATCCCACTGTGCTGATGACAAGAAGTTGAGATAGGAGAATTCACACATGTGGGCAGCTAGCCTGGTGTACACAACAGCGAGCAACAGAGACCTTGCCTTAAGGTAGAAGAAGGTGAGGGCCAGCACTCAGGGCTGTACTCTGACTGCCACATGTGGACCAACAAGTACATGTACACACAGACACATGAATATACACACACATACACTCACAAAATAAGGATGGAAGGAGAAAGAAGAAAGGATGTTTAGATGGACCAGGAACTAGGAAAACCAGTTCAGGAATGGAGGAACAAATGCATGGGCTGTTAAGAAGAATTCTCAACTGATAAAGAAATCTCAAGAACTGGCAAAACGGGCTGTTTGAGATCGGAAATGTGGACTGGGGAGTCCTCATGAAGCTTAGGGTGAAAACAAGGGCTAGAGAGATGGCTCTGTGGTTAAGGCTGCTCTTCCAGAGGGCCCGAGTTAAGTTCCCAGCACCCACATTGGGGGCTCAGCCACCCATAACTCCAGCTCCAGGGTATCCAACACCGTTTACTAGCTTCTATGAGCACCAGGCATGCATGTGGTACACAATACACATGTGGGCAAAAAATCCATACACATAAACAATGTTTTTACTTAATTTTTAAAAGAAGGTGAAAACGATGGATTATATAATGTGCTTCCCATGTGAGAGTATTTGGATTGAGCTAATGTTAAATATGCTTAAGGACGAAGAAGGAGAAGGGAAAAAAGTAATAGATAAGTAGTAAATAGACGGGCTTGGTGGCAACTATTACTTTAGGGAGAACAAAATTTATAAGAAGAAAGCATACATACCGCTGTCTGGGCACTGAGTGACACTGGCATAGTCATACAGATAATGAAGGCATTAACTGAGTTAGCAGCACCAGGAGCATAAAGTTTGCAGAGGAGGCACTAAACGGGAAGAGTGAGAGCTGAAGTCTGATAAAGCTACTGATACCTCCAGAACCACTGTGTGTTGAGTGAGTTATAAGTAATTACCAGAAAAGAATTGTAGGGAATTCCTTCCAAAAAGGAACGGTGACCAAAGGGAATGCTGCCTGTCTTTCTCATAAGCCTGTAAATCTAGCTAGTTAATTCTTTACCTACTTACAGCTTACATAAAAATCAATACAATAGCATTAATTGTACCTTAAGGAAACAGATGTACACATAGGCCCTTCTGTGCCATGTAGATTTGCCTTGAGTTGATTTACAGAAGAGGGTTGCTGCTGTTTCCCTTGTGAGGCTGACAATGGTTTTGTCTGTTTATTATCAGATCAGATCCAAGCTGTGAAGACGTGAAAAGATAGTCTCTGGAAACCTCCAAGATTTTCAATTAAAGGAGTCTATGTAAAGCATACTGGATAATCTCAAATTTATTTTCAAGGATTTATGCAACCAAGAATATTTTTCAAATATTCTGCTTGCTTTTGTGGACTCTGGAAGAACTTTGTAAGGATTTAGGACTTGAGCCATTGTTAGTCTGGCCATAACTATATGAAGTCTAACATTCCCTCAGAACTCCTTAGCTCCAGTTTCTTGTCTACACATTGTTGTAATTAGAATGTGTAAATACCGGTTATAAGCCATCTTGATATTCTATCATGATTTATGATATCTTTAATGTATTTTTATTTTTAATTGTCTTCTAAAAGTTTAGTTGATTCTAAGATTTTGAAGTGCAAATTGTGTTAGGGAAACAGCTTTAAAGATTTATAAGGGATCACAGGTAATTGGTATATATGTAATTTTTGTGTCACTATCAATAAAAAAAAGAAACATATCAACTAGAGTACCCTTATTTGTGCTGAAAGAATAATGTATTGCTCTGGTGTTTGGTGCATTACTGCCAAGTGTTATCTGAGACCAACTGAACTGAATTTATTTACTCGGTGCTTATTGAATAGTTCCATACTTTCTGATCAGACATGGCCCTATAAACCTACATATGTGTATGTCACTTCATAACCATGAAGGTTTGGGTATGTTGTCAGCCCATTGTTTTGGGTCATTCATATATGTAAAATATCCCATGCCTTCACTGAAGTCAATTTAGTGACAGAGAATCTAAGACCATTTCATATATGATTGACAAATTTTATTTCATTGGCTGAATGACAACATTGCATCTTCAGATTAATAAATGTAAATTTAATAAGTATTTAATTTTTTATAACTGACTTGTTTTCCCCTAAACATGTTGTGTGTTAATCAGCTTTCTATTATAGCAAAATGCAGGAAATAATTTATAAAGAGAGAGGAGGAAGGAGGGGGAGAAAGAGAAGAAAGAAAGGAAGAGAAAAAGATTCATGTTCAAATTCTGAAGGCTTCAGTTTCTGCTTAGCCCCTTGTATTCAGAGTCCTGTGCCAAGGCAGTTTCATGGCTGCAGTACATGACAAAGGAAGCCCTTCACTTTTACAGCTAAGGACGCAAAGAAAGAAAGGGTGGGTAAGAAACCACTTCACAAGTTTAACTTCAACTCACTACTTAAAAGTACAGTCAAAATATAAATTACAGCAGACTTCTGTACCTCAGCAAACTATTTATAAACTGCAGTGTGAACGTTCTTTATGTTCCTTAGAATTTTAGACATATCTCAGGTACACAACATATGTAATTTCTTACAACCTAAAGACCATTTATAATTGTAAACTCTAATTCAAGCTCTCATTTTAAATTAGACACTGAGACTATTCACACAAGTGATGTCAATTCCAAAAAATATTGCATTTGAAAGAAAAACCTGGATTATATCTTAAACATTCATGGCAATGAAAATAACAAAAGACAAAAGGAGAGTAATACAGATGCATTGTTAAACATATCCCAGTGGTAGTAGATATTTTTCCAGAGTTCTTTAAAAATAGCACTTAAAGCTATATAATCCAATTTCTGAAAATACAGAAATACAATGAATGGACATTTGAAAAACTAAAAATCCTCAAAGTATTGTAGTGGTTCCGTGATGTGTCTGTCTGTTGTAGTGGTTCAGAGGTGTGCCTATTTTGAAAGTCATGAATTGCTTTCATTAGGATGCAGCCAGAATGCCATCAGTCTAGAGTTGCTTTAAATGAAAGATGCGGTGTGATTTTCTTTTTGTATTATTATTAATTTATTGATTGATTCACTTTACATCCCAGTCATAGCCCCCTTCTCTCCTCCCAGTACTACCATCCCTTCCTCATCCCCCACTCCCCTATTGCTCAGAAAAGGGTAGCACCCCTACCCACCCATTCTAGCTCACCAAGTTCCATCAGGACCGAATTCCTCCTCTTCCCGTGGCCTGGCAAGGCAGTCCCATCAGGGAGAAGTGATCAAAAAGCAGGTAACAGGCTCCATGTCAGAGACAGCCCTCTCTCCTTTCCTATTGGATCCACATGAAGCCTGATGTGCCCATCAGTAACATGTATGTAGAAGATCTAGATCCGGTCGATGCATGGTCCTTGTTTAGTGCTTCGGACTCCACAGGCCCCTGTTGGCCCTGGTTAGTTGGCTCTGTTGGTCTTCTTGTGGAGCTCTTGTCATCACCTCTAGGTCCTTCTTTCCTTCCCCCCACTTTTCCACTAGACTCCCTATGCTTCCTCCAAGTTTGGCTGTGAGTCTCAACATCTCTTTCAAGCTACTGGTAGGTGGAGCCTCTCAGAGAACAACTCTGACAGGCTCCTGTCTGCAAGCATAGCAGAGTATTTATAATAGTGTCAGGAGTTGGCTCTCTTCCACGGGGTAGGTCTTGGGTTGGGCCAGGCATTGGCTGGACATTCCCTCGATCTCTGTTCTATCTGTTCTATCTTTATCCCTGCATGTCTTGTAGACAGGGTACGTTGGTATAGAAATCTTTGTGGTGGGTTGGTGTTCTCCTCACTCCACTAGGAGACTTCTCTAGTTAGAGGCTGTCTCTTCAGTCTCCATGGACCCTGCTACTAGGAGTCTCAGCTAGAGGCCCCCTTCATAACCTCCCAGAGGCCTATTCTGACTTAGGTCTTCAGCTTGTCACAGAGATGCCTTTACCCACAGCTTCTCTTTTCTCTGCAGGCCCTCTGTCCTCCTGCTCCCATTCTCCCCAGGTCTGATCTCCACCCTTATTTCTCTCTGCATCCCCTCTCCTACCTTGTTCCCTCTCTTCAACCACTACCTCTGTTTATTCTATTTCCTCTTCAGAGTGAGATTTAGGCATCCTCCCTTGGGTCCTCTTTGTTAGTTAACTTCTTTGGGTCTGTGCATTGAAGTATATTTATCATGGACTGTGGTTAAAATCCACTTACAAGTGGGTACATACCATATGTGTCTTTCTGGGTCTGGCTTACTTCACTCAGAATGAGCTTTTCTAGGTTTTGCTTTTAATAGCTTAGTAGTAGTCCATTATGTAAGTGAACCACAGTTTCTTTATCCATTCTTCAGTTGATCAACATCTAGGTTGTTTCCAGATCCTGCTATTACAAATAAAGCTGCTATGAACATTATTGAACAAGTGTCTTTGTACGGTAGAGCATCTTTTGAGTGTATGCCCAGGAGTGGTATAACTGGGTCTTGAGATAGAGTTAGTCCCAGTTTTCTGAGAAAGCACCAGATTGCTTTCCAAAGTGGTGGCACAAGTATGCTCTTCCAGCAATAGAGGAGGAGTGTTTCTCTTTCTCCACATCCTCTCCAGCATGTGCTGTCACTTGAGGTTTTTATCTTGGCCATTTTGACAGGTGTAAGATGGAATCTTGGAGTCATTTTCATTTTCTTGATGAATAAGGATGTTGAACATTTCTCTTATGTGCTTCTTGGCCATTTGATATTCCTCTGTTGAAAAATTCTCAGTTTAGCTCTGTACTCCATTTTTTAATTGAGTTATTTTGCTTGGTAGTGTTTAATTTTTTGAGTTCTTTATATATTTAGGATACTGGCTTTTTGTCAAATGTAGGATTGGTGAAGATCTTTTCTCAATCTATAGACTGCCATTTTGCTCTATTGTCAGTGTCCTTTGCCTGACAGAAGCTTTTAAGTTTTATGAGGTCCCATTTATTAATTATTGATATTAGAGCCTGAGCTGTTGGTGTTCTGTTAAGGAACTTATCTCCTGTGCTAATGAGTTCAAGGCTCTTCCCCACTTTCTAGTCTAATAGATTTAGTGTACCTGATTTTATATGGAAATCTTTGATCCACTTGAACTTGAATTTTTGTGTAGGGTGGTTAAATATGGATCTATTTGCATTTTTCTACATGTAGACATCCAGTTAGACTACCATCAATTGTTGAAGATGCTGTCTTTTTTTTCCATTGTATGGTTTTGGCTTTTTTCTCAAAAATCAAGTGTTCATAGGTGAGTGGGTTTTTCTGTGACTTTGATTTGATTCTTTTGTTCAACCAGTGTATTTCTATGCCAGTACCATGCAGTTTTTATTGCTATTGCTCTGTAGTATAGCTTGAAGTCAGGGGTGGAGATACTTCCAGAAGTTCTGTATAGAATTGTTTTAGCTATTCTGTGTTTTTTGTTTGTTTGTTTGTTTTTCCATATAAAGTTGAAAATTGTTCTTTCAAGGCCTGTAAAAAATTGTGTTAGAATTTTGATGGGATTGTTTTGAATCTGAAGATTGTTTTTTGGTAAGATCACCATTTTTACTATATTAATCATACTAATCCATGAGCATGGAAGATCGTTCCATCTTCTGATATTTTCTTCAATTTCTTTCTTCACATACTTGAAGCTCTTGTCATATAGGTGTTGACTTGTTTGGTTAGCATTACACCAAGATACTTTATATTACTTGTGGCTATGGTCAAGGGTGTGCTTTCCCTAATTTTTCTCAGATCATTTGTTGTTTATATACAGGAGGGCTACTGATTTTTAGCTTCTGCCTCAATGAGCTGTCTATTGGTAAGAGTGGGTATTTACGTCTCCCACTATTAATGTGTGGAGATCAATGTATGATTTAAGCTTGAATAATGTTTCTTTTACAAATGTGGGCACCCTTGTTTTGGGGCTCAGATGCTGAAGATTGAGATGTCCTCTTGATAAATTTTTTCCTTTGATGAAAATGAAGTATCCTTCCCCATCTCTTGATTAATTTTAGTTGAAAGGCTATTTTATTAGATTTTGGGATGGCTACTCTAGCTTGCTTCTTGGGTCCATTTGCTTGAAAAACATTTTTCCAGGCCTTTCCTCTGAGATAATGTCTATCTTTGTTGCTAAGGTGTATTTTTTGTATGCAGCAGAGTATTGGATCCTGTTTACACATCCATTCTGTTAGTCTGGGTCTTTTTATAGGAGAGTTTAGTCCATTGATGTTGATAGATGTTCATGACCAATGGTTGTTAGGTCCTCTTATTGTGATGTTGGTGGTGATAGTGTGTTTGTTTGCTTGTCTTCTTTTGGTTTTGCTATAAGTTTGGTTTTATTTAGGTTTGTTTTTATCATGGAATATCTTGTTTACTCTCTTTATAGTGATTGAAAGCTTTGCTGGGTATAGTAGTCTGGGCTGTTTGGGTTATTATGTGGTGGGAAGGATTTATTTTCTAGTCTAGTCTATTTCATGTTCTGTAAGCCTCTTGTATGTTTAAAGTCATCTCTTTCTATGGGTTAAGGAAATTTTCTTTTATAATTTTCTTGAAAGTATTTTCTGGTATTTGGAGCCTGGAATCTTCTCTTCAACTATTCATAGATTTTTATCTTTTTGTGATGTCCTTGATTTTTTAGATGTTTTGTTTTGGGAATTTTTTCAGTTTAATATTTTCTTTGGCAGATGTATGGATTTCTTCAATTGTATCTTCTATGCCTGGGATTCTCTCCTCCATCTCTTGTATTCTGTTGATGATGCTTACTTCTGTGCTTCCTGTTCTCTTCCCTAAGTTTTCCATCTTCCAAGATTTCCTTAGTTTGTGTTTTCTTTATTGATTCTATTTCCATATTCAGGTCTTGAACCATTTTATTCATTTCTTTAACCTGTTTGATTGTATTTTTCAGTATTTCTTTTATGGCCTCTATTTGTTTGATTCTATTTTCCTGTATTTCTTTGAGGGATTTATGCTTTTCCTCTTTAAATGCCTCTAGCAGCTTCATAAACATAGATATAAGGTCATTTTCTTGTGTTTTAGCTGCATTAGAATATCCAGCCTTCATTGGAGGTTCTGGTGGAGCTATATTGCACTGGTTTTTGCTGATTGTGTTCTTATCCTGACCTTTAGCCATCTGGTTGTCTGTGGTGTCAGCTGTTTGTTCCCAGAAACTGCTGCATTTCTTGGACCTTTGTGATCTAGTGAAGTCCTTCCAGTCTCCTCAAGACAGCTAGTGCAGATGAATTGAAGGCTGGATCTGCATGTCTTTGGAGTCTGGAGTCATTTCAGGATGGCGGGTTAAGTCTGGAGGAACAGGACTGGCACTAACGTTTTAGAGTCAGCCAGTCAGCCACATGCAGCTTCTTATTTGCCAAGCAGATACTGCACTCCCAGAACTCAGATTCAGCTGGGCTCTGCCATCTTGGAGCCAGAACATGTATGCTCCTATTGTCCAGCTCTTCTCCACATGAGGATCAGTAGAATTGTGGATTGGAGGTTGGGATGCTGTCTCTGGTATATAGGTGCTGCCATTGGTGAAGCTGGAAGAATCAAGGTCTGATTGCTGGAGTGGAGCTCTCTGGAACTGGGGACCCGCACTCCAGTAAGCAGAAAGCTCTGAGCCTGGGCCCATTCCCGACTCCTGGACCTGGAAGACTAGCACAGGAGGCCTGGAACTATGTGTGTTCAGCTCCTAGGATGTTCCCTCCTGTCTGGGAAACACCAACATTGGGGTTTTGGAATCAGGTGCCAGGTTACTCACGGGATCTACAGTCTGGTCTTCTGCCACTCAGATATGGTACACACTGGCTGCCACTATTTTGGAAGGCCTCTGGTATGGTTTTCTTTAAACATATATTTACATTTGTAGAGAAATTGCAATGTGGAGGTCAGAGGACATTGTTTAGGAGTTGGTTCTCGTCCATCATATGAGTTCCTGGGATTGAACTTGGGCCATTAGGTTTGCCAGCAAGTACCTTCACCTAATAGTGCCATCCTCACAGCCTATGCTGACATTTAAACAAAGATACAACAAAAACAGATTCACTGTAACAATTTTAGGAAGGCAGAGAAAGAATTCAAATCTTCACCTACCATGTATTATTACACATTGAGAATTTTACATCATTTGGTCTTTACAACCCTATGTGCTATGTCCTGTTGGCTCTGTTTTGTGGATTAAGAAGATCGGACCTGTTGCGTGATACTTTTCCTAGGTAACTAAGAAGAAACATCTACTCATCATAGAAAGCGCACCAACAGTGTACCAAAGAAAAGAGTCTTCCAAAGTCTAAGTTGGTAAACCAGTAACTTTATTAGGGTGGGCCTGGAGATATGGCTTAGAGGATAAGAGCCATCCTTCCAAAGGTCTCGAGTTCAATTCTCAACAACCACATGGTGGCTCACAACCATCTATAAAGAGACCTGATGCCCTTTTCTGGCATGCAGGCCACATGTGGACAGAATACTGTATAAATAAATAAATCTTTAAAATAAAAACCTTATTAGGGCTACTGACTCTGGAGTATATGACTGAATGGTTACAGGATCATGGACAACTTCAAATCAGCCACATCACCAAAGAACTCCACTCCTCCCAGTGTGGCTGAGGACTTAGAAAAGCTGAATCTGAAGGTCTGTACCATAGGTGGACAATTCAACTGGCCAGGTGTCCCTCCCTTGGCAGGGCTTACTGCTTAGTGTTGTGAGTCAGGTAAGTTTCAGGGGCTTCCTGACACTTAGTAGTAGTTTTCTTCCTGAGTCTGAATGAGCTGCCCTTTAGAAATTCTTGATCTGAAAGAGCTTGCTTCCAGGATAGAATGCTTTATTTCAGAGGAGAGTTCTTTATTTACTACAGGACATAAAAAGAGTCAGTGATTTGATAAGGCCACAGAGCTGGGAAATGCACTCTATTTAGAATAGATGACTCAAAAACAGATAAAAGAAAGATTCTATTTAGTAATATTACTAAAAAGGTGAAATTGATTAGAAAATCAAACTACAGACTACTGGATGTGTTCTTTTGTTGGGTGTTGGGTTCTTTTTGTTTGTTTTTATTTGATTTTCATTTTGAGCCTATCAATACTAGACTGAGATGAGGTGCATTAGACTTTGTCAATTTAGATAAAAGTAACTTTTCTTTTTCTTCCCCAAGACAGGGTTTCTCTGTGTAGCTTTGGCTGTCCTGGACTCACCAGTCCCTGCCTCCTGAATGCTGGGATTAAAGGCATGTGCCACCACGCCCAGCTGATAAAAGTAACTCTTAAAAGGACTTGGGCTGGAAGGATGGCTCAGAGGTTAAAAGCACCAACTGCTCTTCCAGAGGTCCTGAGTTCAACTCCCAGCAACCACATGGTGGCTCACAACCATCTATAATGTTATCTAATGTTGTCTTCTGGCCTGCGGGTATACATGCAGGCAGAGCACTATATACATAATGATAAATAAATCTTTTTTTAAAAAACGACTTAAGACTAATTAACTAGTAACACATACATAGGAAAATATTTAGAAGAAAAACACCTTCCCCTTGTTTCCATGATCTCTTAAGAGCTATTAATGATATAAACATAATTTGTCCCTATACCTCATTTTCAAGGAAATATTCTATAGAAGCAAATTAGATAATATAGAATGTCACCTATAATCTGAAATTATTGTATTGGTTCTTAGCATATAATTGCAATATATCTGAAAGTTGAAACAACTGTCTCCTCATTTTTAGACATCAGCGTTGAAAGCTTAAGCACTGTAACAGCATTTTGTAAAATGTTCAGATATTACAGTGTTATTTTACATTTAAATATTTCTATGTTGGCCAGGCTGTTTTATAAGCCATAGAAGAACTGAGTTTTATATGTTTTTTCATTTATGCATTCTGATAAAAACTGTGAATTATACCCTCATTACTTGAAATTATTTTTTCTTTCAGAATTTTGGCACATCACTTTTATGATTTCCATAATTACATTCATTTACTTGTGAAAATAATTGCTTAATTGAGGTTGGTGTAACAGACTAGCCAGTCTTGGCAGCTTATGCACCACCGAGGTAGAGGATGGAGCTCAGCCATTAGGCTTCCTATGCTTTGAGGTTCTACAGAGAGCCACCTTCTCATCGAATCACATCAGCAAAGAGGGAGAGCACACTGGGGATCTGTCAGAGTACTGAGACCATTATATTCTAACAGAGTTCCACCATTATGGACTAATTACTTCCCAAAGACAGTTCCTCCTAGTATCACACTGGTGTTTAAGATCTCAAACTGGGCATCTTGTATAAACATAAGCATTCAGTTTGCTCCACTACTTAGGACAGATTCAACTTGGGTATCACTCTAAAATATTAAATAAAATATGCCAATTTACCTAATTTATGTACAGAATCTGCTCTCTTACTATTTTTCTTTTATTTCTTAGTTTAAACATATATTGGTTACTTGCTATGATCTAATACAACTTGAAGGAAGGATTTGTTTTTGACTTACAGTTCCTGGGGGTATAGTTCGTGGCAGAGAAAGTATGGTGTCAGCAGCAGTAAACAACTGGGCTCATTGAGTCCGTAGTCAGGAAACAGAGTGATGAGTGCTTGGCCTCAGATTGTAACCCTTTTATTCCATCTAGGATTCCAGCCTGTGAAATGATACCACCTGCATTTAGGATGGGCCTCCCTGTATCAGTTCAGTTATGTAATCCTCCTGGCATGCCCACTGGTTTGTTTTCTTTGATGGTTCTATATCCACCAAGTTGTTAGTAAAGATTAACCACCATAACTCCTATCCTTGTCAATATGACACCCAAACACATCACTATTAGGCTTCCATTCCTTGCTCCCATAAGCTTACGGCCATGTCGTAAGGCAGAATGCTTTCTGTCCAACTTCAAATGTGTCCATAGTCTTTAATAACTACAGTGCTTTATAAGTCCAAAGCCCAAGGCTCATCAGGGACTCAAGGCATTTCTTAACTGTGAGCTCCTATAAAATAAAAAAGGTTAAAAGCAAGTTATATCCTATATAGACCAGTACAGAATAAACATTCTTCTCTCAAAGGGATGGATGAGGGCACAGCAAAGAGTGGTTAGGGCCTAAGAAAGACTGAAATCCAGCAAAGCAAACACCTAACCCTAAAGCTCTGTGCCTGTCATCTATTACAAGTGGACTCCTCTGGACCCCAAAGGGTTTAGACAATCCGTTGGCCACCTGTTTTGCATGCATTCTCTTTCTTGAACCAGCTACTCTCCATTCTGCAGCTTTCTTGGTAGGTGTTTTGTGGTCCTAGCATCTCCAAATTTTGGAGTCTGAATCACACGTCGGGTTTGACCTGCCTCTAATAGTGTGTCTCAGGTCCTCCTTGTGGGGACTTTGACCAGCCACATGTTGCCTGACCTCACTGCCTCTCGGGAACAAAGGCACAAGAGTCATTAAGCCACTCAATGTGACACTCTTCGTCTACGCAACAGAAGTGAAAATACTACCAACCAGGTAAATGTGATTTACTTCCAGAGAACATGCCTACAAGCAACTCTTCAAATGAGTCAAGTCCTTTCTCACTTTAAAGCCCTGCGTTTGCTCTTTCCTCTGCCTTCAGTGCCTCTACAAGAGCAGTACCTGCTCTTAAAAATGGAGCCACCTCTGCAGCCCCATTTCTGTATTTCTTAACAGGAGCACTAACTAGCAAACTGACAATGCTCCATTCAGCATGAATTCCAAGTAGCAGCTTTGAGAAAGGAATTTCACAGAAGACTGGCAAACAGCTGTCAAAATGATTCTTTACACACCTGATTTTACTCCTAAATTAGATACTTCATCTGTAATAAGACATCTGACTTCAATGAGATATACTGGTCTAACCTGTCCAAGGCAGTAATTGGCAGTTGTAAACTGAAATTATATGAGTTGCATGGGGATTGGGGCAGCAGTTTCTCCATCTGCATATTTCTCATACCTATCATTTTCATTTACTTTTCAATTATGCAATTTTTAAAAGAAGGTCAGGAGAATGCAATAAAGAGTTCACTTGGAGGTAGTTTCAGATTAACATACCAAGCTCATGGTTGCCATGTGTTTATTACACATGGTGTCTGATGATTCATGATTTAGAGGCATCTATTTATTGTCTTATTTCCAGACCAAATCAGAAGCCAAAGCAGATACTAAATATATGTCTGTCATCAGCACAGTATCATGCATTCTGTATTATGGTGCTTTTTTGACTAGTATGATATTTGTATTACAGATCTATGCCAGGAAGTCCTTTAAATATGTGCTGGTTGTAGAACTTCCTGATTCACGCTTCTTGAGATTTTTGTCTGTTAAATCTAGCATGGCTTGCTCAAGCTACACAGTGTGCCACTTTGTCCTTTTGGGCCCATGTTCCTGTTATCCACAGGACACATTTGTCATGTAGTTTTGCAGTTTGCCCACTCTTCGTTGTGTTTTTCCTTCTCAGACTGAGCTACTTGGGACCAAATCACCTCGGTGGACTGCAGTCACTAAGCAGCTGGCCTGAAAGGACTGAGCAGAAGTTTGCTGAACACAGACTGCCTCTGACATCTTTACAGAGTATTTGGGGAGTTGTCATTTGGGTGTTTTTTGTTTGTTTTGTATACAGTCTGCTCACCAACTTTTCTAGTTAAGTTTGAAGCAGTCAGGGCTAGAGGAGTGAAAGAGGAGTCAATGATTTACATTTTTATTTAGTTCTCTATTTCAGTGCTTTCTCTTTAGTTCTGTTTCTCTGAAATATGGGCACTTGGTAGATTTCTAGGTAAATATGTAATTATTAGGCTTTTTAAAAACTTGTTTGTTTTAAGTTCTCTGACTACCTTATTGAGCTGCTAAGGAAGTTTGGCAGTTGTGACTTGTCAGATTTTATTCAAAGATACATTGTGTTCTAAAACTGGTACTGTTTTATTTAAACCTCCAAAGCAAATGTGCTGTCTGTATACCCTCCATAAAGTGATAGGAAGAAGGAGAATGAAAATGGTCCCTCAGAGCCTGTAGGTGGCTGATGCTTTGTAGAGACACATGCTTCTTCTTAGATGGAGTACATGACTGATTTGAATGTGAATTTAGTACCTATTACATTTAACAGCAACAACAAAAGACACTTGATTTTTGGCTTTTTGAATCTGTCTTCCCAGGTGGCTCAAGTTGACCTCAAACTTGCTGCGTATGTATCTTAGCCTGACCTCAAACTTATAGTATCTTGTTTTAACTTTTCACATGTTAGGGTTGCAGGTGTATGTCACCATATCCAAGTTAAAATTTTTACTTCTTAAACAATTTTGCCGTGTATGGATTGAACCCAAGACCTTGCACATCTGGGGCAAGCATTGTCACCAAGCTGCACTCCTGGCCAACATTTTGTAATGCTTTACATTTCTGAAGGACTTTAAGTAATAGTAGTAGTTCAGAATGGAGTAAGATTTCCATAAATAACTCTGTCAAGTCTCTGTTTAGTTCTAAATTCACTGCTCTATCACTCTAAACCAAAGGAGACCAATTTTATTCTAGTCTACGTAATAGAAATTTGTGTACAGGAAATAATGCTAGCCTCAATTTTCAATTAGGTAAAGCACCCACAGGAAAAGAGTGGCTCATTTTATTTGACAACATGTAGCATGTCCATCTGCTTTCTCTCCCTAATCAAAACCTGTGCTCAAAACAGCATCTGCCTCTATATCTTGCCTGTAAACCATTCACAACAAATCAGTCTGGTAACTAAGTCTCCTAGTCAGAAGGATCAGGCTTTCAAAACATATATGCTATAAAGTTTAAAATAAGTGAAATAAACATCATAAGTCAATTTTTAAACTCTAAAATGATACTATGATATCCATATAAGCGAAATGCACAATCAACACTTAGGTTGTACAGCCCATACATTTATCAATAATGGTTGTTATCAGAGTAGAAGCACTGAAATTGCATTTTAAAACTACACAACAGTGCATAGCCCATGTACTCAGATGAAGTGTTTCGGAGAAACACTATGTGGTCTGAGTTTATTATTTATTATTATCTAATTGTAAATTGTTACTCTGAGGCATTGCACCTGCCACTGTATGAAGCTGATTAATATTGAATAGAATATTAAAATTGATATTCTAGTTTTACTTCATTTTCATAGCATTTGAGACAGACACTGGCATATCAAGCTGAAATCATGTGAACAATTACTTTGGAATATACTTTATAATCTACTTTTCCAAAGATAGTCTCCTATGAATATACTGGAAAAGACATAATATTTCCATATCAGCAAGCCTCAGATTGTTCAAAAAGTCCATATTCAATTCTTAATGGTTATAAAAATTTTAAGGATTTATTTTCTTCTGCATATAATATTATCTCAGAGGAATAAAAGAACAAATGTAACGTAGGCCAAACTAACACATCTATTTAACCATTAAATCACATGTTTGAATGATTTCACTCTCCACATACTCTGCAAATAAAACCAGGAACAATACAGCAAAACATCATGTATTCCATAGAAGTTTGAATAACCAATTACTTTAAAATTTCACCATCTGCTCTCATTGAAGCAGTAAGACAAGGCATTTCCCCATGCCACAAACCATGATAATCAGAATGTAACAGAATGAGAAACGCTAGCATCCTCTCTCCTTTCTTATTTGCTGTGATGGTTTTAAATGAAAACTTGAGTGTACAGACAAAGGAAATGGGTGGCTGGCTATACCTCCGCCTCTCTCCTAATTGAGTGCTTCTATCCAGTAATAGCTTTTTGCTGCCCTGGGCAGCTTGACTTTGCCTCATTTGGCCAAGCACAGCTATTATTCTAAGAGGCAGCCAGTGAAGTGCCCCAATCCATCTGTTTGCTTTTTCATGGGCTGGTGCTTTCCTTGATGTTGACAGCTGTCTTAATATTCCTGGGCCACCTGCCACACAGTAAATACTGTGCTCGGAGATAGATTCAGTCGCTTTTCCCTCTGCTAGAGTTTCCACAACAACAGACAAGCTCAGCATTTCTAACCTCCTCATGCATCCACCTCCAAAGGCTTCAGAGACCAGCACTTCCTGTCAACGCTTTTACTTCTGAGCAGTACAGTACTTATGCTTTGGGGGTACCAATTCACTCACATGTGACAGACTTGAGACTTTCTCATGTATCCTAGGGGATCCTGGGTTACTCTTTCGGGGGAAGTGATGTAGTCACAGGAGGCAGAGACTCTAGCATTAGGCCAGTTAGTTCCTCCTGTGGGCTTTCCAGGACACTCCTCCCCACACATTCCCATAGATGTTTTCTTTCTCTTACCTTCTCTCTCTCTCTCTCTCTCTCTCTCTCTCTCTCTCTCTCTCTCTCTCTCTCTATCTCTATCTATCTATCTATCTATATCTGTTTTCCCATCAAATTTGTTCCTTGAAGGAAAGCATATTATCTTAGTCACTAAACATGAGCACAGGTCTGACACATCCTGGGCACATAAAAGACATAAAGTTTTGTGGCATCTGCAGTTTTTAAAGCTTTGCAGGAATCTCTTTTTACACTGATTAAGAATTTCATACACACATACATGTGTTTTGATGAAGTCCAGTCCCCATTCCTTCCCTCCAACTGTTTCCCTATTCCATCACAACTATTCTTTTTCTTTTGGGTGGGGTCTTTTTTTTAAAGCAAAATCATTTAAACTGAAAATGAAACTGATATAAAATGGGACATAATAGAATGCAAATTAGTAATTCTAAAAGATTGACTATCCTACAAACTTACCAACTCTATAAAAGCAATGCATTTCTTTCTTTCTTTCTTTCTTTTTTTTTTTTTTGGTACCTGCTGCTTGGTGTATGTTTACATACTAAATATTCATGGTATATTCTTTGAAAACCTTTCATATGGAAGTATTTTTAATGTCGCTGTATGCACAAAACAAAGGAATGAAATAGCTCAGCCTTTGCACTGGTTCACTTGGTCTTATTTATTATTTATAGAAAGGCCATGAAAACAAGGAACTTTACACACTGACATGCACACACAGAGCTCAAAATTATGGTATAGGGTTAAGTCCTTACAAATAAGAAGTCTGAAAAATTCTATTTTACATCATTTTCATCAAACAGAAAAGATGTTTGGAGTAACTGTAGCTATAAAATTGTAGAGTGTGTTATGGAACATATTACTATTATGACAAAATTATGTCAAGTAGAAACAATTCTGTGCCTTGAAATGTTGTCTGCTGATATCTGGAATACATTACATATGTCATACCCCAGCTGCACAGTTCAATCTTGTTCCTCCTTTACTATGCACATACTTGCTGGGTTGGAAGCCACAGATGTGTTCATGTCTGGACAGAATCTGTAACCCTGCATCTTGGGTGTAAATCTCGATGAGTTGTGCAATAAACAAGTGGAATCTAAGCAATAATTCAACTATCCTCTGGGAGGAGCAGCTTAAAAGTACCTAAACATTCCCCAACAAGTTCAAAGGCAATCTCTTTTCTATTTGCCAGATCTCAGTATGAGCCCAAGAAATCTATATCTACTAATTGTAGAAGCAGGATAGAGGGAAAGTCCTGTGGTCGCAGTCAACTTAGGTTTTCTTTCGCAGTCATCTAAGAAAAAGGAACCATCCAATCACTGCTCACACAGGAAAAGGCTGTACCACCGAGGTGTCTTCAAACTTGGAACTTTATCAGCTTCACAGTAAGAATGTTCCCGCCTCATCCACCTCATCCACATATGAAAGTGGAACGAGTGAAAATGACTTTTCGTCAAAATTAGTATCTTCTAAGATCTTTACAACTCTCTAAAGTTGAAAAATATTTTTCCACAGATTTCATAGTGAAATCCTAGAATTTAGGATGTAAGAGTCTGCTATTATAAGTTGAGACTGTAACACAATAGGACATCTAAAAAAGCTGGTAAATATTGGAAAACCAAATAAGTGAAAATTTAATACCAAGGACTTTGTATATTCTGAGTCTAATGCTTCTGTATGTACCTAGGAGACTGGTTAGAAAGAAATATTAAAACGTGGACTACTGTAGCATTTTCCTTCCAAAGACAATTGAGAGAAATAGTATAATTCAAAGTCAGAATTGCTTCATAATCTTGTTGCCTCCCAGCCACTTTTATCCCCAGACAGACTCCCTGCCTGCACCGGCTGGGCAGGTAGAGGGACCACTGTCATCACAGGCAAGTGGGAGAGACACCTGGTATCCACTTAACATTGCTTTAGGGAGAGATTATTCTCCAGGCCTTGTAGCTACAGAAAAAAAGTTTGCTTTAGCTTTTTGCTTTTGAATCCTTTTTGGGCTTTCTGCTTGGTAAATCTTTAATACGGATTCTCTTCTGAGATAATGTTGGCTTGGAAACTTTTTTATGCTGTCTACTTTATCTGATCCTAATCTTAGTCTCATACTCCTAGACCCAAATCCAGTTGAAGGAATAAACTGTTTCAGAGGGTCAGCTGTGGGGCAGTGGGAAGGCTCCTTAACTAGTGCTCAGTTAATTACTTGGGGGGCTTACAGTGAGATGTGTAACCTGCGCACTTCTCCAACCAGCCACAAAGGGCAATTACTTTCGTGCTATTTGCCCATGTAACATTTTTAGTTACTAAATGTCCCACCACTTTCTTGAATTTCATACTTCTGAAGTTTGACTTCAGACAAAATAAAACAATACACCTGGGGTGAATGTGACACTGTGCTTTCATTACTAGCTGCTGCACTATATAAAGCAATGTTCGTTTTAAATTAGTCTTAAGGACTTTTGAGGTTGCAGACTACAGTAACATCTGCACAACAACAAAATATTTGTTTAAGCATTTTCTAGTTTGAGTCATACATGAATCATATTTGGTTTTGATCCTCGTCATTGTTGAAAAGGATTCTAGGAGCAGCCCGTAGGTGAAGGGTGAGAACTGAAGCGTACCTGGGTTAGTTACTCACATCTGAGCCAGCCAAAGCAAAACAAGTTGCTGACAGCTGGGCAGATGGGACCCTGGTATCTTCAACCCTGCTGGCTAAAGCTTTCTTTAGAATGGCTGCTGTGCTTTGGTTGCAGGACTTGCAGGGCACGCTGGTGCTGCTTCTTGCCAGGTGTTTCCACAGACCTTAATTGATGACCCTCTTCGAAAACTGCCCTAACCTGGGAAGGGAAGCAATACATTTACAGTAGCTGTTCGCAAAGCCAACTGGGCTGCGGGCTGGGTGTTTTGGGCGGGAAGCCTGAGTTTAGCATCCCATGCTGCTCCTCCCGGGCCTCCAGGCTGTAGGCTGCAGGCGGCAGGGCGGTCGCGGCCGCTGGCTCCTCCCGGGGGGCGGGCTGCTCCGGAGCAGGAGGGAGGAGGAGCCGCACCGGGAGTGCTCGTGCGGGCCAGGCAGGAGGAGCCGCGCTGGCGGCCCGCGCCGACTCCTGCTGCGCTCCGCAGGCCAGGGCTGTGGCCACCCGCGCTCCGGCCGCCGCCTCGTAGTGGCCGCGCGGGGGAGATGTCCGGCGGCCGCAGGAGGGGCAGCGCCCCCTGGCACAGCCTCTCTCGGTTCTTCGCTCCGCGGAACCCTTCCCGGGACAAGGAAGAGGAAGAGGAGGAGAAGCCGGGGACCGGCCAGCCGGCCGGCGCGAGCCGGAGTGTCGCCAGGTGGGAGCCGCGGGGGCGCTGTTCGCTGGGTCCTCCTCCGCTCGGGTTTCCTCCGGTCCCGCCCTGGGTGGCTTAGATCTGGGGAACTTCTTGCTCCCTGCCGGTTCCCTGCGCGCGCTTCCTTTCCCGCCGCCATCGGGGCTCCCGAGTCTGTCCCCTCCGCTCGGGTCCGCCCTGCTGCGGACGAAGGAGCCTCACGCCCCTCCGGCCGCGGCATGCTTTGCCATCTTAAGTTTTTCTGGAAGTGATTCGTAAAGGAGTTACGATAAGAGCTTCCCAAGACTTCATCCAGCATCTGAAGTCTTCGCCAGATTTGTTTACAGTTTAAATGATGCCGCCCTTCCTCCTTCCTCTCTCACTTGGGACATCTGTCTGAAGCTCTTCAATTGGGCAACCAGGGCTGGAGCTGGCTTAGCTTAATCATTAGTATGTGCCCTTTTTTCCATAATCTTTTTTCTCTACCCCTACTACTCTAAAGATTGACATGTTAAAAACTCGTCTCATAAAAATGCCCGTTTTTTAATTTCCTCATCCTGCCTGTAACTCGCTTCTTTCAACTTTTATGTATTTATTTATTGGAGAAGTGAGGCCAACTTCGGTTGCACCGGAAGAACCTGTAACCCATGTCCTTGGAAGGTGGCCCTCTAGAGAGCTATATTTGCCTCAGACTAAAGACTTGCTGATGGACTTCAAAGAAAAATGGATCGGAAACAACTGACAGTTCTGGTTCCATTACTATTTAGGGTTTGTGATTTGCTCCTTGGCTTTCCTAATTGTAAAACATTTCTATTATAATCACCTGTTAGCAAAACACATCTTTCCAAGAAGTGGCCAATTATAATCGATTGGGTAGTCTACTTGAGAGTTTCACGTGTTGCTGCCCTGGTTGTTGATGGTATTAAGAGTCGAAGTTTCATAGTCCTTACTGGTAGTTTTGAAATCTCACCTGGCCTGCGGTGTCTGCCACGGCTGTCACGTCGTCGCTCACAATCTTCAGTGATATGAAAGCTGTCGACTCCGCACGGGGTGAAACTTGAGAGTGGTGGAAAGGAGCAAGCCAGCTTCTTCCTATCAGCTTTGTCCTGAAATCCTGCCTGCTCTCCTGGCCTATTTGCCCTTTTAAGGCAGGCACTCCTCCATTCTGGACTCTTTCTGCCTGGGGCTGACTAATCCAGCAGCTAGGTCTCTTTTCACCTACCCCCTTCTCTGTCTCTCCTCACCACCCGATAGGCACAGGCTGGGGCTTTTCACTGTGCAGTTTTAGTTGTGCTTATGTGAGCACTAATTTTGTCCTCATCTTTTTTAGAAGTGGCCAGATGTTAAGGGGATTGCAGATAATCCCCTCCGTATGGGTGTTTAGCTATTTGTTATGAGTTTAAGTCTTTCTTTTCACAGATATAAGCAAGCACAAAGCCATTATTGAAAGTGCAATGAAACAAATGGAGCAAGTCAGCAGTACCATCACCCCAGTAACAGAACAGCACTGCTGCTAACAAGATTTGGGAGAAGTGTGATTTGTCACTGTGGTCCTATTTCGAAACCAAAGGGTGTTTTGGTGTTTCACTTTGTGGCAGTAAAACCTGTAGGTGTCATTGAGAGTAGGGTTCACCTTTTGTAGTAGTAGTTTTAGTCCAATAGATGTGACATTGCCTGTTATAGTAGGTAGCCATGCAAAGGTGCCCAAGAAATGGGCTCCCAAATAAAAACAGTAACAACAACCTGTAACATGTCTAGCAGTTTAAAATTTGGGAAGTGACTCCGCACAACTTTCAACAAACTTGAATGATCACAGTCTCTGTTTTACTGTAAAAACAATTTTAAAGAGAGCTGCTCAAAGTTGCATAGTTACTTTTCACCTGTGCCTGGGACACTGAGACCCCTTAATGTACATGGCCTATTAACATCTGCCTTTTTGGGGGAGTATCTTGGGATAAAATGGGTTTTCTCAGGCTTGCATTGTATAGTCCTTTCCTGCCTGGACTTATTGTGTTGGCTTATAAGCATTTTATTATTCAGCTTACTCATGTACTATAAAACAGGATACACACTTCTTTTTTTTAAATTTTATTTTATTAATTTATTCTTATTACTTCCCTCTCATTTTTCCCTTACTCCCCTCCCCTATGACTATGACTGAGGGGGACCCCCCCCCCCCCGTATATGCTCATAGGGTATCAAGTCTCTTCTTGGTAACCTGCTGTCCTTCCTCTGAGTGCCACCAGGCCTCCCCATCCAGGGGACGTGGTCAAATATGGGGCACCAGAGTACGTGAGAAAGTCATACCCCACTCTCCACTCAACTGTGGAGAATGTCCTGTCCATTGGCTAGATCTGGGTAGGGGTTTGAAGTTTACGGCCTGTATTTTCCTTGGCTGGTGTGACATACACTTCTTAAGAACAGAACTAAATGAAACATAAGTATGAACGAGAGCAATGAAAGTCAAGTTTATGACATCGGCTCCTTCCATCCCTCCAGATATTTGTTTGCTATCAATGAAAGCAAAGGCTGATGAGATAAGTTAGGATAAACACAGGGTTTTAGAGGTTGCCAGGCCTCCATTGTAATGTCGCCCACATTGATAGAGTTTTTTAGTACCCCCTGTTGGAGGCATGAGAGAACCTTTCTTTTCACTGAGTTTTGCCTTGCTCAGTTTTCACTTTGGTGTGAACAAATCATTAGTTTTTTTGAGTTTGCTGCCACTCTGTTCTCACTAAACCTTCAGCCATCAAAGAAGGCAAAGATCCCCTTTGTTGAGTATTTAAATGAATGTGTTAGTGGACCAGATACCAGAAGTGCTTGTGGCAGCACTGATTATGTAGCAATGAAAGTTGCAATTGAAAGTTTTCACAGGAAACTGTTAAGAACTCCCAGATTTCAGTGTGTCTCATTTGATAGTTGTCATGGTAGCATTTGGCCCAGTTGATTGGCACATAAGACTGGACACCTTAGAAGAAATAGAGGAGTCCGTTGGGGGCCTTATGGCATAGATGACATTAAGTCGCCTACTAGTTGTGTATGTTACTGTGGGATGGGAGAAACAGGAACAGGTATGGCATATGGTACAAGGGCTTGCAGGAATTTAAGATCGGTTAGGAGATGTATGTTGGTAGGACCCAGAGAGAGAGGCATCCAGATAATTAGATTATAAAAACTGGGCGTGGTGGCGCATGCCTTTAATCCCAGCACTTGGGAGGCAGAGGCAGGTGGATTGCTGTGAGTTCAAGGCCAGCCTGGTCTACGAAGTGAGTCCAGGACAGGCAAGGCTACCCAGAATCCCTGTCTCAAAAAACAAAAACAAAAACAAGAAAAGAAAGAAAGAAAGAAAGAAAGAAAGAAAGAAAGAAAGAAAGTTAGATTAGAATTGAGTCACTGGGCCTCTGGAAAAAATGTTTGGCTCTTCACTGGGAGTTTTGGAATGTTTTTTAAAAATGGCTCTCTTAAGTGGACAGTGTTGGAATATGGAAGTTTGTAGGTGAACACATGCCTTCTTATCTGCTTTGTGAGAATGCTTGCACACGGTTGTGCCCTTGCCGTACCACACACAATGAACCTGTTTATGGTTCCACTCGGTACCTGTAAGCCAGAAGGGAGCTAATACAATGAGAAGAACATTTCTCAAGGACCGATTGTGGACCAGGCCTGGGCAGAGAACTTTTTGCCTGAGTGTCTCTTTTACACCACACCCACAGGCTAAAGGGGTGCTACACTTAGAAGCCTCTTACAGTTTCGAAGACATTGAGGATGAGATAGTGCTTAACGGCAGATTCTATTTGTATATAGGATGTAACAGTTCGTTAAACTGAACTCTCCTGTCCGTTGTAGGACATTTGATGCCCATGATTCTACCTACTGATTGCCAGTAGCATCTCTGGTAGTTAGGATAACTCAAAATACCCCCAGGCAAGTGGGTGGGAAGCAGAGGGCAGACTCCCAGTGGAGAGTGGGTGGGTTACCTGTGGTCACAGGGGGAGGAAAGACTCCAGGGCAAGGATTGAATTTAGGTCTCTGACTCCAGTGCTTGGTTCATTAAACACCGTTTTCTCCTTTGTCCTTCAAAATCATACTTTTCCCACATACCTTAGAAGCTGGGTGTGTTGGCTCATTCCTGTTCTGTCATCCCAGAGGCAAGAGGGCTGCTTCAGATGCAAGGCTGAGTTACACAACGAGGTCTAGATCATTCTGGACTACAGTGCCAGAGACCCTGTCTCAAAACCAAACAAAACCCACATTTGAACAAAGGAAGCCCTCTGTGGTGGAGTGGGCCATATGACTTTGACTCTCAGAGAACTGTTAGAGTATCCATGATAGAAGAGGGTAAGATGGGTTCCCTAAATACAAGGTCGGGAGTGGTGTCTTATCTTGGTATGGCTTTCCCAAACACAGATAAAGAGTGAATCTCTGCTTGTTGCTTAGAGCCTTAAAGAGGAGGCCAGTAGTGATTTTCAGCCCAGGCTTGTACTTTCTCTACTCGCCAAGGGAGCTTTGTGAAATGTAGGCTGGAGGGTGTTTTTACTTGTCATCATAGCTGAGGGTGTTGAATGACAGAGGTCAGGAAGTTAATGGGTTGTAGAGCAGAAGATAGAATTGCCCCCCCCCCCCAAAAAAAAGTGATTCTGATGCCCAGCCAGAGAGCTATTGAGAGCTATTGGCCTTTGGTTAAGCTGAGATGCATACGGACATACCTATGCCATGCCAGCAATTCAGACTTGAAGTGGTAAAAAAAATGCCTAGCAAATTCTAGAAGCCCCTGGAGGCGTGTATCTTATTGGATGGCCAGGAACTTAGCCGTGGTAGCAGAGAAGAAATAGCAAGCTGTTTTAAAGCTTCAAGACACTGCCTTTTGTAAGTGAGATTTTTGTTTCTTGGGTTTTCATAGACTACCTGTGGGATTGAGCATTTGTAAATTCTTGCCATGGGGGTCCCTGGAAAAGGATTCGGTTGTGCAATCTAACTATGCTGGAAATGTAATCAAAACTCCTAACTTTACTGAGCCAGAGATGGTTTTAGCATTTTTATTCGTCGGTGGAAAATGCGTAAAAAGAATCATGACAGATTGTAAAGCAGAAACCAGTCCCTCAACAAAGTATTCCATGTCCTCCTCAAAGTTCTAATGAGCTCAGCTGTGTTAGAAATGCTAAATAAAACAGTGGTGGTAAGAAAGTGAAGGTAGATATAAAGGCAACCCAGGGGCTTCGATGAAAAGAGAGCTAGCATGAGATAAAAGTTGAGGGAATTATAGTTCATTTGAGTCTGTTAACTCTACAGGCTGATGTGGTTGCTTTGTGCATGTGTTCCCAATATGATGCTGCATTGTGAGCAGCGTATAAAGATGGCTGGATAAAAACTGATGTCAGTGGATCAGAAACTCGGAGTATGTGCATGTGCGCGTGTCTGTATTAAGATGAACTCAGTAGGAACTAAGTAAGTATGTTTTTAGTGTGGGAGACTTGTTCTGATAGCTTTTCTCTTTAGAAACTATTTATTACATGTATTTTATTTGGGTGTGTATGTACGTGGATGCACATGTATGGAAGTCAAAGGACAGCTTGCAGGCGTCTGTTCTTGTCTTTCATCATGACCTTCCTAGGGTTGAACTTAGGTTGTCAGGCTTGACAGTAGGGGTCTTTCCCCGCTGAGCCATCTCATTGACTCTGATGTCTTCATTAATGTCATAGATTAGATAAAAATTTTAACTGGGCCTCAAGTCTCACAGTAACCTTTCCCTGAGTCCATTTGGTTCGTATTGTTTGTCAACTCTGGGTAGTGTGGAGATGTGGTCGTAGCTGTCGCCGAGGTGGACAGTAGTGCTCGCTGTGTTCTTCCTTGACTCTGCAGGCTTGCCTAGGATCCATGCACAGGTGGAGTCAGAAAAGTGCAGCCCTTGAGGAATCAGAGTTCCAAGTGGGTAGTGATCTGTACACCGAGTAGTTTGACGCTGGTAGAGGAGCCGCTAAGGTTTGCAACTGGAAATAATTCATGTCCAGTGTTCACCAGGCAGGTGCTACTAGCAGAGTGCTGCAACAGCTCCACTCGGACTCTCCCTTAGTACTTACCTTGCGGAACTGTTTCCCGGAAGTGACCCAAAACACAGAAATAACTGCAAGCTCAGGCAGCCGGGCTTTCTCCTTTTCCTGCTTGGTGTATTAGTGATGACAGAATGAAATTAGCCTTTTATGAGCGTCCCATGCCTGGGATTCTGAATAGATTAATTTTTTTTCTTGATGGGAGACGTTTCTGTATTCCATCTTGTACACACATAGGATTGAAGGACTTGCCAGGGTTCTCGGCTAATGAGAAGTCTCACGGTACCAGTGCTGGAATCAGAATCCAAAGCCTACATAATGTCACAGTATTCTCTGCTTAGCTTGGGAACACCCATGCGAGAAGGCTGGCCTTGGAAAATGGCGCTGAATGAAAGACAGTGGTGTACAGCTAGACATCTGCCCAGGCGGGCGAGGCCTGCACAATAAAGAACTTACAGTTGTGAGCTTGGAAAAGAAAGTAAATGTATATATCATGTGAGGTATGAATCTATATTTAAATACAAGTCATTCTTCAAAGTTAAAACTATAGGAAGATGGCATGTTCTGCCTATTTGATAAGCAAGTTTGAAATGGATAAACCGAATCCTGCTTATGTACTCCCTGAGGGAAGGTTTGAATGAGAGTAGCCCTCAAATGCTCATATGTCTGAATACTTGGTCTCTGGTTTGTGGAACTGATCAGGACTAGGAAATGGGGACTTGTAGGAATTATTGCCACTGAGTTTTTCAAAACCCTGTGCTGTCCGCGGGTTCTCTTGCTTGCCTCTCAAGATGTAGGCTCTCAGCACTTCCTGCCCCCATGCCTGTTCTCTGCTCTTCCAAGCTAAAACCCTCTGAAACCATAAGCTCAAGTAAGTGTTTTCTTTTGTAAATAACCTTGGTCATGGGGTTTTAGCACTGCAGTTTAAAAGTCATGGTGGTGCATGCCTTTAATCTCAGCACCTTGGGGAGGCAGAGACCGGAGGATCTCTGAGTTCAAGGCCAACCTGGTGTACAAAGGGAGATCCACGACAGCCAGAGCTCCACAGAGAAACCTTATCTTGAAAATAAAAGTAAGTAAGACAAGAATAAATTGATGCACACTTTGGAGAGCAAGAGGAGTTTTGGATGATGGCAGAGAACAGTGTACTCAGCAGCTCCCAGGTAGAAATTCCATCGCAGACAAAGTTTGTAACAGAATCAGATTGCTTAGGAGAAGTTGGTGAAGGTAGCCATATTTTAATAGCAAAACATGGAAAGTAGATTCCTATTAACTAATAAATTGTACACGTATCCACTGTTATATTAATATTGTGTACCTGTTGGCAAGAATAACAAAACTTGCTTTGTGCCTTAAGGAAGTATCTCCAAGGTTCATTTAAAAAAGAAAACAATCTTCAATAATAAAATGATTTTGTTTCCACTTAAAAAAAAAAAAAAAAAAAAAGAAAGAAAAAAGAAAAGAAAAAGAAAACAAATGAAGGTACAGACCAGAAAAGGGGAGGGACTTAATTAGCTGTTGATAGCGCTATGCTATTTTGTCTCTGTGGATGGAAGCTAAGGGCTGGAGAATAGGGAGACTTTAACTTTATACCTTTTGAGACCTCAAGCTTGTGTGAATTGCCTATCATAGAAAGAAAACAGGGCTGGAGAGATGGCTCAGAGGTTAAGAGCACTGGCTGCTCTTCCAAAGGTCCTGCGTTCAATTCTGAGCAACCATCTATAATTGAGATCTGGTGCCTTCTTCTGTTGTGCAAGCATTTATTCAGGCAGAACACTTTATACATAATAGTTCTTTTTTTTTTTTTTTAAAGAAGAGATTGCTTTGGGACCTGGTGAACATTTTTCTAAAGAAGAAGAAATTCTAGAAATTACTGATTCGAGAAGAACAGACTACAAGTTCTTTTTTTTTTTTTTTTCAATAAGAAAAGTTCTGATTAAGGATATAAGTAGCTGCAGAACCTTTGGCTTTTTTTTTTTTTTTTTTTTTTTTTGACACTCTCTAAAGGTGTAAATGAGATGTGTGTATTATTAATTTATAACGTGAAACTGGGTTGAATGAACAGAACAGATGAAGCCATAAAACTCTGACCTCACTTAGAGGTCATCTGCCATCTACCTTGGCCAGGCCCCGAGCTACAGTAAAAGGGAGTTTGCTTGTACCTCCCAGTCCCCAGATTCAGCACAACACAGCAGCCAAATCTCCTCGGGGTCCTAGGTGGGCTCCCAGGTGTGTATGAAATGAACAACGTGCTTTATAGATTAGGAAGAGTAATGTTTTTCTGGAAAAGTCATGCACAAAAATGCGTTCGTTAACTCCTTCATGCCAGCCTCACATTGTGATCACATGACTTGAAAGCTTCTCCTATCTATGTGTCATTTGTGCCAGGCAGTTTCCTAAGTTCTGGGGATCCATCAGTGCCCACGCTGTGACCTAGTTTCTGCTCTCTCTTTAATTACCACTCTTTCCTTTCTAAGACTGATGTCGCCCATTAGCTCAGGATAGTCTCCAAACCCTTGTGGTTGTCCTTGAACCTTTCTGCCTTTGCCCCCTTGGGACTAGCATTACGGGCATGCGCCACCAGGTTGGTACACTTCAGTCTTCCTCTCCTAATAATAAGTACCAAGGTGGAAGGCAGGGGGCTGTAGGAGCAGTCAGGAAACGTGAACCCATTCTTGAGGTTTTTGGTTTAATGAGGGGACTGCTTTAGTTACACATATCAGTATCTAAATGATGCTTTATTCTTATTGACTCATCTTAGCCAGTGTCTGCTGACTTTGATTATGGTAGATGAATACTTAATCATTTAACCCCTTCCCAGTTCCTTCATTTACCCATCTGGAACAGTTACTGAAAATTGAAGGATTAAATGAAAATGGAATCTTCAGATTTGTATTACTATACAAATTTATTTTGTTTAGCCAAGCCCTTATTATGATTCCTTTTTAAGTTTTATTTTGAGTTTTTCTTTTCTTATTTTCTTTCTTTTATGTCTACTAGCGCTCTGTCTTCATGCCCACCAGAAGAGGGAATCAGATTCCATTACAGATGCTTGTGAGCCACCATATGGTTTCTGGGCATTGAACTTAGAACTTCTGGAAGAGCCATCTCTCAAGCCCCATGATTCCTTCATGTGTTTTTCCAAACTACTTCCATTTTTCCTTTTCTCACTGTTACTTCTAGGATGTCCAAGCACATTTACAAAGTGCTTACTGTTTTCTTTCCATATAACGACACTATGTTGCTCAGTTCACCTCTGCACCTCCTCCCACCGCTCTCTTTCCCCTCATCTCTTTCCTCTGCCCTATTCAAATCTATTCCAGTTCCCCCCATTTTTGTATCTCATTTTTTTTTGTTGTTAAGTTCTTAGTTATGCTGGATTATATCCAACAAGGAATGGAATAATGGACTGGAGATTTTTTTTTTTACATTTCATAATATTTTTTCCTATGGATTTTGACATCATATCTCCATTTTCTTTAATTTTTTTTTGCTGATGACAATTATAGTAATATGATTTGAGGGCCCTTTTTTAAAAAATGTGGCTAACCCTTTTTTTCTTTTGTAAATTCAGAGAAAATTGAATCTCCTTTTAATCCAGCATAAAGGTGAATAATAGATTTACATAGGCACCTTTCCATCTGGTAGACGTGTGCTGTGTTCTTTTACTCTAGAGATTCTTGTCTTCGCCATCTAGGGTGAAGGGTTTTTCTAAAACTGCCCTTAGATGATGCCCATGCTTGAAGACTTTAATCCGCCCCTCCCCCCCATTTCCTACCAAATGTCTGTAATTTCTAGTTGGGATGCCAATTAACATTTTTTTAGCCTTGTGTTTCTTCCCTTACTTTTGCCTTCTAAGTCACTGGAATTTTTCTGAAATTCTTAGACTAAGCCAAAATGACAACTGCTTTTGCAGCCAGTTAGACTAGTTGTGTGTGCTCCAAATAATTTCTGTCGGGCTCCTCTTCTCCAAAACTCCGGAATGTGGTACCCCTTGCTCATCTTATCCAGTAGCTGACTTCCTGTTACGTTATAGTGGTTTTCAGAAGGACACAATTAAATGAGTTTGCTCTGAATTTTTCAGACGACTCTCTGCCTACCACTGCTGCTGAGCTTTTTCTTGAGTATGACTGAACTCCGTAACGTCCCCTTTCTCCCCTGGCCATTGAACAAGACTGCTGAAGGGCAGCACAGTCAAGATCTCACACAGTAGCATGTGTTCAGTGCCAGTTTCTCTGTAACTGTTGGAATACAGAGAAGACCCAGGTGGGGGCGAGAACTCCCAGGGGGCTCCAGAGACACTGTGGTAGCATTGCTATAGCACGCTTTTTAGGAACTTTCTTTGTATTTATGTTTTTATGGCATGTAGTTCAAACAACCTGACATAGTATTTCTGCATTTTTACACAGATGTCATGTAAATTCTAGAAGCTGTATGTCCGAAATTTCTTTGTTCTTTGCATTGCATTTATTTTAAAAGTAGATACTGCCTCAGTGACCAGCTGGAGTTTTCTTTCTCATAGTTGCTAGCCTTCCTTCCACAATGGGAGACTTTGCACTGTATATCTCAGCAATGGCAGAGAGTAGGTGAGGGATAAACTCTGTTTTTGGCTTTCTGGTGAAGCACCGAGGGTTGGGGGGCTGGCCTTCTGGAGAAGCGCCAGGGAGCATGCTCCGGCTGGAGGTGGCCTCTTGTTGGTCAGTCAGAATTGAAGCTGTGAGCTGTAGTAATTTTGATTGTTTCATTGTTGTATGTAGATCTAAGGATCTTCTTTGAAGATGTGGTCTATATTAAGGAACAAAGAACGTGTCCCTGTGTAGTATTTGTACTTTAAATGTCTAGTTATTTTTCTGTTCTCAAGTGCGATTTCACTAACTTTTTTTTTTTTTACTCAACTACTGTACTGTAAATTTTAATAGTAACTTGTGCTTTTGTAAAATAGGTTTTGAGTCCTATGAAAGTATACAGTTAAGGCACATTCAGAACTCTTGCCTCTCAGAGATGTGTCTCATCCTTTTAGGTCATTCCCTGTGTGCATATATACATATGGAGGTATTTTTACAAGTAAACAGTTCTCTTTGGGAATGAAATTAAAATTGCCCCATCAGCAATAGTACTTTAATATTCTCTGCAATAATACATACGTTTAAATAAGCTATAGAACTGTAAAATTTAACCCTTATATAAAAATTTTAGTCGGGCCATCATTTATCAAAACATTCTTTAAATATCTAAATATCTTTACTTAGAGGAAGAGTTTGCATTCTACTGGATGTGAGAAGAAAATAAATGGTATAACTCGGTATACAGTATGCTTTAAAATGAAAATAAAGCAGGATGAAGGGACAAGGCGGATGGAAGTGGTTAGTGTTTAGTAAGGTCTAGGAAGTGTGACTATCAAAGGCTTCTACTGGGTAGCGTTTGGGTAGAGATTTGGACCGTATCTGAGAGTGATGCATGAACACATCGAAACAAGAACTTTGCAGAGTGAGAGAACCTCATCTGAAGGTCCTGAGAGTGCGCGCGGTGTTGTGCGCCAGTGTGCGCAGACTTTGCAGAGTGAGAGAACCTCATTTGAAGGTCCCAAGAGTGCTCATGGTGTTGTGTGCCGGTGTGCGCAGACTTTGCAGAGTGAGAGAACCTCATCGGAAGGTCCCGAGAGTGCGCGCGGTGTTGTGTGCCGGTATGCGCAGGCGCAACAGAATGGAAGGAAAAGAGTCCCTGAGGTGGGGAGAGGGCAACAGCCAGATGCGTTGGGAGTCGGGAGGCCCTAGCAAGAAGTGGAAATAAAATGTAGCTTTTGGATATTTTTCATGGCCCCTGTGCTTATATATTTACACTGCATGTTTATATTCATCTTGGAATTCAAGGAAAAGGAAGGATTTGAGTTGGAGGAAGAATGCAGGCCAGGGTCAGACCCTGTAGGGTTCTGGGGAGACACAGTCTGCCTTTTCTTTCAGGCTCCAGTCCTCCTTCAGGACTATTTTTCGAATGGTACGTGGGTGACTGCCCCATGTTAGTACTTGCTGTTTCTTTCTTTCTGTTTGTAACTGGTCATCTATCCTATGGCTTTACACATAGACAAGCCCTCTATCACAGATTTGCACCCCACCCCCAGATGCCAATTTTATAAAGCATCATCTTGTGAGGTGGGTCACAGATGTCCAGTTAGAAGGGCATCTGAAAGGCATGAGGTGAACAAAGGTCACGGGGGTGGGGGTTAGGGGGTGAGGGGTGGGGGGTTGGGAGGAGTTGGGGAGAGCGGGGGGAAAGGAGTCATACAAGCTTAGTGAGTAGTCGGCAGCTCAGGTGCACCTCAAGCTGCTGAGAGTCAGTCCACAGACTAGGACTGAACTGTAATTATGGTCCCGTGTTGTAGGACTGAGATGGGAAACTGAACGTATAGCAGCAACCCAGAGACGTGAATCGCAGGAGAAGGCCTGCATATGGAGTAGAGCAGCAGCAGATCCTCTAAGGTTGCAAAGCAACCAAATCTAACCATATCCATTACATTCCCCCTTCCCTTGATTTTTTTTCTCCCAAGATTTCTGAAATCATTCGGATGCCAGATGTTTGAGCTGAAATACATGCTGTTTAATTGCCTTAAAATTGCAGCCTCTAGTTACCTTTTAATTTGGAGCCCAGAAATAGGGCCATAACCACCTGTTTTATGTCCTGCTAATGGCCATTTAAAAAGTCTAAGTACCACTGTACTGCAGGCAGTCGTCATTTACGAACGGACAGTTTTCCAGGTGGGGTTGTCTCTCAGCCATTGATGTGGAAATCTTCTTTCCTCGTAGAGGCAGAATAGGGATTGCTAGATGGGACTACAAGCTAGTACATAAAAGTCAGTTTAATTCATAATAGACTTCAGTAGATCTTTGAGCAAAGAGCATCTTAGGGCTTGCAGTAGGGAGCTGTATTTCTGGGGGAAAAACATTCCTCACTCTCATATGCATGGCCTCCATGCCATAGGCAGCCTCTTTGGATGGGGTGGGAGTAACATTCATAATATGTTTAAGGACCACAGGAGGGCCAGCATGGTGTAGGCTAACGGAATAGAAGACAGGCCTGGAGGTAGCCACAGTAATGTTGAGATAAAGGCCAATGGACACGTGTCTTTGATCTGATGCGCTGGCATTTGTTTTGCTTTGTGGTTGGTTTCCTGGACATAGTCTTTTTCTTCCTTTCCCACAGAAGACTCTAGATTAGGCTGTTTACTTATTTCACTGACCCTGTAGTTGCAGAGTCACAGCATCCCAAGATTACAGGCCTGGGAACCGCCTATTAGCAATTTGCATATTTGTAAAATCACATCCAGAAAGAGGATTTTGCCAAAAGGCCTTTTGTCCCTAAGGTGCTATCAAAGAAGAGGCCTGTGTCTGTTTTGAGAAGATTCTTTGTTGTTGTTGTTAGTTTCATCAAAAATGTTTGTTAGTATTAATTGCATACATCTTTGTCACCCATTCTTTCTCAACTCCCTTCCACTACAACCAAGTCCTCTTCTCCCGACAATCTCCCCCCACCTGGTTTTTTGATTGTTTTTGTTTGTTTGTTTGTTTGTTTTTGTGACCTACCAAGCTTAACAAGAGCCACCAGGATGCTGTGAAGCTAGCCAATGAAGCATGAGCAAGTCACCAGTGTCTTTACCACTAAAAACAGCGACTCTGCTTCCACCAACAGCCCAATAACTGTTGAAAAGTCCCAAGGGACATCTTTAATGTTTTGCAGAGCCTTTTATCACTGATAACCACAGCTCGGTAGAGGGTCTGTGAGAGAAGCCTTTGTTGCGTGCCATCTTTTCTTTAGCCCAGGGAGGACTGACATATGATTTAGTCACAATATAGTGAAGGCTGGACACTGGCTACTTCTAGTTTCTTCACAGGAGTTAGGTCAGTCTGTGTGCTGAGAAGAAACGTGTGACGAAGGACAGGCCTAATGAGGTTGCAGATGGAGAGCTGCGCCTAGTGAACCAGCTGATGTTAGTGTGGAGGGAGAAAATAATGCAGTCTTGGCCTGATGCCTTTTCCCTTCCCTTCCTGGCTATATGACCAGACCCAGTCCTGCAGACCCTCCAGACGGTTCCCCACGTGCTGTGAAAAATGAACATACAGAGAGAGGACAAGATTTCAGGCATCATGTAGCTAAGAGGAGTGGAAGAAAAAGAGAATATCAGTTCTTATCGGAAAAGGCTAGGTGTGGCCAACTTCCCCAAGGACAGCCAGCTGGCAGATTGTAAGGACTTTCCCAAATAAGGTTAAGGGATCTAGTGTTTAGCAGTGCTCAGGATGGCTACCAATGATGGCATCCCATCAAAGGTTGCCTCGACTCTAGAAATACCAAAACAGCCACTCAGGGATCTGCAGACAAGTGGGTACACCTCCACAAGACACTTTAAGGCAACTGTACTCAAATCTTTAGTATTTCTAGATTTTTCTGACAAAACCAGAATCGTGATGTGTGAGAAAAAAATGTCATGGGCGTACCAGTGTTACGAGAGCTTTGCTTTCCAAGGGTGGCTTCCCTTCCCCACTGACCACACCACCACTGGCAGGCTCATTTTAGAAAGAAGCCAAGCTCTTTGAAAGGTTTTAGCCTAAATATTTGCCTCCCCCCCCAGTCCCCCCTCCCCCCCAGAAAATGTTCAGTAAAAGGCTGCTTGACAAAAAATGTTCAGTAAAAGGCTGCTTGACAGAAAATGTTCAGTAAAAGGCTGCTTTGTCAAGCCTGTCCTTCCTCCATCCAGGAAGCAGCTCTTTGATCACATGAATGCATAGCTGGCAGTGCGCTTGTGCCTTGTTCTGCAGTAGTCAGTGATTTGTGGATGCAGTGAGGGGACTTCTCACTTGTGGGTGGCACTCTCTACTTCAGATGTTCTGTGTGCTCATTACGGTAGCAGCCGTTTGGCCAGATTAAACGGCAGTGGGCAGTGCTTAGAATTAGTATTCTCCATGGGTTTTCTTGTTAGTATTTACTCTCTATGTCTCAACACCGACCTCATCTGAATAGTGTTAAATAGTGGCCTTCCCTGACCAGAGGTCTCTCTTCACTCTGTAAGCACCAGGCATAGTTTTCAGCTGAATCTAGAGAGGTGCTCAGTTCGTTGTTCAGAAGTGTGGTGTCAGAGGATGACCTCAGCTGAACACCTGGGGACGGGGGTGACTGTTACAGTGCAGATTCCTCAGCCTACTTCAGTTGCCTTACTTGACAATCAGATGTTTGTTTTACATACCCGGCACCCTGTGCGATTCTGTTTCATGTGCAGCATGTTTGAGGAAGACAAAGGGTTTCTTTTTCTTCCCTCTCTTTCCTTTACTGCTCAACGCCTAGCACCAGGAAGAGTGCCGGGGACAGGCAGGTGAGTTGCTCTGCATATGTTGGGGTGGTCAGTTACTGGGCTCAGCTTCATATTTCTTAGCTGCCAAGGGTTCTACTATCTAGTTAGAACTTAGCTTAAAGCAAGACGATGCATTTGGGCCCGAAGCTCACGGAAATTATTTGCATGTTAGAATGCTAATGCACACTTTTGTTTTTCACTGTCCAGAAGTTTGTTTTATTTTTTATTTATTGTATCTTTATATATATATATATATATATATATATTTGTTTTGTTTTGTTTTGGTTTGGTTTGGTTTGGTTTTGGTTTTTTGAGACTTGAGGTTTTTCTGTGTAGCCTTGGCTGTCCTGAAGTGGCTTTGTAAACCAGGTTGGCCTCCAACTCACAGTGATCCTCCTGCCTCTGCCTCCCAAGTGCTGGGATTAAAGGTGTGCGCCACCACGCCCGGCTGCCGAAGTTTGTTTTTTTATGATAGCACAAAGCAACTACCTGCTTAAAGGCCACATGTCGGTGCCCTGGGTTTCAGAGATGGTCTGTATACGATTGCTGAGAAATGTGGCGCCTGTGCGTCATACTGCCCTGATTTTATTTTGCTTTTTCAGTTAAGTAAGACAGGGCCACGTGGAGATGCCAGGTATTCTTTGTGTCTGTCTGTGATTGTGACTCTTACCTTCTCCCTACCATGAGCTTACTGAATTACTTCTAAAAATATTGCTATTGAAATAGTCTTGGGTCACAAAGGCCTTTCTACTGTCAGCAAACCACAGGAGTGGGTTTAGCATTAGCTGGATGTGAGCATGTGTCTCTTTCTCATATGTTCTGCCTCTTTTTCCTGCATAGCATGCCGGCATCCGCTGTTTTGAATGTCTTACCCACAATGCTGTTTTTCTCCCTTCTTCTGTCCCTCCTTCTTCCTTCATAGTCTACACTATGAAGAGGACAAAATGCTCTTTTACTGGACAAAGTTTCGGGGGTCGGGTGGGGATGTATCAAATATTTAGGATCAAATCTTTATTAAAACCTTTGAACACCTTGGCTTATTTCTGACAGGCAGCTGAGTCTGGCTAGCTTTAATCTTGTCTCTGGAGGAAGACAGGAGTGGAAGAAGACTGAGGTCCAATGAAGCAAAGCTGATCTTTCTGGGCGAGGAAGGATGCTGCCAAATTTATTCCTGAAGTTAAAGAAATAAACCCCATTTCTGTTTCTTCTGAAATGTGTCTTGTAGCTGAGTATTTCTCTCCTTCCTTCCTTTTTTTTTTTTTTTTCTCTCTCTCTCTCCCGCCTCTTCCTCTTCTTCCTCCTTCTCTTCCCTCTCTCCTTTTTGGTATTTTTGAGACAGGGTCTCACTATGTAGCCTTGGCTGTGCTGGAATTCATGATGTAGACCAGGCTGGCCCCTAACTCACAGATAGGAGTTGTGTGCCTCTGCCTTCCTACTGCTGGGATTAAAGGTGTGTGCTCCCAGGCTGGGTTTGTGTCTCCTTTCAAAGAGGAAGCTTTCCTGTGCTTGAAATCAAACAAATCAGATTTTGACCAGTTCAGATTATGCTACTTGCTTGACCTATGGGTTTCTGGTACTAGTTATCCTTGTCTGTTATGTATACTCCTGATAAATAAGAACTTTCCTCTGCACATCGATACAGACTGTTAAGATACACAACACAGGCCCTATTTAAAATGAAAATTAAAGGCTAACTTATGACTTTTTGCAATTAATATTTTGCCCCAAAGGCTCTATGATCTATTAAGATATTTAATATGAGGTATAAACAATGCTTGTGCTGCCCTTGGTCCATAACAATTCAGTATGCAATTTGGGGGAACATGTATTAAATACTGCCCAAAACACAGCATGAAAGAATATTCAATTAACATTTTTTAAATTTCATTAAATACTTTTGCTTCTTGAGATTTCATTTCACAGGATTGTGTAACAACATCGATGATTACTCATGAGAGGGAAACAACACTGAAAAGGATTTTGTTCCTGCAGAATCATTTTTCCTCTAACCTGACTCTCTCTTCATTGTTTGTACAGCAAGATGACAAAGACCAGGCATGGTATTCTCAATGGAACCTGGTTTCTGATGAGATGTACAGACACAAATTGATAACTTGTTACAAGTCCTAAACGCTGAGCACATATTTGAGTGTTGTCACGGTACTACACACAATGTTCAGCTGTGTGACAGACAGAAATGACACATTTACTGAATTTAAAAGTTCATATTTGAGTAGAACCAATGGGCAGACAGCTGTTAAAATAAAAAGCAGGTATTTCTGGGTACAGTGAGGAGACAGAAAACACTGGGGAAGCCAAACTGTGAAAGATTAAATGCCGGTTCAGGAAGTGTTGCAAACAGAGGAAAGTAGCTTATTGGCCTGAGAACTTGGCATGTTCTAGCAATTATAAATGATTCTATATGTCAATTGTATCTCAATCAAATAGAGAATAGTGTGTGTGTGTGTGTATGCATCCTCATCTGTGTCTCTCTGTGTGTGGCACCTTCATCTTATTCACCAGTAGATAAAGATGTGTTGCGTTTAACAGAAGAATGTCATGATGCCATTGACAGTCACTTTGACCTTCTTGTAAAGAGTTAATTGAAGCAGAGCAATACTACAGATACAAGAGATTAATTAAGATGAGATTATAATTATTTGAAAAAGAAGAGTTGAAACCTTGAACTAAGCAGTGATCATTATCACTGTCACAATGTTTAGTCCTTTTTAAAAGTAGGCTGGCTAGGTAGCCCAGCTGGCCTCTAACAGCTAGTCCCTTGTCCTGCAGTGGAGAGGGCAGTATGCTCCCAGCCAAGCATCGCCGTTTTCAGCCTAAACATGATTGTAAAAAGTGCTGTTTGTAGCTCTCAGCTAAAACACAGCACAACACATTTTCAAGTTTTGCCTTAGTGATAAGCATCACAGGATTAGAGGAAATAGGTTTAGAGACTTGCAGAAGAGAAGAGTCCAGTGGTAATGTGAGCTTTATTTCATTGTTAATGCCATACTTTCTGCTGAGTACATGTGTGTGTGTGTGTGTGTCAGTGTCAGTGTGTGGTGTGTATGTATGTAACTCTTTGCATGTGTGCAGTGCTGTGTGTGTGCACTTGTAGGTAATTACAGCTCCCTGCAGACTCTTTACTTTAGTTGCAGAAGGCCAAAGGTATGTTTTCAGCAGCGCTTTTGTACTAGAAGAACTTGTTACTAGTTTCAGCTCTACCAAGGAAGGAAGGACTCTCAAAACTCAGGTATGTCTGACCTTTGTATATTCTGACACGACTTTGTCATTACAGAGTTTGTGCTTGAGAGCTGCATGTTTGAATCGCAAAGTTTTAGATAGAATAGAAAGAAAGGAAAGTCTTAAAACATTTGAAGTTAAGTTTTCAGCTTTGTGTCAGACTGCATTCATAGCTAAGCCTGGCTACACGGAACCCAAGCAGATTAGAGCTGCCTGTGTGACGTGAAGATTAGGTAACTTCAGAGTGGGGTATTAGGTTAGGCAGTTGCTGTATGGTTAGTTAGTCAGGCTGTTGAAGGTAGAGTCCCAGGGCTCATCTGTACAATCAATCAGGCCAGTCAGTCTCATCGTGAGCTGATCCTTACGCTGTGCCACTTTTTACATGGGGTTTGGCAGTTTATTTTCTTTGGCTTGAGCTTAAGTAGACTAGTATCCGTTATGTCTAATTAAAAATATAAATAGGAAAACCCTGACAGACAAACAGCCTGTGGCAACAGGTATAGTTAGTAAAAAGCTAAGAAAAGAACCCACTGTCCTTTAAAACCGCAGTCACCAATGTAGTCTGATTCCAGGAAACATGTGCATGTGTGTTACAGTTCTGTCCGTGTGCACTATTCTTTCTCATTTTGACACAGTCACGAATACTTTGATTATATTCACTGCCCCCCTCCCGATTACTCTTTATTGTTCTCTCTCCTACTTCTTCTTCTTTTTTTTTTTTTAATGCACCAATGGTCTTTAATTTTGTCATGTGTGATATTTATTATAAAAACAAATATTTCCCCACTTGAGATTCATGAAATGTATGCGTCATACCAAAACATGAATATATATGTAAAAAGCTTAAAGTGAAAGGAAAACCCTGCACCATGTGTCTGCAATTGTATGTCATATTGTTCATGCCTAGACTGTAAAATGTAAGCTCCATGAAACAGAGTTTGTATTGATTATATCTGGATGTGTGGAGTGAAGAATGAAACTCCATCCCGATATCCATTTCAGTTTGATAATGAATGAAACAGTCACAAATTGTTACCGCTTGGATATTCATTGGAAAATAAGAAGCCTTATTGGTTAGCTCTCTCTCCTACTTCTCTTGGTCCCCTTACTCTTCTAACTGCTTCTGCTACATTCATGTCTCTTTGGGGGAATCATCGGCTTAATTAAGGTTGCTTAGATAAGCAGGGGTGAGAGGTATCAGTATTATTTTATGTTTTTCTCTTCATAGAGTTTTCCATGTGTTTAACCGACTGCTGACATATTTACCCTTTTTTTTTTTACATGCTTACTTTTTCTCCTGACATTTGAAACGTTTAAGGGCATAGCTGTATCTCCATGTCTGTATATTTCTGCACAGAATCTTGGGCTTAGGACACGGTAATCCAGTGTATCTTCCAGGAGTTTATGAGCATTGTCTTTTGGCTATCACTGATCATCCCTTGGGCGTTCTTCAGAGCGGCAGCAGGGTCTATGGCTAGAGAAGTCTGAGGAGCGTAAGTTACTTCTTCCCATTCCATCCGCTCTGGGGTCGGTCTTCATCTCATCTGATGCTTCCAAATGCTGCAGCAGTAGTGACCATGGGTCCAGGGCCACCGCGAATAGCACTGCCCCTGTCTCGGATCGCTTAAGTTTTCACACTGCAGTCAGAACAGAAAAAAGATTGCGTTCCGAAACGGGTCGAGCCAGTTCTTCCTGGAGTGGTATCCATTAACCTCTGCTCTCCTTCTCATCTGCTGCAGGAGTACCTCTGCTTGTCCCAAGTTGTGTGCGCTAGTGCTAAACTGAAAACAAACGAAACACGTGTCTCTCAGAAGCACTGTATTCTTGGACTCCTTGTTTTTCAAACCTCCCCAGGCGTTCCTTTATGGCGCACGCAGGAGCTATTGTTTGTTTTGTGCTCTGAAGTACTTTGTTCATTCAGCGGCTGTAATACTTAACAGATTGCATTGTTAAAGACTGTGCACCAGTCTCCAGAAATAGACTGGGTTTTGTGTAGATCCCGAGTTCCTCGTCCTGATGTGCTAAAAGCCAAGCCCAATCCATGGTTCACGGTAGACAGTCATAATGGTCTTCATTGGAGACATTCGGTTTGTCAAGGATTAGGAAAATGTGAAAACGTAATGTATAGACCTGGACACATTTAGATTCAAGCTGTATAATCTGGCTGGTGGCAATGGGCAGGGCAGTTTAGCTCTGGGGGTCATTTCTTGGCACATCTGTGAAGTTCCAGACCAGGCAATTAAAAGTGTCTGCCCTAAAATTTGAATTACTTATGTGCTATCTCAGACAACTAACTAATGCCAGATAAAGCCTGCATCTATCCTTGATCATTCACAGAATTCACTGGGTGAAACTATATGTTTATATAATGACCTTGCCGTATAGAATTATCACTCAACAAAGGCACTGAAATAATATTAGGCTGAGAAGAACCTTGATATAAATAAAGTCCAAGATCAGGGCGAACAGTGCACTAGCGCTTCTTTGTTTGGCTCTGCCACTGCTGTGGTGCAACCATCAATACAGGCAGCATGATGGAGTCACAGGAAAGTCAGAAGCCTGGATGAAGAGCATTGGATGTGCTTCTCCAGCTTAGATTCCAATAGCCCATTTCTAAGACTCTCCTCCAATCGCTGTGGACTAACAACCTTTCAGTGCTCGTCTTAAGCAGAGAAACTATACGTGTTGAGTAATTGTCCTTTAGATTCAGAAGATACTGTGCTTTCTATTTTTCAGTGTTGAAAATGAGCCCATGAGCACAAGTAAGAAAAAGGAAAATGAGCTTTCATCAGAAGCAGTAAAGGTACAGTTTAAATTAATATTTTTAATATTACTAATAATTATATGGTGTAACGCCAAGGAAAGAGTTTAAGTTTCTGCATAATCTCCCTTGTAGGTTTTTGTTTTATGTGTATGGAGGAGTACATTTATTTTGTGCTGTTAGGATACCCAGCCTCGCCCTGTACTTGCTCCATGAGGAGGTGGGTGGGGAGAACTTTGAGCAGGCTGCACTGGCCACAGTGTGAGCTTCAGCTGAGGTAGTAGGTGCTTGCATCATAGTTTTGAAATCTCTAAATCAGAGCATATAGATTTCATGGTCTCTTTTCTTTTTCTTTTTTTCTAAATATATTTTATTAATTTATTCTTATTACATCTCAATTGTTATCCCATCCCTTGTATCCTCCCACTCCTCCCTCCCTCCCATTTTCCCCTCACTCCCCTCCCCTATGACTGTGACTGAGGGGGACTTCCTCCCCCTGTATATGCTCATAGGGTATCAAGTCTCTTCTTGGTAGCCTGCTATCCTTCCTCTGAGTGCCTCCAGGTCTCCCCATCCAGGGAATGTGGTCAAATATGGGGCACCAGAGTTCATGTGAAAGTCAGACTCCATTCTCCACTCAACTGTGGAGAATGTCATGTTCATTGGCTAGATCTGGGTAGGGGTTCAAAGTCTACTGCACGTATTGTCCATGGCTGGTGCGGTCTCTTTTCTAACAGATTTTAGATTAAGTCGCGTTTCATGGAATGGTATGGACACCTAATAGTGCTTTGGTTACCTCATGCATAAGCCAGTTGAGCACTACAGGACAAACACTCGCAGTGTGCAAGCTACCTACCTACCTCCACAGTTGCTGGCAAGTGGCTGAAACCCTTGAAAAATACTGACCTTTTCAGCTTTCCTAAGGGGCTTTCTAGAAAATTGGAATTTTGGGTTGCTCAGCTAGTTGTACCACCACAGTTATGGCATTTGGTATTACTTGCTTTCTTATTTATATGTGATTTGTGACAGTTGGTTCCATCTGGGTATCACAGGTTAAATTAACCTGGTCATTAGAAGATTAGAAAGTTATCTGTGTTTTTTTATTACTGTTGCAGGTACTTTTTCACATCTTGAAAATTAAATGCATGTACATGAACCACACCTAAGAAAGCTAAGGTGTGCATTCTTGCTTTCTCAGTGAAAGTGAAAGGGTTTTTTTTGTTTTGTTTTGTTTTGTTTTGTTTTGTTTTTATTGAAAGAAATCAGCCAGGATCGCCTTTCTTTTCTTTACTTGCTTGAGTTTGGCTAAATCTTGCTCTTTGGCTTATTGTTTTATTTTTATTGGTTTATGTTCCACACAGGGTCTCACTGTGTAAAACAGACTTGGCTTATGCCTGCTGTGGTCCCCACTCAGGCTACTGCATGTTGGGTCTGTGGTATGACACATCACCATGTTGGCCCCACTGTCAGGTTTTCTAGCTTCTGCAGACAACAGTTGGCCGGCCTGCTGATTTAGCCTGGCGTGGGCTCTTCAGCGCTCTCTCTCTCTCTCTGTCTCTCTCTCTCTCTCTCTCTCTCTCTCTCTCTCTCTCTCTCTCTCTCTCTCTGTCTCTCTCTCTCTCTGACAGTTAACCTATACAAGAGTCTCACTTCTAATGCTATGTGTGAAGTTTTGTCCTGGAGTTTCACAGCTGCTTCTGAGATATCAAACTCCTAAGGGTTCTTTGGCTACTAATTCCTGTCCACCTGTTATTCAACCCCTCTTTGCCTTTACACTGTAGGCCTTCAGCAATCTTTTCTGTTTTCTCGGTTCCCTAGTCTCCTGGTCTCTGTTTATTTCCTTACTCATCCTGCATCTGCTCACTGCCTGTACTTTTAGTCTGCAGACTTGTATGAAGTCAGCTTTTAATTTCCAGGAGTCGAGAGACTTGCTAGAGAGTCACAGCTTTGTGGGTTCAGTAAGAATATATGGCAGCAAATACGGTGATAGGCCTCCATACCAGCAGTCTCTCTGTCCTGTATGTCTTGGCCTGTGCTCTAACAGTCTTCTCTCTGTTCCTAAGGTTTACGTTAGAGCACTCAAGATTTCATTGGCTGAAGGATGATTCCATGGCACCCTAAGGAATGGAAGTCATTGGTTGCATAAAAACTGTACTCTTAAGGTCACTGGTGACCCTCTGCCACCCACATTCAGTAGCCCTTTGTTCTCCATTCTTGGTCTACTTAGCCAATTGAAACACTTCATCTTCCAAGTCTTGTTTTCTCTTTCCAAAAGCTTTCTGGCTTATCTTGGCTTCTTAACACTGGGCTTTGCTTCTACCTCTGGCTATTTCCTTCTCATGTCGGTCACTGACTTTTCCTGGGCTAAATAACTTTTCATGTAGATCAGTGTTTCTCTGGAGGGGGTCCCATGTTAGAGATGCTTCGTGTCAGATATGTACATTACAATTCATGGCAGTAGCAAAATTACACCTATGAAGTAGCAACAAAGTAATTTTGTGGCGGGGAGTCACAGCCTGAGGAGCTGTATTAAAGGCTGTAGCGTTAGGGAGGTTGACAACCACTGCTGTGGCTGTTCCATGTGGAGGCTGAAGGTGCCCACCCTCCTCAGTGCCTGAGGATGTCTTGCCTGACTTCTCTTTCCCTGGGACCTCTGAACTTCATTATTAATATCCCTGGCTTTTTTTTTTTTTTTTTCTGTGCGTGTCCCTTGGAAATCTCAGAGTCCTTCTGCCTGAAATTTCATCTCAGTATTTTCAGGAATGTTCTATACTGTTTTTTCATAGTTTTATTTGGAGTGCAGGCTGGAAGGTAGGGAGAATTTTCTGTCTGGGACTTGGATGCAAGCATTAAACGTAACTACCAGTATTAGAAATAAAAGGGGATCTAGGCAGCATATAACTGACACAGCGTGTGCGTGTGCATGTATGCATGCATGCCTGAGTGGAGAATGCACTTTGTCACCATACTCTCCTGATGAAGAAAGAAATTGTAGGAGCCTAAGCCTATTGGGCTGGCAGTGCTGGTCTGGGGCTGTGGGATCTCTGACTTCCTGGATGCTGGGTATGTTGTAAGATACCTAGTTTGTCTCACAACAGGCCCAAACCTGTTCTATATCTAGGCTGTTATAAAGGATTTTATTAAAATGAAAACTGAGTCTGGAGTATGTGCACACTCTAGATAGATGTAACTTTGCCCCACTGCTGTCAAACATTAATTCTAGAACATACAACTCTTCTCAAGCTGGAGAAACCTCTGTACCATGATAAGAAGGAATGCCTTTCCTCACATTCTGTTCTTTTTCTTTCTCTCTTTTCATTGGCCATTGTGCCATGCCTAATGTGTATCCCTGAGCTTGGGGTTATGCACATAGTCTCTGATGTTCTTTTCCTCCCAAGTGGTACTAGGTATAAGTGATAGTGTGTTCAGGGACTAGAGCGCTGGCTCAGTTGATAGGGGTTCTTGTGTAAGCATGTGGACCTAGGCTTGAGCTCCCAGCACTCGCACAAAGCTGACCATGGCCAAGTGTATACCTGTGACCCCAGCACTGTGGGAAGCAGACACACAACATGGGCTGGCTGGCTGCCAGCCTCCCTCCAGGTGCAGTGAGAAATCTTGTCGGAAGTGGGAATAGGGTGGAGGATGAGCAGGACAGCTGAGGTCCTCCTCTGGCTGTAGCATGCTCAACCAGTGCATATATACATACACATACAACGTAGAAATATACCCCACCAAGAGGAAATGGTGCGCCCAAAACTCAATTTCCTTTATTTCATCCCAGCATTTTTCTTTTTGAAGTTTATTATTGTTATTATTGCTTGCTTGCTTCCTTGCTTGGTAATGTCTCACTCTATAGCCCTGGCTGGCCTTGAACTCATAGATTCACCTGCCTCTGCCTTCTGAGTGCTGGGAGTAAAGCCTATCTTACTATACGCTCTTAGAACTCTCTTCTATGTTTTCCTTAAAGAATGTTGCGATTTAATGTCCATGAGATTTTCTGTGATTTTTGTCTGGACTGGGGAACAACAGAGACAAAAAGCAAGTAAGTTGACTAGGCTACACTATTATAGGGGAGGAGACATGCAGGGTCTTATATAACTTTAACCCCACAAGAGGATTTTGTAGTTTAGAGAAAATGGAGCAATGAAGGTACAATATGGCCACCCACGTTCAGGTCCAGAAGTGTTGCCTTTAAAGTTTCAGTGAAGCATCCAGGAGATGGGTGCAAGTGCCTGGTGGACAGTCTGATGTACAGGCTCACATCCAGGGGTTTGAGCTGAGAATACAAATTTGGGGATTATCTGATTGATTAAATTTATGGAAAATGAGATCTTCCTGGGAGTGCACGAAAGTATTGTGCATCCAGGTTGGGACTGGAGGGAAATACTATGTAGGAGATGGCTACGGGGGGCGCCCTGGAGGGTATGGACGGAACAGTCAAAGAGGAAGTGCAACTGCAGGGTGGGTACAGAAGCCAAAGTCAGAGTGTCTGTCTCCTTCTTCAGATCATATGCATATATGCACATACATACACATAGTCTCAACACAGAGGGGAAAGAGTCCAGTGAGTTACAAAATGAGACAGTGTCTTTAAAGAAACATGGTCAGAGCATGAATGGAGAAGTGAGCTTGCAGCGACTTAGGCATGATTGTGGTAGGGAAAGGAAGGGAGGATGTCAGAATTTAATGCCTTCTTAACTGTGTCAGTGCTGAGGAGAGAGGAGAGCCTGAAGTGTGGAAACCTACTTTTCCATGGTAGAGGCTTACTAGAAGCGTAAATGATTAGCTGGGATCCCAAAGGAGAAACCAAGTGTGATGAGGGCGTGCCCAATGGAGCAATTTATGTGGGGAGGCGTGGTCTTTCTTTCCTCTTTGAATGCAAAGCCAGAGAAAGAAGTAGGCTAGAGACTGATGTCGTCATGCAGGTAGAGGAGAGGCTTAGGACAGACTATGAGGGGGAATGCCTTTTAAACTTTTAAACACTATTGAGTGTGGATGGATAGTTAATGCTTGGTCTAAGGACTAGGAAAAGGGTTTGAGATATTTCCTGGTGAAGTCCTGCCTAATTTTAACCAAGATTTATTTGCTAATGTGGGAAAAAAAAATAAGCGGCATTTTTCATGGCCTGGGATGACTGCAGATCATTGGAAAGTAAGCAAGACTCAAGAAAGATTTTGAGAGTACTAGTTGCATCTGACAGTTGCTTAAAGAGGATGTGAATGTTTGTGGGAATTGATAGAAAATAAGAATTGAAGGAAGGAGGCTGTGCTGAGGCTGGGGAATTGCTATGATGGGCACGTCTGTATCAGTGGAATAAGAGTTGCAAAGGTGCAACAGTATGAGTGGACACTGGTGGTTGGCTGAGCTTAAGAGTCAGACTTAGGATGGGTAAAGTCAAGTCATAGTAAAGACGCATGGGGAGATGGAGAAGTGAGTGCAGAGCCCTGGAACTGAGGGTGGACAGGAGCTGGTGGTAATTCTGAGGGGCTGCCCCTGTTATGTACCTGGAAGGCAGTGACTGTGGACAGGAGGACCAGGTAAGGTGGAAGAATCGCTTGGCCCTTCTCTTTTCCACTCAGTCTCTTCATTTGGCATCAGTCCCACTGTCCTCAAACTGCTAGTCAGTGTGTTGGTAGAGCCCTCCCACCTGCTGCCGGCCACTGAATGAGAAGACAGTGCAGATTAGATTTATTAAAACTTCTTGTATCATGCTGGGCGTCGTGGCGCACACCTTCAATCCCCAGCACTCGGGAGGCAGAAGCAGACGTAGCTCTGTGAGTTCGAGGCCAGCCTGGTCTACAAAGCGAGTACAGGATGATTAAGGCTACACAGAGGAAACCCTGTCTCAAAAAAACAAAACAAACAAACAAACAAACAAAAAAATCTTGTATCACTAGAATGTAGGTTCCACAACAACAGAAGTTTGAGTGTATCTTCTCAGCCATGTCCAAGTACCTGCGATAGTGTCCTGTTCATTATTGTTTAATGAGTAAACGCTCACATTTTCCTTGACCTGACTGCAGTTTTGCTCACCCTGCTTTAGTCTGTTGCTGATTTAGGGTCGCATTCTCCAGAAACATTTTCCAAGTTGTTTTTGTTTGGAAAGCCCAAATCTCAACTCCCCCAAAGCCCCACTGTTTGTTCCTTATCTCCCCAGTCCTGTCCCTGACATTGGAGTCACTGGTGGTTACAAAATTCGCCATGTAGAGAATTGCTCAGGCTTTAGCACTGTCCTGTACTTCGAAGAGCAGTGTTCCTCCTCCTCTCTAAGGCTAACACTTTGCCTTTATTGGAACTATTAGGAATAACTCACTTTGTTCCATCACTTCCTGCATTTCTTCTGGAGCCTTCTGTCCTTCCCTTCCCCACAAGTACAGAGCTGCATCACACAATAGGAACAAAAGGCCAGTTCTGTCTTGGAGCTTAAAATGCTGAAAGTCTCTCGAAGATTCCCTTCTATGGTGTGACTTTTCTTGTTCCTTTGCAGCTTGTTCACTGCCTAACACCTTGAGTGTAGGATGGACTCCTGAGCTTCTGAGCTATTACAGCTGTTTCTCTTGCATCCTGAATGGCTTTCATAGTCCACTCACCCTCTGTATTCCAACAAACAAAAATATGTGCACTTCTTACTGTCAAGCATGTTTTGGTGTACTTAGAAATGCTAACATGAGGGAAATGGACCTTTCTATATTTGTGAGTTTGATTTCCTCAAGGAAGAAGAAAGTGTGTGTGTGTGTGTGTGTGTGTGTGTGTGTGTGTGTGTGTGTGTGTGTGTGTTTTACTAGTGAATAGAAGGATCAAGACACAGAAAAGATCTAGGTAGGTTTGGAACACAGGGCCTCGCTAATTAATTTAGATGGTGTTGGGAAGACCTGTAGAAGTGTTCTGAAGGAACCGAAGGGTGAGTTTTAAATAGCTGGGGGAAGACTGGTCTAGGCAGAAAGAAGAGCGATGCAGGGTTCCCAGGAGATGTGCTGGGAACTAGCCCTCCTCTTGTTATAGTCTGGCAGTGGTCTTGGCATTCTTTACTCCCTTCTGCTTTTGGAATTACTTTGTCCTTTGTCTGGAGACCATTATCCTGGAGGGAACAACTTGTTCTGGCTTTGGTACTCTGCATATATTTCCCGGATTTGCTTTTTTTTTTTTTAAATGAATTTTAGCTTTTTGGCCAATGTTGGTGCTCTGTCATTGGAACTTTTTTCCTTCTCTCATTTAGTCTTCTGCCACATCCATATTGTAGCACACTTCGTTCATACTTCACATGCTGTACCTTGGATCTGGTCAGCTAAAATGTTATTTTCTTTACACAATTTGTATCCCTCCTCAAGTTAGTTAGGCCCTTCATTGTTCACCTCCCTCTTCTAGACCTCCCCCACCCCCCTACGCATAATGAGCATTATGCTCAATTGTCATCTCCCTAAAGACTAGAGCTAAGTGAGTCTTAACCAGTACAAATAAAGCTTCCTTCTACTTCCTTGCACTGCATGTAGCAAAAGACGTATATTGATGGATGGACATAAAGATGACACATTACAACCTACTGTATAAAAAGAGATTAAAAAATATTCCCAAACCCTTGCCTTCCTCATTGCATTTGTATTTTACATGCAGAATAACTGTATCTTTGTGCATGACTGGAGTTAATTTTCCTTAGTGTTTTCCTCAATCTGAATGCTTTTATCCTAGTGACTCCTTAGAACAATGGTAAACAGGCCTATTGGCAGAAGGAAGTGGGCCCCACCTAATGAGAGCCTGTGGTTGGCCTAACTTCATTGTTTTCCAGGCCCAGGGCATAGAACAGCTGCTTTAGATCAGGCTTGAAATTTTAACTATAGAAATGCAGATTTCATTGTAGGTGTTTCAGTTAAATGTTCTTGCTTGTTCACATTTATTTCTAAATTTAGAAACGTTCTTCTGGTTGAGAATCTTCTAATTACTGAGGAAAAAAAAATCTCAAGATTATGAGGGGAAATTAAGCAACTGAGACATTTAAAGAATCTGAAAAAAGTCTCCTTTGTTAAATTTACATTGCAGAAATCCTAGAAGCTGAAAATTGAAAATGAAGAGCAGCAAGCATTGATTCCTTTGCACTTTTAATCTCAAGCATCTTAATAATAGTCAGTGGCCCATAGTTCACCTTCTTCAAGTAGGCCATCTGTGAGGAACACCGAGGAGCACCTACTCATGCTGGTGACAGCAAAGAGTGTTACTCATGTGACAGTGCTGCCTCATCTTGACCCAGGGAGAAGTTGCCTGCCCAGAAATTAGAACAAATTAAATGAAGTACTCAAAGGAAGAAAAAGAAAAAGAAAAGTGAACGAACTAGCATGCCTTCTGCCAAGTTATGAAACACTTGAGGAGAGGGCTCCACTGACTGAACAGGGTGGGTAGGGTAGTTGGAAATGAGGTGAGATCAAACTGCAGGTGAAACCCATAGAAGACAAGAGTCTTGTGGAGACTAAAAGGCTGGTGTATTCCAACAGCTTTACAAGTTACCTCAAGGTCTTACTTGATATAATGATAGAAAAATGCTGTTACCACTAATCGTCACCATCATCATCATCATTATCGTCACCATCATCATCATCATACAATTTTGCTTCTAATGTGGCCACCAACTTAGAACTCACTAGAAATTATTCTGCCCACCCTCATGGTTTTAACATTATTTCCAGTGCCTCCTACTATATTTGGTAAAATGGTTAGTGGACCGCCCTTGTAAGGGGCTTCAGACCTGGATTAAAACATGGACTAAGGTGAACAAATGACATAATAGCTTTGAAGATCATCATCTCACAAAACTTTGTCATGTGAGCCTATGGTGCCCTAGGGTTGTTTTACCTTGATGTTCTGCTCTCTCCCTGACTCACACTTGAGTTCTTATTTTATGAGGCCTCTTGAGCGTGGTGAGTGACAGACAGTTTTGGGTGTGCATTCCATTTACAAGTGTGCAACTATGTGAGCAAGCATGGTTGGAAGGCAGGGTGAGCTGGCACATTTGCTTAAAGCTTTTTGGAATCCCGGAAGAGCGTGAGGTGAAATGCCAACAGTCTCTTTGCTCTCCTAGTTTAAGCTTAAGCAGTTCATATGAATGTGAGTATGATTTACTGACAGTTGAATTTTGAGCAGATAAAATGCATCTCTGAAAATGCCCAGTGCCTTTAAAGGATGCCCAGTGCATTCCTTCATTTGTATGCAATTCCCAACCAGGACTTAATGTTTCACTGGGTCTTTACTTTGAAGTAGGGCACCATGTTACTCTATTTCTTGACCATGTCAGGGAACAATTTTACCTAATACAACAGGATACTCATGGGTTAATGCAACGTGGAAATGGTAAGGCCAGTGTGGATTTATTTGTTTAATATTCTAAGTGTTTGAAGTAGTACCCGCTCGCTCTATAATGGTCAGGGCCATGTCTTAAGGACATGTAAGGTTTGCTGTGATCTGTCTCTTAGATCCATTCTCACGCATCTTAATTAATTTCCCATTATAGTAAGCCCCTTAAGAGCTAATGCCTTACTACACACATACACACACACACACACACACACACACACACACACAGACGCACAGAGAGAGACAGACAGAGACAGAGACATACACAGACATTATCATAGTCAACTTTTAGGTTCCCCTTAGAGGGCTTACTTCCTCCCAGAAGCAGCACCTAGTCACAACCTCTCTGTCACCTCTTCCAAAGCTAGACTGGTTACTCCCGTTTGGGGAGCCAGAGTGCCATATGTCTCCCTTTGTGATGCTAATATACAGTTTTGTTTAAGTAGGTTGTAAACAGCATGGAGAAACCCGTGTGTCCCTTGCCTCTGCCATGCACAAGCTGTATAGTCAGTCTATGGTATTTTGTAAATGATGATGGTCGCTTCTTTTGTTTTTAGACTCTCCTAGGTGAGGACATAAGGAACCATGCTGAGCAGCCAGCCATCCTTCCAGTGGTGGAGGATCTCCCAAAGCCCACTGACCTTCCTAATCCCATGTCAGATGCCAAAACAGGAGATGGCAGCGACCGACAGCCGAAAGAAAGCTTTCTTCAGTTCCTTGGGAACTTATTCAATATCTCAGGAAAGTCATCTCTTGGGGAAGGTCGACAGTCTTCTTTCAAAGATGACCAGGATAAACCTGAGAAAGACCCACAGGCTCCCAGCAGCCCTCCTGAGGAGGAGAACCAAAGGGAAAAGGAGATTGCCATCAGCCCGGTGAGGACTCAGGCACTTCCTATGGACAAACAAGAGTCCAACTCCTCAGAACTCTCCGATGCCTTTTCTTTGGACACAACAGCAGACAGCGAACAGGAAGCCACTGATACGGTGAAGTAAGTTTGAAGGTTACTTGAAAAAAAAAACAAAACAAAATAAAACAAACCCCTAAGTTTTTGGGCCTAGCTTTGTAAGCCTAGGCAGTAATCCTCAGTAATTGAAGGACTTGGAAAAGGTATTCCATAATATTCTCCAGTGCCAGATCGGGGAGATGTGATAGTATATATGTTCTTTGCATGTCCCTGGGCTTTTGTGTCCTCTTAGGGGGTAGTGCTAATACCTTATTGGTGCTAAATTCATCCTCGTTGGACTTGAAGATTCTCTTGCATGAGTGAAGTGCTACTGTGTCAGGACAGCACACCATCAGACCCCTGAGCATCAGCGTAACTAATGGGCACCATCTGTATTCCCATTACCTCACTGGCTTTTCTTCTCTCTCTTTCCTTCCTTCCTTCTCCTTCCCCTCCCCCCTTCCTCCTCTTCTTCTTTTGGTGGAATCCAATTATATGGGTTAAAAAAATAATAAGTTAGCCCTATTCGTAAAACTGAGTTTGTAATCCTCTTAAACAGCCCTAACAAAGTAAAGGCTTCTATAAATTTAAGGAGCATTTCTCCCTTTCTTCCTTTGATTAAAGAATAGGTATAAACTGTTTTTTGTTATACTCAAATATACTAGACAGAGTGCTTTCCATCTCTTGTGTTGTTGTGATTGTGGTAAGTACCTTAGACTTTTCCTTTCCTCCTTGGTTAAGAATCTCCTCTGTTGGATGGAGAAATGCTTTAAGCACATAAGCCATTAAACAAACGGGCTTCACTGAGGAGTGGAGACAGTCCCTGTGGCTCCATGTGGGTTTATTTCTGTTATCATTTTTATGGTTTTCACAAGTTCACAGTCATCATGAGAAAAAAACAATTAGCCACCTTCCCTGTCATTCCACAGAGCTTGGTTAACTTATGTGCCTTGAAAGGAAGAAAATATTGCTTGAAATGTAGCTTAGTCTTCTTTTTCCAAAGTCAGTTATGAGATACATTTTCTAAAGGGCTAATTGTTATTTACAGGCTGCTATAGTAGAATTTCTTTGATAAAGATACATTGTTGGCTGAAATTAGAAGTGTATCAAATTTATCCAGGCTGCAGCACAGCATTTAGAAGCTGAGTAACTGTCACAGGATAGAGTAATGGGGTGGGCATCTAGGTCTGTTTTTGTAAATGCTTGTATCTCTTAGTACTTTGTTCTATCCTATTATTTTGGGGATCATATATTTGAGGATCATAAATCACATGTGAAATTATGTACATGAAACTCTCTTTTCTCTGCTCAGCTTATGAAAGATAAACCTTCCAGCTTTTGTTTGTTTTTGTTTTTTTGAGACAGGCTCTATTGTGTACCCCTGGCTGTCTTGGAACTTTCTATGTAGACCAGGCTGGCCTCAAACTCAGAGTTAGACCGGCCTCTGATTCCCAAGTGCTGAGAGTGCCCAGCTGAAGTTTAGCATTTCTCTTTCATTTAAAAATAAAAAAGGGGCCTTTTTGTGATTTTATCATTATTCAGTTATGGTGATGAATCAACCATGTAAAAGTAGGCAGTGCTGGCTGACTGATCTTTCATGGCAGTATAGCCACTCAGAACTGAAACAACTAATTACAACGCATAAAGCTAGGCTTGCGACTTTGAAGTCGACTGCTTTAAACAAGGCAATTGCTTGATATAATGAATGCGCAGTTGAGTTACAAATATGCGGTGTTTCCATCCAGGCTGCTGTAAAAGCTTATCTGGTTAGAATTTTAAACTAAGGCATTAAAGTCATCGTAGTTGGAATTATGCAGAAAAGTCCTAAAAATATAAAGGAGTGCCATGGATTTCCCCTCTCAATACTCTAGAACCATACAAGACATTTTAATAGTAAGTTTATAATTATTGTGTGGGATAAAATGCCTCAGTGTCTGCTTCAGACTGAGCTGGTTCCCAGGGATCTGTATTTACTATACATGATTCTTATCTATTATCTCCTGTTTATTGACGTCATGTACATTTCTTTGGTTATGTATTCCTTCAGAATTTGGGTGGTGTTTTGGGGGAAAAACTTGTAGTCTATTGATAACAGGTTTCAAGTATGCAGCATTAAAACTTTGGAAGAAAAAATGACAAAAGCTGTTACTTTTTTTTTCTTTTGAATTTTTTAATTTATGTGAATTGGTGTGAGGGTGTCAGATCTTGGAGTTACAGACAATTGTGAGCTGCCATGTGGGTGCTGGGAATTGAACTCAGGTCCTTGGGAAGGGCAGGCAGTGTGCTCTTAACCACTGAGCCATCTCTCCAGCCCCCGCTGTTACTTATCTTGATGTAGGGTTTTAGAATGTTGTTCCAAAAGGTTCTTGCATTTTCTGAATAACTTACATATGCAGATACAGGATCTGCCGTAACAGTGCCCTTATCTTCCTTTTCTCTTTTTAAAATTTATGTATGTGAATATTTTGCCTGCATGAATGTTTGTGCACTGTGTGCATGCCTGATGCCTGCAGAGGTCAGAAGACGGTATCGGACCCCTTGGAGCTGGAATAAGGGTGGTTGTGAGCTGCCACATAGGTGCTGGGAATTGAACCAGGGTCCCCTGCAAGAGCAACAAGTACTGATTCATCACTGAGTGATTTCTCCAGCCCTTGTTTGTATCTTCTTAGATATTTTCTTAAAGGGTTGCTTTATTCAAAGTCAGACTTTTTTTTTTAGTAACTCTTTGGTCTCGTCTGAAATTCATTCTGTAGGGAAAGCCACTGTTGCTTTTCTCTCAGCATCTAGTTTGGTTAGTTTATGACAAACAGTAAAATAAATGAATGGAACAGATTTTTTTTCTTGTCTGCGCTTATGGCTTGGTAAGATTTTAGGAGCCAGAATTTATATGAGGTGAAATAAACTAGTTCAGCTAAAATTTAAGATGTATGCAAGAGACATAAAATTTAAGATGTATGCTGAAGTGTTTTATATGCTGAAGGAGAGGTACTTAGCTTTATATTTGGCATAAATCAAGCTTTGCTTTAAGAGTAAAGATGAACTATATTTTGAAAGATATTGAAATACTAACTAGATTTTTCTACTTTTCATATAGAATCTATATAATGTTTTAGATTATGGTAGGTGTTACCTGAAAAAGTCACATAAAACTAATATTTTCACCATTTATCTTTATATTCGGGGTCCTATATTTTGATGTTAGTTCAGTATTTCCCTTAGGAAAGAATCAAGACATTAGAGGCTGGAGAAATGACTCGGTGGTTGAGAGCATTTGCTGCTTTTGAAGAGGATGCAGGTTCAGGACCAGGTCAGATGGCTCATAACCACCTGTAAGTGTAGTTCTGGAGGATCTGATGGCATCCTCTGATGGCATCCTCTGATGGCCACAGGCACCTGCATTCATGTGGCACACATTTATCCAAATAAAATAAGAAGCAAGTCATAAGTAAGATAGTCTGAGGTAGATTGCTTAACATTTAGAATAACTATTACCCATTGTATTAATGCACACAAGGCCTTGCATAGGTGCTACTGTCTAGATCTGTTATGAAGGATTGAAGTATGCAAAGGTGGCAATTGGCGCACCTTTGTCCCCTCAGATCACTAATACAACAGTGGGAAGAAGCTTCTAGCTCCTTATAACTTAATGTGGTAAATAGTACGAAGACCAGAGACTAAATGTCATCTTAGTAGAGGGGCCGGTTTGTAGTGGAGGTCATTTGTGAGCTTAATTCCTAGAGTTTGAGATCAAGGTCACGTTCCCTTTGATGGTAAACTAAGAGACTAGGAGTGCGGAGCAGCCTGGCCTCGGATGTGAGAGAACACCAGGAACTTCCGCTGTAGCTGGTTCTCCATGATGGCGTCTGCTTCTGCCCAGGCCGTTCAGTACTTGTGAGTTGAGTATTTGAGATGCGTTGTATGAGGGGAAGTTGCTAAGGATTCTGTCATTGACCGAGTTAATGTATATTCACTGTTAACTATGAATTACACGACTTGCCGGTGTTTTTCTTTAAATTTTCTCCAGTTAATACACAAAAGGTCTCCACTCAGATTCACGCGTAAAATTAAAGGCGCAGATGCCTGTTCTGATATTCTGATTTGACGGAGAACTCCACGATGTGTAAGCTTAACGGTGCCAACCTGAGGAGGGTGTTGGGGGGAGGTGTGTCAGAACAAGAACCCAAGTCTTGGTTGGTTATTCCATGTCCTTCTGTTACCCACAAGTAGGAATACTATGCAGGCAGATATGGAGGAAGAGTTATTAATTATTTTGGTTACTAATGATACTACCTGATACCCATGCTGTCTTTTCTCATAGGAAAGACACTGATGTTAAGCCAGAGAAGCCGTCAGTAACATATGCAACATATCGGGGCTCCACACAAATCAGGAAATATTTGAGGCAACAGACAGTGCTGGAACCTGTGCATCACTTAGGCAGAGAAGATGGAAGCCCTGACTCAAGAACGCATGCACATGTTGACTCTGGAAGTACAGCGGACGCTGTGGTAGTCCCTCTGTCGTCAGCCAGCAAAGATGTAGCCACAAAAGGGTATCTTCTTGGAGGTCCATCAGAAGCTTCTGGCTGTAGCCAAATAAATATCAACACCAAAAGCCATTTGGAAAACCACCCAGAATTGCAAAATATTGCCTCATCTAAGTATATTTTAAATAAAAATAACCATGGAGGCTCTGGGAGCAGTTGGGACTTCCCTTCTTCTGCGCCTAACCCCAGCTCTGTTGTTGGGGACTCTGACTCACAGACTGAGAGCAGTTTGGTATGTTCGTCCTTGTTTATAGGAAGTAAAAGTAGCCAAGTCCCTTGTCCAGAATTTCAGAGGAAAACTGCGACCGAAAATACACCGAAAGGAAGCAACCCCATGATGAATGATGGGACATCGGGGCCAAGAGAGGAACGTGTTGAGCCTCAGAAGCCTGCTGCTTCTGATTCCTCTTGTAGTAAATCTGATGGGAGTGACACTACCAATGTGGAAAGTACAAATTTGTCAAGTCCAAATAAATCAATTAGGCATAAAGATGTACGGTTGCCAGAGAGTAAGTGTTGTGACAAGCCAGCTGCAGATGGCCCATCAAGGCAAGATGTCAATCACACCAGCATTACTGCTCTCCAGGGACATGCTGTGACAGACTCAGAACTTGTAAATGAAGGAAAGAGGTTACCTGTTTCAGAAGTCATACAAGGAACAGAAGGTGCCTCAGGGGTTGAGTCCACTACTTTAAGTCGTGTAAGAGCCCCAGAAGACAGAATTGGGTCCTTTCCCAAAGATACTGAGCCACCATGTGAAACAGAAACCAAAACCCTTGGTTTGGAGCCACTTGTAAATATTCCTCCCGAGATGGGAAAGCATTGTGAGGTCCCTGGTTCTGTGAGATGTGTCAATGACTCAGCAGCTGTAGCATGCATAGGAAGGGAAATAGCACCCGAACTGGATTTTGAACTTAACAGAAAGCCTGTTTCCGAATCTCCTTTTCTCCCAGAGAATCCTCAACAAGCCAAAGTTTTCCCTGATGCTGAGATACCTCTTAATCTTGACTGTAGAACTTCTGATCGCAGCGCCTCACCTCCAGCCTTTGTTTCTGGAGTGGACAGGGTTGACAAGTTGGGCTTCCCTGGTTTAAAGAGTGAGCAACCTTTGTCCAGTAAAACTGGACAGGACATTTCCTCCCCTCCTAATGACTGTCAAGAAGAAGGTGCGGGAACTCAGTCTGAGGCTGCAGACAGTGAGAACCCTCCTGCCCTTCCTCTTGGACAGGCATCTGTTATCCTTGGACCCAAGGCAGTACTCCCCGATAGAGAAACACGCCAGTTTCCTTTGGGTCCGGAAACCATTGACACTCACGTAGCTGGGGTAGATCTGTTGAGTGTTGAGCATGGATGTATCTCTGAGGATCACAGCTGTGTTTCAGCTCATGGTCCTAAGAAAGCAGAGTTAATGTCCTCACACAATGAAGCAAGCAAGAGCACCCTCGAGAACTTGGATTGCCTTTCGCTGGAAACACAAACTGCTGAACTGCTAGGAGAAGTAGAGGTCAGTGGTCAGAGCAGGCTCCCTGTCAAGTCACGTCCTGGAAGAGGAAAAGCCTCTTCCAAGCTGTCTGTTTCTCATTCAGAACCCAGAGACACTTCTCAGGGTGACATTTCTTTTTCTCAAGTAACAGTTGCAGACAAGCCAGAGGAGACAGTTTTGCCAGAGTTAAATTCTCTGGCTGTTGAAAACGACAAAGGTGTTCAATCAGTGGACCACAAGATTAAAGTGATGTGTTTAGGCATTAAAGAGAGTCACCAGGCTGGGCTCTGTCCTGCCTCTACATATCACAGTGTAAAAGAAACAAAGATAGACACCCCAGGTAACCCAGCTTCTATTCTCAAAAGTAATCTGCCTGGGATAATACCTCCCGGTCCAGAAGAGAAATCCACGAGGTACGTGGCACAGAATTGTAAAGCTAGCACTTGCATAATCAGTCCATCTCTATCTGTTTGCGCGACTGAAAAGAGTTCCAGCACCTCTGAAATGGGAGAACTGAATTTAGGTAATATTTCTCCAAAATTCCAAGAAACTGACAATACACAAGCATATTCATCTTTTCTGGGTTCTGATGCTCGTTTGGAGAAAAATGTGTTTGTGCCTGAGGAGTCCAGCTCACTGCCGGTGCCTTATCTGCTGGGACTGGAAGGGGAAGCCTGTAGAGAGGACGCTTCTTTCCCCAGTGCCGGTGCTGCATCTTCCTCCTCCTGTCACTCTAAGGGAGACAGCCCAGCTGCAGATTCACATGACCTCCCAAGTTATTTTGAGTTTTTAAAAGTTGCTGTAAACCTCACATGTGACGGTGCTTCTGGTACTGACCCACTGGGCCATGGTAGCTCTTATTTGGAGGTAGAGACACCTAGGCCAAAAGGGGCAGAAGTGACCCCACATCAGGGATGTTTGAGGACTTATACTAGGAAGGTGTCTCTTGACTCCCCAGCCACTGCCGACTTTGGCAATCCCATGAAGGCAGAGGCAGGAGCAGTTGCTGAGGCACCAGTGTCAGTTAACCGCTCACACCAGCCGTGTTCTGAGGCATCTGCTGACCAGACAGAAGCAAGGAAAAGAGCGCATGACCCACTTTCACTCAGAAGTGGTTTACTCGCAAAAGCTGATATACTGATTGAAGAGATTTTAAGTTCTGTCAGGGAAGAACTGAAATCTAAACTCACAGTTGGTACCTGCCAGGAGCATCTAGCCAAAGACGATGCAATGAACCCAGGTACTGTGAAAGAAGCTATCCCATCGGAAGTGGCATTAACAGGAAGCCAGCCGAAAGAGAGATTGGACCAGAAAGGTGTGGACAACATGTCAGAAGTCACAGAGGAAGAAGAGGCCAGTGTTTCGTCTGCTGTTGGTGAGACGAGTCTCCTTTTTGATTCTCATAGAGTGGACATATCGTGTATGTTAGAAGAACAGACCAGGGAATTAGTCAGTGAGGTTATCCATGCAGTCCAAGAGAATTTGATCAATGACGATTTTGATGAGACTGAAAATACCTGGACTTCTGGATCTCAGGCTAACACTTCAAAGAATTGCAACAGTGGTGGTGTTGAACCCCATGCCGTAGTTAGGGAGTTCTTGGTATCAGAGCAGGCAGTAAATCAAAGCACGGGTGAAATTAGTGAAAATAAAGTATTAAGTAAATTCTCCTCCATAAGTAACTTAGTTCGTGGCACCGAGTCAAGTAAAGGAGGAGAAATTGTCCCCTATCAACAGTTCCCAGGGTTTGGAAGTGGAGCTGGACAGTCTGATACTATAAATTTGCAGAACTCGGAGACTGTTTTACAAGCCGAAGGCATGTCCTCCTGTACGAGGCTGGATGATCGAGGGCGGCCACACTCACTCGTCAGTGACGACTGTAAAACGGCAGCAGACTGTGTGGGTAGTCACAAAACAGCAGCAGAAGATACCAAAACTCTGGTGTTGAATTTCAATTTGCCTTCTTTTGCAAATGATGACATCCATATGCCTGGCACCTCCAAAAGCAGTTTGTCTGACAGCCTTGTATGCAAATCTGAAAAAAGTTTGCCAGGACACAGTAAAAGCACAGCCCTTGCAATATCAGATTTGGGGAAAGCACACAAAAAAGATAATGAAGTAAATGCAGGGAAAATCACACAGATGCCTTTCACATTAGAAATGGGGAAAACAAGTAAAAGGGATGTTGAACTGAATATTATGAAACATGAAGTAGCCCCTCTTACGTCACAAAAGGAAAAAGCATGTAAACAGGGTGCTGAACTGAACATTCCAAATGCTGAGCCAGAGGTTGACACTTTTACAAGGGGAGGTGTATACAAAATGGATGCTCAGATATATATGGAGAAAACTGAGGAATTACCTGTCACTTTGGGAATGGAAAAAGCTTATAAGATGGATAGCGAAGGGGATACTGGCAAACCCGAGGTGATGCCTATTATGTCAGAAATAAAAACTATCCATCAAAAAGATGCTGAGGGAGATATCGTAAAGAATGAGGTGGCACCTGTTTCAATTGAAATGGGAAATATTTACCAAAAACATGCTGAAGGGGATGTTGGGAAGGCGGGGGTTGCATCTGTTATGTCAGAAGTGGAAATTATCTACCAAAACGATTGCGAGGGGATTACTTCAAAGGATGAAGTGACTCTTGTTACATTAGGAATGGAAGACAGTTACCAAAAGGATGAAGAACGTGATGCTGCAGAAACTGAAGGGATAGGTGTGGTACCTGTTGAATTACAAATGGAAGATACTTACCCAAAAGAGACTGAAGGAGATAATGACACAATGGAAGAGACGCCTAACCCTATTAGGTTAGAAGTGGTAAATATTTACCAGAAGGACACTGACTGGGTTACTGGAAAGATGAGAAAACCTGTATCTCCCCAAACAGATATTGAAGATGTCCTTAAAAATGCTGAAAGGCTCCCATTTTTATTAGACATGAAAGCAACACACCTGAAGACAGTACGTTCTTCCTTGGACATTTTGGGAAAAAGAGTCCAAAGAGACACTGAGGAGTCAAATGGAACAACTGAGCCCATGCCTTCTGAACTAGAAATGGAAGTAACAGCTGCAGAAGATTCTAGTAGCAGCATTGAGAACCCCAAAGTGTCACCTACAGAGATAGCTGCCGAGAAAACCAATGGAATGACACCAGAGGTGACCATTACAAATGTGGAGGCTATGCGTCCCGTCTTTGAAAGTGAAAAGGGTCCTCAAGAGTGCATGGAGAAGAGTGATGGAGAAGCAGAAGAGCAGCCCGGTGACGTAAAGGAAAGATTGATAACGCATGATGACCGACTTGCTTCCCACTTCAGGGGATACGAGTCACCTACGTTAAGTAAGGATTATGAGGGCTACCCAGCTTTAGCGGTGCCAGGTTTTCAAGAGGAGGACACAGTAGTGAGGCTCAACAAAATAATGTCTGTCACTGCATTATATGACAAGAGGAGAGATCTGGGTTATAGAGATGAAAAGGAAGAGTCAAATTTAGCCTTTGTTTCTCAGGAGGAACAAGAGAATTCTTCCTTTACTATATTGTACGAGGAGCCCCTTCAAGAAGATGACAAGTACGCTCCCACAGAATTACAGAGTACACGTTCTGTCTTGTTTCCTGACACCTCCTCTAACAGCATGCCTGGCCTGGCATGTGAAAGGTCTGAGAGCAGAACTGACCTGGTCCATCATTTTGAAAAAGAAGGTAAACTGGGTGAGGCATTTGATGGAGACAATTCAGAGATGTTCTTATCAGTGGAAGCCAAAAGGTACAAAATTTATCCCTTATCCCTGAGTCCCATTTATGAGGACGATAGCTCACAGGAGGACGTTCTGTCCAGCGAGGTTTCGCCTGGTCACCATGGCTCCACAAAATCTAGGGAGAGTGCAAACCAGCCCTCTTCTGTCTTATCCCTCCTACAATCAGTGTCCGAGCGCTTACAGAGAAACTTTGATGAAGACGACAGACAGGTGCCTGAGGAAGAGGAGGAGGAAGCAATGGCAGCTTCAGGTAAAGGCTGGAGAGCTGAAAGGAGGGAGCATGTTACCTTCCACTTGCCAGACCCTTCCAACGCCTTCTACCCTGACGATGACCAGGAGAGTGCTGGAATTTCCAAATCCTACATGGAGTCCAGTGAACCAACTACCTCCTATCTGCAGCTGGGCCTGTGGCCAGAAAAGGCGTCGTTTCTACAAAAGTCGGATCTGACTTCTAAGTTGCATTCTTCTTTGAAGAGTGCCTATCATCAGTACTTGCAGACATCCAGAACTCACTCTTCAGAAACGGGAACCAGATTTGGTGGCGTCTTTCAGGAACCAGTGTCCAAATATTTCCGAGTCCAAGACCACCCAGGCAGATTGAGTCCATATGTAGAGGTGAGTTACTCTGATTACTAACTGGTGAAGCAGAGAGCTAGGTAGTGAGGCTGTCTGAAGGCTTATCACAAAAACCTGTGTCTGTTGGTCTTGTGGCACTCCTGTCACATCCAGGTCCTTTTCTTCTCCCCCCGCACCCCCCCCCCACTTTCCCACAAGACTTCTTATGCTTTGCCCAATGTCTGGCTGTGAGTTTAGCATCTATCTCAAGGCACTGCTGGGTGGAGCCTCTCAGAGGACAATTGTGCTAAGCTCCTGTCTGTAAGCATAGCAGAGTGTTGTTAATAGTGTCAGGGGTTGGTTGGGCCAGGCATTGGTTGGACATTCCCTCGATCTTTGCTCTGTCTGCTCAGTCTTTATCCCTGCACATCTGTAAGGCAGGGTAAATTTGGGGTCAAAGTTTTTGTGAGTGGCTTGGTGTTCCCCTCCCTCTACTTGGAGTCTTGTCTAGTTAGAAGCTGTCCCCTTCAGTCACTGTGGTCCCTGCTACTAGGAGTCTCTGCCAGAGTCCAGGGCCCAGAGGAGCTTGCTAAGACTGAAGCACCAACCAAGGACCATGCATGGACTGGACCTAGGCCCCCTACATAGATGTAGCCAGTGGCTAGCTCAGGCTTCATGTGGGTCCTCTAGTAAGGGGAGAGGGGGCTGCCTCTGATATGGACTCTGATGCCAGAGTTTTGACTACTTCCCCTTGGTGGGACTGCCTTGCCAAGCCACCGGGAAAGAGGATTTGCTCAGTCCTGATATGACTTGATGAGCTGGGGTGGATGAGAAGGGGGAGCTCCCTTTTCTGAGGAATAGGGGAGCGGGAGAGAGAGAGAAGGTGAGACTGGGAGGAGAAGAGGGATGGGATTCCCAGAATGTAAGGTGAATTAAAATTTGTTTTTAAAAGAAAGGAAAAAAATAAAGAAAGAAAAGAAATCTGTGTCTTGTGTGCCGAAGACAGGAGAATTACAAGTTCTAGGCTAGCCTGCCAACTGAGTGGACCCTGTGTAAAAAATAAATAAATAAAAGGGACTCTGTGTAGATCAGTGATATAGTGATCACCTAGCCTTCAAGGCCCAGGATCAGTCCACGCCCCCCCCCCCCCCCCCGCTCCTCTCTCTCTCTGTCTGTCTCTGTCTCTCTCTCGCTCTCTGTCTCTCTCTATCTCGCCCTCTGTCTCGCTCCCTCTCCCCCCCTCACACCCCACATGGATGCATGCACGCATGCACACGCACACACACTACTTTGAAGTGTAAACTTTGATTTTTAGAACTTGAGGATTATTCTCTGAAGCTTAGCATATGCTTTAGCTATGTGTTCTCAGCAAGAAAACAAAATTGCTTAGTCAGAACATAAATGCTCTATTGTAGAATCCAGGGATTTCACAGTTTGAGGCTGATTTTTCTATGTAAATGAAGCAGTAATTGGCTAAATTTCTTGAGTTACTGTGTATGATGAAGTTGCTGCTTCCCATGTAGCTTATTTATCTCATGAGAACCTATGTTTGGTAACAGTTCTACCTTTTTGCCTGCTATCCATGCCCTCTTCTTGGAAATGCTCCGTACAAAGCAGGGTGCTGAGCAGCCCAGAATGAAAAACAAAAAGTCATGGTATAGCTGAAAAAACACTTCTGACTGCAGCTAACATTTTTCTCTTGCCTTAGAAGCACACAGATGTCTAAAATGGGATATTTTTTGAACACGGAGTTTTCCTTGCTGGCATTGCCAATATTATGGCACTTTGTACAGAATCCTCAAGGCCTACATCTTGACCTTGAACAGCCTTGGTAACATAGTAATAGCCAAGTGTAAAGCAGTTACTCTAAAAGCCAGGGTGATTTTAAAATAAACAATGGTATTAGATAAAATGCTGGTTTTCTGGTCCCCACTGCTTATCAAATGCAGCAGACACAATTCATCAACAGAAAGCACGGCTTCTCTGTTTTCCACTTGGTCTTCCACTCTAAACTGTTATCCCTGCTTCTAGCCCAAGGAACTATCAAGGCGGCTCTCTTCCTGGACTATTTCTTCTACTGTTATTTACTTCAACCTGTTTGAGTTTTTTATTCTTTAAAATCCTGTTCTTTTAAGTTCTCTTAATGCCAATATTCCAAGAAGTTCTTTCTGATCCCCTCTAACCCACAGCCTCCCCTCTCTGCTGTTGTCATGTCCACATTTTAAAAATTGCTTTTTTTAGCCTTTTTTCTTTCTTATTTAGTTATTTATTTATTTCACTTTACATCCCAATTGTAGCCTCCGCCTCCTCTCCTTGAGGTCTTAACCTCCTTTCCTCTTCCCCCTTCCCCTCCCCTATGTCTCAAAAGAGGGAGCTCCCCCAACCAACCCACCTGGGCACATCAAGTCACGTGAGTAGTGACTGAGGCTGGGCAAGGCAGCCCCTCCAGGGGGAAGTTATTGAAAAGCAGGCAACAGAGTCCATGTCAGAGACAGCCCCTGCTCTCCTTACTAGGGGACCTATATGAAGCCTGAGCTGCCCATCGGCTGTGTAGGGGGCTTAGGTCCAGTTCATGCATGGTCCTTGGTTGGTGTTTCAGTCTCCATAAGCCCCCCTGGGCCCAGGTTAGTTGATTATGGGTCCTTCTATCTTTCCCCTCACTCTTCCACAAGGCTTCCCAGGCTCTGTCTAATGGTTGGCTGTGAGTCTCAATATCTAATTTACCCTACCTATAAGATGTGTGGGGATTAAAAAAAAAAAAAAAAACAGCAGATATTGAGGGAATGTCCAACCCATGCCTGGCCCAACCTGAGACTCACCTGATAGGTGAGAGCCAACTCCTGACAACGTTAACTATACTTTGCTATGCTTGCAGATGGGAGCCTAGCTTAGCTGTCCTCTGAGAGGCTCCATCTAGCAGCGGATCGAATCACATGCTGAGACTCACAGCTAGACATTAAAAAGTATTATTGGAGTGTGATCATCTGTTTGCTCCTTCCAAGCCGTGTACTTCTTGAAGGCAGGGACATTATGTTACTTTCTTCTGTATTTACAGTTTGTTTGTTTGTTTCTAGTCTGAGTAAACATATATACATGGCATGGTTATCTATTAATGCGTGACAAATGGGTTTATGAGTGTGAGGAATGTGAACTCTGTACTCTATGTATGGTTTTTACCCAGTTATGTCTTAGTTCTCCCACTTTCATTGTTTCAGAATGTTGACAAACAAACTCTGAAGTGTAATCCAAGGCCCGGGAAGGTAAGCAGAAGGCTCTCCTTTGGGCTAATGTAAATGCTGAAAATCTTGGTTACGTTTAGCCTTGCAAAATTGAAGACAAATACATTTAACTTAGACAGTGAGGGTTTGGTTGTGTTTTTTCAAATTTAAGGATTTAACATCACAGTAATTGCTTCAAACAGTTGCTTTATTCATGCAGGAAATTTTATTGTCTATGTTCTATAACATTGTGGACTTTTCTTTACATTCTTAAAATTAGTCATTATGACACCTCCCTGCTCTATGTTACAGATGATTATCTATGATCTCCATGGGAGTAAATATAAACAAGAGGTCTACTGTAATATTCCTGATGCTACAACATGGTCTTTCCCGAATGGGGCACTGATAAAAGTTGTAAGGGGCTGGTAAGAACCCTCTTGAAACATTACCACCTATTATTTAGAATTAACCATGTCTTCTTACATTTATATCTTTGTACTTTTACTAAAAGTCATATTCTCTTTCTTCATTTTACTAGGATATTTGAAACATTGTTAGTATCTTATAACTTATTTTTATTTACTATGACACACTATCTAGGCTCCTGTTAAGTGCTTAATGCCTGAAGTGGATTGTAAGACCTTATGTATGCAATCAGTGTCATTTTACAATTGTGGTATTATCGAGATAGATTTGCAAGTCAAGTTGAATGAAACATGGCTTTGAAGAATGAGTTCAGAGTTGTGGGAAGCAATGGAATGTGAAGGCCACACGGACTCATTTGTACAGCCGACAGGCTCAGGCCCTGAGGAATTCCTAGTGTGGTCTAAAAGTGAGGGAAAGCCTCCTTTGTTACTGTGGACACTGTCCTGCTGACATCCTGGAGCCAAGGTTTCCGTGTCCAGTGTTTAGTTAGCCCTGACCAATATGTGTGCTGTAGTGGGGCGAAGTGTTTGTCTTCATGAAGGAAAATGCATTCATGCCTGTTGTACCCAGTTGTAGAAAAATTAAGGCGGAAACATAATTTAGAGCCTTTAAATTGTTTTCATATAAATATATGGCTTTGTGTATGTGACATAAAGGGTATGTGTATGCATAAATACATATCCAGGGCTGTATTGTGACTGTGATACAATGTTTACTATTTTAAAGTTTATTTAATATTTTTATTTTATGTGTATGCGTGTTTTGCCTACATATGTGTATGTGCATCACGTGCTACAATGTGTGGCATTTTAAAATTTATTTAATATTTTACATTTTCTGTGCGTGAGTGCTTAGTCTAAATATATATGGATGCTCCATGTGCATGCCTGGTGCCTGTGGGGGTCAGGGGAGGGTGTTAAATTTCCTGAAACTAGAGTCCTAAATGATTGTGACACATCATGTAGGGGAACTGAGGCCACCTCCTAGGAAAGAGCCACAAGAGCTCTTAACTGTTGAGCTGTGTCTCCCTTTTCCAGCATTTTCATCTCTAATTTGTATAGATATTTTAGAACTGAAGTTAGTCTGAATTATTCTTTCAAAAGTCCCATTCTGCACTTACAGAGGAGGGAAACGTAGCTTTGAAAGATGCATGAAGTGGTTCGTGCCCTTCCTAAGAGAGGTAGACTTACCAGAGCCTGTGCTTCTGTTTGCTTAGCTGGATTTTATATGAGAAGCCCCATTTCCAAGGTCAGAAGTGTGTGCTGGAAGAAGGAGAGAAAGTGTTAAACCGGGACTGGCTTCTCCAGAGCAGGAAGCACCCAGAGAGGAACTTCGTACTGGGATCTGTCAAGCGTGTCTTGAAGGTAACCCAGCTGTTCGTTTTCCACTGCTTTTATTTTGTTTTTGTCAAGTAGTAAAGCTGTGCTGTGGCCTAACAGTGCTAAGAAGGAATTGCTAGTGTTTGCGCTAATGTATTAAGCTTCACATTTAAATTTGTACATATCAGTTTGTTAAGAAAATGATAAAGTTAGACACTTAAACTTAGAAAATTTAATGACTTAAAATGGTAACTTAAAAAATATATGTATCTGACATAGATATAACGCTAGGTATATTCACTGTAGGGTTCTTAAATAAAAAGGTAGTAGTTTCAGATCTTTTTTGTAACTTAAATGCTGTTACTTAGTAGGAGTGTGTGTGGGGGGGTGTGCGGGTACATGTGAAGGTGCTGGGGGTTATCAGAGGAGGAGGAGGAATAGGGAGAGAAAGTGAAAGTATTGCCCTTTAATGTTCTGCTGGAAAGTGCTATTGAAGATGAGAGAGGTCCTCCAACAGAGAGACATTTTATGAGAGCCCCTATGGTGGCTTAGAGGAGGAATGAACTTACTGATGAGGGCCGACCTCAAGATAAGACAGGATACAGTGCACTTACTAATGTCGTGACTGTAGATATGGAGGGTGTGTGTGTGTGTGTGTGTGTGTGTGTGTGTGTGTGTGTGTAACTAATAATTTGGAAAATGAGTTCATCAGTTTGGGAGGCTGGGAGAACACAGGAGGAGTTGGAGTGGAAGGGTGGAATAGGAGTGCTTTGTAGGCAGTACTCAAGTATGAAGCTCTGAAAACAATTTTTAAAAGTCATCAGTGTGGGGGAATTATTCATGATTTGACTAATGTACTTAAACTTTTCATTACTATAGAGAAAAATTACAGGTAGTATATAGAAATATTCGAGTTGTGATAAAGCTATGTCTACACGTATTCGAATCAAAACTACAAACACATTCATACCTAACAAGTATTCGTGGCTGTTCATGGGCCCCTTGTGGTAATGGGCAGTGGGGATAGAAACATTGCAGGCTTTGGGTCTTATTTCAGGTTGCCTGAAGCCTGGGTATGCCCGGGACATGCCAGGAATAGGCACCTGACCTGGATCAGGTGGTCGCTAAATTAGAATCTTAGATAGGCAATTAGACAGCATGGTAGAGCCTCTGTAAAGTCAAACAAAGGGGTGAGCATCAACGGGTCCATGGCAATGTGAAAGGTTACCATGGCAGAGAGGACAGTGTTTTCTTTTGTTTGTGGAACTGTGCCTCTTGTCTGCAAAGACCAGTTAAGTGGTTGCTTAATTATCCAGCTTAGTAAAAAAAATTTTTTTCAAGGGAATCATTAATCTGTAGGTGGAATCTTCGGGATTTGTGGGGCCTGTGGTTTTGCTCCCTTCTTGTGACTCCTAGGCACCATGCCAACCCTAGTGGGGGAAAAGTGAGCAAGACTTGGCAACCAGCCATTTTTACAACTCCACTAGATCACACAGGAGTACAATCAAACACATTTAATCTGCTGAGCATAGAAATTTAAATGCATATTTGTACATCTGCCTTTTGCTTAGAATATGTTATGAGAAAGAAAAAAAAAAAAGGAGTCCTGCTCACTTGTTTTTCTTTCTCCCGCTGTTTGCTCATTGAGTTGTTCTTTTTCAATTGTGGTATGATTGATCATATGTCTTCAACAAACTGACAACTTTTACTGTAGAAGGAAAAACCAAACTATTAACCTTCTAACAGAAAATGCATAAATATTTTAGAGAGTGAGAATCCGGCATGGAACTCCTCCTTCTCCAGCTGTGTCGGCATGCTGCCTGGGGTAGCTTCTTCCTCACGAAGGCTCTTGCCTTGCCTCAACTTGCCTCGTCCACAGCGATCTCGTTTCATCATCTTGGTTTTAGTTGCTCTCCTCTGAATTTGAGGCTCTGATTCAATGATGTCTTCCCCTGACTATGAACAGAACCAGCAGGTCCTTCAGTGTTCAGCTTTTATGTACATTCTGTTTAAGACTCATTTTTGCAGCCAGGGGTGGGGATAGCAGTGCAGTGTGTCTCCAGGGCAGTCTTTTCTGAAATCAGAGCCAGTGTTGTAAGTGTCCTTGTTTACTGGGCATTGTACATTCATTTCAAAGGTATGATCTTTTCATTATGACCATAGATCACGTAGGTCAATGCCTTGTTAGATTAGACTAAAGGCATCTTGTGTAAGATGGAGAAAAATTGGTTATTGTTTTACTTTTTGTTAACTGTAATTCATTGTTACTGTTTCTCCCCTATAACCTTGACTTGGGCATATTAATCATTACGAGTCTTCACCAAGACACATTTGCAAATGTGGCATGAGTAGAAAAGTGTGGGATGAAGTCTGCACACTTTTGAGTCAGCTGTTTATTGTTGCTAGGTTACCATAAAGGACCCTCTAGTTGTTTAGAGTTTGGCTGCCTTTCCCCATCAGTAATTATACAAGTCTTGAAAAGATGCTACTTTTGTGAATACTCTCCCCCAAAGACTGCTTAAGGAAATCTTTTTTTCAGTCAACTTGAGTGAAAATTGGGTCGTAGTATTTGAGGAGGAAAGACTTCTCACTTTTCTCTTCATCTTTTTTTCTTGAGCCGCCACTATGTTTTGGCTGCTTTGCCGTTTCCTTCTGTGTTACTGTAGACACGAATGCGTCTTAGCTTTTTCCCTTTTAAAGAACACCACCCAGACATTGTTTGTTAACACAATGCAGAGGAAACTTGTTTGTGTGAGGCATTTAGTTATGTATTCCACTACTGTACCTCGGCTCCCTGGGGGGACATTAATACAGCAGTGTTTGAAGTAGTACTAGCCACACTCTGTTGTCAGGGGTACACAAAGGGCCACTGAAGATGGACAGGTGACTGTTCTGGGCGTTTCTGGCTAACTGTGAAGTAAAACTTCAGAAAGAAGAATATACACCATACATACATACATACATCATCATACATACATACATCATACATCATCATACATACAAACATACATCATCATACATACATACATCATACATACAAACATACAGCATCATACATACATACATCATCACATCATACATCATACATCATACATCACATACATACATACATCATCATACATACAAACATACATCATCATACACACACATACATCATCATACATACATACATACATCATCATACATACATACATACATCATACATCATCATACATACATACATACATCATCATACATACAAACATACATCATCATACATACATACATACATCATCATACATACAAACATACATCATCATACATACATACATCATACATCATCATACATACATACATACATCATCATACATACATACATACATCATCATACATACATACATACATCATCATACATACAAACATACATCATCATACATACATACATCATACATCATCATACATACATACATACATCATCATACATACATACATCATACATCATCATACATACATACATACATCATCATACATACATACATACATCATCATACATACATACATACATCATCATACATGCAAACATACATCATCATACATACATACATCATACATCATCATACATACATACATACATACATACATCACCATACATACAAACATACATCATCATACATACATATATCATACATTGTCATACATACATACATACATACATGGCTATATAAATTGTGCTGCTTTAGCTTACTGCAAGCTAGAATTTATTTATGAAAAGGAGATATATAAATTTAATGGCTTTTAGAAGTGTATTTTAAGGTAAAGCATCTCAGTTTATTTGTCATAATTATACATAGTAAACATGTTCTGTTAGCATTTTAATCATCTGTTTATATTGAGAATCCTTTTCTTTAAATTGTATCATTTTGGGAAGACAATTGCCATAAGACATTTTGACTAATATAAGCTGTTGGGTACTTAATTCCTTAGCACAGTGTATTCTAGTAACATCCTTATTTATTAATGAGAATCATTGAGAACTTGGTATGTGGAAGGTTTAAAGAATTTAAAAATGGCAAAGCCTCTTAAAAAAAAAAAAAAAAAAAAAAGGAAGTTGTCCAGTCTGTAGTTAGTGGTGTCTCTGACAATTATTGCATGTGCTCATTGTATTAAAATGCCTTCACCTGAATTTCTAGCGCTAGAGGTGAGAATTACATTACTGAATCTTGAATTGTATGGTTAAGCACTCGTGAGTACCCAGCGGTGTGTGTTTGGACAGAGTGGTGTCTGTAATCTTGGGAAAGGGAGAGGTCACTGTGATTCTAATCCCTTAAGAAAGGACAGTATGGTTGAGCAAATGGGAAAGTGGGAAGGAGGGAAGAATGGGAGGATATAAGGCATGGGATAACCATTGAGATGTAACAAGAATAAATTAATAAAAAAAAAAAAAAGAAAAGAAAAAAGAACCTGGAGGCAGGAATTAAAAAGCATAAAAAAAAAGAAAGAAAGAAAGAAAGAAAGACAGGACAGTATTTTAGCTGCTATTCAACAGCATGTTAGATATAATGAGATGCCCCATAATAAAGAGGGTTGCCCACGCAGGTGCATGACGAGTGCTGTGTGAGGAACCTGCAGTGGCCAGAGTGAGGTGAGCACAGAGGCTGGGGTGTGGCTGCAGGACTCTGGGAAAGGAGCGTGGATCCTGACACTGTAGCAAAGCAGAAACAAAGGCCTTCTGATGCATCTTGATCCTGGACATGTCCCTGGGAGGCAGCGTTTCTAGATGGGTCAGGCATTTAGACTACTTCTGCCTGACTCGTGCTTGGGAGCTACAGTTTCGATGCAGTTTGCACTAGCAGTGGAAATAGACTGAAAAGAGCTAGTCACGTGCGGTTTCACAGGAAGGTCTGACAGGGTGTGCTGACAGTGAGGGTCTCATTTTTAAAGGCCAAGGTGGAGTCAAATTTCATAATAGCTTTTATCATCAAGCCAACTTGCACTCCACAAGTAGGAAAACACATTTCCTTTCCCCTCACCTCTAGTTCCTTCTCTTTTGTTGATGTAAATTAGACAAACACACTGGAAGGGCAGTGCCTCTCCATTATTTATTTTTTATGTCCCCCAGGAGATCAGGTTTTTTTTTAAAGTCACTTCCTCCCTTTAGGCTTTGTTATGTTTCTGCGAAGGAAAACTTGCAGACCTTTGGCACTCAAACCCTTTAGCAAGTGAGCCATTCTTTTTTCTTTTCTTTCTTTTTTTTGTTTTGTTTTGTTTTTGTTTTTCGAGACAGGGTCTCTCTGTGTAGCCTTGGCTGTCTTGGACTCACTTTGTAGACCAGGCTGGCCTCGAACTCACAGCAATCTGCCTGCCTCTGCCTCTGCCTCCCGAGTGCTAGAATTAAAGGCGTGTGCAATGTGAGCCATTCTTTTTTTTTTTTTTTTTTCCGAGACAAGGTTTCTCTGTGTAGCCTTGGCTGTCCTAAACTCACTTTGTAGACCAGGTTGGCCTCAAACCACAGAGATCCGCCTGCCTCTGCCTCCCAAGTGCTGGGATTAAAAGCGTAGGCCACCATGCCCAGCTATGTGAGCCATTCTTAATGGGACAAGTATTTTAAAAATAAAGCAGAAAAAAAAAAAAAAAAACCAAACATGGTTTAAAAAGAGACAGTAATTTTTCTAGCAACATTTATATGATTGCTGTGTTATTCATATAACTCCTGAGAAAATCTGTGTTTTGTCCTTTAAGTATCACCACTTCCTCCCTTGAGTTGTTTTCGTGGAGAGACCCCACTACACAATGAAATCATTGTAACTCTGTGCCCAGGGTGTTTAGGAGACTATAGCCGTGTGTCTCTAGATGATTTCAAAGGCGATTCTTCTTCTCCAGGACTGCAGCATTCCGGAGATAGAGCTGTGCCCACAGTCTGACCCTGGCTGCTGCCCGATCTACATACACCGGTCCATCCCCAACCTGGAGGAGCTGAACATCCCCAAATCTGCGTCCTTCACGGTGAAGTCAGGAGTGTGCGTGTCAGCCTGTCCTTATTAGAATGATTGCTGGCCACCAGAGTTCCCTTTTTGCTTCATGTTTCAATAGATGAGACATGAACTCTGAAGTCTTAGTTAGTTGGTGGTGTTGATGCTTCTGGATACCCAAGAACGACTACTTGAAGGCTTAAAGCGGAGTCTGCCTATTCGGCTCTAATTAGAGCTTTGACATATGACCTGTAGGAGCAGGCACAGGTCTGCTCGTCCATCCCAGCCTGCCCGATGGACGGATCACATTGTCTTCTTATCTACACATTTTGGGGTTGAGAAATAGAAACATGTCTCTGACCTAAAAATTTGGACCCTAAACGATTTCTAGCTCTTGTTAACTGTTGATCCCTTCTCAGTAGCAAGCATATGGCACTGCTCTGACTTTTACCTCTGTTTTAAAAGGTGAAGGCAGAGAGTCATCCTCACCTAGTGGATGAATGATCAGTTCCAGGGTACTAGCTGGAAAGCAAAGATTTTTAAGTTATAGTCTGCCTACATTAAAGGTGCGGCATGCCCTAGGTCTTAGAAAATTCTAGGGCAGAAATTAATACACAATACTCAGAAACATGTTAGAAGGTGGGGATATGCGAATGCAAATACTTAAGAACATGTTAGCGTTCTTCTTCATAGACTTCTAATTACATTGGTTCACTTTATTAGTGTAATTCTATCAGTGGAATTTCTTGATAAACTTTTTAACCTTTTAGGGTACTAAGCTAAAATATTATTATCATGCTTTAACCAACCATTTGTACCTTGTTTAGTTGGCTGGCCTACCCAGATATTAATTTTAAGGGGCAAGCTACAATTTTGGAGGAAGACCAGGGGCTCTTTGAGATTTCTGCAGCAGAAACAAAATCCCTGCACCCTCTTCAAATGGTAAGCAGATTCTACCAAAGGCTTCTCTCTTCCCCAGCGGATCAGACTTTGCCCCACTGAACTGCCAAACTGTATATTGTATTTCTGTTCATATTATACAGAATGTTTGCACTTAGTTTGAACTGTGGCAAGTCTATCACAACACATACAGTGTTTTCATAAGTATTGCTCTACAAAGTTTTAAATATTTAATAAAGTCCAGAGTCTGTCTTGTTGATGCTCATTAGAAAATTAGTTGTAGTAGATTGTCTCTTCCAGTTTGATAATGAATAGTAAACTTAGCATTAATAATAAATTGCTTACTCTTTCAGTGCTTATCTTCTTAAAGATTAAATAAGTGCCTACAGCATCTCTGTGGCAAACTGGTTCATTTTTTTGAGAAGCAAAATGTTCAATTAAGTGCAGGCTATGTGAAAAAAAAAAAAAACATGCTTGGTTCTGTGCCTTGGAAAACAGAAACAAGGACAAATGCAGAAATTATGAGAAGCATCCCAATGTGGAATAGCATTTTTGGCACTAACGTTATGAAGTGTGAGGGCTTTTGTGAGAGCTGCGTTACTATGTAAGGCGTCCGGTCTTCGTGTTACAAGTCATTAGCATGATGAGCTGTGCAGCCAGAACTGGAAAACAGAGGAATAGAGATGGTACTATGGCCTCACTTAGAAAACATAAATAATTCTAGAAGATGTGTTTTGCTATGGGGCTTAAGGATCTGCTCTACCAAGTGTAATTTCTGGAGCTGTTAGCGATCCTGTTCTTCCACTTGGGATGCTCCACAGCTGCTATATTAAATCTTTAACTGCCTGGGTGTAATCTGAAAGCTTTTCAAGATTTCCTGCCCCATCTATACTGATGTAGATCAGTCTGACTTGGTTTTGAATACTGTAGGGTTCTAAATTCACCATAATTAATTTTGATGGCTCCACAGTTTATATGTCTTAACTAGGAAGATTTTTTTTTTTTGTAACTTACACATAAGTTTGTTACATCCCCACTTTTTACATGTTTACATTGTCTTTAAATATCTTGTGATCTTTAGGGTGGACTGAAAGTGGAAATGCCTATGAACTTAAAGGTAAGTCTTGAACTGCCTCAAAAGACTCAGTGCTAATGTTTTAAGTATTTTGATTATCATAGTTACCTGACTATATGCTGTCTAACGAGTGGAGGCTGCAGTAGTCGGATGTGACTGTGTAGACGGTTTTCTGTGACTGCAGTGTACACGGCAGCTGGAGGGCTGTGTTTTCCCACAGACCTACCCCACAGACCACTGTGTAGGAAGGTGACAGACACATTTGATTTCTATTTAGCAATGGAGGTATTGATGTTGAAGTTGGTACTCACGTAAATCCCAGTGAACTCAGCAGGATTTGACGATGATGCTTGGAAATAGGTCAGTGCTGATGAGCTACAGCTAGCTCCTGGTGCGTAGGTATCAGTTTATAATTATGAGTGCCCGAAGAGGAGGGTTGGGGTGGAGGCAATGGGAACTGGATAAGTGACAGGATCGAGCACATTACAGGAAGAGAAAATACTGCTACAAAATGTATGTATGGGGGAAAATCAGCTCAGTGGTCAAAGATGCAAATAGCCTTCAGAGGCAGGAAGTAGCCTCTCCTACCAGAGATATCACCTGCCAGGGCGACATCCATCCTTCCTTTTCACAAAATAAGGTACCACCAGTCCTCCTCTTTGCTCCACATCACAGCTTACAGAATTGACTGCAACTGTCTCAACCACGTGGATGGATCTCTTTTAAAACTCAACATGTCTGAGTGCATCTGTTGTACCCTGGCTACATGCTGGAATCATCTGAATATAAAAATTATATCAGCCTAGTTTCTATTCTCAGTATACTGCTTTGATTCAGCATGAGGTCAAAAAGCAGCAAATGTTCCAAACTGCCGATCTGACTAATCAATGCAGAATTACCTGGGACACTCTCCATGTGACGCCAGCTGCAGCTCCCAAGTGTGGTGAATCACATCTTCATGTGTGAGAGGCTGAGGTATCCTAGGGCATTTGCCAGGTTGTAGGCATCATATATGAGCAGATTGATTTCATAAGCAATCAAAACTTGGCAACTGGAAATTAATTAATATTGATGATGTCATAAAAGCTTATTCAGGAAGAAATACTTTTTTACTTAGTTTGAATATCGTCACATGTAGCCTGAATAAAACATCGTTGCATATAGTATATATATGTATATATTTAACTTTGCTTTGTATGTGTATATATAAAAGTTTCCTATGAAAACCTAATATATAGAATTATCAAGATTAGTAAATTTTTAAGGAATAAGTTATGTTTTGTTTAGTTTTATGTATTTAAACCTGGGGATTTATTCACCAATGTCTGAGGTTTTAGTTGTATACAGATTATTCCATTAACAGCTCAAAGGATGCAGAGTAGATTACCACTCTTACAACAGCCATGTATTTAGGGCAGGAGTGACTTCAGAAGCAAAAACGGGAAATTGTAAAGAGAACGCTGTGCGGTAACAATTCTCTTCCGGTGTCCATCTCCTTCCTGTCCCGTTCATGATACCATCTCTGGATGTGAACATAATGGCCAATTAGTAAAACACTTGAGTTTCCAGTTATTTCTCAGTTTCAGAAAATATTGCATTTACATTGAAAACTTCGCACCCGTTCCTTTTCAGCAAATATCAACAAGTATAAAAAGTAGCCAGTGTTATAAGAAGGAATAGTTGGCAATGAACTCAATTGGTAATTTCGCTTTATGTACCGGAAGCTCCGTATGTTTTTAAGTCTTATGGGGTATGAGGGAGATCTGTAGTAAATTCACAATACAAGAGTGATAAAAGAAAATTCAAGCATCACCTGTAAGACAGGTTAGCCTATGTAGTGGTCCTAACATTTGGGTAACCAGAAAAATGTAATCATAGCCACGTACATTAATGTGAGAGAAACGTGAGAATTAGTGCTAGACCCTAAGAATTGTATTGGCTCCTATATTCTTTGTGAATATCAAATGCTGTTTTATATCATAAAACTAATTTAAAAGAAGATATTGCTCCTTATTCATGTTTTATCTTAAGTGCCACTTACATGATTCAGAATGTTTACATGCTACCATATGAGCACATTAAATAACAGTTTCATGTTTTTCAGGTTATCATTTATGAAAAACCTCACTTCCGTGGACATACCAAAGAGTTTAGTGAACATATAGATTCTGTCCCTAAATTTTTAAAAAGTGATAAGGACTTCTATGGCATTGGATCAATTCGTGTCATTGGTGGAGTGTGAGTGTCATATTTTCAGTATGTGATTTATGAGTCTACTTTTGAAGATTAACTTTTAAAATGTGCTAAATAAGATAAAACCACCAACTGTAGGCTTCCAGGCTACTTCCCTTCTGTAATGTAGGAAATAAAATGTGTAGATTAGTAGTGACTGCCCACTTACAGGTTTTAAAGATTTTGAAATAGAAACTATATTGTGTATTTAATATAAACATTCAATAACTAGCTTTTCTAAAACACTGTAGAACAGTTGCAAGGTAAATTTCTGTTCTTTATGGATTATGAACATAGGTGAAGTCCCAGTTTTTTTTTCTTAATCAGCTATCTGGTTGCCCTATTGTTGTTGGCTCACTTATGTTCTAAGGGCCTTGGTAGTGAGTTATCTCATTAAAGGATTAGAGTGAGCTCTGTGATTCCCAAAGTCGAAAGTGCTGGCACCTGTGGTCCCCTGTCCTGGGACCACTTTCGACCACACCGTCCAAATCCCACTAGATAGAAACACGGGTGTTGGGATGACCCCAGCCTCAGTCAGCATTCCTGCAGCAAACAACCTAGAAAGGCTTTACCCAGGCTAGTGTTTGCCCTGGTATTCGTGTCACGTGGGGGTAAAAACACCAAGGACAAGCTTTGCTCAAAGCTGATATGCTCACATCTCCCTTCACACACGGGTTGTTTTGCATATGGTTCAATTTGTTGTCAAGCGTTGATGTGACATCAATCATATGACTTGTTTGTGCCCCTGTAGTAAATGATGCTTTAAAAATATTCATAGGTGCGAGCCTGTCTACAGTCACCTCCAGTTCTACTATTGCAGATGTGTAGGTCATGTTGATCCTTGGTCCAGTATGGGGGTAATCACTTAATTACTCACCCCTGAATTAAAAGCCTGCTTCGTGTTTAATGGGCAGATACAGTTTGGGCAGACACGATTTTGTTGGTTCTGCATATTTGTTATGTTTTCTGCTTTGTGTGTAATGTTAAAACTCTGCTCCAGAAGGGTTTTGCCTTTTTCTCACCCTGAGACCGAAATGGTTTCCCCTGGTAACCAGATGGATTGAACACCACTTTTCTGCCTTGGAAAATATTATCTGCTAAAAATTAGTGTGATGGATGCTACTGTTTTCTGGATTTGCCTTTTTATAAAAGTCGGGGGATGGTCTGTGATAGGGAATACACACTTACAGCTTTATGTGGCAGTCAGGAAGAGAAACACAATGTTCCCACTTGGAAAGTAATCTAGTTAGCTCGTCATTTCTACACTTCCCTTGTTTCTTGGCTTTTTGGCTGGTTGGCTTTATATATGGACATTGTGGGCCCTTCTTCATCCCCTTCCATCTAGAGGAACCTCAGAGCAGCAAGCCTGATGATTTATAATTGCCTTGCTGTAACTATGAAATAGGTACAGTAAGGTCTCTGTAGCGTTCATTCTTTTTCTCTGTCAAACATAGCTCAAAACAAGCTTCAAGTAACTCCCTTAATCTGAGAGAAAGCTTAGGCAGTGTTAAGCTCTCTGTGAAAATTATTTTCACATTATAGTTTAAGATACAATCACGTTACTGCTCTCCATATTGCAACCTCACTAAAAATTCCCAATATGTTTATAGGCTCCATTCCACTTACTTTGGAATTCCGCTCCCAGCATTGCATGCACCTAGAAACAGAAGACAAAAAGTGATGAAGGCTGGAAGGGTACAGCTTTGTGCTCTGTAAAAAGGTCTTAATATATGTGTATATATATATATATATATATATATATATATACACACATATATTCACTGCTTCCGAGTGATAAAGAGTAATAAGAAGCAGCAGCTTCTCGGGCTTCAGGTTTTTCATGTTTCTGATTCAGAAGGTCCTCGGCTGTGGAGGAGAAGGGCAGTCACCTAGCAATCTATCCATTTGGAAGGTCCCACCCTTCCTGTGTAGTGCAGGTAAAGGCTACTTGTTATACTTCCTTGTACATTAGTGAGTCACCCGTGCCCACGTTGCATTAGGCACCCATGGTGTGATCCTTACAAAGAGGTTAGATTCACAGAGGAGCCAGGAGTGCTTATCAGTGTCTCCCGATTCGGCTGTAAGCTCAGGAAACTGGCGTCCCTGGAAAGTGCGCTGCAGAAATGCTTCCTGTTTCCGGAAGCCCAGATAAGATGCAAGCTCCAAGATTTCCCACCCAGAGGCATTTACAGATGTTTTAGCCCACGTACAGGATTTCAGTTCAGTAGCCTTTCCAGTTTCTCCTTGGGAAAACCTCCCTGTGGACGAAGGGTTCCTTGGGCTTAGACCTTGAGTAAATGATTAATAAAGTAGTCTTTCCTTACTTCCAAAAAGGGCTTAATCAGTCTAATGAAAATGAGTTCCTTGGATCTCGGTGTGGGTTGGAAACTTTTCTCATTGGCTGTGTGTACTTTCCATTATTTCTACTTGGCAAAGTGCTCTCTGACCATGGGGTACAAGTCATGCCCCAAACACGTAACACGCTTGCTCTGTTGCAATTCTGCAATTAACCTTTTGTTGGGAGAAGCATCCAAACTATAAAAGTTAATGATCCACGAGATTCATACCATTCGTCCTTGGTGCATGGAAACCAATAAGGTCATTTTTACAATACTAGATAAATAACTTTGTCTTCTGTCCTCATACTTTCCTCTTTTGCTCTCCTAACTAGTTTTCTCAGTGGCTCAGTTGAGTACCCTGTATTTCTAGGTGGGTTGCCTACGACAAGGAACATTTCAAAGGCCAGCAATTCCTACTTGAAGAAGGAGACTTTGAAGATAGCAGTACTTGTGGGGCATTGAGTGGCCCCATCATGTCTTTCCGGTACCTACAAGCTGTGAGTTTGCTTTCTTAACATTAATTCAGATTAACCTGTGTTATCTTTTCATGAAAATCAGACATGATCCAACTGAACAGCACTTGCCTATTTTTCTTGCCTGTGGTGATTATTATCTATTTACTTTTTTATTTTTATTTTTATTTATTTATTTATTTTTTTAGAAGAGTCTCTTCTCTTTGTAGCCTTGGCTGGACTGGAACCCACTTTGTAGACCTGGCTAGCCTAGAATTCTTAGCGACCCCCCACCTTGCCTCTGACTCTTGAGTGCTGGAAGTGAAGACATGTGCCACAACACCTAGATTACTTTTTCCTTTTCATCTATTGATTCCTTAGTTATTTTTTGAGTACCTCCTTTGTTAGATGTATTGTGAGACGCCCATCCCAACATCCAGAGCAGGCAGTTTGGTAGGGAAAGCAGTGCATTAATAATTGCCCTGTGCTGACCGGATTAAGTACTCGGGTATCCAGAAAATGGACAGTTGGTCAGGTCTCTCTACTTGGAGGACATAGGACCACATACCAAAGATGATGGTTCAGCTGAGGCTCCTGCTCAAGGTGACCCAAGTGAAAGGTTTTCAGGAAGGACACATGGCGTGGCATGAAAGGAAAGCAAAGGTGTTCTTTTATATCAAGAGATCCATGTTAATGGGCGACAGGAGTTTCATCCGGGGGTGATCTTACCCATGTGGCAATATCTGGAGGTATTTTTGGATTGTCATTTCAGGGGATATGGGTCTACTGACATCTAGTGGGTAGAAGCCAGAAAGTGCTGCTGCAGCCTTGAGTTGTGAAGGTCTTCCCCCAACACGAAAGTGTAGCAGGATGGGTCATGAGGATGGCTCATTATGTAAGAGCCGCAGGATGTGCATTCAATCCCCAGGATGCACATGGAGGGAGCACTGATTCCGTGATGTTGTCCTCTGACCTCGACATACACACACACACACATACACACACAATGATAACAGCAGCAGCCGCAGCAGCAATAATAATGATGATGATAATGATAATGATAACGAATTGCAGGGACACAGGTGCTTGTGGCGCTGAGCTTGAGAACTCTCATGGAAGTGCAGCCAGGGTGTGTTTAGAGAAAGGCAGTTAAGTCCGGATGTGAGAGAGAACTGGGGACGGTCGAGTCCAGAGCCAGTGAATGAGGGCCTAGGGCCATGGAAGAATTCGGATTCATCTCCCTTGAGTTGAGTGTGAGTCACTGGTGAACCAGTGGACATTAGAAAATGAGCAGCTTGGGAAGGTGGTTTTGGTGACGATATGAAGAAATAGACTAGAAGAAGGAGACAATGCTAGAGATAAGAAGTCCAGACTATTTTAGGATTCCCAGTAGAAGTGGACGCATGCTGGAGAGATGATGGATACTAGAGAGTTCCTAGGATATTGCAGCTTATCAAATGTGACATGTTACACTGACCAGCCCTCTTGTTAAAGTGTCTAGAGGAACATGCTTTCTTGCCACCCTAGTAATGTCTTCCCAGATTATCTTTGTTGTGTTTCTAGAATGTTCTCCAAGCCCTCCCCAAGGGAACTGATATCAAAATGAAGAGTGATGACAGGCTCACTCAGACTCCAGATGACCATAGGGATTGGTCACAGGTGAATTAGGGCTCTGCCTGTGTGGACCAGCAGCCTTCATGGCCCCCACTCAGAAGAGAAGGTGCACAGGGGGCAAGGGAGAAGCTCTTTGCTTTTTCATAAATGATCTTTTTTTAAATAAGAAAGTAAGTTTAAAAAACAAAAATACCAAGTTCTACATGGAAGAAATAGAGGACAATCCATGGCAGGTTGAGTACAGGAGTTGTTTTTGCAGCAGCAGACGGATAACTTTTATAATGTTAATTCAAATACACAAGGGCCGCACAGTTCACAAGACCACCAAAAGGAAAACAGACAAAACCAAATAGCACAAAGCCCGCTTTCCTTCCTCTTAAGGGCACTGTGGTCACATGCACTGAGGAGCTGGGGCCATGGCTCCCGTCAATGATAGTCACTGTTAAATACTTACAAGACTATCCCAGATACTTAAAAAAGAGTCAGGTGGGAGCATTAATGATGCTAGAACATTCAGAAAGATGTGTTGGCGTCTCTGAACTCACTGGCTGGAACCTGCCAAGAGTTAGAGATGCACTGCTGTACACGAAGGTGTGGAGCATGTATGAACATTTCGAGCGAGCTTTTGTAATGAGTAAGCAGACGTGCTCTTCAGATAAAACCCTCTTCTGCCCTGTGTCTTCAAGTTAGATTTTAGGCTGACGTTCTAATCCTTGTGATAGTCTTAGTACTATCGAGTATTGGTTTATGGCCCTCCTGCATTAATCTTGACAAAGGCTCTGCGAGTGCACCAAACATGTTAGGGTTAGGATGGTTGAACAGCAAGCAAGCCTTGTGTAGAACACATGCCATGTTCCCCATTTTCACCATTCTATTTATATGGCCTTAAAGAGCACTTTCATGGCAGAAAACCGGATTTCATTCCATTAAAGGCTTATTAGGCTTGTTATTTCACTGGTAGCTAGTCATGTAGGATCACGTGACAGGCCAGTACACATATGTGACATGTTTACATGACTTTCAGATATTGTTCTAGAAGATTATCTCTAATATGCATTCAGATAACTTTTACTAAAAGAACTATATGTTTTTTTTAAACATAGAATGTATGTATATATTGCCCAAGCTCCTTAAAGACATGGTGTTCAAGTTACATTTTGATATTTGTGTATTCCTCAGCCAGGAATTGTGACCCTGACAGTCTTGCTGAGTGAACGGTGAACCCTGGTATGACATGCCTCTGTCCCGTAGTCTGGAATGCCCGTAACCTGGAAAAGGGGAAGCGTGGCATTCAGTTATGTGAGGCCATGCGAAGTCATCACAAAGCAGGCAGGGAAGCTGTGCTGAGCGAGGAGTGTCAGTTCAGAGATCCTGGCTGCAGTCCATAGAGTACTGTGGATTTACTCAGGTCAAATAGCGGATACGTTCCTTGGGGACAGTGGGAACTGTGCCATTTAATGATTTGAAGAGGACAAGGAGAAATGTATTCCCAGTTCCAAATGAGTCACTCAGATATTCATGTTTTGCTGGGTGCTTTTGAAGAAAGTAGTACACTGAAAGGAATGTGGCTCAGTTCAGGCTTCAGGGTTGAGACATTTTTATTCCTTCTCTCCCTCAATAAAATTTGCTCAACGTGCCTGTTTTCCTTCATTTTTACACTAGCTTATGGTCTAGATTTACTTTTGCTGTCTGATTTTGCTCTTTGCCAGGCCTACAGTCTGTACTCTGACCTTTAAACCCAGGCAGTGTTGCCGACCACTATTTCCCTTAAGTTGATGGTTGGGTGGTCAGCACCCAGATCACAGTGCCCGCCCAGGGTTGTAGTATAAGAGGTCGCTGGCTGGGTCAGCCGAGATGGTTTATGGAATTTAAAAGTCATCAAATTGCTGAGCCTTGTAATTTGTGCTTGGGCTTAAAGTCACTCTAGTGTTCTCTCACAGTTTTCTCCACTTGAGACTGTACTGAATAAGTCAAGTGCTTTAAAAATATAAACTTGACTATAGCCTTTAAGTCACCCCACTGCTGTCGATCCTCCTTGAGATGAAGCCTACCCTCGCCTGTGGAATATTCAGTGACTTAAATGTGCAGAGAAAATCAGAGATGTAATTACCTAGAACTCACAGGCTAACCCTAGACATGGCTGCAAATGTCTGCTCTACTCAGCCTCTAACATAAGGCACTTATGGATGGCTCACTGGTTAAGAGTAGTGGCTGCTCATCTAAGGATACTGAGGTCAATTCCCAGTAGCCCCATATAATGGAATCTTCTATCTAATGCTCACTTTTGCCATGCAGGCATATAGAGTGCTTATATACATAAATAAATCTTTTTTGAAAAGAAATAAATTTTTAAAAAAGACTAAGACACTTAGATGTTTCGTTTCATTGTTTTTGGGGTCACCCCCCACCCCCACCCCCGTGCTGAGGAGGCCAACCCAAGACCTCATTCACGCCATGCAACTTCACTACCCGTGAACTGCACCCAGCCTGAGATTTTCCTTCTATAATTCCATATTTTGTACATGTGGCCTCAGGAGGTGCATCCTCAGGAGGTTGCAACCCAGCACCGGCACGTGACTGAGTGTACAGATTGGCTTTGAGCTCCAGCTCTGGCTGCCAATCAGCTGGGCCTGATATTCTGTGTTTGGCAGGTTTGAAAGGAAAATCGAGAATGGGACAAAGCCAGAGTAGTGGTTCAGAGGGACCTGGAAAAAGCTGGAAAACAACAAAAGCTACAAGGCAAGAAAAGCCACAAAGCAGAGAACAGAAAGAGAGGAGCAACACTCCTCGGACTGTCTCTCCAGACCGAGGCTCCGGGGTTGGGGACAGTGTAGAGAACTTGAGGTGTGTGAGTATATTTCTGCAGTCCTTTATGCTCTCAGCATGGGCACTCTGCAGTGAATCCTGTGACAAAAGGCCTTTCCTCTTCCCAGCTCCAAGACGCACTGTCACATGGGGCTTGAGACTCAGCTGACTCTTCTTGCTGCGGTAGTTCCCCTACTACTGCAGTGTGGCGTATGCAAGTCATTGCTCAAGTCAAGTGCATCCTTCTAAACACAAGTATTTCTTAGCGAGACGGCAGATAGACAACGCACGTGTGCCCCTTTCCACTAAAACACAGTGCTCCACGGCACATCCTAGCTCACTGTGCTTTCTAGTCCCAAGATCTCAAGAAGTAAATAACAGGTACTCACGGGTCACGAACTGGATAGAGACAGGGAGTCCGCGTCATGAGAAATGGAAAACCACTAACTGAGCGCTGCCCCTGAACTCTTCCATTATGGTTAGATCTGGTTTTGTCGGTCTCTTGTTGGTACTGGTTTCTGACAAGCCCCATCCAGCCACGATCGTTGTAATGGTTGTAAGCTGTTATGTGCACCTTCAGCGGGGAGGAAAAGAGGCGAGACATACCTGCATCTGTGCTCCTCTGCTGGGGAGGTGCATGCTGTCAGCAGGACTGTGCTGATAGGTCACTCATAAATATCACACCTCCTTGGTAAGCTTATCTGTGGACGTGAAAGACGATCATGGGTTATTAAAGTCTCATTCCTCATATGGCTCAGTGTGTGTGTGTGTGTGTGTGTGTGTGTGTGTGTGTGTGTGTGTGTAAGGAAATGTGTTTTAGAAATGAAGTTTTATAGCCAGGCAGTTGTGGGGCACACCTTTAATTCCAGCACTTGGAGGGCAGAGACAGGCGGATCTCTGTGAGTTCAAGGCCAGCCTGGTCTACAGAGCAAGTTCCAGCAGGACAGCCATAGCTACACAGAGAAACCCTGTCTCAAAAACAAAAATCAAAACAAACAAACAAACCAAAAATCCAAAAAACAAAAACAAAGAAAGAAATGAAGTTTATTTTAATAAGGACTGAGAAGGTGGCTGATTCAGTATGAACCTTTTCAATGTACTTTCTTTTTTAACGCAGCATGTGAAAGCAGTGAAGGCAGTGGTGTTGTCTTGGATCACGGAGGGTTCCTCTGGGGCTAAAATTGAAAACTCAGTTATGGATTGGAAATTATTTTGTGGAAAAAATTTTAGGCAAAGCCTAATTTTGATAGAACATTAGACCTCTTGTTGTCAGCAGTTTTTAAATCCTTGAAAGTTGGCTGTGTGGTGGTGGCACACACGCTTAATCCCAGAACTAAGGAGGCAGGGGCAGGCAGATCTCTGAGTTCCAGGTCAACCTGGGCTACACAGAGAAATCCTGACTCAGAAAGCCAAAGGAGAGAGGGAGGGAGGAAAGGAAAGAGGAAGGGAAGGAAGGAGGTGGGGTGGAGGGAGGATAAGTTGCTCAGTTCAAGATGGATAAAGGACATTTTTCCTACTCACTAGAGTTGTCTTTGTTTTCAACTTTATTTGTCTTGTCTATAAGAAATCAGTGTTTACCTGGAAGTATTGTATTTATAAATGTTATTTTTATGAATTAAGAAGGTAAGAAGTTTAGAATCATGGGGTATAGAGAAATTAACAGCATTTTCTTAACTTCCAAGCAGTTAACTAATAGGAAGATATCTGTGTTTATGTGTGTGCATGGCTTCCTGTATGTGTATGTTGGTGTGGGTGTGTTCCTTTTTGTCTCAACCAGGGGTTGATAGTCGATACATATCTTTCACTTAAGCTTTCACTTGATTGTTCAAGCTGGGCTCTCACACTGAACCTGGACATCACTCACTTGGCCAGGATGACTGACCAGAGAGCCCCAGGGAACAGCCTGGGGACACAGGCGTGCTCCACTGTGCCTACCCAGCTTTTTTCCCCCTTTATTTTTGAGAATTTCATACATGTATACAATGGAATATGATCTCAAATGCTTCCCATTTTCTCCTTCCAGCTCCCCTTATGTCCCCATCATGCACCCTCAGCTGCATGTGCATGCCTTTTTTAAATAATGATTTTGTTGACTCATTGAGTTCAATTGGTGCTGCCTGTGTATGTGGCTGTAGGGCTGTCCTTTTGTTTCTGTGCTCCTCACTGGCCATGTGACCTCTGTTCCAGTTCCCCAGGTGAGGTGTGGAGCAGCAGTGGCACTGTGTCATACAGCAGTCCCTCCACACCTCACCTGGAGAAATGGAGTGGAGGTCGCATGGCTCCTGGGAAGCTCAGTGAATTTTAGTCCAAATTTGTGTATTCATCTACCCTAAGCTGTTAATCATTGATAGAAATGAAAGGACGAGAACTTAATCATCAAACATTTCACATATGCAAAAAGAAATGCTCATAAAGAAATTATCTCTATAGATATATACATATCTATGTAAATCTTTTAAAATTAAGAGTGTTTATTATTGGATAGGGAGAAATGGAAACTTTTATTCAATGTTTTTTTTTTTTTTAATTTTGGGAACAGGTATGTTTTATTATGTATTATTTAAGTCTCTTCCTAGAAGGCTGTCGTATAAAATTGCATCTAGTCATTTTAGAGTTTCTTCACTTACTAATGAAATTAGGAATTTATATGTTTGGTTTTAACATTGTTCGTGTGAGTGGCCTCTGTCTTCTGACTACCATGTGTTTATGTATAAGTGTTTTATAAGATCATAAACATATCAACTTTAGAAACAATTTTCTGACCTCGTTTTGATTTTGAACAAGCAGCTTTTTAAAAGCTGAGTTGTATTTAGGGCTCACAGAATCCTAACCCTAACCCTCCTGTTGCTCACAGTACATTATATTTTCACTTTGCCTTGTGTGGATTTTGCTCAAGTGAGGGTTTGATTATTTCCTGAAATTAGCGGTTTACCTAAACCTGTTGACTAATTTCCATTTATTTGACATGTGTTATTTTCACATTAGAGAAAATCCAGGCTTAATGTTTTTCTCTAAAGCAAATAGGAATAGAGATGATAATGTTGTATTTCATGTCACTTAAAGTTCTTCCTGGAGTTACTAATGTGAACATTATCCTGACGGTATGTGGAATTGTGTTGCATATGTTTTCTTAAACAGACCTCTTCCTTCTTTTTAGAATTTTATAGAATCTTCTGTCACACTGTTTGAATCTGACTTAGAAAGTGGGAAATTTATTGACATTACAAATCAAGAAATTTCTGACTTAGAAGAAATCGGCTTTGGCAGTGAAACAAGATCCATTCATGTGAAGAGTGGCGTGTACGTAGTCCCTGCCCGAAGAGCCTGGGGGAGTCAGTGGGGCTTAGAGGTGTTAGCAGCGCCCTTCTCCATCCTCCTCTTCTCTCCCTACTAGGTGGGTTGCCTACAGCCAGAAGTTCTTCTGTGGAGATCAGTACATTTTAGAGAAAGGAAAATACAAATGCTTTTTCGACTGGGGAGGATCAAGTAACGCGATCTTGTCAATCCGACCAATCCAACTGGTGAGTGAAGTAAGGGGCAGAGCAGTGCCAGAAGCAGAGAAAGGGCAGAGTTGACTGTATAGAGCAGGGTTTCTCAACCGTCTCAATGAGGCGACCCTTAATACAGTTCCTCCTGTTGTGGTCACTCCCAAACCAGAACATTATTTCCATTGCTACTTCATAACTGTAATTTTGTTACTGTTATGAGTCGTAATATAGACATCTGTGTTTTCCAGTGATCTTGGGCGACCCCTGTGAAGGGGTTGTTAGACGCCCCCACCCCCCGCCACACACACACACACACACACACACACACACAGGGATCGATTCACAAAGGTTGAGAACCACTGGCATAGAACATTGTTCTAAAATGATTAGATTCTCTTTTGTGTATCTGTACACAGTAAATAAAATATCACATGTATTTCTGCGGATGGCAGAGGGGTTCGAAGATTGGAAAGCACACCTGAGGCATCTCTATAGTAGTTCCGGTTCATTGATGGAGCACTACTTAGTTGTTCTGACTTGTCCTATTTCGTGCTGACGAGACACTGTATGAGTAGGGACTGTCTAGATGGCTCTTGATCTCTCAAGGGAGAGAATCATAGCAGCGTGGTTAGTGAGAGGATGGAGGGTGTAGGTTGTGCTGGGAGAGGTGGGGGGGGGGTGCGGGAAGGGCGCTCTGTCTGTCGCCAGCAGTTAAGACCTTGCCCAAGGAAAAGGTCCCTCTGGTACCTTACAGGGTTCTCCAAACAGAAGGAACAGCCTTGTCGTACACAGTCACGGAGTGTCGAACATGGTGACCCTGTGATAAATGAAAAGCACCAGAGTGGCCCGGATGCCTGTGCCTTAGTGTCAGAAACTGAGGCCCTTTCTAGAATGCACCCCGGAGCTCGTTTCTCCTAGCTACACTAGTACTAAAAACAAACAAACAAACAAACAAACAAAAAACTAGTCTTGAAATTCCCATGGGGTCCTGGACAGGTGCAGGAATTTAGGAACTCGGTGAGACCATGGAAATCTTTTTCAAAGGATAATTTCAAAACATCCTGATGTCAGCTAAGATGAACGATGCAATCTTTAAATTATTTTAATATGTCTTTCAGGAACCACTCGGGATAAATGAGCCTTCACATTTGGTATGTTTCAAAATATTCTTAACTTATCATTGTCGGGGCTGTTTACCAAAAGTGTTCACACTTTCTGAAATCTATCTTTTCTTGAGATAGCTTCCATGTGTCTTTGTGACAAAGCAAGTCCCACTGGGTGCCTGTGAGCAGAGTAGGGGTCTTTTTATTAGCTGGGTTGGCTGGGACGTCTCACAGCACCCTTCCCCGTCGCCAACCGAGCTGTTGCTCTGACCACAGTGGGTCCTTGGAGCCTGTGCCTCTTCTCTGTCTTTCTTCTTTTTCTGTTCTGTCTCTGTTGTCCCCTCACTCAGACAGACCACGTATCTATCACACTGTTTCCAGAGCACCCAGGCTTAGAAAACACGTGTACTACATTAATTGATTTATTTTCTGGGGAGCGGTGTGCCCTCCTGGTGTGGTGTGTGTGTGTGTAGAGGTCTGTGTGGGAGAAGGTTCTCTCCTTCTACCATGTAGATTCTGGTGTTCAAACTTGGCCGTCAGGTTTGGCAAAAAGCATGCTTACCCACTGAGGCTTCTCCTTGCTCTGTGCGTGGATTTCTGATACTTGTATCAGTTTTGTTTTGTTTTGTTTTTTTAAACTCTAGTAACCTTAACCTTCCCTTCCCTCCCCTCCCCGCCCCCCCCCCCACGCTCTTTCTCTCTTCCACTCTCCCTCCTCTTTCATGTGTGCTCCTCACGTGTCGTGTGTGAGTGTGTGTGTGAATGTGTGTGTCGGGGTGGTTCAAAAGGGATTAGGTAAGATCCCAAAGTGTAGTGTTGTTTCATTGTCTGCTGTGATCTAGTGATTAAGTGTGGTTAGTACTCATTCTGTGAGTATTAACCTCGTGTACGAACATAAAACCCGAGATTCTGAATTTAAGTCGGTGCCTTTTTCACACAGATGGAGGAAGGAAAGGAGACATGCTGTAGTTTCTGTTTTCAAGGTTTTACATGAAAGAAGGACCTAGACGGGAACAGAAGAGACGCCATAGAGGAGGAAGAGAGGCAGGAAAACACTGCTTTCTCTGTTCCTTTTTAAACAGCCTAGTTAGAAAACTCGCCATCTGACGGATGATGAGCGACACTTGCTGCCCTGACACAGTGGAAGTGGATCGTGGTCCCGTGCTCCTGTCAACTTCCTCACGTTTCATTTCAGCTTAGTTTAATCATGTTCCCAGGCACTGGAAATGCTCTCAGGGTTTTATTATTTTCTAGTTAGTTGAGGCCTTTTGGGAACAGTTCCTTCTTGAACATAATTGAGTAGTTTGTACTTAGAGACACTTCCTGCCAGAAACATTAATTCGGAGTTTTGGAAACCCCCTATTATTATTATTATTATTATCATCATCATCATTATTTTTAGCACATCTTTTTACACGAATCAAAATGGTGTATGTAGATAAAGAATTTAATAGGAATAATTTCAATTTTTCTCCTGAGTTTCTTAAGTGCAGATAAAACACCCCATTCTCTTAATTTCATTTTCCCCCTCCTAGCTCTTTGCTCTTTGTTTTTTTAAAATGAACTTTAATGTTTGGGGGGGCAGATTGCTAGACTTTCTTTACAGTGTTTCCAGGTCAACTTGAAGAAGGGAAACAGCAGAAAACGCCCAATGAACCCAGCTACACTTCATTTTTTTCCTCGCTGTGTCTCAGTTATTGTGAAGTAGACTTTCCGGCGGGTGTGCCGCAGCCGGTGTTGGCTGGTGTTCGTACAGAGCCTCTCTGTTTACACGGCGTCTGACCACCCCACCTCCCTATATCTGCCGTCAGGCTGTTGTCTTAGTTATGTTTCCATGAACAAAACCAAGCAAATCTTGCTGTGTTCATTCACATAAAGTGTTTTTTCCTGTCTGAATAAGGAGGCAGTTACATTTCAGGTCAGACAGGGAATTTTTTTGCTTTATGTTAATCACCTCAAGGGAAATTTCAAGCCCACTGTAGGGGGAAAATTCTAAAAAAATGGGTAGAGGGTAATATATAGCATGAGAGTTATAAGCATGCAATTGGTGGTGGTATATCTAACAAATACTAAAAGCACACCAGCCCTGATGGAGGAGCTGCCTTTCTCCTGAGACTGCAAGCCGAACACCAAGTCTGATTACCAACTCAAGATTCCCCTGGCATAGTAGAGCCACATAATTAGAGGTGATGTTTAATTTTGTTTTTATTTTTCCCCAAACAAAACAAAACACTAAACAGACTATTGATTCTTGTGGTTATTTCTATGACTTAAGCAGGTGTCAAACATCATAAATATTACTAGGTCAAATATTATAAAATGTAATCTCTTTTCAGGAGAGGTTATTCTCTATGAATTCTAATCTCCTCCCCCTTTGACCTGACCAACCACCGTGGGTGCCTGAGACCTTTCTCAAGTCTATTTATGAATATAATTGTTTAGAATTCTTGAAATACTGAGCTATCATTGTTCTCTGCTCACAACTGTATCTGAAAAAGAAACAAAAGAATTTCTTCTGTCCTATAGCTTAGCTTTATCGAGCTTTGAAGTGACTGGGGGTTTATAGTAGTTATGCTTGCTGTTATCATAGAGGGCAGTGGTTCTCACCCTGTGGGTCGTGACCCCTTTCAGGGGGGTCATATGTCAGAGACCCGGCATATCAGATATTTATATTACAATTCACAATAGTACAAAATTATAGCTATGAAGTAATATTGTGGTTGGGGGGGGGGGCACTACAACAGGAAGAACCGTGTTAAAGGGCCACAGCACAAGGAAGAAGGTTCAGAACCAGTGATGCAGGAGGATTTTTATACAATCAAGGCCCAGAAACACCCAGGAATAACTGTTTAAGCAAAGATAATCTTGCCTAGGTGATCAGAAAGATAAGATTGTTGTAGTGTATTTCATTGGTGTGAGTGTTTTATGTAGGGTGTAATTGAAGAGTGGAAACAGGCTTTTGTTTATTTGACAGTCCTTCTGCATCAATGAGGATGGTCCACATTGTCGGGGGAAGTATTAGAGAGAACCTCTCTTAGAAATTATTTTAGTGTTAAAGTAAATAAAATTAGTTTGAAAGTCCCTGCTGATCCTATGAAATAAATTAAGCAGGCCATCTGTGTTTTGTCAGTAATTAAGTTACTGGGATTTTAGTTTGTTAAGTTAGGCTCTATTACATTTTCTTAATGTGTGTTGTAAATGAAAACTACAGAGTAAGATGTATCTGTGCAAAATCTTAGTCATAAGTGCTCATAATTCCTGCCTCAAGAGGGTAGTTTTAAGGAAGAGACCTGGCGCTGTGTGTGAAGAGATAACCTTGTCACCACACAGCCGAGTTTCTTTTTCTTTTCTCTTCTTCCCTCCTTTCCTTCTTTCCTCTCTCCATTTTCTTGCTTCTGTATACTTCCATGGAGGAGACTGGTAGGAATAGACACGCGCTCACATGGTCCATAATGATGCCTGTGGTTGATGGTAACTCATACCTTGTTCTTCTGTTTGCTTAGTTTCTAAGCACCAAATTAATCTGCTCTACATATTTGTTGCCCGTTAAAGTCTAAAGGAAAATACTATAGTGCTTTGTGTAGCTAGGTTTTCCTCCAGCCTTAATTATTCAAAAACAACATCACTTAATTTTATTAGGAATGGAAACTACATCTTAACTGTTCACAGCTGCTGGGCTTCGATTTGGCTTCTGATATCCTGAGGATACTTTTTATGGGTGGTCTGGCCTGCACCATTCTCAGAGTATTATAGTGAGAGTTTTATTCTGATGATGCACTGATGAAGTAGCCAAAATGAGGTGGTAACTTTGTAGGTTTCGTCTAATGCTGACTCAACCATAAACTTTCCCATTTTAGAGGTAAAAGAAAAATAAACTCGACTATATGTTGAGCCTAGCTTTTAAATGTTTGTACAACAATAATTTGTCAAAATGCTGTTTGTGAACTTAAATTTCTCTGTGTATGAAGACAGACTAAGGACCAGAAGGGGCTGCTAACTGAACTGTCTGAACTATACTACACCTGCATTATTGGTGTCTGGTTTTTGGCATTTCCTGACTTCATGGTGAAATGTTGGAGGGGGGAGGAGAGGAGAGTGTAGGGTTTTTTTGGGGGGGAGGGCTGAGATTGAACTCATGCATGCTGAGCAAGTTCTGTATCAATAGTAATGCCTCTAGCCTGAATGAGAAAACAAATATTAAACCCATTAATACATGAAAAATATACTCTATAAACCAGAAACACATGTAGTGAATAAGGCAGCTGTGAGATCATTTTCAAGTAGTTTTCCCAGTTTGTTCTGTGACTTTTGATAGTGTTTGCAAGCTGCAAAAATCTCTACATTTTCAGAAGTTTGTGCCTCATGTTTTATGAATCTTTATATCGTGAAGCATACATCTCGTTTGGGGCTTCGGCTTTTGTTGCCATCCTGTCTGCCTGAGAAGGAGTCTGATTGAAATGTGGTGGATCTTCTCCTTAAACCTGGGAGCTCCCTGGTGCCTGGTGCTTCAAACACAGAGTGGTTTCACAACAGGAAGTCACACTGTGAAAGCCACAGTTGGTCAGGGAGCATTGGTGCTCTCACTTCCCGGCTTTTGGCTGATGTTTGATATCAGACCAAAGTTGGGGCAGAATGGGGCTGCCAAGAAACAGATCCCATTAGGAGAGACAAAGGTGGTGAGCAGCCACTGCCCGAGGAGACTTGGTTCTAGTGTGCCACTCATTTATTACAGTGCATTTCTTGCTGCCTTGCAAGCCTGCCAGTGCACCGTGCCCCTTGGACCAGGCCAGTTAGAGTCTCCAGAGGATCATGAAATATACATAGGGCCCATTACTTTATTCTTTCTCAATTTTGATTCAAGGATTCTAAAGTTGCACCTTGTTGTTTTTCAGTTCAAAAGGGAATTTTACTTGGGATTTCGTTGTTTGTTTTACCTTGACAAAAATTCAAGAAGAAAAATGGTGTCATGTTCATCTATAAACTGTACATATGAAATATTCTTTTCAGAAAGTAAATCCATAGTCTAGTGTAGATGTTTCTTCATCATAAATCTGGGGCTGATCCCATGCAGGTCAATACAAACTATGATGAAGATGATAGCTATCAACATTTCATCCTCATGTAAGGAAAAGTAAAGACACTCTGAGGAGAGTGTCACCATTCTCCACATAACTGATACTAAATAAACCAAGAATCTAATGTCCTGCTGAACGTGTATGGGTGTGTTAAAGTTGACTCACTTGCGATGAGGCTGACCAGCTATTTCACTGTCAATCACTATTATGTTCTCACAGCTTAAGGCGTTCAGTAAAGCAGGCTTCCAAGGCGAGTGTATAGATTTCATAAAAGAATGTGCTGACCTGACCTCGTTCACGCCATCATCTTTTAAGGTTCTCCGTGGCTGGTGAGTGTGCCCCTGAGTCTTCTGTTCTTACTTAATAGCCAATTTGTTTTGTTTTGTTTTGTTTTTTATCTCTCTCTCTCTCTCTCTCTCTTACTTTGTTGTTGTTGGTTTTCAGACAGGGTTTCTCTGTGTAGCTTTGGCTATCCCAGATTCGCTTTGTAGGCCTTGCTGGCCTTGAACTCACAGAGATCCACTTGCCTTTGCCTTCCTGAGTGTTGGGATTACAGGTGTGTGCTGTCTTCGCTCAGTGCAACAATGTCTTTTGTATGTTTACAGTACAGCACACTAAAGTCCTACAAAATAGCCATTATATATGTCCAGGCAATGCAAGAAATATTGTTCTTGTTTGTTTAAAATATTTTTATATCTGTCTCACAGACAAGGAAGCTAGATTTGGGGTTAGAGTTTTTGAACCTTCATCTCACACTTCCAATTGTTTTTGCCATTTGTTTAAAAAAAAAAAAAAAAAAAAGACTTTAAATCCTTTTTTTCCCCCAACTCTAACAACATACTTGATCTTTTTCACATATGATACTGTATGTGATTCCTTGGGTTGAAGTGTAGTCATTGTTTCTATAATAAAATATAATGACACAATATTTACTATTTTAGCCATTTTAAATTATTTATTTTATGCATAGGAGTGCTCTATCTGCATATGTGCCTGCAGGGCAGAAGAGGGCATCAGATTCCAGTATAGATGCCTGTGAGCCACCATGTGGTTGCTGGGAATTGAACTCAGGACCTCTGGAAGAGCAGGCAGTGCTCTTACCCGCTGAGCCACGTCTCCAGCCCCTACTTTAGCCATTTGTAAGCCTGTAGTTTGGTTGCATTCCTCGTATCTCCAGTGTCTACCTAATAGTACGTCTGGATCCCTCAGTGCCCCTTCAGAATCTCATCGGTTTCGCTCCTCCTTTTCCGGATTGCTTGTCATTCCCTGCTCTCATTTTCCTTACCTGTTGCCCGCACTCTGCTTATTCCTCCGCCTCCACCAACACTCACGCAGCCATCTGTGTTATCCTTTGACCAGATGGTAAATCCTGCCTACGCTATGGGCTGGGCCCATGGTGCCTTACCCTGTCATGGCCGCACAGAAAGGAATGGCTACTGTGTTTAACTCAACGACTAGGTACAGTTGAGTTGTGGTGAAACTTTATTAAGGTACATAGAGATTTGCATTTTATATGTATCATGAAGTAGCTTTCTTTTAGTTTTAAAAGCATTTAAACTGTAAAACACTTTTCAGCTTGTGAGCTGTATGGAAATAAATGGTAGGACTGTTGGGCACACAGTCTGGTTTGCTGAGCCTTGCAAAGGTTGTAGGTCTTTGGTAAACAAAGCCAGCAGATGCTATTTATTTATTCCATAGGATATGCTAAAAAAGAAAGAAAGAAAGGAAAAAAAAAAGAGAAAAAAAAGAAAAAAACTTGCATACGGTGGTGGCACATCCCTTTACTCCCAGCACTTGGAAGTCAGAGGCAGGTGGATCTTTGTGAGTTCGAGGCCAGCCTAGTAGTCTACAGAACAAGTTTCAGAACAGCCAGGGACACAGAGAGAAACCCTGTCTTAAACAACAAAACAAAACTCTCATACCAATACTTAAGTCCAGTATATATTATTTCAGCAGTATCTACTTCTCTGTGCCTCCTTAAATGACTTTGAGGAAACCTTCACTTTTGCTTGCTTGCATTGGATGAAAGGCATGTTTGCTCCCCACCATCCCAAGCCACTGCCTTTCCCAGTTGCTTTTCACCCGGTACACTATTCATGTACTTTCTTTGCCGTCTTGTTCTCCATTAGGCTGCAAAATTATAAGACTTGTTTACTGCTCATCCAAATATATTTTTCAGGTCCAACCCAAACATTGCCTCCTTGACCTCAGCTCTCCCCCATTCAAGCAGTGTTTTCCTTTTGTGTTTCTTTATCACTCTTCTAATGCGACCTTTTCTACATTTGTTACTGTTTTCATATGTGCTTCCAAAGGGTTTGAGAATTTTACAGCACTAAAACAAAGTCTTGTGAGTTCAGAAAGATTATCTACCACTCTGTGGTCAGAGGGAGGAAGATATGTAGCAAGGGCCTGAAATAGTTTTAGTACCATTTTCTGGCTTTGAGTTTCTTCTCCACTAAAGTGAAAAAGAAAATGTTCTGAAAGACGAATTTTCATTTATCAAGTAAGAAGCAGCACTGGAGTTTTCCTAGAGGAAAACCTTTGTTTTCTCTTCTGCTACTGAAATCTAGGACACATTAGCTACATGTGCCTTTATATGCTGGAAGTGTAAGTGTAAGACTCTAGTTAAATGAAAAGATTTTAGAACCGTGGAGGTTGTCTGAGCACTGAGGTTTTTTGTTTTTTGTTTTTTGTTTTTTTTGAGAGACCTAGCTGTGGGCCTAGTCCCACGCCTTCCCAGCTGTGTAACTCTAGGTAAGTTGGGTCATCCCCAGGGCTCAGACTCCTTGTGTACAAAGGAGGAACAAGGACAGCACCCCTCTCGAAAGGTTGTTTTCTCCCCCTGGTGCTGCGAATTGAACATTGGGTCTTACTCAAGCCAAGCAAGTGCTCTACTACTGAGCCCTACTTCAGAGGATTCTTAAGCAACTAGAAATAAAATGATGCAAACAAAGGAATTTGATTCTTGCATAGCACATTAAAAACCCTCAATAAATGTCAGCAATGACGTGTTCGTTACATAGGGGAAAAAATGACAGTAAATTGCAGAGCTACCCAACATTCGTTCTTATGGTAATTCAGACTTAACTTGGTCTAGGTAAAGTACAGACAGTACTGCCATTCTTAAATTATAGGGCTAAAAGTTAAACACACCCAAGCTAAATTGCTAATAGCCAATTAATGTTTCCCTTGGGTTCCTCCTTTTGAAAGGGCACCCTTAACCAGGTATTTGGTTTGTGGTGTATTGACTGTAGCTTAGCATGAAGGATTCACTTTAAAAAAAAAAATTCTCTTAGCTGTCTGATATTAAAAGTGACAGATACACTTTAAAATAAAACTAGCCCCTAAAATAACTCAATTACTTTGATTAATCATCACCATAATTTAATCCCAAGCCTTTTTACTTGAAGACACTAAATTTACAAGTGTCATTGGTGTAAAGCAGATGTCTTTTTATTTCAGATTTCAACTCTGACATTTAGTTGATGAATCTAATGAAAATCATATTAACTTTTATAATCTCTAGTATCATATGTTGACTGTAGAAATGAACTTGTACCTTCAGTGTAAGCAGTTATTGAGGACACCATGAAATCATGTATGTGACTCACTCCTGGGGCCTAGTAAACTGAAACTCAACAAGAGTAGCCACTGTTTATTGACCAGTACTGTCCAGCACTGTGACTGCTGTACCTAGCTTCTATAGCTGGGTGATAGGACAGCCCAGAGTAATTTGAGCGTCTTACTGCTTCTCTACTAGCTGGCTCCTGTATTACCAAGAAGACGTTTTCTACCATCAGTGTATACTGGAAGAAGGCCTCTACGTTGACCTTACTTCCTGCGGCTGCCCATCAGCTAGGGTCAGAGCACTCAAGCCCATTGACTACGTGAGTAATGTGCCGGTGTGTAATTGTGAGACAGCTGTGTTAGTGCCTGGGGTGCTTGAGAGGCAAGGATTCGAGTCGCTGCACCACTACCTACCTCTTTAACTCTGGGCAAATTGGGTGATCTCTCAGAAGTCGAGCATGCTAGTCTGCAAAGGAGGCACAGTGCTCACATATACTTAACCATCTTCTTAACAAGTCCTAAGTACGGTGATGTGCATGAAAGAAGAGCTTTTTGAAGAATAGTTTATAACGTGAAGTTAGAAGAAATATTAGCAATGGGAAATGCCACACTATAAAAACAGAAATAATTTAATTAGTGGTTATTATGAAATTGAGGTTCACTCATGAAATCCAGCCAAAGGTGACTTACAGGAATGTAATCCTCTGTAAACAGTAGACTAATGTAGACTTGTGCTTAAATCTCAGTGTGGTCTTTTCCTCAGCTTATTTGACGTTTGGTAATTTCTCAGCTATATCTATAACAACAACAACAACAACAACAAATGACTCTATAAAGCCACCAAAGTATTAAATGAGATGCTTAAAAATTGTAAAGGCTGCTTACTTATAAAAGGGATAGCAGCATTACATTTACATAGTAACTGAGCCACAGGACAACTTATTTGCTACTCAGGTTTCCAGTGTATATTAGGACATGGAGTACCATTAGCATTGACTTCAAGCTTGAGATTTAAGAAACTAGGACTTTGTCACCTAGTCTGTGCAGAATTATCTGAGTCCTCATGGAGGCTCAGCTTGTAGAGTGAATAAATTCTTCTTTGCTATAGATGTGTTCAGAAATTTCAGCGTGAGAAAACCAGCACTCAGGGCTGTCTGTTTGGGGTTTCTGTTCTCCAAGAGCTATGTAACTGAAGTGATGAGAGTCCAGGAGACATCAAGGTTCTTGTTAAAATGGTTCTCCAAGAGCACGGCCCGTCAAATCTTGAGATGCACACAGAATTGATGAAAAGCCCTACATGATAGTGGGAGTGACTCGGGCCTCCTGCCCAGGGATAGCGTCCATGCGCAGCTCCTTAGCTCGGAACCTTAGCAGTGCCACCTTGTTTCCCAGGGCATTCTTGGAAAGAGTATTCTTGGTATCAGGCTAAGAATAGCATCTTGGCTGGGGAGTGAGAATAGAAACAGCCCCAAGGACACTAACTCGGGAGGAGTAAGTGGCTCTGAGTGCTTCCTCTTTCAAGGGAAGACCACTAAAATGGTAAGAGGCACAAAGATGGAAAAGTGATGTGCTCAGTGCAGGGCTTGACGGTGTTAACAAAGCATTGGACTCATCCACATTTACAGGGAAAGGGATTTTATTTTTAAAGGCAAACTTACTGGACACATCAACAGAGATATTATCTGATGCTAATTAAAAAGAAAACATGTTCTAAATATGAAAATGTCTTATTAAAAGGTATTTGCAAGACTTTTAATTTGGTGAACCAATCAGGTAAATTTTAGGTAATCTGTACAAATGCTTGAAAAGTCTGTGAGGGACATTTTCTGCCCATCAGGAAGAACATGTGAAACTGATTTAGTTACCAGAAGACTAGTTTCTAAGCATGATAATTTGGTTACAGCAAGGTGAGTATGTTGAAGTCAGTATACCTTGGGCTACCACCCCTCATAAGGAGCCATCTCTCCAGGTCCCAGTCAAACAGTTTCCATGTCTCCTTTCCCTGGAGAGTCCCAGACCCTGATCTTGTTTCCTCACCCCTACCACTTTCTTTGTTCCTCCACTGTGGTTTTAGGATGATAGACCTTTCTGTATGTGCCTAGGGCACCACCCAGTGTGATTCCAGATTCATTCTGGGAACCGATTCTGTCCCGTTGTGTTAAGGTAATGTATAAGCTAATCTATTGGTTTCGTTTTGAATGATGAGCACTGCAGCTTCCAGGGTCATTGTCTGCAGCTTTGTAATGTCAAGACTTAGTGCCAGATACCACAGTGGTGTCCCACTGAAGAGCCTTAACTTCATCTTCATATGGGATCAGCGTGTTCTGCAAATGAGCGTTTTATTCAGGCTAACTTCTGTCTGTAAAGATGGATGTTACCGCCAAGAGGTCCCGGGGTGTGTAATCTGTAGTGTCACAATAACTTCACAGTGAGAGGGGCTTCCCAGCCTTGTTTATAATTTCTTTCCCACCTATGTGATCTGGGACTGTCTCTTAATTTGTCAAGGTCTTAGTTCACACCTCAGAAAGAAACCAGTTACAACGGGTATTTTCAAATTGGTATCAGCTTTTTACTTCTAGTGCAGATAAATATATTAATAATAAATACAGTGGGCATGGGAAAAAAAAAACCTCTGCCCTAACTAAGTTTTCACATGGTTAGAGGGAATATTTTTGTCAGCGTTCACAGAAGTTTCCAGGATCTTTGTTCTTTTTAACACAGGTGTTCACAGGGTGGATTTTTTTTTTCCATGTCTTCTCTCAGCAGTCACAGAGCAGTTGGGTGGCTTCCATTTGAGACTGAGCACTGATTGTGGGTTCAGTTATAGATTGTTATGTGTCTTCCTGGCGGACGAGGGTGATTAGATTGTCTTTGATCAGGGTCATGGCTGTTTTCATAACGGTGGAAAGAAAAAACCATCCAGAGAGTCACATCAGGTGCTTCTGCACAAACGAAGCGTCATGTGTCCACTTCTGCTCAATGGCCGACAGCATTTTATGACAGAGTGTCATCAGTGAGCCTGGACAATCCTTCATCTCTGGGTATAGCTAAAGCTGATACTATTCAAACAGCCCACTATACACGCAGGAACTCAGAGAGGTGCTATCTGTCATCAGAGTTTCAGCAATGAGATGGAGAAATTTAAAAATCCTCTGTTCTACCCTTGTAACCAAGCCAGCTTCCTTTTTAAAAAGAAGAGAATTGTTGGTATTTTTTTAGCCAGAGAGCCTAGAGGTCTGGTGACCTGTCAATTGAAAACCATGGTACATGATAGAATTTGGTCCTAATTCCCTCTTAGATTTCTTATAGGATTTACCATGGAAAATTCATTGATTTTATATCAGTGTCTGAGAAAAGTGATGGCAGAGCATGTAGTGTTGGGAGAGTGAACTGATGCCCATAGGTTTACCCCAGATCTTCTCGAGGTGTAACTGTGTGTATGGACACCGATGTGTTTGACAGTGTCCCTTAGTATAAATGTCAAGTCACCTCAGAGCTGGATTCTATTGAGTGGTTTCTCTATAAGAGTTTTACCAACCTTGGTTGATGTGCTTGGTGATGGTTACCAGATGTTTCTCTGAGATGAAAGAGATCAACTGTTAGGTTTAAAGAAGCTTAAGTGTTTTGCTGAAACCACAGCCACGGTCTATATTTAGAAATGATTGTATTGGGTGCAAAAGAGCAACGTGATGACAGGAGGTCAGGCCTGGTGGTGGCAACATGCTGTGCAGGCTCCAGGAACAGAAAGCACAACTGACTAGCAATTTGGGAGAAGAAAGTTTAAAGGTTTTCTGTCTTGATTTGATTAGGGTGAAATGTTAAAAGTATCTGAATCCTCTGTAGAAATATTAAGAATACTGCACAATATTACTGACTATTCACTTTACATTTATTTATTCAACTTCAACTACTGTGCACCAATTACAGACCATAGTTTTCAGGAAGCACTAAATAAAAGACAGCAGAGAATTAGATAATGAACTCATGTCATGAAATGCAGATTCCCTCTTCCTCCTGTACCCTCAGTGTGTGTTCCCCAGAGTTGTCCTTGGCCACATTCTCTCTTACCTAGAGGTTTCTGTTCTCATCACTTCACTTCTCACCTCTGCCGATATAGCGGATTCCAAGCCTGTGGGCTGAGCATGAGTCTGTTGCCTCTCAGAGGTCCGCAGTGCATCCCCAGCAGCATGCTCCAGCACCCATCACCCCTCTTCGGTCTGCTCTTCTTTCCTCCACAGATCTGTAAAGACCATCGTCAGTACTATGCCTGTCTGCTCCCCTGACACTATCGTTGATTTGCTCTGCTTTGTGATTCCAAGCCTCTAATCAGTAACTGGGTACTGGATAGGATATATTCCCCCCTGCCACTCTCCTCCTTTCCCTTCCTTTAACCAAATTTAGAGATTCTGTCTCTCTCTCTCTCTTCCCAAAACCATTGTGAGGGCCTCTTAACTTTCTCCCTCTAAGCTGCTCATTAATTTCTTACCTGCATCTTCTGTGTGACCTTCTGGTGGAGTCTAGTCCCAGTTCCACTGTTGGGTCGGCTTCACCAAGCTCTCCCCTTGCACCCTGTCAGTACCCTTTATCATCTTTTTCTATTTTGTACTGCTTTGTGGAAACAAATGCACTATTTGTCTCCTCTGCCTGTGTCTTTTAAGATCTAAATTAAATAACCACACATGATCTCATATTAGAAGCATGTCTTAGTTTGCTTTTCTTACTGTCATAAAACACTGACCAGAAGCAGCTTGGGGAGAAAAGGGTTTATTTGAAGTTACATAACTCTCATGCATTATCACTGAGGGGACTCAGGGAAGGAACCCAAAGCGGGAACTGGGAGGCAGGAACCTGAAGCAGAGGCCATGGAGGAGGAGTGCTGCTTACTGGATTGCCCCTCATGGCCTTGCTCAGCCTTCCTGCTTATGTTCAGGAGCACATACTCAAGGGCACCACACACAGTGGCCTAGGCCCTCTCACGTCAGTCTTTCATCAAGAAAATGCCCTATAGCCTACAGGCCAGTACTATGAAGGCACCTTCTCAGTTGAGGTTTCCTTTTCCCAGATGACTCTGGCTGTGTCAAGGTGACACAGACACACACACACACACACACACACACACACACACACACACACGGCAATTCTTCTGCCCTAAGTGGCTATTCTCTACAGTTCTAGCTGCTTTTATTATTATTTCTTTTAATCTCCTTGCACTTAGTCACAACTACTGAACTATAGTCACTGTGGACAAGGTATAGAGCATTATGTTCATTTTGAATTGTGTGACCTGTCGTCCTCTCTGCTTAGCACATGGCCATAAAACATAGGGCTCCATTATTTAATAATTAGGTAAATGATCCAGTCCCACCAAACATAACCAGGCAGTGCCTGTGTACAGTTCACTCCATAACAGGAGCTGCACTTGAGATTAACGGTAAGCTTGTATCTCACCCTCTTACATGCTCTGTGTAGCTTTGAAAGTTGAAGGGTGATGGGGAAAGTGGTTTACCACTGCCATCTGTTGAAGTGCTTCAAAGCTGAACAGACTATTTTAAGAATAATAGGTACAGACATGAGAATAGGATACCCGAGCAGTTCTTGGCTGTGAGAAGAGCAGACTGTGACTTTCAAACTGCCAGGCTGAGACAAGTCAGTGCTGGCCCAGTATCTTGTTGGGTACCTGTTAACTATGTTACCATGGGAGCAGAAGTCTGCTCCTTGCTTGTCCAGCGTCTCCATGGTGGCTTGGCTTAGAAGTCTGGCTTTCTGAAGTAATAATTCTTATCCTCGCAACTGTAAGTGGGCAAAGCCAAGGACACGTGGTAATGAGAACCTGTAGGAGAAGTTGGAGTGAAACCATGATTCTGATGATACAGTCTTAAGAAGTAGAATCAGCATTAAGAAGACGGGAATATTACAGCATATGTAATATCACTAAAATGTTACAGAGAGGTCTCATGAAAACAAAATGCGATATCTAGGGTCTTTTACTCTAAACATAATATAAACATAAAAGCATATTTTATGAATTAGAAGAAAATGCAGGAAATTCTCCCAATGACATCAGATCAGGATGGACATCTTTAGACACAGAAAGTAAGAATTAGTAAGAAAAGGGTTAAGAGGCAAACATGAGTAGAAGTTACTTGTCATAATCTGTGTCCTGCTGCCACAAGTGAATATCACAGGCTTGGTAAATTACAAAGGGAAAAAATGCTTGTCTAGCTTATGATTGGGAAATGTAGCAGCAGGGAAGACCACACTGGGTGAGAAACTGAGTTCCCCAGCCTTAATCTCTCCTTTCTTATAAAAAGCTCTTCTTCCGGCCGGCTGTGGTGGTGCACACACTCGGGAGACAGTGACAGGTGGATCTCTATGAGTTCGAGACCAGCCTGGTCTACGAAGGGAGTCCAGGACAGCCAGGGCTGTTACATGGAGAAACCCTGTCTTGAAAAAACAAAGAAAACAAATACAAACAAAACCCCCAAAATTCAGTCCCCACTCTTATGTCCTTTTTAAACCATAATTAACTCCTGAAGTCCTCTGTTCCAAACACCCATACTGTGCAGAGCCTATATACACTTTTTACACTTCATGATGAACATTATGTTTCAACACAAGTGTTGGTAGGGACATTTAAACTTTAGCACTGCCATAATAAATTGTTGAAAATGTGGTCACTTAGCAGAAATCCACTGTCTTACAACCCTAGAGGCCAGAAGTCTGAAGTGGTCTCACTGGAGCAAATTGAAGGTGCAGAGAGGAACGCTTTTCTTCTCAGTCCCTAGGTGGTAATCCGTTTCCTTACCCTGAAAGGTCACCAGCTTTCCCTCACTGGGCTATACTGGTCTCTGCCATGTATCCGCTTCTGTGGTTTATCTCCAACCTCCTGCCGCCTCTAAAAGCGCCTTGTGCCTATACTGGGCCTACCTCAGTAATCCAGATTAAGATCCTTAACTGCTAGTCATGTCATTTCTGTGCTAAATAACACTGTGTTCACTGACTCCCAGCATTCCGATGCTGATGTGTGTGTGTTTTGGATGGTCTGGCATTAATTACTCAGCCTGCCACAGCAAGACTCAAAGGGAAAGGATATGCTTGCAGTTTGCATAGACTACAAGGAGAGCTCTTCAAATGAAGTGAGAAAGAAAATCAACAGAGGATATAAATCTGCCATGTGTAGACGAGGAGAAAATGACTCAGGACATGCAAAGATGTTAACCCTCAGGGATGATGGCAGGAATGCAAAGTGAAACAGTAATGAGACACTGTTACCCTACTTGGTTTTGTATCTAACGTACTTAAAAATGTGACAGTACCATAATTTGGTTTAGCTGCAGCAAAGTGTAGTTGGTTGACAGGAACTGGCTGGCTGTCTTGCAGTCCTAGAGGCCTGCAGGTTAGTGTTATTCATACGCCGCTAGTGGAGGAAGTGCAGGGAGAGTGGGGGCAGTGTGAGAACATTTGTTGGAGCATTGGGAGATAAAACAGTAGCACATCCAAAGAACAGAACAGTTATAGCGTAGGGTTAGCAAAGGGCAGCTGCGTGCATGAACAGTTTCAACACCATAGGCAAGAAAAGCAGCCTACCTCTAGGAGCTCTGAGTTTAAATTCAGGCGTATTCAATATATTCCACTCACTTAAATTTCTGATGCTAATTTTGTATATTGTTAAATACTATTCAGTATTGTTAATTGCATGTTGCATTAAACAGTTAGGTTAGATAGTTTCACATTCAAGGAAGTTTAAATACTAGTACCCCCTACTTTGATTGTCTTACATCGTATACACATTGAGCCTAATAAATACATACACACAGTATTTGCCAGTTAAATGTTTTTTAAAATACAAATGGAAAATCCAGATGTAATATTGTGGATAGTCATAAGTGATATTATTTGCTCTTTTAGCATCTAAAAACATCTAAAAAGGGGGGCACCAACATGAAATGAATGAAAAGGGCTCGGGGGGGGGGGGGTAGCTGTTGAAGTGTGTCTCAGTGTCCGACAGCTCTCGGCTCAGCTCCCACGCACCATTGATAGTACTGAGTGTACCCAGGCCTGTGTTCTTCTCCAGGTCTCCACTTTCTGATTTACTCGAACACAAGGATTAAATGAGCTGGTGCATATGAAGCCCTCTAGTGCAGCACTGAGTGACAGGGTAGCAGGCCACAGGCAAGGGCTGATTCCTGTGTATGCAAAATTATGAGTTGATAGGCAGCAGGTGCTAATAGGATTTTGTAAACCAGAGATCATATTAGAGATTTCTTAAAGATCTATGAGCGTTTTATTAGATCATGTCATTTCATTTACCTTTTCCCAGTACTTTTGCATCTCTTTGGAATGGTATTTAGGCCACACATTAAGGTTCACATCACTAAGTTAGTTCAGTTGCAATTCCCTTTAAACTGGCTCATTTGGCAAATATGTGAGGGAGCTGAAGGTGTTGGGCTGTACAGATAGAGCTGTTGTCAGTGTCTAATACTAACTGAAAATGTTATCTTTACAGCCTAACCAGTTAATAAGCCTTGAATTACCATCAGCACATTTTCATTGTAAACAGTGATTTGAAACCTAAAGAACTATATGGTGTCAACGGATGTCATTGAGTTAAAATTATCACTTAGAGAGTTAAACTTTTTATACAATTACATTGAAAGTGATGATGTGACTGTAGTTGTTCTAGCGGAGGCCATATACTAAGGTCTCTGGCCTTCCAGCATAGTTGGCAGATGGTATCTGTAGACGGTAGGGATCTCTGATGCTCACCAGCTGAGCATGGAGAAGCTTAGGTAACCTCACACTTGCAGACTGCTCATATCCTGCATCGTAAAACAATTGGTATCTAGAACATTTTAGAGTAACAGCAGAGGGATTAGCTTCTGGGACCATGGGGCATAGGCTCCAAAGCCAGTCCCTTCCCTTACTTACCCTGTGACCTGTGCCTTGACCCCTCAACTGTTGTGTGTAAAAGTAGTGCGTACACCAGAGGCAAACCTTAGGGATTAAATGGGTGAATTCAGGCCCACAGTCACTCATGGGAATGGAGTTTAAGAATCAAAACTTTTCACATTTTAAAAAGAATTGAGTTTTTATATATGGTGTTTAAGAAAGCACTCCGAGGGGTACAGAAATAATTCTATAATTAAACACATTCTATTTCTGGAATGAAATTTATGCATTGATTCAGACCAGATAAATATTAAAATATGCCTATATTTGTTCAGGTTAAATTTGTTGCCAAATAAATTAGGGAGAAACTTGGTTTTAGACTCTTATAGAAATATGAGTATACATTTATTCACTTATAAATAAGACTAACACTTAGTCTCTTAGAGCAGTAACAACAAACAAGCACATATTTAGAACATATTTTGGTAATCTTTACTGTTATTATCTCAACATCTATTAATTGATGGGCCAAGGCTGCACTGGTTTTTTTTTTTCCTAATTTAAATTTCACTTATATATAAATTATTCAAGCATTCTTTTTCTTTCATAACCTGCCCACACACTCCTCTTTGAAACTGTATCTACTTTGCATGGCTTAGACATGACCTGACAGGAATGTCTTGTTACTGCTGACTCCCAAGTGGAACTTTTAGCCCTGAGTGGTTGGCTGTCTCCTAATGTAGCATGGAACAGAGCCATGACATTTACAGGGCTCAATTTGTAATTAAATTCTTGCAGTTTCTATTGTTCTCATAAAGAACAGCTTATTCTGTCATCTTCTGTTTTGAATACTTACCATTAATTTTTGTTATCTTGCTATCTTTAAACTTGGGGAATGCATCAGAATATAGACAGCTTTTAAAAATATTTCTTGGACTCTCATCTCGAGTGATCAGCTACCATAACCATTGCCATAACCCTGTCCAGATTAGCACTGTGTTGCCCTTCCAAATCTTCCAGTGCTTTGAGTACATGTGTAAGTCAATTGTACTTGCACATCTACATATAGTCATAAATGAAATATTTAAACTGGAACAATGTAAACTTTAATAACTTAACACATAGACATATCTGATTTATCAGAGCTGTCCTTGAGTTTAGAAACAGTGGATGCTTTCAAGTAAAAGCTTGTCAGATTGGACTAGACTATGTCCTTTCACTGTCAGTAAAGACGTGGGTTAGTTCCCGACCTTGCTTTGTTAGTCATCTCTTACTTGGTTACTGCTGCTTAGGTTGTACATTTGCCATTTAGCCTACTCGCTCACTTAAGTACCCCTTATTGATTAATGTAAACTCTTAGAAACTCTTTAAAACATCTCGGTTGTTTGGCACATTTTCCTCAGTTTCCCTGTATCGTTTTAAATAGAGGAATAAATAAATCATTTTTTTCTCAAACTTTCTACCTTTTATTGAGATAACTTTCTAAAATGTTGACTTGTTAGAGCAAATAAATTTGATGGAGTATGAATTCAAACTCAGCCTTTCAAAAATGCTATAGCAGGCATCTGTAAAAGGAAGAGGAGGGTTCTGTACATACCCCTGTTTTAGTTAGAATATTGTGTAAAATTTAAATTACATTCTCATAGACCTTTTTTCCCCTTTCTGGGTTACAAGTTTCACCTTTACTGTCTGTAATTCTTTTCTGGAGAGTTGCTGATGGTTGATTCTGAACCCTTTCCAGGCTCCTTGACTGTCTTTTCTCCCTAAGCCATGACTCACCCAATAGATACGTGGACAAAGGTCAGCTGAAATGTTTTTTAAAACCTTGAAGATAAGGATATTGAAAAAGTCTCAATTACAAATCTACAAGTCTCTTTTGGGCTTTGGTTGCCTCATTTATCACTTTCCATCTTGGTTTTTGAGGTACAGTCTCACTGAGCTCAGAGCCTACCTTTGGCTCCACTAGTTGGGCACAGCAACTCTCCCTGCCCCCACTATCACAGCACTAGGGTTACTAATACATACATGCTACCAGCCTCAGCTGATGTGTGGGGGCTGGGGATCCAAACTCCAGTTCTTGTGATTGCATGGCAGATACTTGACCAATGTCACCACACACTCCCCAGCCCCACCTTTGCACTTGTCTTTCCCTGTGTATCCATTTGTTTGCCTTAGCATACCTAATTCATCACTGGTTTTCCAGACTTTGCCTTGTCTCTTTATATTGTACTTTCAAATATACTGTTAGTTCCCATCTCTCTATTCTTTATTCATCCTGTTGCCAGGTAAATTTCTGAGTGTCCATATTATGAAAACTCCACAAACACACACACACACACACACACACACACACACACACACACACACAAACACGCACACATAGTTACCAATATAAATATCTGAATAAATTATATATTAACAGGGTTCAAACTCAGAAATTATCAAAAGGCATCTAGTAAAAATTTTTTGTTCTTCTCGTGCCCATTGTTTTCTTAGACACTGTCTCAGAAGAGGCAATATTTTTTCTGGACAATGTTTTTAATTCATATACAAGTACATATTTAAAATGTATACATTTTCCTTTTTCTGCAAGCCGGTAGGTATCCTGTGACGTATGCTGTTTTATACCATCTCTCTTTTCCTGACCCTGCAGACTTGGTCTTGGTGATCTTATTCTAAAGAGCTCCTAGTCCTTTCCAGAGCTCCCTAGGATTCTCTCTATGTAGTTCCCCTGTTTATTGAGCCAGTCCTCTCCTGTGATGCACATTTAAATGATGCTTTCCCTTGCAATTCCAAACACCTCTGCAAGAGATGACGATGCACAAGTCACTTTGCTCCACTGCAAGTATTATCTGCAGGTCACTTATAAGTGAACCAGTTGGGTTTTGATGTTTTTTCTCTTTTAAAAAAGTTGCATTTGGCCATCAAAGTTAAAGGTATCCCTGTACATTTTCCCCCTGGTACTTAGTTTTGGTTGACCCTTCTGATCCACTCCTCAGTCCTCCCCCAGGCTCTTCCACCTCCAGTTTCCCCCTTTCACCCTCATAGCGCATGTGGTCTGTACCCACCCCTACCCTCTTCTTCAATGCAGTTTTTCTCTGTTCTGAACCCTTGGCTTCCAAACACGTCCATCTCCACAAAGATAAGCATATATGAAAGTAAGAAACTAAGAGCTTCAATTTACCCCTATTTGACCAGCCACAGTTCCTGCTGTGTGGGTAATGATTCCTTCAAAGTAGTCTCAGTCCTTGATTCTGCCCTGGCAGTCAAACTGTCCCCGCCCTGTCAGCGTAGCAGGAAATGTGGCAATGTGGCACCTGATGACAGTCAGTGGGCATGTCCAGCACCCTTCCCGTGGGACTTGTTTTCATGCTGGTTGGTTCTACTGGCTCCTCTAAAAGAGCCCATGAATGCCTGCTTTGCACCTCCCCCATCTTCCCTACCTTTTAACCCTGTTGCATCTTCTCAGACAGGTACCGTCATATGCATGCGTCGCTGTCGATTCTCCTTACTAAAAAGTAGCCCTGCTTTTCCTGAGAGCTCTCACAGGCATGTCTATTTTATGCCATATGTTACATTCTGCTATTACTATGCTTCTTCTAACTTATCTGCTGGTCAGTAATACCTCAAACACAGTGATGTGGCCTTGGTTTGGTATCTCATTCCCCAAGTCTTGTTGCCGCCATTGAATATATACAAGTAAAAAAAGCATGGCGTTGCTTACGTGTCTGCACATGCTGTTTTCAAGTAAGAGTGCCTTCTGTCTTCCTCCTAGGGTTGTGTTTGAGACCAGGTTGTCTTTCAGGTGTGCCCACACCTATGATGATGCTCTTCCCCTTTTTGTGTGTGTTAGGTTTTTGAAGAGCCTTCCATCAGCCTTTTTGCCCTGGAACATTGTGAGGGAAGAGAGTTACATCTTGAAGATGCTGTGAATTCTGTTTTGAACAAGGACCTACACTTCTATACCCAGTCTGTGTGGATAAAGAGTGGACTGTGAGTACGGGAGGGGGGGCTCGCTCTGGGATGGTTATTGATTTATGACAGAATTGCTTGGCTGCTATTCCCCACCACTGCTGTTAGCCCATTGGTGCTCCTGCTCTTCTTCATCTTGATACAGTAGTAGCTTCTGTTTAAGTAAGATAAGATGGGACTATGGCCACTACATGATAGTCTGCAGTGACCTGGAACAAGAGCCCTTTGGGGAGGAGGGCTGGTATGGGTCATTGAGCAGTTCTACCAGGTAACGGTCCTTACTTGAGCCTACTTCCCTTCTGTGGGAAACTCCACTAAATCATCTATTTTAACTGTGAATAGCATCGCTCATGTAAGGCAAGTGACCACTTAAAAGACTAAGATGGTTTGCTTTTACTTTGACCTGACAGTTTGTCTGTCCAAAAGCAGTCTCTACCAGAGTGTTCATTCTCTGTAGCCCTCACTGGTTGATGCATTTCTGCTACCAGTCAACATGGTAGGGCACAGGCCCGAGGTGCTTAGATTCTGGAAAACTGTCTTTTAAAAAGTGTTAAGTGCTTAATATACAAGTTAGGCATGTATTTAAACACAAGTGCTCAACAGAATTGGAGAGTGCTGTAGTTGAAGCTTTGTATCCTGGAAAATCTGCCTTTCTGTTTATTTCTGAAGAGTCTGGCACCAAGGCAAGCTCCTGGTCGAAAACCAACAGTATACGAACAAAACTCAAGTATGAAAATATGCATACATGTTGAAAGTTAGTATGAAAATGACTTTTTATTGCATGTGGTAATTAACTGTTTAAATCAAGAACGTCAGAAGCTAAGTCAACTATTAGATCAAATTGCTCTTATATAATTGACACATATAACTATTTAGATTTTTCTTTGAAAAGTATTTCACATGGTTTGGTCTTTATTAAAAATAATTGGTTTTCTCGGTCTTAATATAGGATTCCAGAATATTACATTCCAGTTAACTAAGACCACTTGAGTTGCATTTTCAAATCCTATGTAGGATTTTTACACTTTTTAAATTTTTGATTTTTATGTTAATGTACATTGGTGTTTTGACTGCATGTGTGTCTGTCTGGAGGTGTCAGATCCCCTAGAAAAGGAGTAACAGACAGTTGTGAGCTGCCATGTGGGTGCTGGGAATTGAACCTGGGTCCTGTGAAGAACAGTGAGTGCTCTTAACCACTGAAGCTCCTTACAGTTATCAAGGTTAAACTGGTATTTGGCACACTGCTGAAGAGCTCTCTCCTTTCTATTTTTATTCCTTTCTAGAGAGTGTATGCAATTTCACCTTGACACTATTTATTTTTGACAGCTGTTTTATCTATCTCCTCTCCTCGATTCTCTATACCAGAATAGTGGTCTGTTTAAAGCCCTTCCTGGGCTACTGTGGGCTTCCAGCACACCATTTTATGCTGAACCACCTACTCTGTGACACCTACTCTTTTAATCTTTGTGAAGCATTACGTTTTGGATCTATGATGGTAATGTGACCCCGTGTATGTATTCCACGTATGGAATCCATTGAAGTGAACATGAAATGGGACTCATTTGCTAAAAGCTGGAGAGGTGGCTAGGCATCCCTGGTCATGCTGACCTGCCTTTGCCCGTGGTTGATTAGATTTGGGCTGACAGCTATAACAAGTCAAGAAAAGGTTGCCCGGTGCTACCTCAGTATGCCCATAATTTGGCCAAGCCTGCCGTCACTTAAGGAAAAAAGGGTGGACTTTTCTTCACAGTAGTCAGTTTGAGTCAGGACTCTACTCAAGCTTTTATTGATTTAATAAATCAGGCTTTGCTAAGTTCCTCCCTCCTGCCCACAATTTTATGTAGGTATTGGTGCCTTTTCCTTTACTTACCAGTGCCACTCTGTAAGATAAAGACTTTTCTTTTGGATAATAAAAGAACAGAAGCCACTGCTGTAGCAGCTATGGCTTCCTGTCACTATAACAAAATGCCTGAGGCATATAAACTTTGCAAAGATTTGTTTTGTTCTGAAGGTTCCAGTCTGAGATCAGCAGCCTGATTACTTTAGGCCTCTGAGTGGCATACTAAGGTAGAAATAGGCGTTGGTGAAAACCCAATGAGCCAAGAAGTCAGAGGAATAGACTTAAGTAATACTGTCGCTTGAAGGACCTCCCACCAGGTGTCATTTCCTGAGGGTTCAGCCACATCCCAGGAGAGCTATACTGCAAACCAGATACCTTAGGGGACACTGGTCCACACCACAAGCCTTGGAAGAACCTGTTTCTGGGAACTCTACTTCTGATGGGCAGACATATTTCCTGCTACTGGTGCTCTCCACTTTATCACCTGGGTTACAGACTGATGGAATGGTGGGCAACATGGACTGTACTTCCAGAGTACTGTGTCTGAAGCAAGCCTCACCCTCCACGCTTTCTTTAAAGGCTTTGCAGAGACCCAGTCTCCCTGAAAATTCTGGGTTCTTCTGGCAATCCTAGTGTTTATTCACCCAGTTTGGCAACCAGTGAACACAGGGTTCAGCAACCAGTTCTGTCAAAGGCCAGATAGTGCTTTCAGAGTGTGGGCCACTTCTGCACACACCTACGGAACTGTCACAATGTAGCAAAGGCAACCTTAGTGAGACTGGGAAGAAACGGACCACCAGCAATGACTTGGTTCTCACCCAAGGTCCTTAACACAACCAAGACTGAAAAGTGTTAGCTCCTCTGCCATCTTCCCTATCTTTGAAAAAGGGGAATCTCTGTGGGTGGTCTTTCGTGGCCTTGAGAAGTTGTGGAAGAAAGGTTTGGAGAAGTTGCAGCTATCTGGAGAAGCTCTGAATCTCATGTGACAACCAAGAAAAGGAAGACTCTTTCCCTCCTAAGTAATGCTGAGAGGCGAATGTATCAGTGTTAAAATGCTTTGAGGTTTGCTACATCGTTGGATTCAACCTTTTTAAAAGTGCAAGAGCCGGACATTTCATTCTGACTCCAGATGCAGTGGCTGTCTTCTTGACCTCTACCAAGGAAAAAGAAAAATGCATAACTATGTATATTTAAAATCTGTAAACTGGGCGTGGTGGCGCATGCCTTTAATCCCAGCACTCACGAGGCAGAGGCAGGCAGATTGCTGTGAGTTCGAGGCCAGCCTGGTCTACAAAGTGAGTCCAGGACAGCTAAGGCTACACAGAGGGGAGGTGGCAGGGGGGGGGAGGGAGACTCTGTAGACCTAGAAGCTGTCAAGCAATTTGTTTGCCATTATGCTTTTTTTTCTTTTCAATGTCCCACACTTTTTTCTCTCCTGCTTTCTTGCAGGTGGGTAGCTTATGAAGGATCCAATTTCTTGGGAAGGCAAATCCTTCTTGTGCCTAATGAAATCCCAAACTGGACAGCATTTAGTGGGTGGAAAACAATTGGTTCTATCCGCCCTGTGAAGCAGGTAAGACGTAGAGAAACAACAGACCCTGATAGCTTGATTTTCTGGCAGAAGTGTCCTAAACCACAGTACTGGAAATATTGACCACTTGGTCACCTATGGACCCAAGGAGGCAATTTTACACATTTTAGCCAGTTCATAAAATATTTAAAGTCAATATTGGATTTTAGTGTTGAATCCAAAGTTCTATCACCATGTTCTTTTCACAAAATAATAATGTAAGTTCTGTGGTAAATAATGGGGGAAAAGATCCTTAGTATAATGAGTTTTACTTTCTTTGCATTTGAGTTTTTCCATTATGTAATCTTCAGGTTAAATCTTGGCAATTTAATTAAAATAGTATTTATCACACACCTACTCTTGTCAGTCTTACGTTCCAAAGCTTCCCACTTCACTTAGGATACGGTCTGTTCATCATGGCCTGTGGGATCTGGGAGGATAGTGTACATCACAGCTTGTGAGATCTGACTCCTCCTGGCTTCCCCCTTATTTCCCCAGCTTCATCTGCTCACTCACATGTCTTTATCACACATACCCAAGTGCAGAGGGCTTTTCCACACAGCCTGATAACAAGGCTGTGCCCTCGGCATAGAACACTTTTCTTATTCTTTGCCAAATTGTCCTACCTCTCCTTCTAATTCAATGTGCCAGGTCCCCCGCCTCTGAAAAGTCCTAAAAGACTTGGCTTTCCTACAAGACCAGTTTGTAGCTTATAAGTACATCAGTAGATGAACTGGCTCATTCCTACTGTTGGAAGCCACTTTTGAGAAGTGGCAGTGCTTATTTTACTCATTGTTCTATCTAGTACCTGTCACAATGGTGAGGACCAATGGGCGCAAACTTGTTCAATAAAGGAATGAATATATAAGTGAATCGATATTTAGTACCCTCTAAGTATGGTAGATACTAGAACAGACATCATCTGTCCCTTAGCTGAGCTGCAGATTTGGACTTAACGTGCTGAACCCAAAGTCGACACATTTGATCCCCAGCACTCACACTAAGAGCCAGGTATATGGTGCACTTATGTAATTCCACCGAGAGGGAAGTGGGGCAGGAGGGTCTCCTGGCCAGCTTCCCTGGCACAGTAGTACTCAAGTTCCAGGCAACTTAGGTGGAACCCAAGAGGCCACACCCAAAGATGCCCTCAGATATATATACACATGTATACTTGTAAGTCCCCAACACCCCACAAAACATCAAACATTGCAGGATTATCAAGAGCCACAGGCAGTGTGTGGCACCAAGAAGGAAAGTGGTACGTGTAGCACTCTCTACCCATCTGTGTTTTTTTAGAATACTGCTTCATTTGGTTCTGACAGTAGTCTGTTAGGGTAAGGATTAATCCTGGAAAATCAAGACTAAGTAGCTTGACAAAGGCAACCCAAGTGTTAGAGATTTTTTATTAGGTGCTTAGGCACCTAGCCTTTTTCAAAATAAGATCAGCATTTGCTGAGCTCTACCACCCACTCCAAGCACTGAGCAGTCTGTCTAACAGAAATGCACTGAGGCTCTCATGTACCCACCTCAGTCTTTTCTTGCTATCTCCTTCAATACAAATACACTATTAGGCTCTGTCACTTCAATCCATAGCTTAGTTTGCTAGCAATGGGATTCTGATCAGTCACTTCATTTCTTAGTACCTCAAGTTCTTTACTGGGGAAGCTGTTGGCATCACTGTGAATATTGAGCATATAGACACTGGCTGTGTATTAACCATGATAATACTGTGACTTTGGAAGTATATTACTCACTGTGTTCCGGGAGAAAGCCAGAGCTGTTCTGCTGAAGGAAACCGAAACATTTGTGGTTTTTGTGGTTTCTCGGTACACTGCTGTTACAGGATGCTCCTCACTCCCAGTCTATGGGATAAGGGGTAACCCAAATAAATAGGAGGGAAAAACAAGGTAGAAGTGGGAATGCAGTTAGGATGGTGCTGGTTTAGTAAAGTAATGGGAGTAGGTTGTCCTTTGAAGATCCATGACTCTAGAGTTCTGGCTAAGTTTCCAGTACCAGGCATGGTTTTCCTTTTTGAATGTGCTTAAAGTCCAAGTATTAAGCCGCTCTTTATTGCCAAGATATGATTACCACTGTGGCACCTTAGGACAATCTGGCATCACAGTTGGGTACAACAAACTACTAATTGTTGTGCCGCCCCTGGTCCCCCCTCCCCGGCAGCTTGTACAGCATCTCTGGTACTCTCAAAGCCAGTCATTAGGGGGATGCTTTCAGGTTCAATCCAGTTCAAATCTTCTGCGTTCTCTGTCCAAAGTTTGGGTTCTTCAGCAAAAAGACTCGCCTTCAGCCTCTCAAATTCTTGGATAACATGTCCATACCAGGTATTCTGACTTAAATTCATTTCAATAATGTTTTAGATTATCCCCACTGTTTAATTAGGCCTCAGTTTTGAAAACAGTAGTTTGTTACTACATGCTAACTTTGGTACAGGTATTGGTGCTTCCATAGTTCTTATCTTTGTTGAGGAACCAGGAAATAATCAAAACATGATCCTCCTTGAGGCTGGGAATACAGAAGTCACTAATGTACTTATAAAGCATGTCACAGTGATTTTTAAGTATAATTACAGAGGAGTCAGACTACAAGTGGTAATAAGGGTAATTAGTACCTTGCCTGGTCTAATCGATTAAAACTGTGATGTTTAGTCCTAAAGTAATTGGAGTTGTGTCATCCATGAAGGTCATACCTGTTTCTTTATATGTGCAAGGTAATGCAACTATAAAAGCTCACTGAAGCTTCAAGAATCAATAAATGTTACTGTGGGAGACAACATTGAGCTGTAGATACTTAAGTGCATTACTATAGTTATAATTATTGATGCCAGAGTGCTTAGAGTAAAAGCCTGGGTCTGGCAGCCCAACAAGCTAGTTACAACCTCATGTCTTCAATACACCAAATAGTAAGAGAAGAGATACATTTTTCAATGTGCCATACTCAGAATAAATAATGGGTCCCACCCACCCAGTCTGTCTTAGAGGCAGTAATATGAGGTACAGGTTTAAATAGAGTGCTAGAGTTATGCATAATTAAGCAATACTTGTCAAGGTTTGGTCCGCAGCACTGCTGGTGGTGGACGACTCATTGTCTCGATCAAGACTGTCCTGCAAGGGCAGCCTGCTAAGTTGTCAGAACTGTGTAATCTCTTGTTAAGAAGCAGTTCCCTCTCTGGCTGGGAAAAGGGCTTCAACTTTACCCTTCTTTCAGCATGGGATTCCTGGGAAATTTTCAGTTCTTTCAGGAGGCCAAAGGCTAAAGGAAGGACACATGATATCTTCTCCTACCACGATGGTTACAGACATGAATGTAGACATAGTTCATTTTTTAAGATACTCGACAGGTAGACACTTGCTCACAGGCTCCTATGGCCCAGTCATTTGCCCTTTCTACTTGGTAATTTAAATGCTTAGGTGATGTCTCATAGAAATGCTAATAAGCACAGTAGCAATTTACCAAAAGGCAACCAGCTTCATGCTGCTGTGTTGTCAACTTCAAAACACAACATTCATTGGTAGTCGGGCCATAACACGACCAAGCTCTACTTACCTGGGCAGCAGCATTAAGTTTCACAGTGACAGTACAAAGTACTCCAAGTACCCGATCACTCATTACCCTGCTAGTGTTCTCCTTGGGACGCCAGCTCTTATCCAGAGGGGACAGTGGTCATTTGTTTTATTTTCAGGACTGCTGTTGAGCTGCTTCCAGTGTCTTCCTGTTTCACACGCACAGGGACAGCACCACAGGGATGACCGCTGTGTTCCTGCATGGGTCTCTGAGCCATCCTGCCAGAGATCAGCTCCCTCTCTGCATGAGCTTTGATAATAAAACTAGAGCCACAAATGTTTTCTCCGAAAGGTTCTGGTTATTCTGACAAAATTATCATCACGGAAAACATTTAGCACATGGCTTGATGTATCTAAGGACTCAGCAAATATTAGCTCTTATTCAGATTTCTTCTTGTAAAATTTGTGTGTCATGTATTTTCCAGACAAAGCAGTACAGTCTGGTTTCTGAATGCAGAAGTAACTTCCTCCTTAGATAAAGGCCTTGCTGCCTGGTTTCCAAGACCTTCCCTGGCAGCTCCGGACCATGTAAGCACTATGCCACAGTGTGCCTGACTGCCATGCTTGCTATTCCTGTATAGTCACTAAGTTCCATGTTGGGCATGGCCTGGCCCTTCTCCCCATCCTTCCCAGCACATCTGAGAAATGAGGAAACTCAGCAAGGCCCTAATTCTCCACAGCCGTGTCACACTGAGTTCCGGTAAACGCAACTATTATTACCTTTTAGCTTCTCATATAGACACTTCTCAGAATGTTTAACAAACTTTGCATAATTTAAGCTTTGTGTTCAAGGATTGATCATCAGAAAAAGGTAAATGCATACTAGCCAAAGGAATTGAGTGAAACCGTATTTATTAAAGTTCGTACCTTCTCTCTCTCCTGCTTTTCCAATGTGGAAGTTCAAGCCCCTAGCCCCAATGGCTTTTCTCTTTTCATAGCCTGCAGTGTACATCAGAATAAGAAACCGAGCCCAGGATGAGTATTTGACAGTCACCGGGAACCTAGCTGATGCACGGACAATGTCTGTATGCATCTCTCCCTACAGCGGGAAGGACACTCAGATCTGGCACTACTGCCGAGGACTATTTAAATCCAAGGTAAATTCTGTGCTTTTTCTGACATCTATATGTTATCTACAATACTGCCAGAACAGCTGGCATGCCAAAAACAATGTTGGCTTCCTAGAAACAGTGCATGGTAATCATAAAAATGTTGACATATGTGAAATGGACCTAGACTTTCTTATGCTCCAAACTGAAAAGCATTTAAAAGTAGAAAGTACAGTTTCAGTTTTTAAGGGCCAAGGTTAACACATACCTAAATGATTCCATCTACTGGAGCCAAATCAGGCAATATGCTTTTTTTGAGAGAAGGGTTCCTTGACGGCACAAATAAAATCAGTTGTTTCTGTGATTCCAAACATGTTACAACCCTTCTTTTTAGAATAGTTGTGAACAATGCTTAAAAAATGAAATACAGGCATTCTCTCTGGGTATGCTTGATTCTCTGGGGGAACAGAGCACTAATTCAGAAAAATGCTACTATGTCTTTATTTTTATTACAAAAATGAAAAGCATTTAAAAGTTGTTAGTACCTGCTTACTGTATCTGATTATCTTTGGTAGAGTGTTTTGTTTTTTAAAATAGAAAACTAATCATCACATAATACATCTAAGCTAATAGGTACTTAACATTCCCCCAGTTCTGCACACCTTTACTGAAGACCTGTTGTCAGAGGCAGAGCCTTTTAAAAAACATATGCGTGCATTTCATTGTTGGTACCTATTCTTCCTCATCAGCCATAAAGACTTTTAAAGATAAGATGGAATATTCCGTTAACACATAACCACTGCATGTCTGTGTCTTACTCACCCTGTCTGTTTACATTGGCAAATGCAGTAGTCTCACCTTCTTTCCTAACTGTTGTGTAGGCCAGTGATACATGTCTTGATGTGATTGGTGGCCGGGACACACCTGGAGCCAGGGTAGCCTTGTGGACTGAACATGGGCAGTTCAGGCAGAAGTGGAGAGTGAACAGAAATGGAACCATCAGCTCTTACCTCAGTGATGAACTTGTCCTGGATGTTAAAGGTAGGCCTTTGATAACAACAACCAGGGTTCTCACGCCTCTGAGTCTCAGTGCAAGCTCTAAACCCCTCCTCTTTCCACGTAAGGAACATTTAAGAGAAATAGTTACTTTCATTTACATTTGGAAAAAATAAGGTTTTAAGAAGAAAATAATGGCCGGGTGCGGTGGCACATGCCTCTCTCAGGAAGGCAGAGGCAGGCACATCTCTGTGTATTCAAGGCCAACCTGGTCTACAGAGTTCAGGACAGCCAGGGCTGCACAGGGAATCCCAGAGGGTGGAGGGCCTACAGCCAGGAAAACAACAAAACCCCAAAATAGTCTAAATCTACAACATAAAGGATGCCATCTGTTTCTTTCCCAGAAACATCTTGGGTACTGAATTGCTGTGATCCTTAAAAGCCCTCAGTTAAAATTTATGGCAGAAACAATTAACCTTGTTCTGTAATTCTGCAAGGTCAGAGCCAATACTATTTATGGCTGTTGGGTCAGGCACAACCACTGTTGCTGTAGAAACAAAAACAGTACCTAACACTCAAGAGTTTACTTGGGAGACTTGTTTTTGTTGGACACTATGCATCTACAATCATGTACTTTTTAGCTTTTCATTTTGACAATAGGGTCTAATATATTCATCTATTTAAACTGTGTTGAACAAAAGGTTGTGAAATTGTGCAGTTGCTAATCACACATGTGAACAAATAATCTTTTCTTTTGAATCAAATTTCTATTTTAGGAGGAAACTATTATGATAAGACTCATGTCATTGTAAATCAGCCCCTGGAGGGAGAAGAAACACAGAAATGGGACATTGAAATTTTGTGAGAGAATCACAAAGGCACCGCCACCTACTCATGCCATGTGAGTGTGGGAAGGAAGCTTCTATGTCCACACTACTGTACCACTCACATTAACAGGAAGATCTTCTACCCAGCAGTGAAACTACTGCTCCATGGAAAAGCTAAAACACCACCAACTATGCAGTGTCCTTGTGAAGAAAATGTAATGGTTTCTCATCCTTGTGGATCCAGTTGTAGTGACCAATTTCGTGAAATCTGTGTTTTTTTCTCTCCTAGCCACCCAACATGAATCCTATTCTTGATGGTGTGTTAACCCGACAATGCTGTTACCTGCTTAAGTTATTAGTGTCTTGTCCCGGGCTTGTGTGAAAGAGGCACAGGTTTACAAATTCCTACAGGCTGTCATACTCCTGCAGGAAGATGTGTAATTTTTAGCACCACCTGAAGACATACAAAGCTTTCCTATTAAGCTGCTGATGTATTAAATAAACATTACAGTTTCTACATAGAAACTTTTATAACCGAAACTCGGCTTTTTGAGACTAAAGGCACTAGCACTAAAGTACTTTCTGTGGTGTGGCCAATCCTTACTGTTTCTCATTACAACTGTATAAATAAGCTTGGAGTGCCCACCTAGCTCTTGATAGTTGTGACCTTACCTTTTGTCTGACTTGTCCTTAAGGAGGAAAAGTAACATCAAAACGGAGTCGCTTACATCTAAGAGTTGAATGTCTCCAAGTAAAGGACTACACCAAAGTTCAGATAAATAGGGCTTCTCCTTTGCCTGTTGCCTGACTTTCTCTACACAGTGACAGACAACTCAGCTTCACTCCCATTTTAAACAGACTGCAGCTAAGCAAAAACCAGTTAAAGGCACTACCATCTCCTGCACAGGGACAGGCCAACAGACTGCCCTCCTGAGATGGACTAAAACTGATTCTGACAGCCACTGCTTTCAGCCCCAATTTTGCCAGAAAGAAAGAAATTCTCCAGCAATACTTTAAAAAAAATAAATCAACCTCTATGCACTTTAGAATGTAAAATAACAAGTGAATCCTTAGAACTCAAAGAGCTACCTAATTTTGAGTATTTTTTATACACTTGGTCTTCCCATGTATATACTGGCCTTTCGTCTTTCTCAGTGTCTGGCTCTTCTATCATCTTCTAAGCAGTGTCTGAGAGCTCCAGACATCCACAGATGATGGGTGCCTTTGATGAGTGGCAGTATTATTCCATAAAATGTGTTTATTTTAATGGGGAAAGGGGGCATATGTACACTCAAAGATATGTATATTTTCATTGTAAAAAAGCCAACTTTCTTCCTAATTTTTAATTGTTAAAAAGTATTTTTGGAGCTAAGGAGGCTCTTCAAAGGAGTTACTCCTTCCAGAGAGCCAGGCTGACACAGTTCTTTGTGACACATGTACTGGAGTTGTGCCTTTTCTACAACACTGGATTAAATAAACTTGTCAGAAGTATGGTTTTATCACAGTCTGGAATACCTGGTAATTCTGTTTTCCCTCTCATGTCCACGAGCACATGTGGAAACGTATCAGTGTCTTCTCCCTGCTCCTTTGTGTAAGCTTGCCTCCACCAGAGTGCTACTCAGAGCACCACGAGTCCCTTCACAGAAAGTGTGTGCAGAGAAAATGGCACTTCTGTGTGTAAAGGCACTAGACTACTTGGATCAAACACTCCGTCCAGAGAGACAGGGCCAGGTTCTCCTTTTCTTCATCTGTATGAAGTTTCAGGTCCTTGACAGGAACCGCTGAACCACTCCAAATTTGCTTTAGAGCATCCACATGTGATAAAGGAAAGCGAAGTCCATAAGCCTGAGGAGGGATACATTGTTTAGTACAAAAATAAGGTCACAAAAATAAGGTCACTTCATAAATTTTGCATAAGCTTAAATAATTTAAAATATATTATTTTTATATCCTTCACAAGTATGAAACTTGTTTCAGAAAAACTATTTACTTCAACTGTCATTAGATAATTCACAAAAGTCACCAATTCCCTATCCATCAACAACCTACCTTAAAGTTGTTGCAGAACACTTGCCATATGCCACACTTTTCCTGTAAGGTCACAGTTTTGTGTTTTAAAGCTGCTATCAATACATGTTTCACCACAAAGTTGACTGTGCAAGTGTCCTATCAGTCAAGTGAAATGGCAGTTGACTGCACACTGCATCTATAAATGCACATGACCTTTCAAATCACAAGTAATCCCAGCCAAAACTCAAACCTCAAGAAAGAGACTTTATTTCAGTTGGAACACACCTCTGTTTCCACCTGTGTTCCCATCATGTGTGTCTGTCTCAGGTTCTTCAGAGAATGATAGATGTAAACCATCTTCCGTTGAGCTTCGTCCTTTAAAAAAAATTATCAATGAGAAAATACTGAGGGCTTCAGTACTAGGCGAGTTAAAAAAAATTTCAACACCATGGAAAATCTTTTTGGGGGAATATAGGGGAGATAGCAGGATCCTCACTTTGTAGCTCTGGTTGGGGGAGTGTAGGGGAGATAGCAGGATCCTCACTTTGTAGCTCTGGTTGGGGGAGTGTAGGGGAGATAGCAGGATCCTCACTTTGTAGCTCTGGTTGGCTTGGAACTGGCTATATAGACCAGGCCAGTCTTGAATTCAGAGACCTGCCTGGGATGAAGACATATAGCATCATACCTGACCCCAAAGAAAAGCCTTGGTCCTCAAATGAAATGGGTTCAGTTCTGTACAGAACCCTCTGGGTACAGTTACAATACAACTGTTGATTCTTGAAGTCACTCTAGAGACAAGCCAGCGTGTTCAATTTATATGCCAGCTTATCAGTGAGTTTCTTCTTGATTTATCTGTACTTTGTCCTATCAAAGTATAGCATTCCTATGAATAAGCTGAAAAGTTATGAAGTGATCTATTGTTGAGATATAGAAGCTATTTTTACTAAAAATTCTATTTAAATTTCAGTAGTTTGTTACAAATGATCCACTCCCTTTGGTCTTTCACAGCATTTATTATTCCTTTGTCACTGAATAGCTAAACGTCTGAGCAACATATAATGTCTCAGACTTATTATCAGAATCATTAGGATTGTTTTTTTAACGAGATATGGGTGTGTACTTTAGTGGTTTTATGTCATCCTTCTCCAAGCTTAGCCCTGATGGCTAAAACCTGGCCTTTGTGGCCCCCTCAATGCTTAGGAATTATTAGGTAAAGCCACAAGGTATGGAATAGTTCTCACAGACTTAGTATTGTTTAGAGGGTTAAAAAAAAAAAGAAATCATAAGCAGAGAGGATCCATTTCAAACCATATAAAACCTACAATGTTCTTTAAAAAAAACAAAAAACCTAAAAACCTTACCTTTTTATGTTTTGCCTGCATGTATGTCTGCATACCACCTACATGTCTGCACCCTAGAGAGGGCAGAGGCCACTGGATATCCTGGAACGTACAGAGTCCAGAGGAGGACATCAAATGCTCTCATACTGGAGTTATGGATAGCTGCCACATGGGTGCTGAGAACTGAACCTGCTCTTAACTACGAAGCCATCTCTAGCTACAGAAATTTATAACTTTAGAAAGCTTTCCTATCAGCCAGTTTGGAGAACCAGTGAGTAAAAAGGGCAAATTACAGGGCATAGATTTGTTCTCTACGATCTATACTATAGAACTGAAGCCTGATCTCTGCAGCATAAAGAATGATGGGGACTAAGAGAAACTCAAACAAGGCCTTCAGTTGTTGAAGAGCAGTGTAGCCTGCAGTAGATCAGGAAGCAAAGATCAGATGCACTCACATGGGGAAGAGGACTCGAGATGAAGGCAAGCCCTCAACCAACCAACAGGCAGGGGAGTGCAACAGGAACTGTGAGACGGGCATGACGGCACTGGAATAACCCGAGATTCATAACCCGAGACTCAGAGAAAGTATGCATAGAGGAAATCTCTTCCCTCTGGATACTCACAGAGTCATTCTCATCTGGCCCTACTGTGAGGACAATGTGGTCTTTAAATTGCAGTCTTACTATGCTGTCCAATCTTGGCAACTTTTCACCTGGAACAGAAAGCCAGCCATCAAAAAGGAAACAAAGGCTTTTAGCTCACATTCTCCCGAGTATTCACCTCCAACACCCATCATGATAACTGAAAGTGCAGCTTGCACCTCCATGGATCTCATAGTGATATAGACATATCATTGGGTAAATAGTGACAGAAGCACGAGTATGGGGCTCGTGGGAGAGTGCTTACTTAGCATGCACAGGCCCGTGGGAGAGTGCTTACTTAGCATGCACAGGCCCAGTATTCAACTCCCAACACCACACACAAAGAGCACACTCAACAGGGTAATCCCATCAAAGCACAGGGACAACTGTGTGGAATGACCTGAGTGACAATGAGCACACAATTTAGTCTGTGAGTGAAGCACTGTATTCCTTAAGATCCACCACAGAAAAACTAAAAAAAAAAAAAAAAAAAAAAAAAAAAAAAGTCCACTACAGAAAAACAGTCTATTCTTTCTAAAGCAGACTTAACAAAAGAACCATCACGAAAAACAAGCTGGCTTTATAGGGACATCTGGATGGGAAAGTATTACGGAATCATAAGCTTACTGACTATAGTAACTAAACTAAGGAAAATATTAGATAAACACTCTTGAACATATGCAAAGATTTATTTAGCAAATTCTGTTCTCCAAAAGATTGATGCATTACTGGTAAAATATGCCACTTTGAATAGGTGCAATCAAAATTAAATTCTTAACTTCCCTCAAAGATTGTATAATAAAAATGTATCTGAGTCACTATAAGTAGGGACTTTATGTACTTTAGTGTTTGTTGCCTAGTGATAGGTGAGACTTGTACAATAGGAAGATTCTTCTGATACAGAACTGGCCAAATTAGCACTAAGTTTCAGCACTCCCTTGAGCACTGTTGAACAGAACATCACTGTCAGTCAAGATTCCTGTATGACTGATCAACATGAAAAGGAGCCACCAAACACAGAGATATCAGTGACCCAACATCCTCTACCCTGGTTCCTGAATGAAGGTGCTATTTATCTGAGGTTTGACTTAAGCCTCAGTCTTCCCACTCACCGGGTATTATCCAGAAGAGTCTCACTTACTTCCGGACACCACCAATCCATACCAATGTTTTGCTCCCGTGAGTCCTCAGCAAACTCTGATTTACACCCTGTAAATCCTTCCTAGTGCCTTTTAATGGCGCTACTACTCCACAGCTGTCAATATGTGCAGCCTTCCCATTGCAGCAAGTCAAAATATACTACTTAGAATCTGAGGGTGTGTTCTTGGTAGTTTTTGCACCTATTTGCAGCAAGGGCGTTGCATATCCGCTGAAGACTAGACTCATAACTTGGGAGATCCATGCTGTCTTTTATTTCACCTGGTGGCAACAGCATTTTAACAAGCTTACATTGATTCTAACAAGATTATGACAGTATTCAAGTTCTTCAACATTTCTAAAGATGAATAAAAGAGTACTCATAAGTACATTCCTTAACCAAAATTAGTTCTTTCTTCCTGTCACACTGCCAAGTGAGCTCTAACAAATGCCTTGGAAGGCTAATGAGGACAGCATACCTGTGAACCCACACACACTAAGGAGAGATCACTGCCCACATGAAGCCTCAAGTGTCTCATGTGCTCCATCCACCCAAAGTGGCGACCAGCCAGTAGAGTATGTCCCCCAATGACCCCAGCACCCAGAGGGACAGAGCAAGCTCCACCTGGCTCCAGCATCTCTGTTCCATTTCCCATGTGGTAAGGGGGGAGTCTGTGCATGATGAAATCCTTCTTCATGTCTGATGGCAGCAGTTCTTTTCTACCTTCCAGCTGGTCTGCCAGAGTCCTCAGAAAGTCGCTCAACTGTTTTGTTGCAAGAGCTGGGGTTTCCGCCTGCTGGAAGGAAAGAGGTGAACCTTGACTGGATGCTGTTCAAGGCAGCTGCCCAGGTCATGGTTTTCACTGCAGTATACTGAGCCTCAATCCCCACACGATAGCCTAGCAACCACTGACATAAATCATGCTATTCCATGGTGGGGAGGGACAGCCTGGATCTTAAGAAGGAAACCTGTTAGTACCTCCTTATAGGCAACATTTACCTTATGTTGTCTATCATTTGTAAAAATATAAATAAAAACAGTAAATTTTCAGGATTTTGCTTGGAAAAAGGGATCCTTGCAGATATAGGTCAGTCCAGGCTCTGTCTTTGGAAAACAAGTCACTCACCTAAGGCTGCTGATTGCCTAGGTAATGAATGCAACCTTCGTTCTACTTAGCCCCAGTCAACATACTGCTTGAGTACTCCTGCTCCAAATGCAGGAGGTCAGGAAAGCAAAAAGCATGTGAAGTCCCAGGTGCCTCCTCTCCAGCTGGGCACCTGATGCAGATACATGCGCTCAGTACAGACTAATGGCCATATGTATATTTGTTCAACCATCTATTCAGCCAATATTCCCAGTCTTGCTACTGTGAGAATACACAAAACACTTTTGAACAAAAGTCAAAGATGGCCTCAGATGAATTGCTCCGCATGAAGCAACACTCCATTCGCTTTGTAAATCCTGTTGCTTAGCAGGCCAGCAGAGCAGGCTAGCTTGCTTCATCTGAGAAGGTCTTGGGTCCCTAAGAGGCAGGGCTTCACACTCGCCTGGTGCCTCCCTGGCTTGCCACCTGTTTCTAACTGCTTCTGTTCTCACCATGAGCATCCGTAGAGGCATTCCAGCCCTTAATGCCACATCTTCCTTTGCAGTGTCAAATACAAGCCCCGAAATGGAATCCAAAAGGAAATCTCCCCATGAACTAGAACATGAAACAAGAAAATAAAATAACCAACATTGTTAACGAACAAACAATATATGCAAACACCCATTACTAGCAAAAACTGTAACTGGGTTCCTACTGCCATTTCTGAGCACTCAGAAAATTAAACAGATACTACCACAAGGAAGGAATTTCAGACGATCAAACTAAATACAAGCCTCTATAGGGACAGCTTTAAGGGAAATTTCAACATTCAGTAAAAGTCCTAGAAAAAAAATCCTACAGCCAACAGAAATTCACTTAGGGTAACAGACAGATCTCTGTATTTTGTAATTACTTGAACAGTGATAGGCCTCATTCTACTTAGTAAAAGGAAAGCTGATCCTCAGTAAAATATACACCAACATCAACGGTTTAAACAAAACTGATTTCTCATCGTGGATTTACTGGGGTAGAGAATAAGCCAGTGGCCAAAACTAACATCTAGAGATAAATATCAGTGTTCAATTAACTTCACCTCCTCTGAGGTGGTTAGAAAGTCTCACTTCCTCCTCTGTGGCAGTTAGAGTTGGCTCTTGCCCAAGGTATACCAGTTTAAGTAAGACAAGCACTCTGTGGGGTTGCTTTCTTTAAACACTTCTTAGCTTGTTTAAGTTTTTCCCATGTCACCAGCAGATTTCAAATTGAGGGCTACAGGCAAAATGGAATCACAGTAAGGCACTGCTTCTCAATAAGAAAAACCAACACTTTCTTGGTTCTCAACCTAGAAGGGTGAGAAAGGAGGGCACAAGAGCCTCTTGAGAGGCACTTTCCCCAAAGTAGCCACTGCTTTGTGGTCATACAGATGTGTGACTTAATGCCACAGCCTCCACACACTTGCTGAACATGGAGGACAGAAGATCTCTGGACAAGGGAAACAAATGCCCCTTCGCAGGGTTTTAGGTGGAATCCCATGTCAACAGATCATAGAGGAATTTGATGGCAGATAAACAGTGTTCTTCCAAGAGTAAAAATATTAATCTTAAGAGTTTCCAAAAATCAGGAGTACCTCCAGGAGATCCTGAGGGCTTTGCTCAGGCATTATCTAATAGCCCCAGCTATTCCAGTGATGCCTCTTTGAGAGGTTTGAAGAAGAGGCTGTACATTTCTTTATCACAGTGGGAGACCAGGGTCAAGGCACAGAAACACCTCTGAAGTCTGGCTCCTGCATTTCCTACCAAAGCAGACTGGGTACATGAGCCACATGATGCTCACTCACAGCCCAGGCCAGCAACCTGGAACTTGGGAAACTTTTCCTTCGCCTCAGCTGACTGAAGAAAGATTGGGTGTTCCCAGAAGCATCCTACCAGATCTTCGTTTCAGGAATGGGAGAGAGAGCCAGGCAAGTACTTAACAGCAAAAGCAAAAATACGTAGGTTTAGGGTCACAAGAGATGGACGGAATTGATGATAGTATTACAGATACAAGGTATAAAGGGAAAGGAAGAAGTGGGAAAAAAACCAGGGTTGGCCAGATGGATCAAGGAATAATGGCACTTGCAAGGAATGCCTGATTGTGACCCTGGAACTCACATGGAAAGGAAACAACACAAACACATGCGCATGTATACAAACACACACACACACACACACACACACACACACACACACACACACACACACACACACACACACACGAGGCTTAGAGTGGTTAAAAGAACTTGAGGACATAGTTTTGGTTACCAGCACAACCAGATCATGGCTCACAACTATTTGTAACTCTAATTCCAGGGAATCCAGCACCCTCTTGTGGCCTCTGAAGGTAGTAGGTACACATGCAATACATATAGCCAAACAGCAATTCACACAAAATAATCTTTAAAGTCAGGGGAAAAAAAAAGGAAACCAGACAGCAACAGAAATAGAAAAACAGGATCAAGAAGGTAAGAATTCTATCATGGATCCACCAATGCTCCCTACCAAGCAGAATTAGGAAATAAGGGATTAACTGTGTGAGAGTATTGACGGGGTTACCAGAAGATACACAGACATTTGTAGGGCCATCTTATGTCATTGACAAGGTTCAGATGCTTTGGCCTGGAACTGTCAGGGTTCCTCTAACTCACTCCTACAATTGTCCCTACTCTTCTTTTTGCACGTGCGTGAATAAATGTGATGATATGCAGGACCGTGTGCATGCCGTGGCCAGACACCTGATGTCCTCCTTTATCACTCTGCCGTATTCCTTTGAGACAGGTCTCTTAACAGAACCTAGAGCCATGATGGCAGCCAAGTCCCAGTGAGCCTCTTGTCCCTGCTGTCCACGAGCACTGAGGCTATAGAGGCATGCACACCATTGCAAACTCCTTTTCTTTTCCATGGATGCTGATATCCCAACTCATGCTCACCTTACCACCAAGCCATTTCCCTGTGCTCATCTTGACCCGCTTCAGAGATTTCTTGTTCTTTACCTAGTCAGAGTTGCAAAGTACTTTTCAAAATGGAAACCTTAATACAAACTCAGGCCTTCGAACTGAGTACAAGTGGCACTAACCCCAGGCCGGCAGGCTGCAGCTTTGTCCCCCAGTAAGTCTCCTGAACACAGTGAGTTTCACAGTGCAGTCATGAGGAAAAAGATACACTTACTAATGCATTTTCAGTAGGAGGGACTTAATGTGCCTTGGTCCTGGAATGCCTTCTACCTACCTTTTGACCCACATCTATTTAACTATCCATTAAGACTCAGTCAGCTGTATGTCAAGTCTTCTCTGAGCCCAGCCCTGATACCCAAGCTGAGCTGAGCACATTCCTCTAAGCTCCAAGGATCTCTCTGCAACTGTGATACACCCACCGCTACAGGTTGTAGTGGGAATTTTGGTTCCTTTAAAAACTCAGAAATGTTATGTGATTATGTTTTTGTTTTAGTCCCAGGTGTGGCATATAGGGCTGCTTCAGACTGTCCACAGCAGCTGACTATAATGTGTCCCATGCTTTGACAGGGACGTGATTTTGCAGCTGATGACAGTTTGCATTTGGAATTTTGGGGACTCCTCAGAGGGTCTATAAATGCTAGAGCTCCAAGACAGGCAGCTGCTGCTCCTCCTGCTACTGTGGTCTGTAAAGTGGTCGTGTGCATAGAGAATTGGATACCCTATTGGTGAACATCAACCCTGTCCCAAAGAACTCAACGCCTCTAATCATCAACAAGCAGTCTAACGACACGGACGCTTTCTTTCCCCTCTAACCTTCTTTCTCTCCAACCTAGCGTTTGAGGGTGGAAGGGACTGGGGTGGAGAAGGGTAGGAAGAAAAAAGAACCCAATAAAGTAGCCCTAAGCACAGTTACCACAGGCTTTCTCTTCGCTTTGCTTTTCCTTCCCTTTCTAAGAGACCTCTCTCCTTTATTTAGGCACTTTCTAGTATCCCTATCTATCTATCTATCTATCTATTTATCTATCTATCTATCTATCTATCTGCAGTATCTCATATGAGAGAGAGAGAGAGAGACAGAGACAGAGAGAGACAGAGAGAGAGATATCTATGATGATCACAGACTATGTAGACAGGCCAGTCACACATGGAAACACAAATATGGAGGGAGTCCACACAATGTAAGAGATAGTGGACAACTCCCTCGAGTCTATCCTGAGTATGTCTGCTCTGGGCCATCCCTCAGAGTTGTCCTAAGACAGTAGGTTAGAAAGCAAAGGCCTTACTTGTTCTGGTAGGTGCTAATGGTCACGTGAGTCGAGTGGGCCAGGCCTGCAGGAGTTTCTGCCTGATGAATGGTCCCTCTGGGGAAGTACAACAAATCACCAGGCTAAAGGAAGAAGACAGTAGTAAGTACACAGCACAGTCTTTTCTGCTCTAAGAAGATATACTTGTTTTTCAAGTTTAAGTTCTCCATTCTAGAAATCACTACACATTCCAGGGACAGTCTGTGTGCTGGGCTCAGGTGGTGTCAGTGAGCCTGTCACTGTCATTATTTTCAAAGTGACACCAGATATACCTGAAACTACCCCCACAGGATTGAGATCCAAAAAGGTAACACCCTGTTTCTGGGTGGCTACTCCCTCCCTCTCGGTCAAGTTAGGGCTCTCAGTCATAGGACCAGTGCAACCTGCTTAGCTGCCCTTGGCCTTCGTTTATCACCAAAATGGGACAACAGGCCCAAAGCCTACAGCATTATCAAGGGATTAAGGAACTGCTGTTTCCAGGTGCTGGGGCAGCAATGGGGGTATGGTAACATCACTCTAGTACTCATCTCTTGAGAACTGCCTTTAGATCTCCTTGAGAGGATCTACTGTATCATATCTACCCTGTACTCCTCAGAGCCTACCCCAGCAAAGCATGCAGTGTAGAACATAGATGTGTGTGTGTGTGTGTGTGTGTAAAATAATAAAAAAAAAATCCAATCCCTATCTAAACTTAAAACCTGAATGTAATTAAAAATTACTAGTTTTCATGGATAAGCTGCGTCCAGTCTGTCCCTTTTCTCTCTCCTAAACAAATGATAAAGTCTGGGAGACAGAGTTCAAATACATCATAAGCTTAAAGGGAATTTAAAAGATTTTCTTCAAAGTAAGAGAAAATATACATGTATAGGTATATATGTATATATGTAAGTGTGTATGTATGTAGTGCATATATATGCATATATTTATGTAGTGTGTGTGTATATATATATGTGTGTGTGTGTGTATATACATATATATATATATTTATATTCTTAAGAGCTTGCTTGGCTGCTGGTGTGCTCTGAATGACACCAAAATGGCAGTACTTCAAGCAAATAAGCATTCTTTTGACATTGACACCTACTGTTTCTTGTTTCTGTGCTACCCTAAGTGAGGTCTTTACATATATACTTCACTCACTCCACAAGAATCTGAATATTCACCCCCAGGCATTTTGGAGAAGACAAGGAGGCAGATCCTGCCCAGGAGGAATGAAGCTCTGCCAACAGTGAGGCCAATTTGAGACTCTGGCCTCTGGGTCTACTATAAATTAAATCTGTGGTATTACAACAATCACTATGCTAACACAGACGTACAGATACTTCATCCAAGGAAATTTTACTATAAAGGAAGCATGAAAACGATATATTCCAATCCCCACAGACTGCAAAGTAAATATTATGATCTCCTGATTTAGATAATTTATTTGCTAAAGGGCACGGCAGCTAAGTGACTTAAGCTTAATTCAACTCTAACTGCCACACTCCAAGGCAGCAGAAGGACTCCTGCTTCCTGAAGCCCCCACTAGACCCACGGCAGAGGCTAGCACTAGAATGGTGGGAACCTTGATAAGGGCTTTGGAGTTCTCACTGAAGCCCCCTCACTCCTGCCGAACAGTGTGGTGGTTTGAAAGAGAATGGCCCACATAGGCTCGTAAGCCTGAGTACTGGCTCCCCATTGGTGGCTGCTTGAGAAGGAGTAGAAGTTGTGGTCGTGTTGGAGGCAGGTTTCCAGCACCCCCAGTGCACTCTCTCTGCCTGTCTGCAGTGTAAGCTGTGAGCTCTCAGCTGTCCCTGCCCCGTGCTGTCATTCTACCATCATAGACTCTAATCCTCTGAAATCACAAGCCCAATTAAGTGCTTTCTTTTATGAGTTACTTTGGTCACAGTGCTTTATCCCAAATCCATTTGAAGAGGCCTACTGAGTAATCTTGGGATTACAGGCCCGCAGCAGAGCCGAATGTGAGCAGTACACTAGAACAACGCATTCTGAACGGGTATGACTGTGCTCCAATGAACTATTTAGAAAGCCAGAATTCTGGCCAATGAGCTGTTGTCTGATGACACCTCAGTCATCATTATTTATTCAAATTTCCTGTAATATAGGCACCTATTTCCTGTAATATAGGCCTAGCCACTGGCAGGCAAATCTTAAAATCAAGAAAGAGATATAGGTATAGACATGAATTAAGCACTAGGAATACCCTCAAGGTGCAAGAAATATGAGAACAGTAGCTACACACAAATTGTTCTAAGGTAAGAAGCTTTGAAACAGTCTAAGTCAATAAGCACTGAAGAAAAGTATGTAAGTCTTTTAGGAATGGGCAAGAAGCTTCTTGTCTCCCTACATCCCTTTCTCAAGATGTTCTCCTGCCTGAGCCTGGCTATGTTGCCATCCAAACTCACTGCAGAGAGTCCAAGGAAGTAATATATACATACACATATATATGATCCCCGGAGAGGCCCACGAGCACTTTCCTAGCTACTACTCATCTAGCAACTCTATGCTAGGAGGGCAGGAGCTACACCATGAGGAAGAAAGCGGGTGGTACTGGAATTTTGCCAAGAAAAGGAAGGCATCCACATCTGTGCTCTGCTGACTGACTTTCATGTAGAGAAATTGGCCAAGGCCAAACCTTCCACGCATTTATTCTAGAGAAGTTAGTGAATTCAACTTACTTCCATTGAGCTGGAGCATACATGGAGACATGTTTTTTGGAAAATGAACAGAAGACTAACTTAGCTCTTACAGAAGCCACCTGATGTTGTAGGCTACAGTGAAAGCTACTCAGTGCTGCAATCCTCAGGATACACTCACTCCCACAGAGACGTTTACACTACCTCGAAACTGCCTGAGCTTGTCACACATAACGAGTTGCAGAGATGTGCTGCATGCCCTTCCCATACCTTCAGCAGGAAGTCATGTGTTGGTGTGCCAATGCGGTCCTCAGGCTCCACACTGTACTCGTGTGCCAGGGGCACAGTTGGGGAGTACAGGCGCCAGTGTTTCTCCCCCTCCAGCTGCAGAATAAAAACCTACAGGAAATAACAGACCAGAGAGCATCAGAAAGACCAACAACTTGTGGGCAAAAAGCTTCTAGAACATGCATCAGAAACGCATGTTCCTTACACAGACATAAGCTGCCACCACTAGTAATTTTTAAGCAGGGTAATCCAGAATCTCGGTGTTGGACACTGATTCCGCTCACCCTGTCAGACAGCTCTGGGCTCTTTATATATTCCACTACCTTTTCAATCTTCTATCAGCTGGGCAGCTGAAAGCATAATCTCTAATAGAAAAGTCTGTATAAGTGAATGCCCCAAAAGCTTAAACATTACAATGGCCTTGGAAGAGAGGAAAACACTGTAGTTTTTTTATTCTTCATTTGGCTAAAACTATCTAAATATTCTATTAAGGATATAAAAAACAAAACAAAACACACTTTTGGACAATGTGTTTATAGCAAATAGCTCTCAGAGGAACAAAAAGGGACTTTTGTTAGATCTATGTTTACACCTTGTGTAAGTACAAAAATAAAACTACAAAATATCCAAGCCAATGAGTTAAGGTTTTTTTGGAGCCACATAAGAATGAAATCAACACTTGTCCACATGCCAGGGCTTAAGTAGAACCAGGACCTTCATTCAAGTTGCACCAAGATTTTCACACATGGAAAGAAATACACATTGTTGGCAACCACTGAAAATGACAAAGTGAAAGCAAATCTAAGGCTTTGTGATCTCACCTTATATTACTTTGTAATTTTTTAAGTAGATTTTCTTTTATAGGTAAGTTACAAAAAAAAAATATCCTGTTTCTAAAGACTGTATTAGCATTTCATCAGCAAGGCTGCAGCAATGCCCCTGCTTTGAGAAGGAGCAGGAAGTCAGTTTGCAGGCATATGCTTAACATGCAACACTGAGACAAGGTCAGGATCTTAGGGAAGACACACGTTAAAAAGAATGTTTATTCTCCTGGCTCAGCTATTGTCTGAGAGGCTTACTGCCTGCTTCTGCTAACCTCCATACAATCTAATGTAGGCCTGGAATGTTTTCAGTCTGAGACTTGCTGCTTAATAAGCTCACCCTTTCTTGTTCTTACTGAACTCTGACTGGCTGGTTCAACTCAGCTCAAACTCCTCTCTAAGCTGACTGATTCAATCTGGCTTCTCACTTAGCAAGAATGCTCTGCTTGGCCTCCAACTAACTCCAGCAATCTGCTGTAATCTCCTCGCCCCTTCTCAATCTCTAGTTCATTCGGTCTTCACCGGAGCTCTCTCTCTGCCACCTGTCACTTGATTACTGTCCCAGTAAAACTGCTTCACTGCACCTCCCCACTGCACTGCCCCGTTAAGTAGCTTCCCTTTCCTTGTGAGAGTTGGGCATATCCTACTCCATCAAATCTTTCTAAGTCATCACGTTTACTGCCACTTAACTAGACATCACTTTCAAACATGGATGCTTCCTTCTACAAACTAATTTTACCTTCATTTTTTGAGATTAAAGGCACGTACCACCACACCTGGACCTAAGCTTTTCTTTACCTGAAATTTGCTCTAGACCAGGCTAAACTTGAACACAGATCTGCTTGCCTCTGTCTCCTGGATTAAAGGTGTGTCTGTATTCCAGCCAGATCACACAGATCTAGAAGATCTTTGGATGTGATCTCTTGCCAGAGTAGCTATGTTCTGAGTTAAAACTCTTCTACAGACAACAGCCACAGACATGGTCCAAGAGCCCTCAAGAGCAATGAAGTCAACCCTGACAACTGAACAAGTCTGTCTCTCATCAGCTTGTTCTCCAGCCTGGACAATGTTTCCTCTCTTACCTCCACATCATCATAATGGGGAGGAAGGCCCTGAGATCCTGCAGGAGTTATGTATACATTCGAGCCCACTAAGGAACCAAAGTAGCATTCCAGCTTCTCCTGGATCCTCCAAAGCTCATCCTTTGACAAACAAAAAAGAAAAGAGTATGAATAGAAAATAAGAAAGAAAATTCAATTAGCATGTCTCTGCTGTACAATTATTACAGACCAGATAATTAAACAATACAAGGTTCCTGAGAAATCACTGAAGTGCATACACTCTAGGTAACAGATTTTATTGGGTAAATTAGAGACTGGCAAGAAGAAACAATTCAATACTTTTAAGAGCTCGCTGTGGCTTTGGGATGTAGAATGGACTGCAGAAATTCAAGAGACGTCTCTGGAAGCTTCTGGTTAAGCAGCACAAGCAAGGAATAAACAGAGCAGTTAGAGCAGCAAGGAGGAAGGAAAAGGGAAGTGGAAGTGGAGAGGGCTCTGCAACAAAGGAGGAAAACAGCAACAAGCCGCTTCCTGACTTGACCCATAAGCTGCTTCCATTTACTGAGCTGGGAAAAGAAGTATACAGGGGCTGGCAGTAGCTCAGCCAGTAAAGTGCCTGCCACATAAGACATAGAGAGCTGAGACAGAATCCCCAGCGTTCACTCTGAGTGCCTTTAACCCCAGCTCTAGGAAGGCAGTGACTGTCTAGCCTAAGTAGGAGGTCTAGACTCACTGGCAGATCCTGCCTCAAAAAGAAAAAGAAAAAGAAAAAAAAAAAGAAAGGGAAAGGAAGGAAAAAAGGGAGAAAAACAGTGTCTCTAGTCTTCACCATGTATGTATGCATTCGTGCTCATGCACATATGTGCACATGCATACAAACATACATACATACATGCACCCACTTAGCCCCCCACCCTTTCTGTACCTACAGGCCCCACCTGTATCCCCCACCCGAACACAGTTTTCAGAAGGACAAAATAAAAATGTTCTAAGCTGAAATGTTAACTTTGCGATGCTAGGATTTCTGTGATGGCTTGAAGTCAGTCTGGTGCTCTAACAGGAAGGGCAGGAATTTACAAGTGGGAACCCCTGAAAAGCAAATATTTAAATGACTGCATAACAATCCTGCCTCATGGTGGAGATCATTCTCTCCAGTTTACAAGTAAGGAAGCTGCAGCACAGAAGCACACAACTATTCACTGGCACCAAGCCTCCAATGCTGGCAGCCCAGCTCCACAATCCATACCTTCAAGACAATTTGGAAAAGCCAAGTCACCGACTGTGGCGATCTGAATAAAAATGGCCCCATAGACTCATCCGGGCTGGGCCATAGTAGGTGGTGCCTTGCTGTTGGAGTAAGTGTGGTCTAGTGTGTGCCTGGGGGGTGGGCTTTGACGTTTCAGAAGTTCAAGTTTCTCTCTCTTCCTGCTGCCTGCTGACCCAGAACTCTCCAACAACCTCTCCAGCACCATGTCTGCCTGCACACCGCCATGCTTCCCACCATGACGATAATGGACTAAACCTCTGAACTGTAAGCCAGCCCCAATTAAATGTATTCCTTTACCACAGTGCCACAGTAATGGTGTCTTATCATAGCAATAAAAACGCTAAGACCTAAAACCTCACAGATCACCTTGATGCTCCATGTGCCTTAAAATATAGTTAACAGGACAAAACACAGAGATCTCTACCATACACAAAAATCAGTCACCCCATTAGACACACTCTACAGGTGCAATGTTACTTTAGTAATGTTAGAAAGTTGGAGTCTTTGGTTTTTATAATTCCATAATACCTAAAACATCTACCTATAGCTGTCGGAGTTTCAACACATATAACCAGGTACTGGGGAGATGGCCCAGTGGGTAAGAACACCTGCACCTGCGCTCAACCAGAAAGGCCTGAGTTCAGCTCCTTAGTGTTGGGATTCTGCTTCAGTCTGCCTACCTGTGATGTCACTGCCTCCCTACTGTGGGGGCGTGGCCCTGCCTAGTATATAAAAGAGCAGACCTACCTTGCCTCTCTTTCTCTCTTATCCTCTGTCTCTGTCCCTCTCCCTCTGTCTGTCTCTCTGAGGTACCTCTCTCCCCTTTCCTTCTTCCCCATGCTCATTTAATAAACCTTTTATAATATCTGTTGCCTGGCATCTTATTATCTTATCATCTTACTTTCTTATTTTAAATCACTACACTTAGTCCTCACGGAAAAGCAGATGTGGCAAAGTATGTTTGTAATGTCAGTACTGGGAGATGGAGGGCAGAGACAGTTGGATGCCTAGTGCTCATTGACTACACAATCTAAATAAATGGTTAGCTCAAGGTTCAGTGGGAGACTCTAATCTCAAATTATAAGGTGGAAAACAATACAAAAAAAACACCCAGCACCCTTCCTGTGCCCCACACATGCCTCAGGAGTGAGCCATCGCACCCTCTCCCCAACACACACAGCAACTTCATGTAAAAGAACAGATTCTCCCAAGTTCAAATGTATTTAAAGACCAAATAGATGGCATACATTCTCAAAGTGATCTCCATCAGCAAATCAGACAGTCAATCTTAAGCTGATGTGTAGATAAATGCTACTGCTCTGCCATGGGGAGGTCCACTACCTTAAACCTCTGCGGTTGGTGGAACTGAATTGTCGCCCTCTTCTGATCAAAGTCTCTTCTCAGCTGAAGAAAGTGTGCTTTGCCGTCCTTATTTAAAACCTTCTTCTTCCCACTGATGCTCCGGCAGACGTTCACATCTCTTCCGTAGTACACCCCTTGGTTGCAGAGACTTTTCAGATCTGAGAGTCTGAACAGAGACTGGTAGTATGTGGCCAGCGAAGGGTCATCCCTCTGAATGAGAAGAGGCTTTTGTTCCCAGAATTCCTTGAAAAAGGTCTCTACCTTGACAGGTGAGATTAAACTTTCAAAAAGACTACTGGGGCTGTCAAAATTTAATACAGAAAGCCTGCCAGATACCTCCACCTTCACCTGCTTGCAGGGAACAGATTCTTCTGCCTTCCCCCTTTCTGTAGGCTTTGCTTTCTTTGGCATTGTTCACAAGTAGGGAGGAAATGCAACCTACCAAAAGAATGAAAGACGTGGTTAGGTTTGCAGGAGTGCCATGCGTGACTGCGTCCACATCATCTCTTTGAGAACTACTTCCTCCAGGATGAGACAGACTAAAGCCAGTGTCATGTCTTCCAAGATGACTCAGTCTTAAAATAACACTCAGTTTGTACATTCATCTAAAGGAAAACATGTATACAAGCACTAAGTCCTGGAAATCATTATTAATTAGGAGAGTTGATTATCCCAAATTAAGTCACTCAACTCTCCCAGCAGTTCTTACTCAAAGGTTTAGCCTATGGCCATTGAAACAGCAAAGCCAAAAATCTTGAATTTGGCTGCAATCAGCATCATGTCCTGAATCTAATTAAATGAACTCTGTGTTACAAACTGTCTGCTGCTGTCAGGTCCCGCTCCACACAGAAGAGTAAACCTTACCAGGCCGACTCCAATGTGCCCTGGGCCACTAGCGTCACCTAGTGGCTGGAATGAATCACCGAACACTAGAAACTCCACTTTCAAGTGAGATTACTCTAGAGAACTGTCATTATCAGGGAATTCCCATTCTGCTGCCCATTAAGAAAAACATTAATTAAGGGCTTTAAAAATGAAAGTGAAAAACAGGTATATGACAGGTCTTCAAGAAAGTTTAACTTTTAAACTGGAAGTTCATCAATCACCAACACAGCACTTTTCCAACTTAACCTGCACAAAAGCTCAGAGGCCTCAAATGACCCAGACACCCACGGTGACAACACTGCTGGTCTGTGGCACACATATGGGTAGCAAAAGGACCAACACCCCCAGACACCCTAAACTACAGCTCCTATCATGTACATAAGTCTCCCTCATGTGAGTTCAAGAACTGTAATTCAAAATATACAAATATAGTCACACAATACAAAACATGCAAATACCATTTGCATAAGTATTGGGGAACAGAAGTATTTGATTTTGCAATGCCTGTAAACATATGAGAAATGTAGTGAAAACCTGAAATTGTATACTTGGGATATTCAACTAAAGCAGAAAGTATTTTGGCTCAGTTTCAGGGGCTTTAACTCTACTGGATGATTCTATTGTCTGGTGGAGAGCATTGACATCAAAGCGAGAGGGTATAATAGTGCAGTTATCTCATGGTAGCAGGGAGGCAAAAAGAGAAGAGGCTAGGGCACCAACATCTGCTTCAAAGGCATACTTCCATGACCTAACTTCCTTCCACCAGGCCCTGAAGAGTCCACCCAAGAGTGCCAGAGGCTACCAACCAAGCTGTTAGTATAAAGCGTGGGGGTGGGGGGGAGACACGGGGTGTGTACTTTAGAATAAAAACCAAACAACATTCATTTATGCTTCATATACAGCATATACACATAGCCTGGGGGAAATTTTATGCCTGTTTTTCATACGCCTCCAATTTGAGGTCTGGGATTTGTTTCACCTGTCACATCATATTGGTGCTCAGACTTTGGAGCACATCAGATTATGTTTGGATTAGGAATATTAACCTGCATAACTATTTTTTTCTCATCCTGAGAAGAGGTTCTGTTCCTCTGATTCCTAATAAATCCAAAGAAGGCTGAGAATCACAGCACTCATGAAATACCAGATTTTCCTCAAGGCTAGTAACTTCCTAGGAGTTCCCTGGATGGCAAAAAAAAAAAAAAAAAGCTGCTTTTTCCTCTCATCCTAAGTGATGCAGCACTGTGGACTGAAAAAATGAGTAGTCTGCCCTGGGACCTCCTAGGAAGGTCTGCACCAACTAATTTTTTAAGGGGGCTTTAAAATGCAGGCCAGATGTAAACTGAACAAATCAGGAAGTGGAGACTGGACTCTCTAACCTTCTCATTTTAGCATCTAAATTTGTAACACACACACACACACACACACACACACACACACAAAAACAAAAACAAAAACGGAGACCCACAGTAGCAAACTGACAAGTAACAGAGAGTAGGAGCTGAAGGCAATTTGGAAAAACATAAAGCTAGTGTTAGGTGTTAGGTGCTCAGTGAGGCGAACTTTCAGAAAACATTTTGTATGTGCCCTTTAATTCAAACAAAACAGCTTTAATTCTTAACCCAACCAATCAAAACTTTGGTGAGGTGAAGAACTGCCCAGACTGGCACTCTGCAGAGACAGTGAACTACAAAATATGTAGACAGACTAAGTAAAGGACAGTTGTATAGACAGTGTAAAAGGAGGCTATAGACCTCTCTGTTCTTTGAAAAGCCAGCTTGTTATTGATTACTTCTTATTGGCAATTGATCTTTCTGGAGAGTTTTTACAACTATTAAATTAAAAAAAAAAAAAAAAGCAGCCCAAACATGCAACCAGCACAGCTGACACTGTCAGCATGCCTTTCTTCTGAGGGTACGTGACTAGATAATCAGTCACCAGTCCTCTCCCCTCCAAAACCTGTATCACTGAGTATCTAATAGCCTCCCTGGTGGGCAAGTTTCCACCTGCTGCTACAGGCAGGTGAAGAACCACTGGGTATGACTCCATTAAATGACTCTTGGAACCTTGGAGCCAGCCCAGGAATTTCATCCTACACACCTTTTTCCTGTGTTAATTTTGGTTCACATTTCACCTAGCAAATGGCTGAACTGCTCACATTTAATTTGTGAAACTGTTAGACCGCTGTGGTACACTTACATCACTAAAGGCTCTGCCTTAGCTAAGGTTACTATTGCTGTGATGGAACCATGAGCAAACCAACTTGGGGAAGAAAAGGTGTATTCGGCTCACACTTCCACATCGCTGTTCACCACTGAAGGGAAGTCAGGACAGGAACTCAAGCAGGGCTGGAACCTGGATACAGGAGCTCAAACAGAGGCCATGGAGGGGGTTGCTGCTTACTCTCCATGGCTTGCCCCTGCTTTCTTATAGCATTTCAGGATCACCTGCCCAGGGGTGGCCCTGCACAGAATGGGCTGGGCTCTCCCCACATATCAAACACTAGTTAAGAAAATGCCTTACAACTGGACCTTATGAAGGCATTTTCTCAATTGAGGTTCCTTCCTTTCAGATAACTCTAGCTTGTGCCACGCTGACATAAGACCAGACAGTAAGGCACATTCACAATTGCTCGGTTCCATGTTAGAAGGTGAGAGGAAGATGCCAGTGAAAGGCTTGTTTCCTTAAGAATAACCTGTAAAGGAAACAGCACATTCACCAGAAGGTGTGGCTACAGTCTCTAAAAGACTTATCACAAAAAATAAAACCACTTAAGGACTTTTCCCACCTTCAGTTACCAAGAAAAATCAACCTCAAGACTTCAGAACTTACCGCGCCTACTACCACATGCAGGCCTCACCTTTTCCAAACCTACTTTATTTGGGGTTCTTTTACGCTTACACTTTCTTTCCAACCCACCTGCCCTAGATGGGAAAGAAAAGAGGTTCATGGGAACAGGAGTAGACCTTTTTGTACTCAGTTCCTGAGAGCGATTCCCCTGGTGTAGTCAGCAGGATTTCAACAGACCAGCAATTCCACCAAGTTGCTACTGGAACCTGGAACAGCAGCTGGAACCCAGAGCTCCAAAGCGTTCTCTGGAGCAGTCTTTCTAGGAGCATCTTGAGGTGGGGCGATGAACAGCCAAACAATATCAAGACCCAAAAAGCTCCCGCCTCCTGTTTTTGGGCAGATATCTATCTATATCTCTATATCTATCTATATATAGATATAGATATATCCTTTCAGAGCCTGTATTGTGTTTCAGCTGGCGAAAACCAAACCCCTACATGAGGTGGTTCATCTTCTAGTGGATAAACATCACCTGTTCCCCATCTCACACTTAGGATCAAGTCTGTTCCCCATCTCACACCTGGGATCAAAACAAACCCATGTTTACATCCATTACATATCCCACACTTGGGATCAAAAACCAAAACAAAACAAAAAACAAAACAAAACAAAAAAAACCAAACCATGTGTGCATCCACTACAATTACACCATCTATGTATGTATGGGACAGTCATGTCAGATTTCTTTTTCACTTTTTTCATCTTAGCAAATTTTCAAAACAACAAAACAAAACAGAGCAAAACAACCCAAACAAACAAACCCCCCAAAACAAGAACAAAACCCCCAAAACAACACCTGGGAGAGACAGGCTTGTTTACCTAAGCAAGAACTATTCCGGGGGAGTCACCATAGATACTAGTACCTATTAGCAGCCCAGGGAGAACTCTCTCCAACTGTACAACACTTTACCAGAGGCGCTTTTAACATGCAATTTTCTAGGCGCAAACCAAGCCTCTAGGATTATCACTTCTGATGCTGGAGGCAGAAATCTACATTCACAAAAGTTGTTCTTAACTAATGGATGTTAGGCCCACTAACCTAGAGAACACTAGATTGAACTCGGCTCAACTAAACACGCCTGACAATCATTATAGAGTGTGGGCCTGGGCGACAGATAGCTCAGTGGGTAAAGATACTTGCTGAGCAACCCTGACAACATGAAACCCACATAGTGGAAGGAAAGGATTCCTTCAACCAACCTCCACCGCCATACCATAGCATGTGTGCACCCACACACAAAATAAGTAAACTGCAGAAATACTTTTCTAAATTATATACTGCTAGTAACGGCAACACCGGGGTCACCTGAAAGCAACTGTTTTCAGCACATAGAATATTTTCATTAATTCAGAGATGCCTTGCTGACTGGCTGTTGTTTTGGAGCTTTATACAAATAGAATACGAATTACCGCTTACTAATTAGTGTATCGGGGGGGGGCATGAATGAGGTCAAAAAAGATAGAGGTATTTAAAAAAATAGCTGATGATATCCAACTCCCGGCGCCGGAAGTTCTGATAATGAATGGCGGCACGGGAGCCTAGACTTCCTGAAACCTGTTCTTATTCACCTGTTGGACAACCTAGCGTCAGGTGGACAGACTTCCGCACGCGGGAGAGAGAAATGGCAACCTACGCCGCTCCAAGTCTGGACTAGGGACGGCGGCCCTACGCCCCACCTCTGTCAGCAGCAGCCCTGCACGTGGCCCGCGCGCCTCCCCCTCTGCGCGAGCGGCCGGGCTCTAGCACTCCGGGCGAGCAGACGTGCCACCGGGTGGCCCGCGGCGCACATCGCCGGGTCCCCAGCCCGCCAGCTAGCCTGGGCCCTCGGTAGGTGACCGCTCACTCCGACCGGAGGCCCACACACTGCACACTCACCCTGTTGCGCGTGGACGCAAGTTAACTAGCCCACAGCGTAGAGGGGCGGGACGGCGTGGTCACGTCCAGGGCGTGTTCCCGCTCTAGGCCCCACCCCCGCACACAGCCCCGCCCCCAAACTCCGGCTCCGCCCCCGGACCTCAGCCCCGTCCCCGCCTACCCCTACTGGCCTTCCCCTGAGGAGTGCGCTACCATAGGCATTGTGGTACCTAAAAATCAGTGACTGTGAGGGCGCTTACTATGGATGATACCTCCGAATCTGAAGTTATGGGCTAATCTATCAATTTGGACAGTTTTTTTTTTTCTAACACACGCATATGAAGACGCTTCTTGACGGAGTATCTGTGCTCAGTTGGTCCAAAATTGTTTTTCACTACATATGGCTTTAATGTTTATACAGCTGTTACTAACCTAACATATTTAGTACCAAACATTTTATTTATATTTCATATATTTTCATTCTAATCTTTCTTTTTAAATTTTTATTTATTTTATTGGCTTTATTTTGATCCTGTTCTTGCACCGCCCCCCAACTTTTTTCCAGATTCTCCACACCTCCTTGCCCATCCAATTTCATGTTCTTTCTCTTCTTGATTTTTTTTTTTAAATCAAAACAAATAAAGCCAAAATGCCCAAAATACCAAAACAAAACTTTTTAAAGTACACCCAAAAGGCATGGAGTCTATTTTGTACTAGCCAGCTACTCCTGAACATGGGACGTACCCTAGAGTGTGGTTGATACACCCTTTGGAGAAAACTGAGTTTCCATCTCCCAGTATGTATAAACTGTTAATAGTTCCTTGGCTCTCAGGCTCTGTGAGTTCATATGCGCATCAACCCTGTGATAGCAGGAGGTGCCATTTCCCTAGAGTCATCCACCTATAGCTCTTAAATCTCCTGCCTCCTCTTCCTCACAGATTACTAAACCTTGAGGGAAGGAGTTCGATGAGAACGTCCCATTTCGGGCTGAGGTGGGATGTTTTATGTTGTTTTGTTTTTGTTTTCCGACCATGCTAACTTTTTCACATACAGAATCTGAGAATGAGCTCAAATAATTAGCTTTAACGACTACAACTGTTGTATAGCAGAGCTGGAGCGTGAATTAAAAGCCCGTTGGTTGGTTGGTTGCCTTTTGTGGAAAGGGAGGGGCTTTGACAAAATGCCATTGATTTATACGCAACAGAAACTTACTTGTTTTGAAACCAGGGAGTTCTGAGATTAGGACATAGTGGATTCTGCATTTCGCTGTGTCTGGCGTGTGTCTCCCAACCCAGATTTGGTAAACGAGGCCTTTGGTAAGCATCTTCACAGGCTGAAATGGCAAGGCAGCTCTTTGACATTTTTTTTTTTTTTTTTTTTTAAGTATAGTGAAGCACGAATCAATCCCACTCGTGAGAGCTGCGCCTTCACATTCTAAGCTACCCGCACTGGTGACTACATTTCATCATCTACATCTGGGGTAGACACATCCAGACCATTGAACTCCAGCTACCTATCTTTATGGACCTTACACTTCTGTTTCTTTATCTGTGAACGCGCCTCATTTTCACCTACCTAAGAAAGCTGCTGCAAGCTCCCAGTGACACAGAGCAACGAAAAGAGTCTCAAAACTGCAAGGTGCTATCACCTGAGTGGAATCTGACAAAATCCCACATAGCATCTAAAAAAATATCTTCAGAGCAGGCATCAAGTGCAGTTGGCTCTATGCTCTATAGCGAGACTCGTCAAGCAAGACGAATTAATGTAATCACATCACCTGGCAGTAATCTTTGGGTTTTAGTAACTACAGAAAAGGCAAAATTGCCTCTGAATGGCGCAGGCCAATGTATTTAGTGATTCTACATATGCTAAATCTCCTGGAATGGAAAATATTTGATTTGATAAATTTATACCATCATTGATTAGGATAATTTTACATGTTCGTGTAATTGTATAAGTCTACTGTGGACAGGAGTTGTGCCTAGTCCATTTTGAGATTACCAAGTGTTTGTAACTAATGTCTGTAGAATTATTTCTATGCCTATGTCCTTTCTATTTTCTTCACTGTGTAGAGTATAACTTCTTTTGCAGTTTGTGCCTATAGCAATGTCATTTAGGCTGCATAACGCTTCATTATCAAGTGACACTGCAGATATCTCTTCTCCAAAAGCTCAAAACAGCAGGTAAACAAAATGACTGTTTTCCTTCCTGAGATGTTTTGTTACTTATCCCATCATCTCTACGTCCTGAGCTAGACTTATTCTTGGTTCTGATGAAAATGAGATGTACTCTCTCATGGCTACCTTTGGGGGCACTTGTAAATATGTAAGTGTGAGTGTATAGAATATGTTACTAGCACTGTATAGCTGGACAGAAGAGCCCAGCATCAGGGTGGTAGACTCAATTTTTTCTTGTTTCTGTTTGTTTGATTGGTTTTTTGTTTTTGTTTTGTTTTGTTTTGAATGTTGTAGAGGAGTTTATTAAGTGAGCAAGGGGAGAGAAGGAAAGGGGGGAGGGGCAACCCAGACAGAGGCAGAGACAGGGAGAGAGAGGAACAGGAAGAGAGAGTAGCTGTTTGTTTTTAAGTATTATGAGCTGGGACTGGAGAGATGGCTCACTGGGTAAGAACACTTACTGCTCTTGCAGAAACTCAGGTTCAGTTTCTAGTGCCCATGGTGGATGGCTCACACCAATTCTGTCTCTAGTTCCAGGGTATCAGGTGTGTTTTTCTGGACTCCAAGGGCTTGCAGATGGAGTGCATCAATACACTCAGGCACACACATGTACACATAAAATAATAAGATGACTTTAAAAATCATCAAGAACTAAAAGTGACCAACTGCTCAAAATGCTAGTACTCAGGAGATGACAGTCTATAAATGACATTGCTCGAACTTCCAAGCTGATGAGAAGCAAACCTTCTGACTATAAATTGATTCTGAATATAGAAAAAAGGACTCTTAAAGAGAAAATTATATAATGTTATTTACTCTTTAAATGTTGCATAGCTTCTAGCGAAATAACTAAAGAGTATTCCAAATGTGATGTTTCACTTGAAATTTTAGTTAAAGCCATGCACAAAAGACACTTAGAATTTTTCAGGCTCCATTGTTTGTTTCCTTTTGGGGGGTGGGGTGGGGTGGGACAGAGGTTGTTAGCTGTTCTGGATGCACTTTGTAGATCAGGCTGGCCTCGAACTCAAAGAGAGCCACCTGCCTCTGCCTCCCCAAGTGCTGGGATTATAGGCATGCACCACTGCGCCTGGCTTCCAGGCCCCATTTTAAAGGGCTTCTCCTAAAGATTCCTAATAAACACCAAAAACTCTGAGAAGAACTGTGTCTACTTTTCTGCATGTGAAGGAAGAGACGGCAAGAGGGTAAATAACCGGTAAAACCTCACTATCCACTCATCAGTAGAATAAAGGATTTAATTTAAGCAGCCCAGTTATTTTTGTTTTGGGTTTTTTGTTGGTTGGTTGGTTGGTTGGTTTCTTTTAACAGGATTTGGCCAGGTCCTCTGGGGTTGATAACCAAACACTGTTCATGGTATGCCAGGAAAGAATTCTACCACTTTGATGCATGCCAGCTCTTAGCAAGATTTCTTCCCCTTGGTCCTCTTAGCACCCACGTTGGTTTAGTAAGGGTGTGTGTGTGTGTGTGTGTGTGTGTGTGTGTGTGTGTGTGTGTGATGTTGTGCTGTGCATTCTGTGGTTTTACCAGAATACTGGGCATCTATGGACCAAATGTCAAAGTTCTGGAAGCCCATTTGTGACAGCCTCGTATATCCTAGATATTAGAGAATTTCTTCTGGGAGTACCTCACTCCAACTTTTAGCTTTCCCTTTACTGAGGTTAAGTTCCACCACCAGAAGTCCTGGACACCCTCTTTGGAGATGTAATATGAATAAATAAATAAATAATTTTTTAAAAAATGGACCCAAAGACTTCTTGTAATGATTATCTTAATAAAAGGACCCAAAGAGGTCTTGTGATGATTATCTACATTCAAGCTTCACAAAAAAGTAATAAGAAATTTAAGGGAAATTTGAGGTACAGAAAATTTAGTGGAGTTCTTATATGAGCCTAACAGGAAACTTAAACAGGATTTCTCCTCCTCCAGTAAGCCAAGTAATAATGGCGCCAAACCCTACTCAAGACTTGGTATGTCTTCAGTGGGTTGCTGGCTGTGTGTGGAACTATAAGATCTCCTTTATGCTCACCGGAGCAGCTCTTGGAGAAGATCCCAGCACAGTTGGAAGGACCTGCAATTCCTAAGGCATGGTGTCCACCCCCTTTCACTGCTTCCCCTTCGACATCAGAGAACATTAATGCAGGCATTTCTGAGCATTTAACACTTCACAGAGGTGCTATAGCCACAAGCCCACACATCAAATACATTTTTAGGACAATCACACAATCCCAAAATAGCTTAAAATGTGTTTTGTTAATTAGGTTGTGCCTCCAGGTGAGGTCATATTTATATTAAATCGTGGATCAACGAGAAAGGAGCCTCCGGGCCTGCTGCATAGTTTTTAAATAAATAAAGAACTCAGAGATAGGGTGGGGAAGAGAATATTTTGTGAGAATGAGTTCAAATAATTGAACTGCTTTATAAAAATAATGTAAATTAGAAATAGGAACAAATACAAGACAAAAGAATGACAGGTAGAAACTGACAATGTGGTTAGTTCACAAAATGACCTTCTTAAAGTATGTATCCTTCAGATAAAGCAACTGGTAATTAGACTGAGTTCAATATTTGCTACGACAATGACCATTATATTGCCAAGAAAACTTCTATAGTTTTTCTTGATTGTGAAGTGTCTCTTTTACACTGGACTCCACCACAGACCAATGACACTGGAGTCCAGCAGGAGATTGTATTAGCTGTGGTGGTTATAGTCTTAGGTTTAAATAAACACCCCCATCATTTGGGATTTCTGGGAATGACCATGATTTTATGTATTAGATAAGACAGGCCCCTACCCTAAGATAACAAGACTCATGGTTTTCTTGGGAGAAGAATCACCATATGATAGGAATAGAGCCGTGTGGGCCCAGAGAAGGAATTCTAAAGTTCCTTGTGGAAAGAAATGTAGAACATTAGCGAGTATTTGGGGATTGTGGATGGGAGGTACACCAAATAGAAATTATTAAAGGCAGATGGAATGGGATGGAGACTGGGAGCTATAAGAGGATAACTTAGGTAATATCTGCCTTGCCCTGGGTAAAAGTCTACTCTAAAATACATCAGTTGTCTGTGTTTTCATTGATTGCTAGTGGGTTAGAAAATACTGCTGTAGAGCAACAGTAATTAAAACAGCCAGCATGGTACTGGCAAAGCAATATGCTGGTGGATCAATGGAATTGAATTGAAGACCCAGAGATTAATCCACACACATTTGCTCACTTGATTTTTGACAAAGAAGCCAAATCTATTCAATGGAAAAATGATAACATCTTCAACAAATGGTGCTGGTCTAACTGGAGGTCTACATGTAGAAAAATGCAATTAGACCCCTATTTGTCACCATGCACTAAATTCAAGTCCAAATGGATTAAAGACCACAACTTAAAACCAGAGACATTAATTCAGTTAGAGGAAAATGTGGGGAAGAGCCTGGGACACATAGGCACAGGAGACAACTTCCTGAACAGTACACCAACAGCCCAGGCCTTAATGTCAACAATTAATAAATGGGACCTCATGAGGCTGAGAAGCTTCTGTAAGGCAGGAGACACTGTCAGTAGAACAAAGCAACAGCCTACAGACTGGGAAAAGATCTTCACCAACCCTTCATCTGACAAAGGTCTAATATCCAAAATATATAAAGAACTCAAGAAATTAAACACCACCAAACCAAATAACCCAATTAAGAAATGGGGCTTGGAACTTAACAGAGAATTCTCAGCAGAGGAATATCAAATGGCTGAGAAACACTTAAAGAAATGCTCGTCCTCATTAGTCATCAGAGAAATGCAAATCAAAACGACACTGAGATTCCACATTACACCCATCAGAATGGCTAAGATCAAAAACTCAAATGACACCACATGCTGGCGAGGATGTGCGGAGAGAGGAACATTCCTTCATTGCTGGTGGGAATGCAAACTAGTACAACCACTTTGGAAAGCTATCTGGCACTTTCTCAGAAAAATGGGAATAGGGCTTCCTCAAGACCCAGTTATCCCACTCCTTGGAATATACCCAGAAAATACCCTACCACACAACAGGGATATATGCTCAACCATGTTCATAGCTGCTTTATACATAATAGCCAGAACATGAAAACAGCTTAAGTGTCCCTCAGTAGAAGAATGGACTAAGAAACTGTGGTGCATTTACACTACGGAATACTACTCAGCTATTAAAAACAAGGAATTTCCAAAATTTGTGGACAAATGGATCGATCTAGAAATTATCATAATGACTGAGTTTACCCAGAAGCAAAAAGAGACAAATGGTATATACTCATATCAAGACACTAGTCCAAGGGATATGTCCCATGAAAAACTTTACTTACCAGGAAAGTGGGTCAGAGGAGAGGACATCCTATTGAGACTTTAGGTGAGAGTAGCATGGAAGAATGGGGAAATAGTAGGATCCACAGGGTCCTGGAAACCTGCAAGAAGAACTTTATGACAGGCAGATCTGGGTCCTGGGGTCCTCCTCAAACTAAGGCACTAGCCAAGGAGAATATAGGCAGTAAACTTCAAACCCCTACCAAGACCTAGCTGACAAACAGGATATTCTCCACCGTTGAGTGGAGAGTGAGATCTGACTCTCACACGAACTCCGGTGCCCCTTTTCTGACCACGTCCCCTGGATGGGGAGGCCTGGCAGCACTCAGTGGAAGGATAGCAAGTTACCAAGAAGAGACTCGATATTCTAAGAGCATATATAGTGGGAGGACATCTCCCTCAATCACAGACATAGGGGAGGAGAGAAGGGGGGAAGTGGGAGGGAGGGAAAAATGGGAGGAAACAGGGGAAGGGCTGACAATCGAGATGTAATATGAATAAGTTAATAAAAAATAAATAAAAAAGAAAATACTGCTGTAATAAAAATTAGCCTAATAATAAATATTTATTAGGCCATATTTCTACATTAATCACAACATATATTCATCAGCACTCTTGGATCCCTTCCTTTACTGTAAGATATTCTTCATTAATATATGTCCTTCCTACTGTAATATCATGAACAAACCCACCTTGATAAAAGCCCACTCTTTTTGCCATATGGTGGTGGTGCAGACCTTTAATCCCAAAACTCAGGAGGTGGAGGATTTGAGGCCAGCCTGGTCTACAGAGTAAGTTCCAGGATGGCAAAGGTTACATGAGAAACTTTGTCTCAAAAAAAAAAAAAAAAAACAAACAAAAAGTTCAGTGTTTTAACTTATACTGTTACTTTAAAAGAGTTTTGAAAAAAAAGATGAATGGGAATTTTTTTCAAAATTGATCACATACTCAGTCAAAAAGCAAATCTCCAGACATACAAGAAAATTAAAATGACTCCCTTCATTCTAGGAGAGCAGCACAGATTAAAGCTAGATATCAACAACAGAAACAACAGAAAACCTCAAAACTCATAAAAATTGAATAACTCTCTACCGAATGGAGAAAATGGGACAAGACAGAAATAAAGAAATTAAAGACTTTCTAGAATTCAATAGAAATAAATACATACCCAAACTTATGGGACACAATGAAAATAGTGCTAAGAGGAAAGTTCACAGCTCTAAGTACACCCGGACCCTCCAGAACAAAAAGAAGCACGCCCAATAGGAGTAGATGGCAAATAATAATTAGAGTCTAAAATTGATAAAATAGAACAATACAAAGAATTAAGGAAATGAAGAGTTGGTTCTTTGAAAAAAATCAACCGAACACACAATCCTTTATCTGAACTAACTAAAAGACAGAGAGAAAGTACGCAAATCAATAAGATCAGAAATGATGGGGGCGGGCATAACAACTGACACAGAGGAAATTTAGAGAATCATAAGGAAATACTTTAAATCATGTACTCCACCATATTGGAAAACCTAAGGAAATGGAGAAATTTCTCACTAGGTACTGCCTACTAAAGTTAAATCAAGATAAGATAAACAATTTGAATAGACCTATAAGCCCTAACAAAAGAGAAACAGTCATTGAAAATCTCCCAACCAAAAAACAAACACAAACAGAAACAAACAAAAAGCAAGGGCCAGATGCTTTTAGCACAGAACTCTGCCAGAAGTCCAAAGAACAGTTAATTCCAGTATTCCTCAAATTATTCTACAAAATAGAAAGAGAAGGAACATTGCTCAATTCATTTTATGAAGCCACAGTTAACCTGCCAAACCACATAAAGACTCAACAACAACAACAACAAAAGAGAATTACAAACCAATTCCCTTATGGACATTGATGGAAAACTACTCAGTAACACACTTGCAAACCAAATCCAAGAACACATTAAAAAGGTTATCCACAATTGTGAAATAGGATTCATCCCAGAGATTCAGAGATGGTTCAATATATGAAAACCAGAAAAAGTATTCCATCCATATAATCAAACTGAAAACAAAACAAAACAAAAATACATGATTATCTCATTAGATGCTTGAAAAATCCAAAACTCCTTTATGATAAAAGTCCTGGAGAGATTAGGGATAAAGGGGACATAACTAAACACAATAATGACAATATAAAGCAATCCTATAGCCAACATCACATTGAATGGAGAGAAACACAAAACACTTCCACTAAAATCAGGAACAAGATAAGGATGCCATGCCCACTATATCAAAATTTCTTCAATATAGTACTTGATGTCCTGGCTAGAGCAACAAGACAACTAAAGGAGATCAAGGGGATACAGATGGAAAAGAAGCTATTTGCAGATGATATGACAGTATACATAAATTATTCAATAATTTCCAATAGAGAACTACTACAGATGATAAACTTTTATCAAAGTATCTGGAAATAAAATTAACTAAAAAACCAAACCAAACCAAACCAAACCAAACAAACAAAAGACACATCCCTTTAATCCTAACACTTGGGAGGCAGAGGCAGACAAATCTTCCTGAGTTTGAGGCCAGCCTGGTCTACAAAGTGAGTCCAGGACAGCCAAGGCTACACAGAGAAACCCTGCCTCAAATAATAATAATAATAATAATAATAATAATAATAATAATAATAATAATAATAATGATAGTAATAATAATAATAACAACAACAACAACAACAACAACCATCCTTACAGATTCAGTGCAATCGCCATCAAAATTACAACAAAATTCTTTTTTTTTTTTTTTAATTTTTTATTAATTTATTCTTGTTACATCTCAATGTTTATCCCATCCCTTGTAGCCTCCCATTCCTCCCCCCCCCCATTTTCCCATTATTCCCCTCCCCTATGACTGTTCCTGAGGGGGATTACATCCCCCTATATATTCTCATAGGGTATCAAGTCTCTTCTTGGCTACTTGCTGTCCTTCCTCTGAGTGCCACCAGGTCTCCCCCTCCAGGGGACATGGTCAAATGTGAGGCACCAGAGTACGTGAGAAAGTCGTATCACACTCTCCACTCAACTGTGGAGAATATTTTGACCATTGGCTAGATCTGGGAAGGGGTTTAAAGTTTACCTCCTGTATTGTCCTTGGCTGGTGCCTTAGTTTGAGCGGGACCCCTGGGCCCAAATCTGCCTATCATATTGTTCTACTTGTAGATTTCTAGGACTCTCTGTATCCTTTTATTTTGCTGTTCTCCCATGCGTCTCTCATTTAGAGTCCCAATAGGATGCCTTCCCCTCTGTCCCAGTTTCCTGGTAAGTGAAGGCTTTTGTGGGACATGCCCCTTGGGCTAGTATGCAGATATAAGTGAGTATATACCATTTGATTCTTTCTGCTTCTGGGTTAACTCACTCATTATGATCATTTCTAGCTCAATCCATTTATCCACAAATTTTGGGAATTCCTTGTTTTTAATAGCTGAGTAGTATTCCATAGTGTATATGTACCACAGTTTCTTTATCCACTCTTCTACTGAGGGACACTTAGGCTGTTTCCATGTTCTGGCTATTATGAATAAGGCTGCTATGAACATGGTTGAGCAAATTTTCTTGTTGTGTGCTGGAGCATTTTCTGGGTATATTCCAAGGAGTGGAATAGCTGGGTCTTGAGGAAGCCCTATTCCCATTTTTCTGAGATAGCACCAGATAGATTTCCAAAGTGGCTGTACTAGTTTGCATTCCCACCAGCAATGAAGGAGACAACAAAATTCTTGATTTACCTTGTTAGAACAATTCTCAACTTCATATAGAAAAAAAAAATCCCAGGATAGCTAAAACAATCCTGATCCTGTACAATAAAAGAACTGCTGGAGGTATCACTATCCTAGATTTCAAAGTGCACTACAGAGCTATGGTGATAAACATCACAGGTATTGGCATAAAAACAGGCACATTGATCAATAGAATCAAATTGAAGATCCAGACATAAATCCACACACCTATGAACACATGATTATTTTTATAAAGAAGCCAGATATACACATTGGGAAAAAAAAGACAGCATCTTCAACAAATGGTACTGGTTAAACTAGATTCCTGCATGCAGAAGAATGGAAATAGATCCATACTTATCACTCAGCATAAAACTCAAGCCCAATTGGATCAAAGATCTCAACATAAAACCAGACACACTAAACCTGATAGAAAAAAAAGTGGGGCGTATCCTTGAATACATTGGCATAGGAAACAACATTCTGAACAGAACACTGATAACACAGGCACTAAGATTAAAAATAAATTCATACATAGGACTTCATGAAACTGAAAAGCTTCTGTAAGGCAAAGGACACCATCAATAGGACAAAGCAGCAGCATACACAATGGAAAAGGATCATCACATCTGACAGAGGACTATTATCCAAAATATATAAAGACCTCAAGAAACCAGATACCAACAAACCAAATAATCCAATTAAAAATAGGGTAGAACTAAATATAGCATTCTCAGCAGAGGAATCTCAAGTGACCAAAAAGCTCTTAAAGAATTGTTCAACATCCTTCACTATCAGGGAAATGCAAATCAAAACTACTTTTTGATACCATCTTACATCTGTCAGAATGGCTAAGATCAAAAACACAAGTGAGAGCTCATGCTGATGAAGATGTGGAGCAAGGTGAGCACTCCTCCATTGCTGGTGAGAGTGTGAACTTGTGCAGCTGCTATGGAAATCAATAGGTCCTCAGAAAAATCTACCTCAAGAGTCAGCTTATGCCACTCTTAAGCATATACCCAAAGGATACCCGATTCTACCACAAGGACACTTGCTCACCTATGTTCACAGAAGCTTTATTCATAATAGCCAGAAACTGGAAACAACTTAGACTTAACTCAAGAGAAGAATAGATAAGCAAATGATGTATTACTCGGCTGTTTAAAAAATGACATCAGGAAATTTGCAGGAGAATGGATGCAACTAGAAAAAAATTCATCCTGAATCAGGTAGCCTGACAAACATGGTGTGTATTCACTTATAAGTGGATATTAGCTGTAAGGTAAATGATAAGCAAGCTACAGTCTGTACACCCAGAGAGGTCAGTTAACGAGGACACACAAGGATCTCCCTGGGAAAGGGAAATAGAATAGATTTTATGGGTAGACTGTGAGAAGGGATCAGGGGTGTGTTGCAGGGATGGGATGGGATGGGAGGATAAAATGTGGGGAAGAGATGTCTGGAATTAGGGCCTGCTTAGGAGCGGGGGTAGGGGGATGGGGGTGGAGGGGTAGCGTGGAAACCAAGAGCAGTAGAAACTTCCTGGAATCAATAGAGTGATCCTAATGAGGCCTCTTAGGACTCTCAACTGGCCATCTCTTGTAGCCAGGCAAGGCTTCCAGCAGTGGGACTTAGCTGCTTTCAGTTGAGTTGTTGACCAAGTGGGTCCTGTGCAGATCCCTAAACAACCCAGTTTGGTGCTAGGACAGAAAGCTGCTCTCTGAGAACTGGCATCATGCCCCATTGATGAGGACAACAACCACACAGCTCATTGAATATGGAGAAAGTGTCTACATGGAGCCTTTACCCCTGTGTTCTAGTCTCTTTGGAATGGGAAGGTACTCGGAAGGCCAACAACAGCAACAACCAAAAACAAAAACAACGAGCCAACCAAAAACAAAACCAAAAAAACCCCAAAAAACATAAAACAAAACAACAAACAAAAACAAAACACAAAACATCCTGAGCACAAACCCAGCTACAAAACCTTTGACTAAGGAAATCTGTCCAGCCTACAAGATGTGCTGGGGCAATGGTGCACCAGAACTGGTAGGAGTGTCCAACCAATGATTCATTTAACTTGTGTCCCACCCCACAAGAAGCAACCCATGCCAGCCAGACACAGCTTGGATGGCCAGGAACCAGAGACTGGAGAGCCCAGAGACCTAGGATCATGAGTGCCTTGTCCAGTTGTTGTCGGAGAGGTTTCCTCCAGGAGCAGATGCAGAGACCCACAGACGTTGTCTGGAGAGAGATTTTTAAATTAGAGGTCTCCATTGGGTTCCTGCCGTGGGAGTTCAGGAAATCCTGCAGAAGAGGGGGTGGATGGAGGACACCAGGAGAACACTTCTCACTGAGTCCTCTAAGCAGGGCACATATGAGCTTCCAGAGGCTGAGTCAGCAGCAGGAGCCTGCATGGGCCTGCACCAGATCCTCTGCACGTATGTTCTTGCTATTAGCTTCATGTATCTGCAGCACTCCAAACAGTGGGAGCTGGTAGGCCTCTAATTCTTCTGCCTGCCCTTTCCCTCCTGTCAGGTTCACTTGTCCAGCTTCAGTGTAAAGGTCCTTGCCTTATCCTATGTATTTTTGTTTTTGTCATATTTAGTTGTTGTCTCTTGGAGGCCTGTTTTTTTTTTTTTTTTTTTTTCTGATGGGAGATGAAGGGGAAGTAGATCTTGGGAAAAGAGAAGGTAGGGGGAGCTAGGAGGAGGGAGAGGAACCTGTGCTGAGGATGGATTGTATGAGTGAAGAATCTATTTTCAAAAAAAAAAAAAAAAATTAGAAAGCAAAAGAATTACAACTTAACTTTTATGGTAGTAAAATATGAAGAAACAGAAAACCTCTCATAATATAATTAAAATATTAAATGTCTGATTCTTGGTAGACATTTTTATTAATTGATATCTATTTTTTTAAATAGTGAAAACTATATGTTTCAATTATAACAGAAACCATAAAGCTAAATTTATATAATCCCCTTGCATAGGTTTCCTTGGGTAGTATTTACAAATCTGCCCATGTCTATATTTAGACAGTTTACAAGCTGGCTGGCTTTTAAAAAATATCTTACAAAGCAGCTTGTGTTCTCAAATCCCCCTGTTTTATCCAGGCTTATCCCTCAGTGAACGCTCCTGCAGTCTGTTCGGGATTGTGATTAGGAAATGAAGTGAAAATTGAAATGAGGTACCTATTGTGTGCTCTCGGTCGCATATACATTTTCCAGTTAACTGTGCTTTCATTCGTCTTGAAATAAGAACTGCCCCAGCAGTCTTGTCTCTCCCTTGTAGGAGTGAAGCAAACGGGGACAGTTCTGTTTCCCAAATGGCAGATTTGATGGAGAGCACGCTGCAGCTCATTCTGAATGACCTGATAATTCCCGGGTGCAGTAAACGGATTTTATTTCTAAGCATTAGACATTTATTATTGGAAGATATACTGCCTGTGTTTCTAACTATTAACAAGGGTTACATTTGATTGGCCAACAGTTGTGTATTAAGGACCCTCAAGAGACTATGGAGACTATGTGGACTGTGATAGAGGCCCATTCTCCTAGCCTAGATTGCCAAGTGTATCCAGCGATGCATCTGATGTAAAATAGTGAAGTGTTCAGGGGAAACTTTAGGCATTGTGAGTGCTGCAATTTAAAATATGAGAACAACAGTTATCTCCAAAGAGCCAGAGAATTGGGTAAAGGGGTGTTTCTATTTCTAAATTATTATTATTTTTGAATCACACACAGAATTGGTTAAAATCATAAATATAACCCAGCTATTTCTATACTAAGTAATAGCTGTAGAACTTCAACCACCTAGGATATTAATCTATACTTTATTTTCAAAATATAACCCTATAAAATATTCTTATTAAATCAAGTTTTACAGCTATAAAATATACAATTGAAAATTTAAATTATAGTCTATTTGCAATTAAATGAGTAAAGTTTAAGATAAATATTAGCTCACTTTTGGAGAGCACTCTAGAAAAATACAATCTCTGAGAAGTTTTGAGAGAATTGGAAAAACTGCATTAATAAAATAAAATAAAATGTCTCAGGAAAGCCATGATATAGAAAGAATTCTCTTTTATTATTTTCTACATAGGAGGGAGAAAGAATTTTCTAGAAACCTATGTGTCTCATAAGAGGCAAAAATCAATATTACTGTCAGTCATGAAGGAAGCTATTTGTCTCTTTAACTGGCATTGAATAATTCTAACCATTTTGTTTGTATGGTAGAATAAAAGGCAATACATTGGACTGGCTACATTATTTAATTTATTCTCTTAATTCACTTTCAGCAATAAAAATAAGAAGGGGATATTTTCTGATTTCCTGCCAAGGGATTTGCTCTAAAATTTTACCTTTTAAATAAAATGCCCAACACTGAACCATGAACACTGCCAATATGAGAAATGAGCATGAATCATGGGATGGTTTTCTACTGGGCAACATTTATGTAATGCCCACCTGACCTGATTTACTTGTTGCAATGAAAATTACTACGGGGCACAAACATTTCATTCAATTTCCTTACTTGGTGTGATGTCCAAACACACCTCAGTTGTTTATAAGTTGAGGGTCTCTTTATGGATGTTCTTTTTCCTCCCTTGACACCTCACTTTCAGGACAGTGTACATAAGTCCATACTCACAACCACTAAATTGGGGTTTCTTTTTTTCTTTTTCTTTCTTTCTTTCTTCTTCTTCTTCTTTTTTTTTTTTTTTTTTTTTTGTTTGTTTGTTTGTTTGTTTGTTTCGAAGTAGGATCTCTCCATGTAGTCTTAGCTGTCCTGGACTCATTGTAGACCAGGCTAGTCTCGAACTCACAATGATCCACCTGCCTCTGCCTCCCGAGTGCTGGGTTTAAACGCCCTGGCCCCTAAATTGGGGTTTCAAAAGCAGTTTTTCTTTTTCTTTTTTCATGGCGGTACCTTTAGGGGGCTTTTCTTTTTCTCTTTGCGGTACCTAACAGTTGATGAAGTCCCTGATACACGTAGGCAGGCAATGAACATTACAAAGAAAAACTAGACCACCAACGCTGCGGTGGTCAGAGTGAGAGTGACTCCCTTGGGCTCACGGATTTAAGCCTTTGGTCCCAAGTTGGTGGCTCTGTTGGGGAAGATTTACGAGGTGTGGCGTTGTTGGAGGGACTACATCCCTGGAGGCACTCTTTGAATGTTTACAAATGAGAGCCACGCCCAGTTCATTCTGCTTGTGGTTTGAAGATGCGACATCCGGCCCCTTCTGCCACCTGCCTGCTGCTGGCTGCCATACTTCTTCTCCATCATGGGCTCCTTCCTATCCCTCTGGAATGGTAAGAACAAATAAACTCTTTCTTCTAAAAGTTGCTTCAGTTCCTGTTGTCGCGTCACAGAAAAGGACCTGATGCCAACACACATAGAGTGGTGAAACCTACATCTCATCTACAGAACATTAAATACTGTTATTGATGACTGAAGGTGAATTTAATATTGTGAATAAAGACTGAGTAAAGTTTAAATGTTCTTTTTCCCTTTTTTGGACTCAGTCATATGTGAGATTCAATACAGAGAAAATGTGACTAGAGAAAAAAGAAAGGGGCCGCTCACAGGACTCAGTTGTGTGTAGACGGGACCGCTTGAAGACGGAAGGTCTCCCTTAGGACAATGCCATCTGTCACTTGGCAGATACTAAGAAATCGGTTACCCTTGAATAGTGAAGCATAGTGAAATTTTATCCCCTAGTTTATGAAAGATCATTTTTCACAGTAAGAGATTGTCAAGATGAAATAGTTACAAACAATTTTATTCCTGACGGGAACATTTCCCTCATCATACATATGCCCGAGATGCTTATTTATAAAGTCAAATTTCCCTAAGACTCTGAAAATTCCACTAAATGTAAATCAGTCAGCTTTTACATCTTCTTTAGGCCAAGAGACATGACTTATTCTATGCCCATTTAAGTGTCCAATTCATATCCAGGAGTAAACAACGCCCTCTGATTCCAGTAGAAGTTTACATTAAAGATTCCTCTTCAGGCTGGGGAAGGTGGAACACTGCTCTAGCATGTGCCAAGTCCTTAGCGCTCCAAAGGCAGCAAAAAGTCCTCTTCATACGTATATACCCCAGTAAAACAAATTAAATATTATATATACGATGGGAAATAGAATTCTAGAGTAGGTATCAATGGCATGGTTGTTTTCCAGGATGATTCTACCAACGTTTCCTCCCAGGGATTTTCTCTTTATCTGAGATGAATCTGTGCAGGGGCTTCCGGTGAACTTTGCTCTCATGGAGTCCTCTTCTGAGTGTAGAAAGAAGGAAGTCTGGTCCACGTCAGTCTCACTGTCATGGTAGCAGCCATCGAAAGCCATCGCTTGAACTGCATCAATATTGTACATTTCAGAAATCTATCAAAAAAAAAAAAAAAAAGACTGCTTTAGGAAGTCATACATACGATTTTATAAATGAGAACTATAGAAAAATGTCAGCCAGATATGAATAGTTCCCATAAATGTTAAGCTTGTCTTGTTTGTTATAAAGAACAGAATTCTAGTTTTGCTTTTGGCATCTGACTAAAAAATCATTTTAATAATAATTGGAAAAGATTGTTTTGGCAGATCCCGATTTAACAAGGAGGTTTCTATTTAATTCTATGAGATATGTAGGCATCACATGATTAAATGTTACACAAGCATAGTGTCAGTAATTTCTAATATAGTCCTGAGCTGATACACAGTTGCCCCAGATGCTTGCACTTCTCTTTGTTCTGAGTAACACGAACAGTGTTCCATGACGTTATGACTTGAGAGGGCATATGATTTATCACATCATCAATACAGGCTCCTCAGATTTGCTTGCCAACTTATCTTTCCTCTTTGGAGAGAACATAGCCACGCATGGATCTATGTCTTTTGTTTTAGTTTCTGGTCTCAAACCAGAATAACAGTAACTTTCTACTTACACTTGAGTCAGGGAAGAGTTATTGAAAGGATTTTATTTGCTATTTTAAAATGAAATTAGCCATGCCTTCCCATTTTATTTTCCTAAAACCACTTCTAAGTAATGTTAATGAAGCCAGACTAACCACAGTGAACTTGACTTCTTTTTCTGAAGAAGTAAATTATTAATGATTTCTAGCAATAGTTCCTGATTGAATCTATACAGGTGTTTTTTTTTGTTTTTTCTTTTGAGTTTTACTCTGGGAGATAGTGGTGCTCACTACCATTGACCAGCTGTTAGTAATTGCTTTTGTAGAAAATAAAATTCTTCTCTATCTTTAGGGAAGTTGAAAAATGGACAAATGTGGAGAGACTATTCTAGATGAAATTAATCAGAATTCAAATTGGAAGCTGCAGAGTAAAATCTATCAAGATGTGTATTTGGTTCCTAGCAATTTAAAACTATAATATTTTACTGAACACAAAAGACCTATAGACTATTCTGTACAGTCAGTTAACTAACCAGTGGAGATCCACACTTTTGAATTATAATCCCCTTTTTGTTTTAATAGCAGAAACATTCTATAATAAATTGAATATGGGCAAAATATCTAACGAAGATAAGATATTTAGCCCCAGACAGGCAATAATATTCAACCATAAATTTAAGTCTATAAAAGCTACTGTAGTTTCCCTACCTCACCTGGTGTCTCCTTTTTTTCTTAATAAATGTTAACAGCATGTTGATACATAAAACAGGAGTGTTATTTTCTTTCTCTATATTGACAATCTAGAATTACTCCTGTAACTGATAAAAAGCTCATAGTCTACAACTTACCAAAAGCTACTTTTTCTACAGATTTATAGGTGAGCTGTGTGATGGATACAGACTTAGAAATGGTTCAGATTTTCTCTTCAGACCACAGATAATCACAGAACTAAGGCACACTTTATCTAGACACAGAACTGACTGTTATAGACTGAGTTCTGGCATCTGGAATTACCCTCCTTTTCCATTCTGGGCTTAGTCCAACACCAAGGAGATTTTAAAAAATTGTTATCTGTGATTTTTTTCTCTACTCCTGGTCTTCAGTGGTTGGCTGAGAGGTGTGTGTGTGTGTGTGTACGTGTGTGTGTGTGTACGTGTGTGTGTGTGATGGTAGTGATATTGATGTTTGTACAGTGGGGATGGTGGTGGTGGTAGAGGTGGTCATGATGGTGGAAGACTTCAAAACTAGTGAGAAGTGATAAAATCACATCATCCCCAGTAAGAGAACAATCCATGAACAGCACATTCTAATTCTAAACAGATTCACACGAACCACAGGCATATCAAACGTCACAAAATAAGTACCACTTGTTAGAGAGCCTCAGATTAATCCTTACATCAATAGTGAGAAATTTCTATACATGCTATCACCCATAGACAGACCACTGGAACAAAACAAAAAATAAAAAACTACAGAGAAACATTGGAGTGAAAAGAAACAGCAAATCAAATGTATTCTACATATATCTACAGAATGTTCTACCTAAACACCAAGAATAGACAACATGTCATGACGTAAAGCAAGTGTGTAGTTAGGAGTCTATAAAGCAGCAGAATGTATATCATTATCTATCTATCTATCTATCTATCTATCTATCTATCTATCTATCTATCTTTCTATCTCTCTAGATATATTCTATCTACCAACAGAAGGTCCAAGAATCCAGTAGTTGTTCAAATCATGGGGCTGGATGTCTCAGATGGTCTTAGCATACATTAGAACCCCAAAGAAGTGGATTCAAATGCCTGTGAAGGAATGGACTTGACACTGAGTGTGAGAGCAAGCAGGCAAAATGCGAACATTTTGTTCTTCCATGTCTTTTATATGGGCTGCTACCAGTAGGTGTGGCCCACATCAAATATGGATCTTCTCACCTCAAAAGTTCCAGATTAAAAGTGGGTCTTCCCCCTTCAAATTATTTAATAATAATAAATAAAAAAATCCCTGCCTCGCAGTGTACTCAGCTGCTTGGGTTTTAGTTAATTCCATATGTAGTCAAGTTGACAACCAAGAAGAACCATCACAGTAAGTCTTGGCTTATTGAAAATTTTAAATATCTTGCATTCTATCTTACCACGATGAAATGAAGTTAAATATCAACATAAAAAAAAAACCCTCTCACATTCGGAGAGATTACACACAGACTGTGAACAGGTCACTGAAGAAATTAATATAGAACCATTTAAAAATTCTAAAATCAAATGAAAATGAATACAATATACCCAAATCTATTGGACGCAGAGAAGCTATTCCTGAGTAACATTTATGTCCCTAAGTGCTGAAATAAATAAATAAACAAATAAATAATAAAAATATTCAATAGAACTAACTCAACGATGTACCTTAAAGCGTTGAAAATCAAGAAGAGTAAAATTAAGAAACAGTAGAAGGGGAGAAATAATTAACAAGGTGGAATTTAATAAAATATACTAATACACCAAGGAAATGAAGAAACTTGTTTTCTGAGAGGATAAACAAGATTTACAAATCCTGTTTCTCTATTTATAAAGCAGAGAAGATTGTTTCTGCATAACTTAAACAGGGCACCTGATACGACGGTTCAGTGGATGATGATGATGATAAGGTAAAAAGAAATCCTCTCGTTAGAAAAATTAAAATGACGAATAATGCTCTGAGTATACACAAATGCTCATGTGACAATCTGCAACCCTTGGGGCTGGAGAGATAACTCAGCAGTTAAAACCACTTACTGCTCCTGCAGAGGATCTAGGTTCTGTTTCCAGTACCCATAGGGTAGATGGCAATGGAGTCTCTAACTCCATTTCCAATGGATTGAGCGCCCTCTTCTGGCCTATGTGGACACTACATACATGTGGTACATTAAAAAACACGCAGGCAAAACATTCATATGCACACATTAAGAACAGGGGGAGGAGGTCCCCCTCAGTCACAGTCATAGGGGAGGGGAGTAAGGGGAAAATGGGAGGGAGGGAGGAATGGGAAGATTCAAGGGATGGATAACAATTGACATATAATATGAATAAATTAATAAAATATATTTTTAAAAAGAACATTTAAAACTATCTCTCAAGCCAGTGTGAACATATTTCATTAAAATTATGTGTTTGTGCACACACAGAGATTGTTTGTTGAATCTAGTTTAACAAACAAATGGGTGAATCTTAACAGAATTCAGAGTTGCAGTATCTTACATAAGTTTTTGTAAGAAGAGGAGACTGGTGCTCAAATTGTTTGTGAAATAAAGCAGTGAAAAGCAACAGATACATTTTAATAAGCAATGTCGAAAAAACACGCCATGATCACATTTAGAGTGAAAAAGATACCCCATTGCCAAGACATTATGGGGAAATAGAACCCCTTCTTTTGTCCTAACCCTCTTAAGTGACAAGAAGAAAAAATATTACTGGTTGCTAGAGAGCAGATCCTTTAAAGTCCAAGACTCAAAAAATCTACTCCCTAGCCCTTTAGCTCTGTGGCATTGGCTGTGCTTACTTTACCTCTGTGAAATAATGAGGAGGAGAGAGTGACCTCTTAGGGCTACTATGAAAATCAACTCACATAAAATATTTTGGGTGTTGGCATCATGCCAACACAAAATGACCACTTCGTGCATTCCAGCTATCATCACCATCATCATTGCCAACTGGAATGGGTAAGGTCTTTGTACAACAGTCCCTCCTCTCCTTAATGGGGCAGAGTCAGGGGACCAATCCACACTGAGAATTCATCATGCAAAAAAGGTCCCCATGAAAGTGAACAAGGATGCTGAGGAAGACAACCAGCATGGAGCAGAGATTCAAGCTTATATTTTTCACAATCTTGTCCACTTTCCCCTTCTCAAATTAATCTTTGTGCCTGGGATTTTTACTTCTCATTGTCATTCATTTTGACAGAATATAGAATCACTTGCCAGGCAGGCCTCTGGTCCTGGCAGTAGGTAGTTATCTAAATCTCATTGTTTGAGGTAGGAAGCCTCTCCCACTGTGGGTGGCACCATTCCCTGGCTAGGATCCTACACTGTGTAAGCAAAGGGCAGCAGCTGGTATTATTGGTTCCCTCCTTCCTGGTGGTAGATGTAATATGACCAGCCGCTTCAAGCTCTTGCTGCCTTGACTTACCCCACTATAACAGATGGTGCCCTTAAAAAGTGAACCAAAATAAACTCTTTTTTCTGGAAGTTGATTTTGTCAGGGTATTTTTTCACAGCAACAGGGGGGAGGGGAAACCCAAGCCAACTACATTCTGAAAGGCATTGGCACTCAAGGCGAAGCTGTACCTTTCCTCTCCCGTCGAGTTGCTTCCACTCTTCCACTGTAGTGAGGTAATTCACCGCCGCATACTCAATGACTGACAGAAACACAAAGAGGGAACTGACCCACATGTACACATCCACAGCCTTGACATAGGACACCTGGGGCATGGACGCACTCACGCCAGTGACGATTGTGGACATGGTGAGCACCGTGGTGATTCCTGCAGTTCAAGAAGAAGGAACAACAAATTCAGCGACACAGCCATTCAGTGCCTGGATCATCAAGGCGTTTCTCTTGAGAACAAAATCAGTCTGGTGTCCCAGAGCTGGAACGAACCTCTGCATACTAGCTTTGGTCATCTAAGGGTTCTCACTGGTTTTTTTTTCCACTTCTGTATCCTGCTGTTGACCACATCTAACACTAACATCCTCCTTTCATCTGAACATCCCAAGCCCCGCATGTTTTGGAGCCTGTTTTCCAATGAGCAACTTCTGATCATGCCAGAAAGGTACAAATGTGCCCAACTTAAGGAATTATTCTTGGAAAAGAAATGACAAAGTCATTTTCAATAAATGCTCTAAATTATTTAATGACCATTTACTCTTTCATGCTGCAAAGGGACTTCATTTTTTTCTTGGTTGATCTTACATACTATTGAAGGCTACTATTCCCCACATTTTTATTTTGTCAAGAATGCTAAAAAGGCACCATCATTATTCTCATTGGACCCCCCAAAATAAAACTACTCTTCAACTGAAACCCAGAGTGTATGTGTGCTGCTGTTGGAGGATGTTTCTGAGCAACTGGTAAATGCCAGTCATTATCCCTCATTTCTCTTCCTCCCCTTTTCTGTAATCTAGAAGCTTCCTCCTTCCCTTTGTTTTGCTTCTGCCTTTTTTTCCCCTTTGTTCTCTTGCATGAGAATTCCAGGTGAAGAATTGTCTCTGGGAGACAATGGAGGAAGAAGTGACTCAGATGTTAGTAAAACACTAGCTATGGGAGCAATTGGATTTCTACCCTAAATTCTCAGAAGAATATTGCTACATTACTGTCTGGAGAGAAGGTATAGTATTGTAAAAATTTGAAATGCATACTGGCTGGAGTGGTTTTATTTGTTAACTTCACACCAGGGACGTACAAATGAAGTCCTTAGTGCATTTATGAATTGAGGGGAGTCTCCAACATCAGGAGGAGCACTGTGATTTATTCTTACCTGTGAGATATTTTCACCAAGAGCCTTCTATTCTTTCTACAGGATTGTGTGAGGTGCTCCTCCAAGGGAGCCCTAAGTTAAACACAATGGAAACTCTACAGAGCCACTCAATTTCAAATGCAGTTTCATTTTGTATAGGAAAGCACAATTCTGCATGGTAGCTCAACAGCTGCCATGGCAAAAGAATCCAGCAGCTCAACTTGACACTCATTTGAACTTCTAAACTCTACTCTAGCTGTTAGCATTAAGCAAAGGGACTGTCTCATTCAATATCAGGTCGCTAGACAACAATAGTAACAGTAAGCAAACAAACAAATAAATAAGTAAAAACAACAAAAAATAGTCTGTAAACAGCTATATGCTGTTTCCATGCTATTGACTTCAAAACACGCTTACTTGTTACATAAACATGGAAATGTGAACTTTTATTAATGTAATACATAAAGCTGAAACCAAGAATATAGCTTAAAAGTGGTGTGCTTCAGTAAAATATTTACCTACCATGCACTTTGGTAAGTGTTGGCCACAGGTTAAAAAAAGAAAATATCTGCTGAGAATAGCTGAATCATTGGCCCACATTTTGTCAGGAACAGGATTCAGATTTCTCCCTGTCCCTGTTAAACCTGTGATTTTTATAGCACATCTACTGCCTCTCATTTTAGAACTGGAAGGACATTTCCTTTGTTTACAAGATTATAAACCAGTTTCCATATATGGTAGATCTCTGAGGCAAGATGCTACAAAGTTCTGTGGGGATATATCAAAAGGCACAAAGAGGGTACTTTGTACTTTCAGTGGGCCAGAAGTCTTTTTTTTTTTTTAATATTTTTTATTTAATTTTAATTTATGTGTGTTGGTGTGAGAATGTCAGATCTTGGAGTTACAGACAGGGGTGAGCTGCCATATGGTTGCTGGGAATTGAACCCGGGTCCTTTGGAAGAGCAGGCAGTGCTCTTAACCACTGAGCCATCTCTCCAGCCCCAGAAGTCTTAATCCATCCTTTAGGGAACTGAGGAAATCCTGAGCTCATATTCCTGTACAGTAACTTCCATTAGTAGTTAAACATTTTTAATGTCTTCTTTTCATTTTATAGGACATGGAGCATAGAACTTTGATGGTTTTCAATAGATGGTAGTTTGGACTATTAGTGGGTAAAATAATGGTTTAGACAAGTTACAAGTGTTTATGAGTAATGAGTGCACATTGGAATAACTGACTATTTGGATTGATACAAATGAACCACAATATCTATATTTACCAGGGAGGACTCAACTATCAATCATTTTCTTTAAAAGGATGTTTAGTCCAACTAATTTACCATTTATTATTTATTTTAATAACTAACAGTCCAGATTTTCATTGCATAAAATCAGCACTAATAATAATGATAGGATTAATGATAGAATGGGGAGGAGGAATTGTTGGATGGGGGAGTTAATGATATGATAACTGACATAAATTCTTAGAGCAATAGAGGTAGAAATTGGGACTATTAGAGACACATTAAACGTACTTATTATGTCTTGAGCCATCCCTTGAAAATACATTAATCTTGACAAATGATATTCCTTGCAGATCCATTAAAGTGAACATCCCAATAAAGGGGTTTTGAATCACATGAACTGACCATTTAGTCAAGGAAAGGTCATACATTGCATTAGAAAATTACATCCCACCTACGGTTATCAGTATGCATAGTTAGAAAGATGTTATGAGAAAATACTTAGTCAGGCTGCTTGACTCAGCTCCCCTGGGCCCTCACAGTTTCACCATATTAACTTTTAAGTGCACACGTGGGTGAGTTAAGGGCAGTCTGGGGAGAAGTCTTTATGTCTGCATTTCATTGGCCATCTTTGGCCAGGTGTGGTGGAGCAGCAGTTCATTAACCATGGTGATGGCAGTAGGCACACAGACATCACCTGTAGGGACTTTTGACTTGGTTCAGCCCTTCAGTAGATGGGCTATATGTAGTTTTCCTGAGGGAGGAGGTGACTGTCATCTGTCTTCATGTAAAAAGGCATTTTTCCTATAAGAACATTTTCCCTATAGGCAGAGGCAGAGTAACAATATGAAGCATAGAAGGGAAAGATATGGACTAGCTATCACAGCATCACTCACTTGCCAGAAGCAGCAATTTCTATTCATAGGCCTACCAGAGTCCAGTGATGTCATTAGAGACTGGTAATGCCTGTGGTGGTTACATGAATTTCTCTTGCATGTGTGCACGCATTTAAATCATTTTATATGATGGAATATAAAGTTTATACAGTGTTTTTACAAACCAAAGAACAAAGGCTATTTTGAGGAAAACCCTCAGTTATGGGAGTCAAGAGCAGAACTAGACATTTACCTGGTCTATTTACTTTATTTATTATACGTGGTACTGCTGATAAGCACAGGACTTTCACATTTATAGCAAGTTCTCAACCTCTTCCTATAAGGCAAACCAATTATCAATGGAGTACTCAGCACTGATTTTCTTAAACCTGGGGTACTCCCTTTATCATATCAAGTGAAAGAACAATGCTATTGATAGTTAACCATGTGGCTAGCACTTTCAAGCCCACCCTAGGATGCTGCCAAACCTACACACGTCCTTCTGAGCCTCCTCCTTCCCAATTTTTATGAGAAATTAATGGTGATATCAATCAGTGTTTCTGATGTTATATAATAAATTGCAGTGATCTTTGGGAGATCTGAAGGTTACTCTGTAAGCTAATGCTTTTCAAGTAACTAAGCCTGTGGGTGAAAGGGCCATTCATAATATAAAACAGACCAGTGGGCTTTCATCTAGCAGGCACTCTCAGATTCAGACTGTAACTAACTTTTTAGAAACTAACACTTCCTGGGGTATTTAATAAGATCAGATTTCTCACTAGTGTCAGAGAGAAATTATTGCAACAGATTAAAGAAGTTGGTAGGATCACTTGTCTGAATATAACACTTGAGACTCTGAACTGGTAGAAGAAAATGTAGGAAAACAGTTCAAAACACTGGTACAGGTGATGAATTTTTGGATGACATTCTTGAGGCACAGGAAATAAAAGCAAAACTAGACAAAAGTGGCTACCTCAAACTAAGAAGTTCTGCACAGCAAAAGAAACAAACACAGTGACCAGACCACCTACATAATGAGAAAATGTTTCTACTAAGTGATCTATTAGTTTGACAAAGGAATTATACCCAAAGTACATAGTGTACATTAAATACTTAGAAACAAAATAAACAATCCAATTATTAATGCAGAAGGGATATGAGTATATACTTTTCTAAAGAAGAAATTCATTTTTTCCAACAAGTTGTGAAAAAAAAAATAAGATGCTCCAATTCTTTGTACACATTGGAAATGCAAGTTCAACTACATTGAGTGATCATTATACCCCAATTAAAATGGCCAACACACACACACACACACACACACACACACACACACAAACATACATATGCATTAACAAATTTATTAAGATACTAAAAATAAATTTATTATATGATCCAGCTACTCCATTTCTGGATATTTGTCAGAAAGAAACAATATCAACATAGCAGCGAGCTATTTGCACACTCATGTTAATAGTTACATTTTTCAAAATAACTAAGATTTGCAATGCTCAGCCTAAGTGCTTATTAATAGACACATGGATGAGAGCTATATTTATCTGTAGGTATAAGGGAAACTTGTAGCTATATAAAGATGCCTGTTGCTATAGGGTTCTATATAGGGCAGGGAATCTATGTCCACAAAGCCTGAACAATTTGGTTGGCTACCTAAAAAAGAACAATGACAGCACTGGTTGCCAGCATGGATGGGGGAGTCTCAGGAGGCCTCACCCTTACATGAAAAAATGCTGAGGGAGGATGAGTCTTTCACAGGGATGGGCTTGCTAACAGGTTATCCAGTGTCAAGTATCAGCCCCCCAAATATATGAGCAACACTAAATGTACTCAACAGTGCATTTATGTATTTGTGTGTATGTGTGTGTGTGTACATGTAACAATAACAATTAAAGGAAAATGGAAAACAATAGAGATAATCCATAAAAGAAGGGGATTGAGAGGCAAAGGAAGGGAAATAATGGGAGGGGAGTAGGATATGATCACTGGGTACTAAAGATGATCAAAACATACTGCATACGCGGTAAAAATGTCACAATGAAGCCCATTAATTTGTATAATTAACAAATGCTATGAAAGTGAAAAAATAGATACATAGATGAAAATTTCCCATATACAGAATGAAATACTATTAAGTCATAAAAGTGGTAGCTTATCGTTCGCAGCAAGTGGATGGAACTGGAAGACGCTGTGTTAGATAAAGTAAGTCAGAACAGAGGGATGTTATTTTAAAACTTAGCAGAAGGCATAATGCTAATGATAAGAGGGTGGAACGGGTAACAGGAGGTGGGGATGGACAGAAGCTAGTCTCACAGTCTCAAACAGAGTGGATTCTCTGTCACTATGGCAACTGTAGTTTATAACAGCTTAAAATACACTTATCGATTAGTAAGAGCTCAAAGGCACCAAACACAAAGTAATGATGAGGAGGAAATGTTAATTACCCAATTGGATCAATACCCATTATAATCATGTTTTGAAATACTACACTGTGCCTTCTTGGAACTAAGCAGCGATGCATTTAGGAAGGCAAGAAAACAAAGGCAGGGCTTGAGGGTACTAGAAAGCAAAAGTGGTGTTCTGGGAAAGCGGCAGGTTGTGGCAGTACAAATGGGAGAGGGGCTGCTCTGATTTGGATGCTAATTTATACAAATAAGCCACGTTTCCCCGTCTCTCTGGGATAAGCACAGATACAGGAGGGCAGAATTTCAAAGAGGCTTGAGCATAGCATTTCTGCATTCATACTTCACTTTGGCCTACCAGCTCTTATCGCTGCCACTCTCACCATAGAGGTGCAGAGCAGGCTGTTTGAGGGATCTGATTAGAAGTCACGCTGATGTGCTTCTAGACTGAAGGCCTCTATTAGTCTCTCTTGAGGGCTGGCGTGTGCCCTCAGGCTCTCGTTTGCATCTATCATTGCTCCTGTAGTATGGGGTCGAGGCACAGATGTTCTGATATGAAGGCACAGTCAAAATAATTTAATTACTCATTCAGATGATATTTTTCCTTGAAGATATTCAAGTCTGAAATGCTTGCAGACTGTGCCTTTTATA